>NC_051179.1:10177566-10797565 GCF_013339695.2 Rhipicephalus sanguineus
GAAAAATCGCACTGTGAGAATTAACGGCCAGGCTAGAGGAAAGACACGACGCTGATCGCGTTTCACGACGCTTTGAAGGAGTGCATATCGAGTATCAGTGTTTACTATGTGCTTGTTTGTCATCTTTGAGCGGGATTCACCATTTGCGGCGTCCAGGTATACCTTGAAAACTTCAGCTACCGCGAGGGTTAAACCATGGATGATCATGGGCGTTAGTGGTCGGTACGGAGATGTGCCACTAGGCGTGAACGTGAGTGCATCCCCATCACGCGGTGCTATATCTGCCAAACAGTATACATTGTACAAGCTCTCATATACCAGTGCACTATATAAACAATCAACTACTTCTGTAACGACACAATTCACTTTCGTGTTATACCGATTCCCATGACGGAGGGATCGGCCATCTTTCTCTTCATGTCTGTTTAACTGCTATACGTCTTTTGTAACTTGCTGTCAAAATAAGCTCTGCTTTACCTTTATTTTTAACTGTCTGCTCGAGTTTACTGTTTTGTGAAGGCCATGTTCATGACAAACAATCTGGGCATGCCTGGAGCATACAGTAACAAAAATTTCGCTTACAACTTAGTAAAAACGAAATTCAGTTTGCGTTATAATAATTGAAATTATTAGGAGCCATCTTAAATAAGTTAGGAACATTGTTACACGAAATGCAAAGTTTTTTTTTTTTATGAGCGTTCCAACTAGCAGTTTTAGGCTATTTTCCATAGTCACTGACTTACCTTAAAAAATAAGTTCACGGTGATCCGCGCTTAATTGTTATAGCTAGTAAGGGTGCCGCCTGTATCGTGTTTCCATACTTATTCACTGTTGGTACGGAACCGCCTTTCTGTTTTACGTAGATATGGTTTTCCTTTTTAGGCCTCCCTATATCTTTTTACCGTTACCAATCCCCATGTAATCGGGCCTATATGTGGCAATGGTGTGAATAGGAGCAGTGTCCTGCGACGCTTTGTGCAACTGTACAATACGTCCGAGTCATTTCTGGGCTCTCGTAGAACAAAAAATGTTACAATACTGCACGTTAGCGAGTATGTCGCTAACGAACGCTTTACGATAGCAGATAAATATGAGAAGTCATTGCAGTTTTACGTTCTCTGCGCTGTAGGGTTCTGGGCCAGCCGCCGCCCAGAACACCTCAGAGACGAGGCCGAGACACCGAGCAGCAAGTCTTCATCATTCCAAGGCTCGGCCGCGACTGATTGTCAGCGGCCGCTGAGCGCGAGCCGCGAGCGCACCCATCGTTCTCTTCTACCATCGGCGCGATCGCGGCTCCCATAACGTATACACGATGCGTCAGAAAAAAAAAAAAAAGCTTCTACCAGCGTTGTTGCTGCTGTAGACCTGTCCGGTGAACCGGTATTGCGTAAACGGTAATACGTTTACGGTCAGGGTAGAACTTCCCACCGGTACTTGCACCATCGTGCAGAGGCTTCTTATTGACGTTCTTGCAATTAGACGGCAACGCGCTAGCAGGTCGGCAAGAAGAGCTGCGACTACCATCAATTAATAAAGCGACGAGCAAGAACTGACACCGCGAAGTGCAAAGCGCTGCCACAATTAACAGTCGTAGCAACCGCAATAAGTTATTTCGGAATGAAACGTAGGTGGAGCAAGAAAGAACTTTTGAGATACTAACATACATTTCATTCAAATCAAACAAAGCAAACATTCTTGTGCACAGGTGTTTTGTCATATCAGTATAGCAGAAAACTTACAATTGTATCGAAGTACTCTAAGACACAACGGGAAAGTATCGTATCGGATACAATAATTGCGGTAATATCTTGTACCTCTATCTCAAATAATTCTTGCCCGAGTATCTTATCGCGATACAATGTTAAAGTGCCTTTGCCTAGCCCTAGCGAAGACGAATGCAGCCAGCGGGTTCGATAATTCGAAACAGCCAACTTAGTTGCCCTGTAATATGAGGTGCTTCGCCCCACAAACACTACGCATGAGGGAAAGCGCACACACGACGAGGGGTGTGCCGGCGCATCGAAGCAGCGAGGGGCGTGCCGAGAATGCAAGGGCAGTCTCGTTTGGACTACAAGCTAGTTGCAACTACAAGCCAGTTACTCCAATAACTTCCCTTTTAACAGCCGAGCTGCGTAAGCTCGCTGCTGGTGGTGGTAAACAGTAAGCGCTAGTAAACGTGTATTTACTAGTTTCGAACGTATTTTACTACATTCGCGGCATCTCCGTACAAGCCGGCAGCCAGTAAATTTTGCCGTTGCTAACCAGGGAGGCTTTGTTAGTGTCTGACTAGGTAACTACTAAGCCACATATGTTGCCAGATGCTTCGTAGATGCCACAGTATATTATGCAGTAATCGTGAGGGTACTATGCAATATCAGACAAACTAACTTTGTTGCTTACGTTGGAATAGCAGTTTCGTGCTACGTTACGGCATATATGCAAATAGAAGGGCATAAGATAATGGGTAGAAAACCGTTATAATTTCTATGACTGCTAACCGGTACACTGGCTGCTATCCAAAAGTAGGAGCATAAACAGCCTTCAAGCTGGTGTTAGAGTAGATATCGGGTACGTAGAAGTGTTGACATTCGGCGTGCGCATGAGTGTCCTCTTTCGCGGACCGTTCATGCCTTTGTGTACGTTGTTGTGATGTGAAATTACGATGGTAATAATTTGAAGTAATTAACGTCATTACAGTACGAGGACAATGCCGGCTCGTTTTCTTCTTCATTTTATATGTGCTCTTGTAAGAGAATCAACCTCACATGGTATTGCACAAGCAAATATAAACAAAATAGGCGTAAACCTCCCGTTGGCTAATTGGAGTCCGCTTTAAAGTTTGTACGGTTACCAAGTTGCTATTGCTGTAACTAACAATTTAGTAATGGATTAACTATACCAGTTAGCACTATTCACTTACTAACCAGGTAGAAAGTTTGACTAACCTGCATTTTACTGCTTTTAGTTACTAAGAGGCTAGTGCTTTTTGTGACAAGTAAACTGTTAGTATTTAGTGAATACGCAGACCTTTCTTTCCCAAGAGTATTCTGTAAACAGGTAGCGTCTGCAAACAACTATGTGCTTTACTTTTGTCCAAGATAATCATGTGGACGGTAAAAACTTCTCTCGTGTCGAAAATGTTCACAGAAATGTCCAGGAAGGCTTTCGCGTGGTGTTTTCGCAGAGGGCCGACAGTCAAACATAAGGACCGCGCCGGCTTCATCAGGCCTAGCACGCGAGCGAGGCGCGTCCGATAGAGAGCGTCTCCGTGACTCCTCGCCCCTTATCGTGAAAAGGTAACTTACTTATAGGAGAAAAATTGTTCCTCTTTAGTGTCCCTTCAAGAATACGCGAGTAAAGAAAAACTTCCCTATTACAAGATTTCAGGAGGGACGAGGAAAAAAAAAAAAGTCAACGAGACGCGCACTTTGCAGCAATCAGGAGTAAGCTACACAAATGCCACCGAGCTCTCGGCGTCCACTGCTTGACAGAGAAAAGCGTCGACGAATTTGCAGCGTGTATAGCGATGCCTTTTATACATACAAGTAAGGTTGAAAGCTACAGGGAAAAAAAAATATCTGTATCGCGCGAATATACAGAATTGCGCAAACATTTGCTCAAAGCGCCTTTGTCGCGGGTCCGCTTCGCGCAGCCATCTACTATGATGAAAGAAACCATTCATAGATGCTCGGGGCATGGAAGGCGGCTATTTAAACGAGAAAGCAGACCTTGCGATAAATTAGGTTCTCGTCGCGGTGTGAGCGCACAGCTTGTTTTTTGGTAGCTCGAACGAGCGTTCAAAGCGGGGTTGCTTGCAAAAAGGCTTTCAGCCGCGTTCAAAGATCGCTCGCTGCAGGGCACCCATTTCTGGATCAGATAGCTTTCAAAGCTAATCGTCCGTGCCGCCGTCACGCTATCGCGAGAGTCCTGGCGCTTGTCGAGGTCGACGCACGAAAAGCTCCGGATTGCGGTACCTGTACTTAAGCTTAACCTTTGGAATTATGAAACACGCAATGAAAAAAGCCGCATTAGGTACACGATGTGCGACCGACGGCAGCTCGGCGTGGCTGTCTACGCACGTGCGATCACTCGCGCACGAAGCGATGAATGCTCGAAACATTTCGCACCTTTTGCGGGAAGCTAGGTTAAAAAGACTGAGGGCAGAGACAAATGCACCGAATAGCGCCTGTCCTGTGCATCTGTGATCCCTCGTAGTTTTGTTCGATTTCGCGCTACGTAATTTTGAAAAATATGCCAACCCAAAAGAAACGAAAGCTCAGTATGGCATGTGTTGTTAAGTTCATGCCAGTTAAGATGCTTTCTGGAAAACGTGAAAGGGTATTCAGCATTAGCGTCTAAACACTGCAATTAATGCTTCATTACCAACTTAACATGCACTATTCACACCGGCGACAGTCGCCGGCGTGAATGCGCCCACCAAAAGGATAAAAAAAAAAGCGATCATGAAATGCTCCGCGGGCTCCTTGAGGGGGAAACAAAAAGATCAAGCCGCTCTCTCGCAGGTGTTCGCGTGAGCTTCGAGAGGAGAGTGGACGAAACGATCACGACCGTCTGAGACGCATCACGGCTCATCGGTGTCGAGGAAGGAAGAAGCAGCGCCTTGCGAGATTCATCTTACGCACTGCAGCCACGGAAACCAGCTAGAAAGGAGATGCGATGCGCCGGGCCAAAACGGGGCTGCAGGCGCGGAACCCATTTCGGTGGGAGTCATTCTCCGTTTTGTCGGCGGCAGCTTCCGCTCGAAGGAGCCGAGCCAATCCGAGGGGAAAACACGGCTGCGCCCGCGTGCGTTGTTGCGGTCGAGCAGAGCTCTTCCATAGCGAACCTCGTAAAGCATGCCGAAGCAGTTCACTGAGGGATGATACAAGTTCGAGTCCATACAAAATCATCGCGTTATGCTAGATGAAAAACGTTGCTACGCACTTACATGCGTTCGAAATAGGACTATTCTTTTGGTAGGAAGCCCTCGCATAGTATCAGATTACAGAAAAAGTGTTTAGCGTGATTAACATCGCATAAAAGGAAGGTGCCAGGTCTATCGGGCACCGTAGGGCGGGAGTAGCCAGCTACCCCGGTTCTTGGACGGGCAATTAGGTACGCGAGCGTCTTTACTTTACGGTTAAGCCTGAATGTGGTCGCTGCACCCGGGAATCGAACCCGCGACCTCGCGGTCAGCGAGAGAATACTGCAGCCACCGCGGCGGACGTTTCATGATAGGTCGATAAACGTTTCTTGCCTTGTTTTCGGGCACGTGGCTACAAGTGCCTTATTTAATTTCGCGCCCTGCAAGCCACCACCAACGATCCAGTCTTCATTAGAGGGTGCCTACTTACTCGCGCTACCAACGGCTGCAAGTATGTCGAACAGACGATGGACACGAACAAGTTAGACTCGAATTTGTGTCTCCTAGCTGATGTGGGTATTGCTCAGCAGTGACATGCATGACGAAACACTGTCAAGAGTGAGTAACGAACTTATTTTTTTCGGAACTCAAGTTCCTTCAATATGCGGATCGCAAAGACGGCGACGAAATCTGGCGGATAAAGAAGGGCCCATATTTATCATGCTCGGCCTATTCGATGTACCCCCCTGCAGGACACCTCCCATTAATCCCAAATTTAGCCTATCCTGTGAGAGCCGATTCCATTATACTCTTGCGATTCCTCACCACCAGTTCTCTTGCTGAACACCAGCTGTCTCATTACGTAACCTGCCCCAGTCCACTTTTCAAGCATGCTTCTATTAAGTGACCTGTGTAGCTGGTGGTGTTCCAAAAAACCCTGCACACCCACAGCCGACGCGCGCGCACCAGAGAAATAAATAAAGCAATAAATTTTCTTTCCGGGGCTGGTGTTCGAACCCGGGTGCGCCCGGTCCGAAAGCGAGTGCCTTGAACACTAGGCCACGCGCCTATGTGAACTGAACTGAAGCATATGAATGCGTTCTACCGACGATGCAAAAAACTGGGAAGCAGTACACTCCTGGAATTCTTTTTTTCGCTTAATGCCAATTAGAATATGCGCTACACCTGTCCTCTGATCCACTCTGCTGTCTTCCGATCTTATAAGGTTACGCCAATTGCGTTCTGTTCCGTCGCGTACATTTCCTTAGCTTCCAGTTTATTCTTTTATTATTCTCCAAGTTCCAGTATCTATAGTAAGCAATGACTCAACACTTTCCGCTTTAGTACATACTAGGGTAATTTGGCATCACCGAACCTCGCTAAGTAAAAGCAAGAAGGTTTAAAAAACAGTTCTGGAGTGGAAGCTCTCGCAAAGCCTTACCGGCAAAGGTGAAGCCAGCGCTTGCCCCCACTTTGTGTAGGAAATAAAGTGGGGCCCACTTTATTATAGAGTGGTGTTACGCAAACGCTGCTGGCACCCGTAAGAAGCGTCAAAGACAAACGTTGAGCAGCGTCTATCCGGAAACATTCGCCACACTCGTAGGACGTCGAAGGAAAACCCCGCTTTTTTTCTTCGCTACGCGGTAACGTTTTATCTGAAGCCCAAGTCCCGCCTCTTGAATTTCCAATCCAGCAATTCTTTGTAAACCTCGAGTAAGACCGGCTAACGGCACAGGATGTTCAGCATGGCTAAGCTTGTCGCCGCCGAGAGTGAGCGAGAAGAGCTGCTCTGCACGGAGCGGGAGGAGGAGGAGTGCGTCGATCGGTTGGCGTGAATTATTCAGAGGCGTTGTCGGTAGCCGTGGGGGCGCGACGGAGGCGACAACAGAGAGCAATGACGGGCCAGCGTGGCCGAAGCGGCAGACTCGGCCCTCTGATAGCCTTCGCCAGACTGGTTCACTAGGTAACAAAAACTGGCAGGGTGCATTCGCCCGAGACGACTCGAAGGCGAAAGCCATCCGGTGTGGCTATTTTACCGCGCGCTATGTCACGCCCCTTTCCTTTGTTTTATTCGAGCGAGCGCCGCAATGCCCCAGTGAACTTGCACACTTCATTTTTTGCTTCATTTCGCTCATTACGACTTTTCGCTCAAGGACGCGTTCGCACGAGACGAGGGAAGGCTGTGGAAAGATAGACGAAGCCGTATGTGCGGTGTGCCACGGGTGTGGTTTACGAGATCCCCGATCTGGTGGCGAAGTTTGCGTTGCTGCCTCAGCCAGCGCGCCAAGGAACGCGAACGGTCGTTCCAGAACCCACCCGCCCGTTGCAGCACTTTAGAGACTGAACCACGATTTGAGGAAATAAAAAACCTAAGCAGAAGCAAGAACAGATTAGCTCGCGAACTATCGGAAGCATTCTTTATCACGCAGAAAGGCGACACGTACGTCAGCACCACTCGTGTATCCCCGCGTGCCTGTGAATTGATTACTAAACAAAGGCTGATAGTTTTGCACGAAGCCCACCCTGATCTACAGTGACTGCGCATGCGTTCGTTGCCTTCTTTTGCTACGAAGTGCAATACGTATGGTTTCAATAAACAGTCGGAGTCAGCGCCCGTCCTGTGAAGCACTTCTCTGTCCTGTCGTGAGTAGCGCTGGAATATTAAGAAATTTTGTCCCTGCATCCGATTTGTAGCATAACAGCGGTGTTAAGCCGCTAGGATTAGATTCCATGTGACGCATTACAACTAGGGTTGTTCGTTTCCGGGTAAAACTTTTACCGGATTATTACGCCCCGAACATGTTTCAGGAAAGTCGGGTTAAACCTGAAGTCTCTCCGAATTCCAAAACCATGTACTATCTTTTTTTTTTAAGTAGGCTCGCGGAGTTTGCGGTGAACATGGACTATCTACCCTACCTCGGGACCGTGCAGGTGAATTGTTGGGTTGAGTGACCTATGAGGAGTGAACAATGACGCGCTAATTGATACCGCGCGTCACTCTTTACTCGCATAACTTTATTATCCAGAAATTTTGTAAATATAACCCGAATTTCCGAATGGTTCAAAAAACGGAGTTATCCCCAATTACCAGCTTGAAAAATCGTGATCAGTGTGACTGCGCCCAGTGCAGGACAAAGGTCTCTCCCATGTTCGGCCAATCAAGCCGGCCCTGTGCTTGCTGCGGCCCCGTTACACCCGCGACCTTCGTAATCGCATCTGCCAAACTATTCTTTCTGTCTCCCCCTGGCCATGAGCTCGAAAATTACCAGGTTGAAAAATAGCACCCGATTTTTATCCCGCGAACTTAAATACAAAGCCCGAAAACGAATAACCCTAATTATAAATAAGAACCCGAACACTGCAATGCGTATTCACGCATAATGGTAAATAACGTCCTTCACTTCAATCACAGATTTCCCCAAAAAGTTAGAAATGGCCTTTCTGAGAAAAATACTTTCAAACTACGACGTTTGTGGTAAACCAAGTGTTTTTCCCCACAATATTAAAGTACAGCAGTGCGTGGAAAAGCAAAAAAAAAAAAACCATTTCGAAAGAAAGTGCAAATAAAGTCAATATCCACCGAGTTTTATCCTCACTAATTTGTCTACAGAAAAAAAAAAAAAAAACGCGCTACATCATAAAAATCGCATAAGAATCAGAATTCGGTCGCCGCAGTTGCACCCAGTCCGGTCTTCTACGACAGAGCCACTGCAGTGCTTGAGACTTTTTTTTTTTTTTTTTGGAAAATACCCAATACAGTCGTCATGCCGGGCAAAGAGTCGCGCTAAGAAATGTAATATTGCGTGGCCGAAACGTAGCATCGCAGCAGGCGCCACACCCCGTGAATGGCGTAACGAGTGCGTGGCTGAGAGCTGCAAAGGGTTGCGCTACAATTCATCATCAGCCACATCTCCAAAGTGCACAGCTACTTAATTGACGACGATGATGATAATAGAAATACCGGATGGCGTTCGCATCAGATTGCTCTTTCAGAGTTTTGTTTCGCCGTGGACCAAGCAGACCATACGGGATTTCCGGTCCCAGACCGGTACGTTAAGATTTACAGTTAATAGAGAACGCATTATTGCTCGCCTGGCATACGTTCAGGAGAAGATCGTGCTCCCAGAACGACTCGATCAAGCAGGCAGGTTTGTTGCTACGGCAAACTTAAACATACGAAAACATTTAAATCGCTGGCTTCCTTGCACGGGTGTCTGAGAAGAGCGAACATTGCGACTAGTATTTGTTGGAAGAACATTACGTTTCTGGAATAGCCAGAGAGATTGTGTACACTATGGGGCCAAAGTATTTCCAATTGGTTATATGTTCAACGCGCATGCCTGGAGAACCGAGCGTTTTCACAGTGACTGACTGCACATCCGCTCCTAGAAGTATGCATTGTGTGAGCCAGCTTAGCTTACTGCTGAAGAAAAAAAAAGTTTTGAAATATTCAGCTACGTCATAGATATTAAAGTAAGTCTCCTCAGGAGGCAGATACATATGCCGCAGATTACCGAAGATACAGCTTTAGTACTCATAACAAATACATATGAAAAACGCCTCACGCGGCCAGAAGCTATTTCACCTTACCTGCATGGGTGCACATGTGCACGCAAAGCGATCTCTTCGAATATGAGCGCACTTGACGCATTCACGTAGATCGTTATGAAACATCACTAATTCCCAGTTGTAAAACGTAACGTGTATAAGCTATTGGGACAGGCGTATACAATATGGGCCGAATTTATTGCCGAGAGGAAGCGCGCATTCGAAGACTGAAAACAAGAGAAGGAGGTCTGTTCCGATCGATCGTGATGAGGTCTGGGGCTCGACTCAATTCTCGTACTTTCACGAACTATGTGAGCCCCGGTAGACGCCGTCAAAATCGATGACGTCACAGCGAGTTGGTGAGGAAACTGCAAGGTGGCGTCTCCACATGCATTGCCTTTCTGCGCATTTACTCGCCTATACCAGACATCTCACGGCAAGGGTTACATGCCTGTGGTATTGTGAAAGGGTAATTTGCTAATACGGGAAAAATCTCTTTAGCGCGTCTAATATCCCCGCTCCGTCTCTACGAGACACCAGAGTGTGACGTGATAGGCACTGCAGCCTCTCAGGTATAGGATGTGCGCAAGACGGGGTTTGCAGGCGGCCTCCGCTCATGTAAAGCAACCATGGGGTGTCGTTTCTTCTACATTACCCACCGTTTCACACCCTGGAGCAACGGGCCTGCATTAACCGTGAGCAACGTGCGAAATCCAGCTCGCGTACACTCAAGTGTACCTCGAGAACTGCAGGCATCAAGTACATTCTTATAGCTCGTCGCATTCAATGTCTTCTTGAGCAAGTCAGCGAACAGCGTTCTTTCCTCGGGAGTTTGGTGTGCGGCTTAATTCAGAGACATCCAGTGAACGTGCTTTCGTACGGTTCTCTTACAAGTTCACTGTATAGAGCGACTGCGGTTTGGCATTGGGGAAAACGCGACCATCGCATGTTATCTAGCTGTGCAACGGCTACGAAAGGCCTTAAAAAAAACCACGCACCGTTTCTTGGGCTTCGAATTTGTGCAACGATCACCATTTCTCCATCCGCTGCCCGTCGCATACAGTAATTTCGGTAAAAACTCATAAGATTGTGGAAAGTGGCACGGAGAAGCAGACATGCATGCGCAGTTAGGGGTTTCCGGCAGGGGTGTGCGAATATCGAATTCTCAACTTCGAAGCGAATTCCAATAGTGACAACCAAATGCGAACCGAATCGGATATTTCTTCGAATACGAATAGAAGAACTGCTGACTCGCGGAGTAACGTTGTACAGCATATAATACACAGGAAATTGATGCATTTCACAATACTAATGCAGTTTCCCCCAGACAACGAAAACAGCCGCTCACTATGTGTTAACCTTGTCATCATAGTCCATCCCTCTAAGCATGTGTTCTCAGTTGGGAGGAACGATGACAACAGATCGACACTTGACAGGCGCTTCATCTTAGGATAACCCAGAATAGTACTCAGTTTCCTTATTCTACACATTTGCTCAATTTTGCTCCCCGTTTGTTTCGGTGGCTTTGTTCACTGTAATTGCGGCCCCGTATTGCAACAACGTGCTTGGCCACACACAATGCCATGCTCAGGCCACTACACTCGAATACTGGCACAGCATTTGCAGAAGCTAGACAGGGTGGGCGGAATGCCGCAATTGAAACTAGTTTGCGTATTTGTGCATCAAGATTGGTAAAATTTAGCACTGGTACGTAATTCTTTGCGCTGATTTCAATACTTGCTATGAAGTTTTGGGGTGTTCGGTATTCGATTCACAAAGCACCTTTTCGAAATATTCGAGCTGTTCGAATCGAATAATCCAAGTTTCGAATATTCGCACACCCTATTCGGCCAAGAGTACACTCTTAATCACGTCCCGCTTAAAGTGCCAGCTATAGCCAGGAAACCGGACATTTTCCTTCTGGTTTCCTTGATATAGCCAGCATTTAACCAGCACCTGGTTAAAAGTGTAGTGGACCAGGCCTAGCATTTTCACGGGGTAACGCTGTTTAAGCATGCGTTTGCAGTAGGCGAAGAGCTATGCAGGACAACCAAGAAAAACAGAATTGCGTGTGGACCTCTCGGATAAGACACGAGCACGCACAGCCATATAAGATAGAATGTTGCAATAGACAACGTGAATCTCTTCCCAGTGTTGTGTATGCCCCGCCGGTCCGACCTATCTCAGGTTAAAGAACCTCCCGCGTTTTTTTTTTCTCTTCTTCCTTTATCGATGTGATGGTAGACAATGTTGGCTTTGTCTTATTTCTATGCCGTCTTCAAGATACGTCTTTCAGGAGAGCCAACGAAAGAGCTTGAGCAGAAGGCAAGGCACGAGACAGCGCAGAAAGGTAACGTGGCGCCGTGCAGGATCCTCTCGACTATCAGGCGAACGCATTTGTTTAAGAGGCTGCCCTCCATTACGGCCCTCCTCGGCCATCTGCGGCATCCGCCGTATCGACATTTTCTTCGAGCGGAGATGCGACTATTTTTGGAGTCTGGCAACTGCGCACTGCTCGGAGATCTGGAGGTCGGCTTTTTAACTCGCGCTGTCCTTTCACGATCGTCTTTCGCAAAGCGGTAAGTAGTGGAGCTTAACGAATTTTTCGTTGCACGGATGGAAACGGAGATCTGTACGCCAAGGAGACTGCTCATCGTATACGAAACGCCGTCAATGGCAGCTGGCCCATCGATAACGGCCGCGACAGCTGTCCCCGCCCGCAGAAGAGTCGCGGTCGGAGAAGAGAACCGTGCTCAACCCGAAAAGGGGCAGAACCACCGTCGCGACAAACCGATAGATAGAAACGTATTTCACGCCGCGAAGAAGAAGCTAGGCGACTCATCATTGAGACCAGAGAGAGGAGCCGGAAAGGATCAATGGTCGCCGGTGAGAGTAGACCTCCGGAGGAGCTCGGACGGGCAGCAACGCTCGATGCCAAGCATATCGGAGATGGGAAAGCAAACTCACTTCTTGCAGTACCCTGCATAACAAATGCATACCCGTAAGGTTGCCCGAACGCAAAAAACATGTGTGCATATTTCGAACGAGGCTCGATGTAAAACGTAAGGTGGCGAATGATCGAAAGTTGCTTGATCGAATACACGTCAACGCTTGGCGCTTCGTAGGGTAAGAACGCGAGTAAACAAGCGACGCACTTCGAGACAGTTTCAGATGACCTGTTGTGTACTATGGCAACAGCCAAGAACGATGGGGAAAAATACACATTTACATCTCGGACATTTGTGACGTCGACCTCACTTGGAAGGATATCCAATGGTCGACTGGCACTCTTACGCCTGCTTAATGACTCGCGGACAAAGGAGTGTGTCCCTGAATCTTGGAAGAAAGCTCGTGATACCTATATTGAAAAAACCTCCGCTTTCTCTCGAGTCTTTCCGTCCTGTAAGTTTGAGGAGTTGTTTTTGCAAGGTTTTTGCTCACACCACCATTGCAGATTGCAATGGTGGTGTGAGCACATACAGGTACTTCCAAAACACATGGCAGGATTTCGAAGAAGGCGGTGCACTTTGGATGCAATTTTAGATATAGTTACTTGCGTTGAACACGAACGAGCTGAAGGAAATTTAACAGTAGCGATATTTTCAGACATCAAACGAGCTTTCGATACCGTCAGTCATACATGTTTTGAGTGGCCTCTTAGAATTGGGAGTCTCTGGATGGACACTGCGGTGGATAGCCGATTTTTTGAAAGACGGAACAGTATTTATTGAAACAAGCCAAGGAAAGAGTTCTCATCATTGCCTCAGCCAAGCAGTCCCACAAGGCAGTGTATTAAGTCCATTTTTGTTTAATTGTGTCATGGCGGAATTACCACGCACACTGCGACCAGGAATTCATTGCTCACTATATGCAGACGATGTCTGTATTTGGGCCGCCGGTTCATGCACCAGACATGTTAAAACGATTTTGCAGGAAGGCCTAGACATTGTAGACAAATTCATACAAGAAAGAGGAATGGAACTGTCTCACGCTAAGACGGCTGTACTACCTTTCACCAGAAAACATCTAAAGGACTTTCAGCTGTATCTTGAGGGACAGTCTGTGACCATAGCAAAGCAACACAAGTTTCTGGGTATTACTCTCGACAGAAAACTCTCTTGGAATGGTCATAAAATCCCTCGAAGAAGTAAACGCAATAATTACTGTTCTTCGACGTGTTGCAGGCACATCATGGGGTGGGTCAGCGTCGTCACTGCGGACAGTACATAATGCACTGATAAAACAAAAGATCCCATATTCTTCATTACTTATGCATGGGCTCTCTCGTTCATCTGAAGAGCGGCTTCAGCGATTAATAGCCAGAAGTCTCGGACTATGCTTCGAAGTTCCTCGAGCGCCTTGGTAATTGCAGAGGCACGACACCACCCCCGTTTCCTGTGACGAGAGCAGTAGAATCCTGCCGACACTACTTCCGTGTCTCAGCACACCGTAAAAACCACGCACTAGCAGCGGCACTAACTGAGAGAAACCGAGCTAGCCTAAATACGTTCGTTGAGGAGTACAAAAACCTCTTACCAAGACATGAATGTCTGAGCTCAGATGTGTCTTATCCACCATGGCGACTTGTAGCACCCAATATTGAACTTTCTATTGAAGGAATCCTTCGCAAGCGAGACACGTTTATACTAGCCTCACAGCAAGTGGCATAATACCGGATAACCTTCAGGTATCCTGGTTATATACAAGTTTATACGGACGGTTCTTGCCAAACCAATTCATGTACGGCTGCCTTTCTTATTCCAGAATGGGACCAAATCAAGACATTTAAATTGTCTTACGCGACATCATCAACTGCAGCAGAATTATTCGCAGTATGTGCTGTGTTACGATACGTCAACTCATTAACACAAGCAAATAATTGGGTCATCCTGTGTGATCCACAGGTAGCCTTATCGTCACTAGAAAAATTCGGCTTTAATTTACTAAGCATTAGAGGAACTTACAAAAGCAAGTGAAACGAACCACACAATACTATTCCAGTGGATACCTGGCCACTGCAATATCCCTGGAAATGTTGCGGCGGATGAAGCAACGGGACAAGCACATAACAAAGATAATACATCGGGAATAGCTATAATAAAAATCGAATTGAAACACATACTGAGACAGACGTCAGCTCATCTTTGCAGAGCGACACGGTTTGACGGAAATTCTAGATATTCAGGCCTATTTTGCATTGAGCCTACTCTTCAATTCCGCATACCTCTAATGTTAAACGATAGCAGGGACTTTGAAACACTGCATGGTTCACCGCCTCCGGCTGGGTACCGCGCACACAAAACGCTTTACATAAAATTTCGCGAGCAGAGAGTCCAGAATGCGCATGCGGACACGTAGATGAAGATATACAGCGCATTTTATTAGAATGCCCACGATATCAGGACGAAAGACAACAACTAGTTAAGAGACTTAATGGCACTGGATCGTAGGCCCTTCAGCCTACGAAAAATCCTAGGTCCATGGCCAACACATACCTTGCAAAAACGTGCACTGTTAGCAGACAAAAAGTTCCTAGAAAGAAGTGATATACTTGGAAATTATGGATAAAAACCTCCAAAAGCTGATTTCATGCATACATTTTGACCTGATTGTGTCGCTTCATGTGCAAACTTATTTTGTATCCATATGGAATTCGCGAATTTCAGTACTGTTACGTGACTGGACGTTTCGTGTTATTTACTGCGTATGCAGTGTTCGTGTGATTACATTTTATGTGAACTATACTGTTATGTGACGAGACTATCTTGTGTGTGCGTTTTTTTATGTAAATGTGTATATAAAACCCTGCCAAGCTAATCTTTTACGATTTTTTTTTCTTTTCGTTGCTGTGGCTTTACCGCGCACTACCATCTGTGAAAAGGAGTAGCCGGCGCTAGACAAAAGTGCCAAAATCTCCTGAACACTAACAAAAAAAAAATTACTGCAAAGACATACGATACGAATAATCTTAAAGTTATACGCAATAAAGGGTTTTCCGAAAACTAATGCCGAGGATATGTACGAGTTACCTTGCAATATGGTGGTAAGTGGCAACGTAACGGTGCGAAATTGCATACTTTAATTAAGGGCTTTTATCGCTACTAAGTAATCTCATTTTCATCGCGCGCATTTCATGTGTCGTTTTCAATTACTGAACCAAAATCGCACTTTCTGCTTACTTTTTTAATACGTTCCAAAGAACAGAGCCAGCGCACACAGAGTTACCACTTATAGGAAACATTTCTGGCAGCGCACCTGAAACAAACAGCAAATTGATACAGGCGGCCGCGTTTACGCAAACTACTCAGAAGAGGTTCAGGTTTCTTAGCGTTCAGGTCCTTTGTGTGTCTGCGACGTACCAGATTGCATATAAGGAGAATCCTGCACTGGGAACCAAATGGAGCTACGTTCATAGTATGACACACATGCAATGAAGCACCGACAGATTCATGAAAAAGTTATGGGTTAAGCAAGAGGAAACTTAATTTGTAAAACTTAAAATGTTGCATAAGGATCACATGCCCTCTTGAACATTCGAAACGCCGACCATGGCGAATCAGCTACGAAGGGAAGGCGCCATGGGTTAGATTCCTGACCAACTAGGTTTGCGAATTGGAAGTTTTCTCGGAAGATCGTGCCAGTTGTAGCTCTGTGCTAGAGAAAAGCGGAAGAGAGTATTTCACGCAAGCGGTCATGGCGCACATGAAGACACGCGACAGCCGTTTTATAGATTTGACCACCGTAAAAAAAGGACATTTTCCTAACGCTGCCTGAAGCCTCTGGTTTATGCCACATATCGAGTGTGTGTGCAATTCTAATATAAAATCCGTCTGTAAAAAACGCGCACCAACAACTGACTCAGCAAGGCTTCTCGATTTTAAGTAGAACAACGCGGTGACATGGAGCAAACTTGTCGCTCTCTGCAGAGGCATTGCGAAAAGCAGTTCTTTCTGAAAAGATGTTCACCTACTGGATGTGGAACAAGCGAGTGCCTGCCGCCATCACTCGGTCAGGGAAGCGGCGCTGGTCAGAAGAATACTCTATCATGAACGGGAGAACTGACAGCCACCCGTTTGTGGCACCAAGCTACAATCCATGCGGATTTTTCAGCAGGCTCAGTTGATAATTTCGTCCTGGTCCAGGGACCGAACCCGGGACGAGTCTTTCGTCAAGAAGCTTTCTGAAAAATCCGCACGAACTGTAACCTGGTGCTACAAACGGGTGGCTGTCAATCTTCCCTTTCACAATCACCTCCGCCGGTTTCCACAGAATTGATCTCCAATACTGTGAGTTGCAGAAGGTGTTGGATTAACTTGGAACCCTCGCGGGACGACGTCCGTGACAAAATGAAAGACTAATTACGGCAACACTAGAGAAGATGTGGAATGGTCACACGGCCTGCGTCGGTAAGTAGACCACTCTCCAAACCCAGCTATTCTAAGATTTTTTTTTTAGCCAGATTACGGCTGTAAACGCGAAGTCAACATACCCATTATCAGCGGTGTATATTCTTGGACCGGCCAGGCCGTATCTGTCAGCAGCTCTGCCGCACGGCGCTGCTGTCAGTTGTACTTCACGAGCACGGCTCACGAACAACGGATTCGTTTCATATTGTTCAAGAGACGAACGCCCGTCGAAATTCGCGGAGAAATGCAGCCCACGTATGGGGAACGGTGTCTCGCTTCGAGAACTGCGAAGTGGTGGTGGTGCGAGTTCGCCAAATGCCGTGAAGAGTTTGGGGAGGTCGGTTCCTCAGTCAGCCGGACGAATTCTACCACAGGGGGACCTCAAGTTCAGTGCTGCAATGGGACATGTCTGAACCGGTGTGGGTACTACGTGTAAAGAATGTCTAAGGTACGTAGAATAGCAAGAATAACTACCAGCATGTACCTCCTCTTGGCTAACAAAAAAGATCGGAAAAGTCTATTCGTCCTCATAGATATGCATAAGGAAGACAGAGTCCCGCCTAAACGCCGAAGAACTACTCCACCGAAAAGACTCTTGCCAACATTCCTGATCGCCCGTGTTGGCTGTAACAACCAGACAAAACTTCGGGAAAGCGCGCTGGAGAAAGGAAGCTGAGCACGGACACGCCGCTCTAGGATTAACTTGCATGGAAGGAACATATTTAGGGGAAAAAAAAACTGCTGTTGTGAAGTCACAGAATCACACGCGGGAGCTCGCAAACTAGCTCGAGAGTGCGCGTTTTATCGATTGCTGCACTTAAGAAAATTACGTTTTGCGCTCAAACACGAAGCAGCTGATGGGCACAATGGCGTCTGCTGCGAACACCACACACGATAGCCATGTGGTGCACCGACGCGGTGAGCACGGGCTAACGTGCGGGCATTTCGTGTATTTACAAGAAGCGCATAATTACGAATTGCGATTCGAGAAAGCAACGCCTATATCCGTGCAGTTACAACTACGGCCTCTTCACTTAAATTCAAAGGCTCTCGATATAGCTTACAAATTTCACGAAGCACTTGCGCGAAACCGAGCACTCGTAGGGCAAGAAGCTACACTGTAAAGAAAATTTCTTTCCTTTTTTTACAGTTGAACTTTTTTTCCCTGCCAGTATTGAGATAATTCAACGCAACTGGAGCTTCGTGAAATTTTAGGGGCGAAGCTCCTTATAGCGGCACCCGTTCGTCCCTCGTAGCGTAGTATGTAACCAGCCTTACGCTTTGACCTGCAAGGTGGTGCCGGTGGGAGATTTTTCCTGTGCGTTGTTGAACAATAAAAAATTCGCAGCGTTAGCTAAAAGCCGACTTCTTCTGTCTCTCATTCCCATTAGCAGCCATTCTTTACCTCCAAGGTAGTGCCTGGTGAGATTTCTCCTGTGCGTGATTAAACAATAAAAATTTTGTTCAAAACGCCGTTGATTGATGAAATAAACCAACAAGAGACGCCAGATGCTTTGTAAAAGCAAAACGAAAGAACGCCAGATGTTTCTAAAGCAAAACGAAAAGACGCCAGCTGCTTAACGAAAGACGCCAGATGTTTTCTAAGCAATGGTTTTCTAAACAATGAAAATTCACAGCGTACATGTAAAATTAAAGTGCGCTGCAAGTCGTCATAACTCATCGAACCTTTAGTATAAACGCGCCCGATCTCACGTCGGTGATGATGTACTGGGCAGAATTCACGGAAGATTCACGGTTTACCGATGAACCTCCGCAGCTTCGCCCACTCATCATCATTCACTCCGTGGATATGCTGTGATTTTTTTTAAGCTGTATCGAGCGAATACCTGCTTTGTCAACTGAGTGAACATTTGTATTTAAGCACCGTGGGATCAAGTGCGTGAGTGTTAGTCCATTTGCATAGTCGTTTGAAAATTACTTTAATTTCACTATCATACGTTCATTAATAGAAAAAAAAAACTGAAGGTATGTTTCACTTAAATTTCGCGTCGATACCCCTGCGCAGGAATTTCAGCGTGACGTCACCGATTTCAAAGTGCTTTTTCGTATTTTGATCACCTTTGCGCAACAAAAATTTCGTGAAACTTTTTACGTTGTCTCCGGCCCCTTAGAGGACAGCGCACCTCATTTTACCGATTAAGAACTGCGTAGGCTCCGGCAGACGCCGTCAAAGCTTATCTGGACACGGCAAGTGGGTGCGCGAAAATGCACGTGGCGTCGGCACCGGCATTTTCTCCTGCGTTTTCTCGCTTACCAAGCGACTTCTCGCGGCAAGAGTAATGTGGTATTGCGAGAGGGTAACTATACGAATGCTATAAAAAAATCCTCTCTTCAGTGCTCCTTCAGGCAGCTATGCACCTTTTTCGCTTTTCAAACCAGAGTAGCCCTCAGCTGGGTATGAGAACCGGGATTAGATCTCACTATGTTGGACAACAGTGAGATTAGTGCAGGATACGTCCGAGAGAAACTCGCTTGTCGCAAAACACAAAAACGTGGTCGGTGAAGCGACCCGGCCGTAAATCACGGGCGGAAGGCAGGCACGCTGGGCGGACAACAACGCATGCAGACGCGAGTTCAAGCACACACACACCCCGCCCACACCCTACGAATGGCTCATTAACATTGGGACTGGCTTGCCAGCTATAGAATTACGGGCACTTTTAAATGCCCACATGCGGGCCAAGACCTCGTCAACACGCCAGCAACGTCGGCCTCGGCCGCATAACGAGCCGCTGGCAAGTACGGCCACACGCAGCAGCAGCAGCAGCCCACGCCGCGAGCCTATATGCCTACTCGACGACGACGGGTTGACTCATCGCGTGCGCACGGTGTTCCGCGTCCGCGAGTCGGCGACGAGCAAGACGATGGTTTTATTGCGTGGGCGGCTCGAGGCTTCGGTGAACACAAAAGAACACAGTAATGTTTGAATAGCTCCGGTCGGAAATCAGTCTTATGAAAAACTTTCCCGTGAAACATCGATTAAAAGTTGAAATACAGACAGTTATATAGCAAGGTGCCGGCTCTAATGAGAAAACTTGATGTTCTCGAAGCAATATGTCCCAGATGTCCCACGTAACTAGTGCCAAAATTTAAAAATATGCGAGTGTTACGTAGCCGGAGAGAATCAAGCTAATGTAGGCCATCGTGAAAACGTCAAGCGTCGATCTTTATTGACACTATTGGTCAAATTATATTTGAGAGGTCAAGTAATATCGCAGCTGGCACAGGGAGAAAAGCCGACAAGTTTCTATTTCCGCCACTTTTCCGAGGCCCACGCTAGGCTTAGTATAATTGACGCAATGTTTAAATTCCGCGTTATCACGTCCGCCACAGTGTTATGTATTCAGGTAAAAATATATAAAAGATGGCTCTAATATACGGCAAGTTATGGCGCAAGTTGCGCGGAACAGTTGTAAGGGGCTGAACATCCTCAAACTATACAGACAACTAGCACAGCCGAGCAGATGCAAAACCGGGAAGCTGCCGATCTAATTATGGGGCACGCGGTAGCGGGGATGGAGGGGGACGGAAGGACAGAGAGGTTAACCAGTTCTCAGACCGGCTGAGAAGAGGACAATAACGGGATAACAGACATTGCTTAAAGTCCAGCTGCCCAGAAGAAACCAGTTGTACAGAAGAAACGCAACAACGCTCTCATAAAATTCTGTACCGAGGACGGCCAGTGTCTTAAGACCCTTTCCTCCGACAATGGGCGATTGTCAAGTGTATATAACACTTTTCAGGGTGTTCTTGGCGCACTGAAGCGTGGACACTCAGAGGAGATGGGCGATTGTGTTCTCGCAGTTACATTTATCCCATGTCTGGCTGCTGGCCATTCCAATTCGGAATGAGTAAGCATTCGTGAAGCCCACCTCAAGCCACAGGCGGTACAGGAGCGTCTCTTCGGCTCTGGTTATTCCCGACGGAAGACGAAGCTGTAGATTCGGGTCCAAGTTGTGAAGAAGAGCGTTGACAAATTCCGTCGAGTTCCACTGTGCGAGTGAACGAATCCCTGTAGCTGCGTCCGTTTTGGAAAACGCTATAGCTGCACAATGAAGAGCGTCATGAGCAGATCGGACGGCTTCATCTGCACGGTCATTTCCGTAGATACCGTAACGGCCTGGTACCCACAACGCAATATTGTGCTTTTGTATAGCGCAACATGAAGCAGTCTGTTGTCAGCGACTAATTGTTCATTTCGTCCATGACGATATGGCTACAATGCACTGGAGGGCTGCTTTGGAGTCTAAGATTGACCACGCCTGTGGCGGTTCTTCAACTACGAACTCTACAGCAGCATGGATGGCGGCGAGTTCAGCAGCCGTCGATGATGTAAAATTCGATGTCTTGAATTTTATGACGACGGACTTCTCGGGAATGACCTCTGCTCCTGCTCAGCTTGCATAAGAAACTGAGCCATCCGTGTAAATGCGAAGGCGTCCACTGTTTTTCATGCAGGAACAGTTGTGTGGCATGTTTTAGGGTTAAATATGACGACAGTTTTTTCTTTTGTATTCCGGTAATAGTTATCAGAGCTTCCAGTGCATGTAGACACCACAACGGCAACGGCGGTCTCACTGCGTGCGCGAAGTTAGAGAGAAGCACTGTGCAATGCCTGGGTGGAGTTTAGCAATAAGTGGCCAGATGCAAAACGGCGCTGAACTACAGCCCCGAGCTCGCCGCCAGAGGCGTGGAAGCAACAAGCCCATTATTTCCGCTCACTAACAGGTGTGACGCGCAGTTCCGAAAGGCGGCACGAGCGCCCATCAGCATGCGCGACCACAGCGCCTGCGGTTCCCCTTAGTGGCGGTCGATGCGGCCGAGTGTCGGCAACGCGAGAAAATCGAGTTATTCCGACGTGACCCGAAAGCAAACCCAACGCCTCACGTGCCTGCCTGCCGGCTCATTTGATGGCTCTCCAGCAACTCCCCGGAACGACGTAATGACCAAGCGGTCCGTACGATATCGTGCAAAATTTCCTTACGCAGACAGCACATGCGGAACAACCTGGTCGTTCTGATGCGAGTTTGCCTATAAAAATGTGCCTCGTTTCAGTAATATCTCGGGTTGGACGGGCCAAAACCACGACACGACTACGAGGCACGCCGTAGTGGAGGGCTCCGGAAATTTCGACCACCTGGTGTTCTTGAACATGCGCCTAAATCTAAGCACACAGACATCTTGCGTTTGCCTTGTTTCAGAATTTCCGTTCTGTGTACCATTGAGCTTCGTCACGTGCACGCTAACTTGACGCAGTGCATATTTTTTGTTCGGAAAATTGTGAGCCATTGCACACTGAAGGCGGATGACGTTATGCCAGAGCTCCCAACCCAAACTTCCTTGCTTCGGCAAGGAATTCAAGCTGGTAGAACGTCTGACGCAAGTGGCGTCAACATCGATACACCGTTTGATGCAACCAACGTCAACACAAGCGAGGTGCCTGATGCAACGGGTGCAAACCAAGGCGGGAGTCTCATGCAACCCACAGCAACTCCTGCTGTGCGCCTGACGCAACCGACGGCAATTCCTCACGCAATGTGCGACAAGCCCTGTCATCCACGGATCAGATTCAAGCCAGCGACCAACGGCGGTTCCGGATTGGAGGCTTCGAACTACTGGCTGATGCAAGGAATCGGCCAGGGCTATAAAAGAACCAAGCTGCGCGGGGAGACGGGGACAGCAACGAAGAAATCCCGGGTCGTCGTCGCACCTAAGTGCGAGCCCAATAAGCTGTCGGCCCCAGTGCCGAATATGTAAAGCCTCCGTTTCTATGTATATAAATTTGCCTTAACTCACCGTCGCCTTGTCCGCTTCGTCTATCAGCTCTGCGCAGATGCAGCCGCAAGCTGACACCCGAGACCCAACAATGACTAACCAAGCTCTTTAGCACAGGACACGGCGGAGTTTGGTATCAAAGGCCGGGTTGTGAACGTGGTTATCAGCGTTGAAACCACTGTGCAGAATTTGCGTCGGCCCTACAGTGAACTGTAGGGCCGACGCAAATAATAAGGACCACTCGAATAAGGACTGTTTATATTTCTATGCTTTTAGTCATACTTCTGGTAGTACTGTTCCATTATGGTACCCGTGTAAGATAACACATGATGTTGTAATTTTCTGCGTACTGTACTTGCGGTATGTTTCTGCTTTGCTGCCAGGATGGCACGACCAAGTCAGGCATTTACTTAGCCTTTAGTCGTGTCCCCCAAGGCAATCTTGTTCACTTTTGCCTTTAATAAAGCAAACCAAACTAGAGTACATTCAGCTAGAGTCGACACATCGACGACAACGCCGCCATCGAGGTGTAACGTTAAGAGACGTTTGCCCAGCCATCTCACACGACAACATTCTCCGCTTCGCGGCAAGCCTTGCTGGCTTGCCGCATGCGCTTGGCGTTTCGTGCACTATCTCCACTGGTGTTGGCCACTTGCCGGCGCCGTTGACATTCCCGTTGCTGTTCACTTCGTCTTTCCTCGTAGGCACATTCTTCGGGAGTCGTAACTCTGAGTTGTCTTAACAAAGAAGTTGCAGAATACAACCGTGCTACTCAGCAGATGCTGGTTTCATTGGATGCCTCATCAAACGCGAAAATTGACTGACTGCGTCAGAACGAGTGATGCGAAAAATCACGTGACGACGTCACCACTGAACGTAATCATGAGGTCATAGATCGCAAAAGTCTGACATGACGTCGCATCGTGGCGTCATCACAGGCCAACATCGCTTGGTCAAAGGTGCCGATATCGAAGGCAGTGCCGAACCACGTTAGGTGCAGAACGCTTTCGGAGGGGGCAGGATCAGTACATCGACTAAGAAAAAGAAGATTGCTCTCGCCTTCGAGTCGTCTTAGGCGAAAGCGTAAGGGACCCTGCGAGTTTTATTGCACTGATCAATCGTATCCAGTGGCTATATCGCCTTGCACTTTCGCCATGGCAAGCTCAAATGACACCCTTTCACGACACCTGCGCGTCATGTGATCCTATTTTCTGTGTATTGACCACCTGTTCGAAATGAACCAGTTGTCAGTAAGCGCTTGTGTCACTTGCGTTTTTTGTCATTAGTCCTGGTCGCGCTGCCCACCCTCGCAAAACGCTTATTCCAACCGCTCGGCTTTATCTCTAGCTGGCTTGTGCGATCGTCACTCAACCAGATGAACGTAGCGAATTCAGAAGTACCGATCTTATTTGGCGAATGCCGCTTTGTGGCGTGCTTTCCGGTGTTATTATGCAAATACAGGAGAGAAAAAGTTATACCGGAATGTCACCAGAGTGATCATGTTTCATCAATGACGACTTCAAGCTCTCGCGCACAAAGGATCGGAAGAGCTTGCACAAATGTACCGCTTTTGATGAGGATAAATTGAACGGTCGAACTCAACCTTGCACACAACATAAAATGTAAACATGGCGATATATCTCCTCCCAAGGAGGCAAATCCCGGCGATTGATTTTTTTCGAGAGGCAAGTCGAAGGAGGGCAATGGAAAACCATGCCGCCATGCAGCGCCGTCTTGCGAAGGGATTTGATCAGTTCGGCGGCTCTCATAAGGCTGCCTGTTCGAGTTCATTTCAATCTCTGCGTCGCACGAATATAGTCGGATTGAGAAGGCCACAAAGGAGTCCTTGATTGAATAGGGATTTTACATTTCGTATGGAGTAGCAAAAGCTACGCCGAAAGCGTTCCAGCGCCGTAAATGAACGAGCTTCTCAAAGAGCATTTGTAGACTTGGCGGCGCTATCTCAGGAAGCTTGACTGCAATCATTATCAGGTTTATCTGTCTATCATACAGAAAGCTTAGCTCAAGTACATAGTTGAGACGAGTCTTTTAGGGGCGAAGCACCTTAAGACCTCACAATGTCCGTCCGTCCGCCGTAGTCTACAGTCGAAACGCAGGTGCAAAACAGCTGTGCAAAAACCGTCTACAGAGTGAGCATAGCGCGCATATGGTTGAAAGATATAGACCGTACTCGGCGCGGCGCCGCTCGAAAGCTGCTAGAAAACAAGCGCATCGATTAACAGGTGACAACATGCACAAAACCGTCTACAGAGCGTGCGTAGCGCGCTCTGTAGACGCTCCGTAAACGCTCTGTTTTTTCACCAAGCACGGGGTTGGTTGAGGACCCCTTTACCGGCTACTTCGCCGGCGTTTGGTCGCTCAGTCCCGACATGGATGGTGCGCGACATGAGGAATCCAATAGTCTAGTACAGACGGCAGGCTGCGAAATCTTAAGCAAAGACAAGGTTGCCTGCTGAAACACCGGAGCAAAGGGAGGCCAGATTAGCATGTTATAGGGAAGCTTACCACGAGCGAAAAGATCGAAGCTACTGCAGACGCCGCCGTCGTTCAACAACACGAACAACAGCAAGGAGAAGGCTTACTTTAATGAAATACTGTGTGCACAGTCTTTGCAAACAAGCCACAGATACCTTTCGCTTGTTATAACGTTATAACGAAGTTTGCAAGAGTTAAACTTCAGCAATTTTTTTTGATGCTCACTCAAACTGCTTCGGAAACACCAGTTTACGTGGAATGGAATACCTTGCGTTGAAACTGCTTCGCCCCACTGAAGCGACCGACACGCCAGTGCGAGTAAACACTGCGATCTAGACAACACCACTGCTGGTAAATGTGTAAGAATTAGAGATGAGAAAGACAGCAAATGTAAAACAAGCTTAGCGCACCCTATGATGAAAGAAAAAGGACAAGGTGCACGATGAAGCTTTCGTCGTTCGGGGCTTTTTTGCATCACGGATGCACAATGTCGCGATCCCGGAACATAATGTGCAAAGCCCGCGAGTTTTCAAACAAGGTAAAACTGAACTACACATCATACAGGATCCACTAGCATGACAACTGAAATAAACGTGTTTACTGAATAAGTCAAACACTACAAGAAAAGGACAACTCCGTTCCCGCTTTCTTGCAAACAGAAAGATAGTCAGCGGTCTCATGTGAAGTACGAGAAGCTGCAAAGAGGAAACGACGGTATTCACTGCACGAGAGTACACACCGAGGACAGGGATCGAGGAGCGCAAGCCGGCAACGTTGTGCTCTCACCTATATACAGTCAGGATACCAGCATCATCCGTGGGCACAGGAGCAGCGAGCGCAACAGCGAGTGTAGGCACAGAGTCGTCAGTATATTAGAGACACCAATTAACTCAGTTTAGGCTAATTGGTGCTCCTCCCGAGTGGTAGGTGCCCTCCCGAGTGGTAGGTGCCCTCCCGTACGAGTCGAGGAGGTCGATGCGAATGCATTACGGATCGCACAGTCACGTCGCCGAAAATGTGCATCTTCAGGCGAACGAATGAAACGGGCTCAATGTGCTTCGAAGCGGAAACCGCGAAGCAGTGACCGTGAGCACGACGCTCTTAGAATAGACAAGTGCATTCATACGTGCCAGTCGATATGTTCACCCTGCGGGTTGTTGAATAGCGCTAGATGTGTATATACGTGCAATTCGAGAAGCGCATAGTGCAGCTTTCGTGCCATGAAAGCGCGCTCATTACGGCGAGCCCCCGCCTGGAGTGCCAGACGACCTAAGCCATCGAGTGCGCCGCCAGAGCCAAAAAACTAAACAAAGCGCATTCAACAGTTTCGCTACTAGATCCATAACGAAATCAATCTACCGTAGACGTGTGTTTTGATACGCTTACAATAGGCGACACGAGACGGGACGTTTGGTGCTCGGGACTTGGCCGACATTAGCGTGCGGTCGTCGCGAGACCGATGTTGGCGGGAAGGCGAGCCAAAAATTTGTAGAGCACACAGGTCTCGAAAGATACTGCCGGCGTAGCGCTTGCAGTGCTATACTGCATAACTTTAACAGTCTGCATGACTGTTGTACATAACTGCTTTCTCGTTAATGAATGCGTCCGAAAGTCAATTAACCAGTGAAAAGATAACGCGCGGTTGATGAAATTACATTGTACGTTTAAGTAGAGAGAAAGGACGAGCCGGTCATTGTGCATAAACGACCTTCAAGAGGAGAATGACTCGGAGGCGGACTAATAGGACACGCGTCGCATGACGCCACCCCGAGTGCCATTACAAGAAAGAACACGGTACGGAATCAGTGCACCGAACTCGGCGATAATTTGCGCCACACAGTCAGAAAGCGCGGTGGCGTTGAGGCGCGCTTTCTGCCATCCAAGTGTCAATGATCCGGCTACACCGGGATGGCGTGCAGAGTCCTTACACAGACATTTCGGGTGTAGTAACAAGTTGGCCCTGTGCCCCAGAAGATCTGGCCTCCGTCGACGGCCCTGTGCCGACGGCAATCGCGTGGCCGACTGGGAGACACGGGCCATTAACTCGGCGCATTCCGCGCGCACGCCAGGCAGACGACCCCCTCGCCCAGAGAAGCGCGCCCGCCCTTCAATTAGAGGACGTTAACTGGGCTGCAGAATCACCCTATGCGCTCCTCGACCGAAGCATGCCACGCGTAGCACAGCACGACACCGGGCCAGAGATAGCGGAGCGGACGAAAACCAGAAAGGCACACTGTGCGGTAGACAACAGCGTTACAAGTAGTCGCACACGTCTTCGCTAGAAGGTCACGCGCACTCGTCGCAGCATTCTGCCCTATCTACTATTACAAAACAGCCTGTCAGGTACGCAAACACCGAAATTGAACTGGTGAACATGTAGGGACCTCCTCCCCTTCACTACCAAGGCGCTTTTAACATTTTCGAGTATACGTTGGTGCACTGGTTGTGCGTGTCACACGCGCGCACACACACACACACACACACACACACACACACACACACACACGCACACACACACACACACACGCACACACGCACGCACGCACGCACGCACGCACGCACGCACGCACGCACGCACGCACGCACGCACGCGCGCACGCAATAGCATAATTTGTTAGTGTTCTTATTTAACGTATAGCATGCCAGGTGCACCTTCAGGCAAACCAAGGTTTCCTCTATAAGAACAGATTTATTTATACATATAGCGCAACATTATTTAAGGTCAAAGTCCCTGCCGGAGCCACGCGACAGATGTTGTGGATTATAACAACGGTTGCGGAATAACATATTGTGCGTTAACATATATGAAATTTATATATATGTTAACGCACAATAAGTCAACTGTTGGCAGTCAGCGCCCATCCTCGCCCCCATGTTTGTGTTCATTAAGCGCCGTGTATTCTAATGGATCCGTACCAACGAGCTCGCCTCAACACCCTCTTAAGTCACTCACTCATGTTTTCCAGAAGCTTAGTCTGTGGCCATCCCTGGTTTTCTGGTGAGGACATAAGATGCGGCACTCAAAGATGTGCGCACTGAGTAGTAGAAAGGCTATAAAACACCGCGCTTCAGTGCTGCTGGCTGGCACGCAGGGGGATGATCACATGACGGTACTCGCGGACAACTTTTCTTGCCAATGAGGCGAATGCTGCAGAGCCAAATTGCGCGAGCGCTAATGAATGTGGTCCCACGATTGCCTCCGCGTTTTATCTGTGATAAATTATCCTTTTCTGCAGGAAACTATTCGGAAGAAGCAACATCAAGTCATATTTGCTTTACTACATATGCGTTGCCATTTCGCGGTCTTTCGCGTGTGAGAATGTTGCACCTTTTAAATAAGGCGTCTGAGGCTTCCGGTGAGCTCTCGCCCCAGAAACGTGGCTAACTTCTACCAAAAACTGCCGTTTAAGGAGGCTGGCATGCAACCATGCCGCGCAAATATCGCTTTCCACGGCGGTCTGATCGCGCGCCGCACAGGAGTGCATCTGCAGAAGCTCCCTCCTCCTACACTGAGGTTTCCAATTAAGCTCGCTTAGCGACAACAGCTTGCTTGTCATGCAACTGTGCTAACCAGGTTTAGCGATAACCGCGTCAGCTGCGCTTAGGTCACTTGTGTATAAGTGGCACCCCAGGAAAGCAGCAACGACTGTATATAGTTACACAGATCGCGACAGCATGATGTCGGCGGTGTTGCAATGACTGAGGACGTCAAGGTGATTTAATGCGTCACTTAGCATGCAGCTCGTGATGTCTTGCAAGAAGCTTTAATGCATAACCAAGTGTGCGGCTGGCCCTCGAGTGTTACAAGGAGTGCGAGATGCTTTTGGGCAAAGAACGCGAGGACAGCGACGCAGTGACACCACTTAGAGGTCGCCTGTGCGGCGCTTGGGAATGCCGATCATCAATTAGGAGCGGAAAAGGAGTGCGGAAAACGGAAGCACGTTCGTCGCAGCGGCGGGGCAAACGGGCGGAGACGACGGCAAGTCGCGAGAAAGTCGTCGACCCCTCGGCGGCCGCCCAAACATCCGGCCGCCGCTGCTCGGCTAACGAGCAGCTCGAGACGACGCTCGATCGGCAGCCTCGCAGAATAAATCGTGTGCCTCGTCAATCAGCGTGCAACAGAGGCCGACAGGGGGAGCAGGTGGTGACACCGCTTTCCGCGAAGGTGAACAACCAACGGCGACCGGCTAACCCGTGCGCCACTTACACGATACCGGCTACAACAATTACATAGGGTCACGGCCAAGGCTGACGACAAAGGCAGGCATCTAACATACTGAACCTGCTCGGGGTAGCAATGCCTGTCTACCGTACCGTCGTGGTCGGCACGTCGCTATATTTAATCGGCAAGACCTGTAGCAGCCACTATAATCAACTCGTCATGTTACCGTACGCATTAGCGTTTGAGTAGCTCGATGCGAACATGATGAGTTTATCATCTGGTACAGGTCTTGCTACAGGTTGATACAGGTCTTGCAGATTGAATATAGCGACATGCCAACCACGATGGTACGGTACATTCCGCACGGTAAACAGGCACTGCTAGAACATCCCATTGACTGCCGAGTAGATCCACCTTGCGGTCTCCACTGCGTTACGTACGCACATGTCGGCACCGGTTTTCGATCAGACTATTGATAGCGTGTACTATTTGCATGTCTACGCAAGAAATGCAAGATAAGCACGGAGCAAATCGCGACAGAAGTTTCTGTATTGCAGCTTAACAGGATACGGTCCTCCGAACGCCGCTCGTCTAGCGGCAAACAGAACCCGCAAGGAGAGGCAAATGAGACCTCTTAAAAGGAGTACCATCACAACTGAAGAGAAGTCGAAATTACGTGGCTAATATTTTCAACATAAGCTTCGTATCAACCTTTTCTGACCCGAATTCCGGTCGTGAACCGTTGTAATGCACTCTCACGGAGAGTGTAGAAGGATCTCCTACAAAACGGCAGCAACTATACCACGGCAAGAGAAAAAGAAAAGAAAAAAAAAACCTAGTGTATACTCATTCCCCCGTAAGGGGGTTTTCGGTGTCGCCCCCTCAGGACCTGAATGAAGTTCGTTGCCTGGCTCTATACTCATCAAGCAACCGCTTGCAAGAAATGTCGTCCCAACAATTAAGCAGTTGCATTAATGGTAAAGAAAAGTGCCGACAGGCTCGCTAAGGAATCATACAAAAAAATAGAAAACGTAAGAGTGCAAAATTGTAGAACAAAAAAAAAAAAAGAAAACGCTGAGCTAACTGCTTTGCGCTGCACAAGTCTCGTGCGCGTGGCGCCGAGCTCTTCCAGGAATCGCAGGCGGCGGTAATCAATCAAGACAATGCAGGGGCCCACATGCCTCATTTAAATCTGTCACGCCTATTAAAAATGGCGCGCCTAGTTTTCTGTAGCCAGTGCTCGTTCGCAGTGGGCGAGTAGTCGGGCCAACGAGTAATAGTAGCAGTGCGCGACGCCAGTCATCAAAAAGGAAGGGCAGTGAACTTCGCTTGCCAAGTGGAGCAGCACTACGCGGAGCACAGATTTATTATTGGCGGTAAGCTGCACGAGGGGGGAACTCCATCTCGGCGAAGGATTAAAGTGATTGATGGCCTTCGTTCAATCGTCGCGGGCATGGACGCCGGAAGAAATGGAAACGTCTATCACGACCTCCCAAAGGCTCGTCCCCTTTGTCCCGACGAGCTTGTGCAGATCTTTATGTCGTAGTAAAGGAGGGCTGCATTTCGTGCAAGTGACTCATCCTCCCTTGAAGGCGCACTAAAAACAATCGCTGGGTTCTTACGTGCCAAAACCACGATATGATTATGGGGGACGCCGTAGTGGAGGGCTCCGGAAATTCTGATCATCTGCTGTTCTTTAACGTGCGCCTAAATTAACTACGCGGGCCTCTAGCATTTCGCCTCCATCGAAATGCGGCCGCGATTCGATCCCGCGACCTTCGGGTCAGCAGTCGAGCGCCATGACCACTAAAAACAATTTTTCTCGTACATGATCATACTTTCAACGTAACCTGAAAGGAGGAAACCGGACGAGGCAGTTCTCACGAGGCTAGGTCCGCCTGCAGCCTACAACGTCCGCCTCCTCACTCACCGCGAGAAGACGCTCGGTAGGCGAGAAAACGCGAAATGAAGAAAATACATGTGGCGACGCCGCCTTGAAGTTCCCGTACCAGCTCGCAGTGACGTCAGATTTTGACGGCTTCTTCTGCTAGGGCCTACGCGAGTTTTTGTCGGTAGGGAACACTTACATTGTGTTCTAAGGGACACGAAGTTTTTAACATAGCAAGTTTCAGAGAATTACGTAAAACTAATGCGGCCAAAAGTCGCGAAAACAAATTCGTGACGTCACACGAACTTTCACGTGCTCAAGTTCACCGCGACAGTTGCACATGAAAGTTGCACCTTAATTTTCTGTTCGAATGAATAACATGATGCCGAAATTACTGATAGAATTCTGTAAAAATAATTTACCTGTCTGAAGTGATTTAACGTTTCAGTGAAGTGCTTTGCGACAGAAGTACAGACAGATTGATACCTCATCGCACAAATGAGTAACTGTCAGCCGGGCATTAAAATAAAGTACTTTAAACTAAATCATCCAAGCGGAGCGCGAAGAGGGAAATTAAAATATTGCGAGAACATAGAGCGGGCATCGGCATACATTCCGAGTATATACCCAAGTGGGCTGTTATCGTGAGAAAACGACAGCTACAAGAACTTGGAATGTCTGTGCGTGTAGTAGTGGCCGATTAGAGGTATCCAAGAATGCCTACTGCAAATACAGTTTCGAAGTGCCAACTACGCCATAATTCTTTTGGCGAATTTACCCGCTACGCGTCCACAAGGAAACGTGCGCACCTGCACACCTTGTTGATGCCACTGCTGTTGGTGAATTATGCCTGTGCGCTTCGTAACTGGAGGGCCTTTAAACGAACCACTCGTTGCGCAATTCACATGTTTTGACGCCTGGTCCGATTCTATACGCTTATACCACGCAATATTACATGCATTATGGACACACCTCGCACTACGTGACATTCGTATAGGGTTTTTTTATTATTATTCCTTAACAGTTTCAAGCACGGGCGTGGTAGAATACCTGCTTGCCCCGCAGTCGTTCTTGGTTCGAGTCCCATTCAAAAGCAAAGATTTTATTTTCATCTGTCTCGAATTTTCGCTCACGGACAACGCTGACAGCCAACGATGCCGACACCGGAATTCCTGCGAAAGCTCTTCAACGCTATCCCGTTAAAACTTGTTTTGCAAACGCGTTTTACCTTGCAGATGAAACCGACTCCCGCAGCACGCGAGTGGGCCTATGCCGAACACACGAGAAGACCGCTTGCTTCAACGAGTCTGCGCATATTCTTAGAGACGCGGCTTCCGGCACACTAATCAAGCATTATCGAGGGCGGCAATAAAGAGCGCGCGGGCTGCAGCATTTCACACGAGGAGCACCGTAGTGAAACTACATACACTTCGGGCCACACCATTGATTGAATCACACAGGGCTTCGCATACCTTGTTTACCTATTAGGACTGCGTTAGGGAAATAAAGCCTAACTAATAACGTCTAGGCTTTCAAGCTCAAAAACCACGGGACGATTGTGAGGCGCACCGTAGTGGAGCACGCCGGAAATTTCGACAACCTGGGGTTGACATCGCACACTACGCGTTCAAACTACGGAAAACATTCTTCACTACACAATACCTACACTATTAAACAGCTATAAATCGATACAGTTTGATTTTACGGCCTCCTTCAAAGAATTTAAAAGGATGTATGTGGTTTCTGCATAGATTAATGTTGCAATGTACACATCTTTGATTTCGTTGCCTTTTAAGGTGAAAGAGTGAGTTGAAATGTTAAAGCACCAGTATGCCCCTGTATATATGCGCGCGTGTGTGGCTTTGTTTTCTACAATCCCCCCATCTACATCTCACAAAGATGGCAAATAAACTATTATTATTATTATTATTATTATTATTATTATTATTATTATTATTATTATTATTATTGCTACTACTACTACTACTACTACTACACGGGCCTCTCCTCCGTCGATGTAAAGCACAACTGAAAGCTTGCGCGCATGGCAGCTGGATTTCGCTGTACTGTGAATCCGGTCACAACGCACCAGGCCTGTAGTGTATGCGAGAGTTAAGGTCCCTTGGTGGGAGTAACCCACAGAGGACTTAATACCCCTGTCACACAGGGCAACTTAAGTGCACTTTGAGCGAGTGCACTTCGCCGCTAGTGTCATTTGCACGCTGTCACACAGGAACGCTTAGTGACACTCGCTGCAAAGTACACTTGCCGGCAAGTGCGTTCGCCAAACTCACTTCGCTGCGACGGAGTGTCTATCCTCGGCAGCAGTGGCTTGCAAATAAATACGCTAATGCAAAACGCGACGATCATGGCATTTTTAAACCAGCGTTCTCGTTATTAGGAATACTGCCATGTATTCAAATAAATGATACTGCAACAAAAAGCTCGCTACTCTCGCCCTCGGGCAGTTTGCGGTCACGTCCGCTAGGGGTATGCGGGAGCACATGCCGTGCAATGGCCGCGTCCATCACGTTGTTTACTTCCTTGCACATGTGCAGGTTAGTCATTCTTTAATCATTTGCGATGGCGTGTGCCACGGGTGCCACTTCCGCGAAGACAACGTGGTCCGAAGCAGAGACCCGGGCGCTCATACGCCTTTGGGAGGAGCAAATGATTGCTGCCAAAACACGCTCGAAACGCCCGTCACCACTACGCGTCCCTTCTGCACCGGAGTCCGCCATTTTTGTTTTCGATTCGTCTTGGATATGGTACTGTCTTGTCTCGGCTCGCGGTGACCAATGACGTTATGCGGTTGCAATATTTACTTCATTTACGCGCAAAGTTCATTGTAAATTATGTTCATGCCTATAATAAGCAAATAAACTGCGAGCATTGCCAAAAAATATCAAATGTATGTTGCGCTACTGAACCACCAATTGCCACTGTCATCATTTCCAAAGCACACTTCTCTTTCTCGTGTAGCAGCGCGCCGCCAAAGTGACACTCAGTGAGCGTAAGTGCACTCGCTCAAAATGACACTAAATTTGCCAGTGTGACCGGGGTATAACACATTCCCGCTAGTTGACCATATCTCGTTCTTTCGAAGAAAAATAGGCCAGGTCGGTGATCGAACATCACTTCTGCGTTTCTCGAGTCGCAGTGTTATTCCGTAGATGCATTTATATGCAGCTAAGGGGAACACGAGCCGTCGTTTTTACAGGAACTCTGGACTTGCTCGTATGATGGCCGAGGACAACTTACTCCATGGAAGAGGGCTTTTCCAGTGGTAAATCTTTGCACATTTTCTCGGATACCTAAAGGCTCACACACCGAAGCAAATTTTACTGCTCTGGAGTAACACACGTGGCCAGGATATACGGCGTCATATCAGGAAATTAACGCGTTATCCCCAGCTAGCCGAGCGAAACATTAATGCACAATGTGTCAGGCTACGGTCGAACCCGTGCACGAAATGAACGCAAGTGAACAGCATACAATGACAATCGAACAACGGGAGCCATACTTCGTGCCACTATGGCTTTCATCATCCATCGTTGACCGCGGAATAAGGTCAATAAGGTCGTGCACGCGAAAAGAGCGCGCCAGACGCTTGCTATGCGCCGACAACAGCCGCTCGTAACTTGCGTGGGCTTCCAAGAACGCGTGCAACCGTGGGTGCGGTGCGGGCGCGTAACCCGACTTCGTCCTGTTACACTGACGCACAGACTGAAGAGAAACGCCGAATGCCCCTCTTTGCACTGGACACAGCGAAACACGAGCAGCAGCAACGTTTTGCCATCAGGGAACGGCGGTCGTGGATGCGTCGAGCGCCACAGTTCTAGGTTTCCGGCGGTTTGAAAGGGAAAATGAAAAAGCGCAGGCGAATGAAGAATGCCCGAGGTCCACTTCTCGGTGGGCAGGCATCCTCGCTGCGTGCTCGGCACTCTGGTTTTGTTTCCTGCGCGGTCGCGGCGCTCCTTTGTCTTCGTCGGCGCCTCTCTGCGCTATCCGAGTTCAGCGGGCGCGGCGGGGACATACTCCGAGACGAGTTATTTTGAGCCATGGCACTCGCTGCTGTGGACGCACAGAGGGCCGCGTGGACTCGTTCACAGAACTTTCAGCGGCGGATGGTTGGAGTGAACGCAACGGCTTCGGGTCACCCACGAGTTCCTGGCAATCCAGTCACTCCACCAGAAGACTCATCAGAAGTGCCCGTGAGAAGGAAAACTTTCAAGCACCGCGGCCGGAAATGGAGTTTTTTAGCAGTGCATGTTTAGCGCACAGCAAGTGCGGTATTACAGCACCGCCGTGGTCGGCTTAAGCTGCAAAACGTGTATTGGCCACCATGATCATCTCGTCATTTCACCGCGTGCACACATCGTGCGGCCAAACGTTTTTCAGGTCGAGGCACAGTTAACGAGCAACGTCAATAAACGACACGGTACTACCGCCACAGCTAGAACACTCGCGCGCAATTGTGACTCGGTACGCCAGTCGCGTCAAGAGCACTTCTGCGTTCGGGCTTCTTCAGCTGGGGCCACGGAGCCGACGCAAGAGCGAAAGGGCCCGCCGTGGTAGATATGCACGTAAGGTGCCGCGCTGCTAAGCTCGGGGGTGCGGGTTCGATTCTCAGCCAGGACGATGGCTGAGAATGGTGGACGAAATGAAAGAACACACCGGTGCTAGATGTAGGCACGCGTTAAAAAACTCCAGGTGGTCTAAATTGATCCCGAGTTCTCCGCTACGGCGTGCCTCAACCATATCGTGGTTTCGACACGTACAACTATGAATGTTATAAAGAACAGTCCACTCGGCGCATTTTGCCCGCGTTGGCTGCTGGAAAAGCTGCCGGCATTATAAGGGTAATGAAATTGATTACGAAAACTGCTAGGCACACGACAACCCCATTTCCGGTTATCCAGGACGTTGCGAAAAAGCTGAATGACTACCAGCAGAAATGGATCGAAAGCCGCGTGTGCAGCGAGAAAGGACGAAATTCGCACAGTATGGCGACCTTTGCAGCCGCGCTGTGCGAGCGAACGTCTCTCGCGTACCGAAGGTTCAACGGGCGACTATTAAGATTGCAGATATCGACGAGGGAAGTGATTGGCGCGAGGGCCAGCGCTGCCGCTCCTGGCGGTGCAGTACAATCATGCTGTGACGCGGCATCGGTGCCCTGTAAGGCAGTTGGTGAAACAGATTGGCTGCTATATACATATGGGGTGGAAAGAAATATGATGCACAGCGGTACAAAAAAAAAAAGGCAATAGAAAAAGAACAGCTATCACGCTAAACTTTTCCTTTTGATTGAGGTTATAAACCATGTAGAAGCGCAGTGCGCCTGGCTAAACAAAAAGACACGAGAAGAGGCACAACACGTTAACTGTTGCCACTTGGCCCAGCAAGCCACTGTTGCGGTTTATCGCGACTAATATCTAAAACCAACGGGCTTTGAAGAATTACTTATTACTTAGCAAGAATTATTATTAAGAATTACTTACACGCTGTATTTTATAACCTATAAACTCGCTGGAGTTCCGAAGAGAGAACAAATCTATGAGCAGCTCTACAAGCATGCAGTGCACAGACAGGCCTAGCTCAGGGATGCGACGAACGCATCATCTAATCAAAAAGTTTTGTTTTGTTCTTTTTAGTGCGTTACAATGAACTTCGCATGTCTGACAGAAAAGAGCACGATCTGCTGTACATCAGGGCACGGACGAGCCTCTAATTAGTTTACATGGTCCCTCCAAAAGTGAGGTGCGGGGCTGCGCCAAGGGAAAAGGTTCTGGAAAATCTCACTCAACGGCTCAACATCTGTTCTTGCAGGAGGAGGGCTTTGGTAGCATCGGTACAATTAGACGGCACTTTGAGAACAGCTTAATGCCAACACATATGAAAGATGAGAAGGTGATTTACTTTTTTTATCGCGCGATCCCGGGCTGGAAAGCGGGGTGGATCGGGTCGAAGATTTACCATAACGACGAGCAGAAACAGAAGAGCCTAACCCGCGCTTAGCTTGGACACCCAGCCGCAGCTAAAATGTAAACAAAAAGAACAGCCGCGATGGGTTCAAGCAGCCGCGATTCACAGAATAGGAGGGGCTTTGCGTCCGTAGAGCTCAGCCATTAGACCTGCTGAAAGGTAAACAACGTAATGCTAAACGATGCTACCATCGTAAAATTGATGAGGACTGCTATTTTCGCCATGTAAGTGAAATCGTGGACTACCTCTCTGGAGAGTTCACTGGTGTGGTTTTGACCTCTCCGTTTTGATGTGCACCTTAACCTATAACGGACTGGCCACTATGCAGGGGAGCACGCACCAAGGACAATACGAAGACTGCCCGCAGTGAGGAAACCAAAGTGCCTGCGCGCGCGCAACTTCCGAATGTCTCGCACATACTTCACCGATGGCGCGCCTCTCTCGTGTCGTTCTTTGCAACGTGCGCGGCGCGCGAATTGGTTCCCCGTCATAGCGCTTTGAACCTTTCGACTGATTTTTGTGCCGTAGCTTTCCATATGCCCGGTTCACGCCGCGGGCGCTCTATCAGCTTCGATCTATAACAGCGGATCTGTTTTCATCATCATCACCATCAGCCTATCGAACGTCCACTGCAGGACGAGGACATGTCCCAATGATCTCCAACCCACAATGCAATGCGCGAGCCGATGTCATCGTATGCCTGCAAATTTCTTAACTACGTCACTTCACCTAACCCTCTGCTGACTTCGGCCGCGCTTCCGATCTCTCGGTGACCGGGCAGTAACGGCTGCCCGCGCTTGGCATTCGTTTTCACCATGGCCGAGTAAAGTGAACCGTAACGGCGGTGTTACTGGAACATATCTGTATTTGCCAACAATCACGCTCTGTATACACCCGCCACTTCCTTCAATATACAAAAAAGTTCTCAGCCGCAATTTTTCTCGTAAACCGGTTTACGGGTAAATGGGACGAAGTTCAGTACAAGTGTGTCGGCGCTGTCACTTAGGCATTGCATTCGGTAACGCGTCTTCGTGTATCAAGCGCGAACGCAGAGTTCCGACAATATGTTACAGAATCGGTTTCCAAGAGTCGCCAACAGTGAGTCATAATACTTCGGATACAAGCAGTTGCCCTACTCGAGGCGACCTCTCTCGGGCTCTCACCAACAAATCGCCCTCCGAGAAGCGTCGGTGTCGAACAAGCGTGGATCCTGTAGCGGTGCACGCGCCATTCACAGATAACGCCGTTCGCAAAATGTTAAGCAAGCTTTTGCGACGAAAGAACAGCGTGCACGAGATAACGGCGTTAGCGACGCCACACCGACACGAGCGTTCAACAACACGTTGAATCTCCGTGGCGCACGCGCGCGCTGCTAACGATGCCCGGCTTGTCATCTAGCTTTTCACGGCTCGTGTGACGCGAGAGCCAGGAAGCCTCGTTACACCCGCAGCCTGATAGTCGGTTGGCCTCGAGACGTTTCGAAGGAGAAAGAAACTGCTGTCCGCCGACGGCGCCGATTTGCATACGCAGGGGAGACATATGCCGCGTGTTCCTAATTTGCATTACACACACACTACATAAGCAGCCCACGCTGAACACGAAGGATGCCCGCGGTAGCGGCAGTCCCGCATGGTTCGTAAGGAGCTTAGGAAGCCACGCCAGGAAAAGAAAGCGCCACAAGGTGCGCGCTTCGCCAAACACGAGCTCCTCGAGGGAGCCCAACGATGAGAGATTTTCTGAAGAAAATAATGCGGGAATACTCTCGTGAGGTAACACACAAACGAAGCTGATCATTCACAGTGAATATGAACTTGGTGGTAGCTTACTCTTCTTGGTGCACGGTGTTTAAAGAAACAAGTTTTTTTCTGTTGTTTTTTCGGCTCCCTTTTGCATAACACAAATACGTCAACATAAAAAATTTTTAATCGACGAATACCTCGAGAAGCGAGTTGACAGCATACACTGCAGCAACATTATGCCTGGCCTTCTGACGCCTGTATGAGAAGTGCATGTTTCGGGGATATCGAGGATATTAAACAATGCAGTCAAAGTTAACAGGAGTTAGGAGCGGAACCCGCAGTGGAGGGTATGACTGCACGACGCTCAGACATACACCGAAAAGCCAAGACTTGGCAAACGAATTTCTGAAGACGAGCCCATAGCCTAAACTTCGATCGTGTAAACGGAAAAAATTACGGCAACTTCTTCAGGCTTGGTGCGTGCCAAGCCTGAAGAAAGAGCGCTGCTGGGCGGCCTTGTTTCTCGTCTCTTTCTCACTGGTTCTTGTATGCTTTCTTTTTGGTAACCGTTTCTCTCTTTCTCGCTCTATTTTTCTTCCTTCTCTCTTCTTTCTCTGTTTCTCTTTATTTCCCTCTCTGTCTTGCTCTCCCATCTTTTTCGTGTCTGCTTTGATCACTCTGTCGTTCTCTGTCCATCGCTTTCTCTCTGTCTGCTTCTTTCTCTCTATCTCTCTCTCTGTCTTGCTCTGTTTTTCTATATCTTTTTCGGGTCTATCTCTTTCCATGTCTTTCTCCGTCCTTATATTCGCTTTATTTCCCCATTTTCTCTCTCTCCATTTTCCCCGCTTTCGTTTGACAGTCACACCCGCTGAACACGGAAGTGGGGCTTGCCAAACTCCTGTGGCGCATGCCCACCTGAGGAGTTCTGCACGACGGAGCGCACGTTAGCGATAGCTTAAACAGCTTCGCTGCAAAGAGAACGAAGAGCGCGCGTGCTGGTTCGTGATGATGATAGTTTTGCGACGGAGCACAGGTTACCGCCAGCCTGAAAAGCTTCGCTATTAAAACCGAAGCCATTCGCTTTACTTGAAATCTGGTCAACCATAGCGCCTTAGCTCATAAGTGAAATTTATCACCGAAATTCAGTGCTTTGGGCCGTCCGGCAAGCCGAAGATGCCGCCCGGGTCCAAGGGCTTCAAGCCGTCACCTGACGCCATCATCGACGGACAGTGGGACGGGACAGGGGTTGATCCCCTCTTCCCCCCGCCTCGCCCGGACTTTTAAGTTCATTCATTCATTCAAATCCCGATTCCTCACCTCATACAACTGGTTAAAATTCCGCGGACACAACAGGAAGTGAAATACACACTGGAACAGCAATGGATTTCGCCACAATCAGGAGTTCTCGAAGCAGGCGCACTCAGCTGGACTTGCAGAACATAAGAGGCGCGGTCTGTGAACTGACTCGTATATCACGTAATGAACGCACAGTGTTCCTTATCCTGCCCGCCCACTGCTACGAAAACACCGGCCGCGTGTGGCTCGACACATTTGTAATGGAAGAATGAATGGCTCACAGTTTAGCTTCGTCTGTTTGCCAGCGCCATTTGCCTCGGTTCCCGAGGGAAAGGTGAATGCGCCAAGAATTTGGAGACGTCTGAGCTTACCTGCAAAGAAAAAAGCAGTGACGTTTACAAATGCACAGCCAATATGCAGAAGGCAAGATCACCGAAAGCTTTAATAACCAGCGGGGCAGCCGGTGAGACTGAGCATTCCCGCATGCTTAACAGGGAGCATACGTGCGCGGTTTAGCGGCCTGTCAGGTATTGCGTTACGCTCGCACGAAATATTCGCTTCAAAAACTTCACTGAGCGGCTTCGCATTAGATGGTAATCGTCAATGTTCAGAAAGAAAGCGGTCACTGACTGTTCACCAGCAGCAGCGGCAGTGCAAGCGAAGTAGGGGCATGCGTGTAGTGTGCCTACGGCAACGTTTTTGTTATATGTATGGTATCGGCAGACGTGCTCGCCGCACACCTTAGCAATGACGTCATCTCATCGGTGAACGAGCGACGGATGGATGGACGCTATGAGCGTCGATCCGCTTTATAACGGGGCGGTTGCAGCCCCATATGTTAGCAAGCACGCAATATTCAATCGTTGGACACTTTTCGCTTCAGGGTCCCAACCTCTTTCAGTCCAAAGGCGGCGCTGTGTTTAGCTGGGAGAAGTGAAGGAAAAGCGAGTTCAGGTTCGTTTGAAGCAGGACGTCTGTGTCCTTCGTCCTGCTTCGCGCTACTTCAACAGCAATGGAAAACTAACTAGCCCGAAGTAAGTATACATGTTACACAGCGTGTTCTTGGTTCGAAATACATTCGCGTGACTTGCAGCCGTGTTCGCCCTGGTCGTTCTGAAAGCATAGTCACGGCCCAGCCGTGGTAGCTGGCCCAACGATTTCTCCGCGCGAACCGAGCCCCGGCTAGACACAGACGGCTCTAAAATACGAGCGGTACAGCATCGACCACGGTTTTTCTCGCGTTTCCGCGAACGATTATGCAACGGAGGTCAGAATGTTCTCACGGCGCGTGTTGAGCGAAAAAAAAAAAAGAAAGAAAGCGGGGCCACCAGAGAGGTCGGGCCCTCACGTGTCGGCGGCTGGGATGTGCTATGCCGCCGCGAAGGCCGGTAATCGGAAAAGCCGCGCCCGAAGTGTTTATATGCACGAGGCAGCCACTAAGAAGTCATGTTTTTAAGTTCCGCCAACTTTCGCAAAATATTCTGCGCCAGACGGCATCGAGCGGAACGAAAGCTTGTGCCGCATTCATTCTCCGCCCGAGAGTTAAAAAGTATGCAAGATTGAAGAGGATGAAGTACCGGATGGCGATAGACGAAATCTTGCCACGCGCGCTTATTCCCTCCTTTTTTTTTCATGTCGTCGGGTTTCACATACGAGAACTTATCCCCGCTCGTCGCGGGCAGAGCCGCAATGTTTAGGAACTTCGCAGTTGTTTAGACTGTTCTGTTAGCATTAAACGGAGGACAACTGAGTTTATTCTAAAGCTAACGCGAGCACCAGCGATAATGCTGGAAGTATAAAAGTTAAAACCCGTAGCATTTCGCAGACGAGGAACGGCCGACGACAGTGTGTGTGTGTGTCTATATATATATATATATATATATATATATATATATATATATATATATATATATATATATATAGCGTGTATTGCTTGAACTTTAATTTTTAATTTCCTGGGCAAAAGTTCGCCCAAGAAAGTTTCGTCTTTAACAGACCGACTGACACCTTCACCGTCCCGACCACGTGGCAATATGGTTCATGCAGTTCCGGTCGCGGTGTCTCATCGAGGCAGTGGCGTAGTCAGGGGAGTGGTTTGGCGGGATCGGAAGACTGGAATCGAATCCCGACAGCGTGCTGTACAGCACGGCGACGAAAGAACCATCTCTCGTGGGTCTCGAGCCGTTTCGTGCTTTCACGCGCCTTTCCGCGGAGGTCGCTTCGTCGCCGCCCATATTTCACGCAGCCCCGGCGCCGGGAAAAACAACATCGCGCCGAGGTTTGCCCTCGCCGCCGCGGAACCGATCGGAAGCAAGCAAACACGCGCATCCCGTAAGCAGCGTGCGAGGCCCGCTGTAGGCACGTCTATAAAAAGAAGCGCCGATTCCATTCGCCGCTCGACGATAGGGGCGCCATCGGGGGCTGCGCACCACGGTTTGCCGCGACGGCGGAGAACGTGCGGATGGAAGGAGAAACGGGGCTGCCTTTTCACCCTGGCGTGGAGTTAAGGCGGGACGATGACGAACACCTTTGGTTGGCGTATGTGCGAACATTCTTGCGAGTTCAGATAGGCGAGCTCATGTCGCGTTCAGAAGAGCAGCGCCGATGTTCCGGAATGGGCTTTGCCGCGAAACAGAGTCGCCGCTATTATTATAATTGTCGGGTTTTACGTCCCGAAACCGCGACATGATTACGAGAGACGCGCTATTATCTGTGCCAAATCCCCGATGTTGTTATGAGGGGATAACTCCAAAATTTCAACCAGCCGGCGCTCTTTAACGGGACACCGAAGTGAAGCATTAAATCAATTTAGACAGAAAAAATATACTTTCAGAACTGTATTGTCATTGAATTAACCATCATAGAATGACAGAAGAGGAAGATGAAAGTTTTATTCTTGAATTTCTCGCCGAAGCTTCGGCACGTCAGTGTGAAGTCCCGAATTTTAGTCTTTCTTGCGTAATTTGGCCGCATTGGTTCAAGCAACTTTTCTGACACTTGCTATGATAAGGCTTTGGGTCTCTCCGAACACGATGTGAACTATTTTTACCGATCAGCGATCACGTAGGCCCCAGCATATGCCGTCGAAGTCTGACAGCACGGCGAGCAAGTGCGCGAACTTGATGTGGTCGCCACCGGTACTTTATGCGCCGCTTCAATTTCGAGTGCAATTAGAGTCTTTTAGCAAGTTACGGAAATACGGTACGCAAATACGGTAAGGCAGTACGGTACGGCTCCTCCTTTCCCGGTCGTTGAGCGGCCAAAGCACAGCCAGCGGGAAAGGAGGAACGCTTCCGTACTGCCTTACCGTATTTGCGTACCGTATTTCCGTAACTTGCTAAAAGACTATTGTGGAGTGCCGGAACGTTCTAGCTTCTAACGAGAAAGCGACGAAGGCGCTGCTGAAGTTTCTCCGCTCAACCGACCTCGCTAAACGACTATGATGTTCCCGTGCTTGAGCGTGTGTGCGTTTTTTTTCCTTCATTTTTTGAATTTTTTTCCTTATACCTTTCTATCCCCCTTACCCCTTCCTCCAGTGCAGGGTAGCAAACCGAAAAACTTCTGGTTAACCTCCCTGCCTTTCACTTAACCTTTCTCTCTCTCTCGCTTACCAAGCATCTTTTCGAGTTTCTTTCGGTGTTGTGAAACTAAGTAAGTATTACGAGAAAAATCGTTTCTCTTCAGCGTCCCTTTAACTACAGGGGCGTTCTCGAGCTTTGCCCCGTCGAAACGCGGCCGCCGTGGCTGGTAGACGAACCCCACGAGGTTAGCCACGCGAAAAATACCCAACCTACCTCGCCGGCTCCGTGTCAAAGCCGAGAGTATAGCGAGATGGAGGGACCGAAGGAGACATCATTCCAGCAACACAGTGTATACGTGTCTAGAATAAATGCTGCGAGTAAATGCTCCCCGTGACAGCCACCTCTGCATTCACAGCGCCTTCTGTCTATCCCTCTCCTTCAACGCAAGGTTGCCAACATTCCGGCTTCTCTCCTCCTACGTGTGATCATTGTGTGCGCCGAGATATGTCGTCAAGCCTGCAAGTGACTCCGACACACCGAGACAGAATTTTTAAGATTAAGTGCGCACAGGCGCGACAGCCTAAACCAAGTCTGGAAGCGTTCCGAGACCTGGGATATCCGCGGCTATGACGTGGCGCCAGTCACGTTCATCTGTATCGCATTCTTCACCACACGGATCGTCTGCCGCCATTTTCTGTGGCTCGTGCGTAAACTTAGCTCGAGCAACAAGCTTTCGCCGAAAAGTAGCACTCAGAAAAAACTTTGCGTACGACCAACTCGCCACAGAGTTGTCACAGAGGGCGCCGCTTCATGAACGAATTTGTTTAGGCGCCGCCGACTACCACGCTACACAGTTGCCAGCAAGATGCAGAGTCGAGCGAGGCAGAGCGGCCAACGCGAAGCTTGGGCCAAGCTGCGTTGCACCGCTAACGATAACTGACAAGACCACAGCGGCAGTTCCAGGAAGGCGGCCGCTTTCACGGAAGAACGGTTGGGAGCGGCGGCAAGCGCCGTTGTTCGTACACCGGCTTTTTGGTCGACGACACAGAGCTGGCCGCGGAGCCGAATTAGGGTCGCGGGGAGCCCCCATGGAGACAAATGTCTCCAATTGAAAACGGCGCGCCAGGCGGGGTGCTTGCATCCGTCACGGACGCCGAGTGGCACTGCCCTTTTTTTTTCGTGGCCGGACGAGTGTGACGAACGCTTGCTGGACACTCACACCACGGCGCTGACGATGTTCTGCTCGATTTTAACGGGGGTCACGCCCATAACGGCAGTTTCCCATGCCGCTCACACGAATTAACGATGTTTGAAAACTACGAGGTCTTTTCATTTGATAATCATCCACGAAAAGCATCATATCTATTACGTGGTATCTTATGACTGATAAACTGCTGCTGTCTTCAGATTCTAATAATAATTCTATTGGGTTTTACGTCCCGAAACCACGATATGATTATGAGGGACGCCGTAGTGAAAGGCTCCGGAAACTTCTTCCGCCTGGGGTTCTCCAACGTGCAACCAAATCTAAGCACACGGGCTTCGAACATTCTCGCCTCCACCGAAAATGCGGCCGGCATTCGATCCTGCGACGTGCAGGTCAGAGTACCGTAACCACTAGACCACCGTGGCGGGTGTCTAGATTCTACCGAGTGTTCTATGGTGACCGGTAAGAGCTCGACGACCGCTTTTTGATTGTAGAATAAGCGCGCCCAGGTCGTTGTATATCACAGCACAGATCGACAACAACCACAGTAACCCCACCAATCGCAATCTAGCCCGACACACTTAACTGCACGTAGGAGAACCACAATTATCACTGACATCCGTACAGAGAAGTGAACGATCAATCCAGCGCGCCCGCCGCCACTGCTCCTCGAGTGACGTTTCTTTACGTCACTATCCTCGGTCGATGCTCCTTCCACGCTCTCACCAGGCCAGGCGCTGCGTCGCACGAAAGCCGAATCTCGATAACCCCGTCAAAAGTGCGGACGTGACAGAGTGCCGCATGAACGTGTTTTTAGCGTAAGCACATCTCTGAAGTCAGTAGTACCTGTTGCATGTTACATGGCTGCAGTTTCAGGAAAGCCGACCAGACCGAACGGAGCCTTTGTTTTGCAGCCACTTACGTAGCAGATGCCTCTTGTATGTCGCGCCTTCCTTTCACCACGAACGAACACGGCATCTGGAAGACCCTATATGCCACCGTGTTGACGACAGCAAGACGCCCAAAGCTGCTAGGGCGCCCCTCAAGGCTCGGATTCGCTCGGCACGGAGGAGAGGTGCCGAAACAGAGGCCGTGACGACCTCGGCCTCCGCAGCATTTCACCGTCGCCGCGACAACCTTGGCTGGTGCCACTGTCGGCAACGAGCCCGCGGCGTCAAACGGTCGTTTGTGTCGCGAAGAAGTTTCCGCCCAGCACACACAATCTGTCGGGAGACAGCCGACGCAGCTATATGCTCAGCACGGGATCACGGTGGAACGCCGGGACTACAGAAGTGTAGCGGAGCCATATCAGTCCTGCGTCCGAAAATGGTTCACCGAATAGATCACTCTGCTGCGAAACATGCGCCCCCCTCAAGTAGTTTTGCCCACACAACCCACTTTTCGAGCGCGTGGTTTTGTTTCCAGACACGCAGTTTGGCTTTTGTTCACGTTTATCGGCGCAGGATGTCCTCATGCATATGTTACGGGGTTGCCCGAAGCATTGCAGGATGCATTTACAGAGCTTGCGCGTGTACGCTGAAAACAGCCTGGTGGCCGACTAACAATCACGCACTACAGCCACCATCTCCGTGTCTGCCTTCGGCGTCTTCCATCTCTACGAGACCATATATTGCGATCTCTTCAAGATGCGGGAGACGGCCCGAGCCATTCTAGCATTAGACATGCAAAAGGCCCTGGGGTCAAAGGCCCCAGGACCACCACAGGTTGTGGTACTATGTCAAAGCCTTTTTGGAAAATCGCATCGCGCAGATGATATACTAACAGCCACTACTTTTGTCATTCAGAACAGCAGTCCCATCACTCTTATTCAACAAAGCCATGGCCACAGAGCTCGCCGACTGCACCACACAGTCAATACTGAAGATACGGCATGTTGACTGGGAGGAAAAAACGGCAGCCACCAGTCAACATGCACGGTGAAGCATGCATGAAGAGAGGTTCGCCAACTGCGCAAGCGCGGTGGTGTGTACAAGATACCCATATCATGAAGACATATATACATAGGACAGACCGGGCGGTGTCTGAACAAAAGGTTGAGCGAACAAAAGTGCAATGTGAAAGGAATTGCTGTATGCTCTCATTTGGCGGCGCACTGCAGAAATTGCGAGGACAGCGCATGTCGTCCCCCGTTCGACGAAGCCACTGTTTCGTTAAGACACAAGAATGCCTTATTTAGAGAAATCATGCAAGCGTTCTACATAAGAAGAGAGTGAATACAAGTGCATAAGCCAGCCGTCTATCGCCCTCTATGACAGCGAGACTTTGGTGAGCAGCGAAAGGAATGACTCGTGGGAACCCTTGCTCATCTTTTTCGTATGCAATTTTTTGCAAGCATGTCGCGGATGTCGTGCATGTGCAGGCGCGGAAGTTTCGCCTTTTATATATGAACATATTTCCTGCATAACAACTTGAGTTGATAGTCGGCGCTGTGTCCCGTCGTTTGTGTGTCTTAGCTTTTTCATCGTTCTTGTCGCGCTGTAACATAACGAACTAGTAAAAGCAAGCCCAGTTCACTCTACACAAAAATAATTCGAGCGTGCTGATCAGCTGGCTAAATCGAGTTGCAACTGCATCCATGAAATACTTGCCACTGCAGAATGAGCCTAGGAAGCCGCAGTGATCAACGCACTTGCCTTAGAAAAGGCTCGACGGAAGCACCGTACACCGTTGGGCAATGCCCCGGGAATGAAATGTTCACGATCACACCAGGACGTGCAGCTAAAGAAGAGACTTCGCACAATGAGACTCAAGCGAGCGGCACCGTGCAGACAAATGGTGCACGCGGGTCCAATCTCATTACGAGAAGGAAACTGGGCAGGCGTTTTGACTTGGGAGCGGGATTACGCTACGCAGCGCCAGACATGACGCATGCAAGGCGTGCTGTTTTCCACAGGGAAAAACCGTACCTTCTGTCACACAGCTAATCCTGCCTACTATAACCCTGGCCCGCACACGAACAGTCGCATGTGCTTCTCGACTTTGCAGAGTCAGGAGAAAAGAATATCGCGGAATAGTTTTAGTCCGCTTGACGATCAACATATCCACAGAAGCTGTAGGAAAACTCTGGCTGACAGTCGAATTTAAACAGCAAAATAACATCACATTTTGGCAAGGAGGTCATTCGCAGTGCCTTCTGTACCACCACGGCCGGCCTCTCTAGTCCGGCGTTGGTACCACATTGTCGTCACTAGAGAATTAGACGCAACGCAATTGTCACAGCAATGGCCCGACTCGTAAAACGATGCGTTTTGCGAAGGCGCTTATGAAATAGCACGCGCTTTACAGTACTGCGCATTATTTATACTAGGCCTACTGTATTAGTGGTTCGCTTGGTACGTGTGCATATTTAGCCAGTGGTCAAGGAAGAGCGTGTGTGCGCGAAAGAGGGAGGGGTTGAGTATGCGCCAGTAAGGAAAAAGTACAGAAGCCACTGCGTTGAAAGAGCATTGACACGAACTTTGGGAATTTTCCTATTCTTGCTCTGCATAAAATCGCTCGGGTCGAGAACCTTAAAAAAGAGTACCGTGGAGCCTCGAAACGCATTGAATCTATTTTTAATACCGCTTAAAAAAAAACTGTCCAGTTGGCACAGCAACTCGTTAAGTACTATAGCAGCAGCTCTGACTTGGAACACGTAAACAACGGTGAGTGGATTGTCCAGCGACTCCGCCAGCGATTTCGGCCGCATGTAGGAAGCAGAGTTCGAAGACCCAACGAACTGCGTTGAGTCGTCATGATTATGTGCACTGCAGTGGGGCTAGAGTGGGAGACGAAAACTAAAATCAAAGTTAAATATTTTACACGCGTTTACTATAGCTCCGTTGTGTAGAGAGCGTCAACACTTTCAGACAAGACCTGTGAAGAAGTGTCTGTAAATGCGTCTAACTTGCACACTATTGCAAGGCACTCGATATTCTATTACAACAAATACATTGTCATAATGCGTTGTCATAATAATCTATCCCGAAGTTACTCATGCTCTGTTGTTGCATAAATAGAATCAGACCTCAGGCTAGAAACACAGTGCAAGCTTGTTTTCGGTTACGTTCATTTCGAGCGAAGAAAAACTGCACTCTTGTCGTGGCTCGCGGAAAGCGGCACATCGAACGACTCGTCGAATATTGTCTTCAGCAAAGTGATCATTTTGTCACAGTACAGTGCGAAATGACGTTACTGTACTACGCAGGAGGTCCATTTCATTCAAACCTCAATGTATCCTGCTCTTTCTTAGCGACTTGTCGACGCAACCAGCAAAAACAAAGATGTACATGTACAAAGCGCGTCAAGGGGTTAACAACGCATGCCAAGAAAACGAAAAATGTTCCTTTTGCGACGGCTGATCACGCGCGTGTGCTCTGTCTATGCGGCGCATAAAACAGAATACAAGCAATGCCTAGCTATGTAAGGTTTTTTTTGTTGGCTAAGTCTGAACAGCCTCAATTTACAGGTGCAGGCAAATATGTACGTAAGTGTATCCCCGTTAATTACAGCAACTGCTGTCTCTAGAACTGCTTCTACAGCTAGCGTTCACACTAGTGAGAAACGCACAAGTAGCCTTTTTTACAGCGAAAGCTGTTACGAGATCCCAACAACAGCAGATTTTGGTGGCGTGGTTGTCCCGCCGGTGCCCGTAACCGCTGTCGCGCACTATGAAAACAGAAAGAGAAAAAAATTTGGCTGGAGCGGGATTTGAACCCGGACCCTCTGCGTGGCAGTCGAGTATTCTACAGAGCCACGCCCGTGCTTGCTCCTTTGCACAAAAAGGCTCCACACAGGCGTCATGTTGGGCAAGGAATCACGTTAACAAATGCAATATAGCGTGGTATCAGAGTAAAATAACGCCAGGCGTCACACAACGCGAACTGCGCTACGAGTGGGTGGTTTGAAGCTACCCAGCAATTACAAAGGACTCAGCCATAATTCTTCATCGTCATCAGCCACAGCATCAACAAAGCGCACATAATGCCTTAGAGAGGCGTAGCGGTATTCATCGTTTTGCGGAGAAGTGAGGAGGAGGATGAGAAAGGCTTCGGGATAAATAAAGTCTTTCTCCTCCTGACTTCTCCGCAAAACGATGAATAATGGCATAGTGGGCACATCCCTTACTTCGCGTAATCATGATGTAGTGGGCACCCTGCGAGTGCACTCGCAGCAGTCACGTCAACAGAGTTTACAACGGGCTCAAGAAAGCCCGCTTCTCCAGCTTTCGCCGAGACTGTGCTGCGTGCCTCGCGCGGGTCTGACTTTTTTTTACGTCTGTACTGCTATATAAATATTAAGCTGAGATAACCGACGATTTGCTAATTATGTGTTCCGTTAAGTTTGGAAATGGTGCTGGTTATTGATATGGGTCACTAATTTAGTGGTAAGGGAAGTAGGCAGGTTTTAGCAAATGGAATTGCTCTATAGCTATTCCCCATTCTTGAGAACTTGAGCAGATTGTCATTACATACGTTAAGTTGTTTAGTAAGGTAAGAATGGCAGACTCGTTACGAACACTTTAAGACACGCTGATTTCATATTGGGCCGTTAAGTCCGCGCTATAAGGGGAAGTGACCCAAGTCAATAGAATTTATGAAGCATATGAAGAGGCTAAAGCAACACCGACATCATTAAGTGAAAGCCCGGGCATCAAAAGGTTAGAGCAACCTTTTTTTTTAAATCAAGGACGTTACAAAGCTAAGCCTGCTATTTTAAACCTTTCGGCCCACCTATGTAGACTTGCCCTTTGAATGGAATCTGTAAGGCAGGTCGTTGTGGAACACATGTCAACATAGAGGGCGAAATCACGTTTGAAATATTTGAAAGAATCCTTCAAGGCTGAGACCGTTTTCCCAATTCCGCACCGATGCCCAAGGTTTGAAATTTGTCCGCTGTGATTGGTTTGATGAAGCAGGTATATATATGTACTACTTTTTCTCCTCTTTACACTGCACGAAGTTACCATGCGCGAGTAACGAAAGCGGGACCGAGCCGCGTTTGTAGAGCGTGCCCGAGCGCCATAACTGCACACGCGTCGGACATCGTCCAGCATAGTACGAATGGGCCCCATCCACAACCTGCCGAAGGCACAGTGTGTAATGCGTCACGTGCGTGTCTAACTCCGGGCAAAGAGCCGAAGAGGTGGCCGTCAGACTGAACGTCACCTCCCCGTGAAAGATCGATCAACTGTCTCCCTTACGTGAAGGCGCTCGCAATGAACCACGTCACTATCAGCGGGTCCGATCTTCTCCAGAGGGCCGAAGCATATATGACGCCCGAAGGCCAGGGTTGAAAAAAATCTGAAGCTCGTGTCCATTGAGTATTGCTAGAAGTCCCAGGTTCAAATGAGCGGGCTGACCTAAAACAATTTTCCGTTTGAAACAAAATCAAAATAACCATAATCGCGACTGTTGACTAGAATCGTGACTGGCTTGCGAATAAGCTGACCTTCCTCCCACACTGCCCTTCACGCGCTCTCCTACAGTCGGTGGAGAATCTGGAATGAGACGCGGAGAAAAATGGCACACTGGTTTCACGTTGGGTAGTAAGAGTGTGGTCCCTTGTAAGGGTGATTCTTCTTAAAGGAAGCCTATTTCCACAGTAAGCAGCTTCCACGCGTAGCGTACCATTATGTTCGTAGATGTTCGGCGATGAAGGTACACACTAAACGGCCGGGACGTGCCTGCCTCAACGCCATCTGAAACGGGCTTTGTCCGGAGTGTCTTTTATAAGGGTGCTCACTCGCGTGCAGCAGACAGGAAACAGGAGCGCCCTCGAAGCGATACCCTGTCACTCGCACAGCCGGCGCCCCACGCAAGCTCCACTTCATTGCTATTCATAGAGCGTCGCTTGACCGCCGGCGCAGACGACACAGCACGCCGCTGCTCATCCGGCCGCCATAACACGGCTAGCCGGCGCCTGACTGAATGAGTTGGCTTCGCGCCACAAGTTGCATACAGAGAACGTGGCGCTGCCCTTCAGGCGCCGGTTGACCCGTACAAACTCATCGTGAATGACTCGATGCCCCTACTTACGCCTTATAAAACACAACAGCGCAGTTGGAAACTTGTGGCAGTTTAATTATGACGTGGTAATGTATCCTCCACAAAAGTGTCAGCGACTAAACGATGCTCGACTTCTAGCAGCTACGTGAAGCGAACGTGGTTGGACGAGTCTACTTGTTATTGATCTATATGGAACATTCAGAAGGTGCACTTTAAATGAATTGATTGTTGAGCTAGTTGGTCATGCATAACTGGTTGAGATGAATTAGCGCAAACAAAAAACAAGGAACACAAGGAAATGAGACTAGGGCAAGGCACTGCAAGTTTCACCATGTATCACCACCAACGAGCCATTTCTTACATCCTTTCGACTAGGACAAGTCCTCGTCTCCTTTCTTCTACTTTTTGCGCTAATTTATCGCAATCAATTAAGCAGGTGATTAAGCGGCAGCCTCGGAATTTTCGCCCGTGTGAGTGGTAACCGCGAATAGGTACTGTACAAGCTATATGCATATTAGGAGGCGAACATCTCTGCATAGCAAACAAGCCTTCATGTAGGCTGAAGCGGTATCCGTACCTGTGACCGTGTTGAACAAGACTCGCGCCTCTCTAACCATTAGCGAAAAATGAAGGGGGTTGGGACAAATGCTCCGAGGGCATTCCCCATTGCGTGAGTCACCGCTGAGTGCGTTGCGCAGCGGACCGAAGGCGTCCTAGCCGCAATTAGAGGCACGCTGTGCATGCCCATAGGCGTGTACGCGTCTGATGAAAGACGTCGCACCTTTTGACGAGTGCGTTGCACCTGCTGTGTTTCAGCGAATAGACTTGTTTTCTCGACGGCGTGTTCGAGTAATGCTAGGACGCGAGACATGCCGAAGTAGGGTGTTACACCTTAGCAGCGATTGTGGCTATACAAGAGCCTCCTGGCCGAGTTTGGAACGGGCGTGCAAGACCTCTCAAGTTGCTAGGAGTCTGACGTTCGCGCGCCTATAGATGCTTGTCCGAGTTGCAACGAAATGTTATGGTATCAGTGAGAGCAACTGAATGTCCCAAAAGTTCGGTTGCAAGATTACCATACAAGGCATAGGTGAAAAGTAGAGATTGGAAGCGCTCTTTCCTTATACTATTGTACCTCATTTTTATACGCGCCATAAAACCGAAGAGTTATTTCGCTTTAAAAACATTGATAAGGCATTGTGCATGATGAACGACTTAACGCAGCCACGCACAAACTTGTAGGTGACCGCCGTGCGGTTGTGTCACCCACGCGTAATGAATGGTGGGTTATTTGCGCGGTCGACCCCAGCATAAGTTGTCCGGCTACGAGACCACGTGAACTGAGCTTAGTACGTCTCAATTATGTGACGACGAGGCACAAGGCCTTGTTTCACGCTCACGCACTTTGTCGTGTCGGTCTCGAAGGAGACCTTTGCGGGAACACTTCGGTTTAGTCGCCTGCGTGAACCTCTGGCTGCGCAGGATATGAAAGCGCGGTCAAAAAATTGTTTCAGTCACGGTCCCTGTGTAGAGAGGCCGACAAGTGGAAGGAGCAAGGGACCGGAGCAGTTTCAGCAAGTTGAGCGGATCAGGCAGTCGCAATGCCGAGTGTCACACTCGGCGCTTCTGGAACCGCGGCAGCGGGGCTTTCGCAAAGCACGGGCGAAAAAAGAAACAACTTATCACACAGCTCGGCGGTGGCACAACCTCCGCCGCTGGGCCGAGTAGACGGGAGCGCGTAAAATTCGCGGAGGCGGATTTGTGCGCCTAGGCGACCTTGAGACGACGCATGCCTCGACGTCTCTTTGGAAGCTGACGTCAACTCTTTAGGATAACGGGCACCCTAATAGATCACTCTTGCCTTCTCTCTCGGCCAGCCTTTCCCCACTCGTACACGCGTGTGTTAACTCCCGTAATCGGATACAAGGAGCCGCACGTTATTCAACGCCTGCCGGAGGCGTCGCCGAGACGCCACATCGTCGCGTAAGCGAACCAGACGAGCTGTGACGAAATCTCGGAAGACTTCTCTCTCCACGGCGCTTAATTCAAGCGATCAGCGTCGCCGGTAGTTTTACGCGTCGATCCACGCTTTCAATACGAGTTACGTCCGCGGACTCTGGGATATTTCGATCACGTGGGCTGCTTCAACGTGCGGCTAAATTTATGCACGTGGGCGTTTCTGCATTTCGCTGCTGTCAGAATGAGACTGCCGCGGCCAGAATTGAGTTCGCAACTTCGATACCTGCACCGCAATACCATAACCACCGAGCGGGTAATTTTCAGTGTGACACGTTACGTAGGGGTGCGACGACTTGCGGCTGTGTCCTGGATGTCACTTCATCTCGACTGCGCATCGCATCAGGACCAACCCGGACAAGCATTTGACGACTGGTGGCACGCAAGTCGTGTAACCTACGTGTAATGCCCATAGCGAGGCCTTTTGCTATTTTCAAATGCATTGACACCATAATATGCATTACGAATGCGATTATTTGATCTAATAAATTTCTTGTACCGTTTATCACTACAATTTTCTTGTCCTTGCTGTGATAATCCCAGCAAGAGGGCTGCCAGAACGCCAAAAATAACGAATCTTTAACGGTGCCAGTGGCGCTTACGGACGAGCACTCGCTGCAAGGCATAACAGTAATGCCTGGCACGTTACGGACGAGAAGTGTGACGACTTCAAGGCCTGACTTAAGTGCCAGTAATCTACCGGTACCAATAAGAAGGCCGAGAAGACTGATTCAGCGCTAGTCTTCAAACTGATACGACGCCGAGCATCCACCGAGAAATTCACACACTTGTGCTCGTCGTAGGCACAAGTGTGAAAGCTTTCGCAATCTTCTCTGCAATTACTGCGATTTCACCATCGTGCTTACTGCACTCCATAACCATTCTTCAAGTACTCGGAGCACTTACGCAGTGCGCAATCTCATTCGAATAACTCAGCGGTGCACGGCATCTTGTGTGGTATCAATATTGCGCTTCCGTGTGATTCCGTTGAACGCGTTAAGTGCTTTATTCTCGTTTTTATCGTTCTGCACTGAGATATGTAAATCTGCTGCATTTCGGAACCACCAGCCTGAATGACACTAAGAGCCGACACCAGGCGCCGAAAGTCTACAGGTGAAGGTACGCAATGACAGATGGACACCAGAATTTCCGGAACTTCTCGGGCTTTCTGCAGCACGGCGCTGTCACAAGCAGGATTCCGCACAGTCTTCAATTGAAATTCGTGGCTATACTGGGCGAAAACATTGCCCCACAGGAAAATAGGAGACACCTGGCGGGCACCATAAAGCGTGAGCCCTCACGACGCGCAGACGAGAATCTGTCAGTCGTTGCTTATGGAACAGCATACAACACTGCACAACATATGCATGTATGAGAGCACGCTCCGCACATTTGCTGCGCGGGACCATCCGACAAGAGGAGCAGCCGGGTCGGCCGAATCGATGGACCGCGGGGGGACCATCCATCACGGCCCGGGACGACACGCCACAGAGGCTCGTTAAAACACGACAGACAACGAGGAACTCGCGCGATTTGTTTTCGGGAAGAAACGCGGCGACGTGTGCGCGCGCGGAAGACAAAATGAGCGCTAAAAAGCCCGCACGCATCATCCGCGCACCGCCGACTCGAGAAATGCAGTCGAGACAAAGGGCCGTGTGCCAGGGTTGAGAAAAAGATAGGCTCATTATGGACGTTCACCGATGATCCGTGGGCGACAGACATCGGTGCTTCCCCGGCAGGAGGAATGATCGCGATGTGGGCTTAACTCGTCACATCGGCACCAAAGTGTGGACAGTGCAAGTTTAGAGGACGCGTCTCCCATTCGTCATGAAAGCCCAAGGTCTCCGGGGACACGTCAGCCCGCGGATCGCGCACAGCGTTCGCAGGCACGGAGCCAGACAGCGTCGCGCATCCGCTTCCGCGCGCTGATCCAATTAGCACTTATTGCAAGAACGAGTCGGCACACTGGGAGGAGCTGAATGGACGAGCCCTCCTCGGCAGCATCCGGAGAAAGCGTTGTGAAATCTTGAACGGCGATAAAAGAAACTGCGGCCGCAGACGTCTCTCAAACACGGAAGCAAGCTAAATGTGGAAACGACGAGAACTGCTAACGAGCTGAAAAGATGACAGCGTTGCACAAGTGACACGCAGGGTGACGAGATCGCCGAGTGAAGATGCTCCATCGTGGGAGCGAACTTGAAGAGATCGGGTGAATAAACCAACTTCCGTACATGCACGCTCTTCAGCCTGACACAGTGCGAAACCAAAAGCGCCAATTTTAGGGGGCCATGTTTCGCAGCTGCTACACTGCCCATCGAACCTTCTAGATAAACGATATTTAGGGAGACGATGTCACCGCAAGAAAAACAAGCACAAAGGCGATAGATGACGGGCGGTTCATGATATGACACACAATTAAGACACCAAGGCACACCCTATAGGAGTGTGGAAGCTAATTTCAGAAGCAAACCTGCAAGCTTACAAAGAACGCTTCGTCGAAGCGTTGACAGCAGGCGGCTCGAAGGTAACTCATGCACCCAGAAATTAAACGTGGCTTCCTTCGTCTGACTGGTCGCCATCACGAAAACATGGTTACGAGCGAGTGTGTACCCTCTTCACCATTGTCGAGCTTAGGCCAGCTCAGTGCAAGAGTTTTGCAATTGCGTTGCGTCACCAATTAGCATTACACGTATCCTGCACCGAGTGCCGCAGACACTAGCCATGGGAAAGAGAAAAAGGGGGTCGAGGGCAAGGTAGGCGCTATGACAGCGCCCTCTAGAAGTTTTGGTTATGAACGGGCACAAAACGCGTGAAGGTTTCGACGCCACCTTTCCGGGTGCCAACTGGCGTGTGGAGGCAGCGCTTACACGCTGCTGCCCCGCATCGCAGCGCCGGAGAGCACGTCCGCGATATGCGCCAGCTGTTGAGCGACAAGAGGAAAACGACACGGTGGTAAGGAGCTGTCACTGTCGAGGACTGCGTTATCGTACAAGGCGACGAACGCCCTTGTTAGCGCCTCAAGTGTTGCCGGTGTCCCTGTTCCCCAATTGACACTCAGCCAGCGACACGACCAAGGGTGCACAGCATACCCCAGACTTGGCAGTAATTGCCGAAGTACTTTCTCCTGTAATATGTAATGTAATTAATTACTTTTGTGGGCTGCTAATTTAGTAATGTAATGAATTACTTCAAGCAAGAAATTTGAAGCGAATTAGTGCTTACCGATTTACTTCTGACTCAATTATAACATGTCTGCTTCCCTTATGGCATAAAATATTGACCAAAAAGAAAACAGAGACAAGTTTAATCGTTGCCAAAGCTCAAGCGTGGGAACGAAGCAGCTGCTTCTGAGATGCAACAATGATGGGATTTCAATGTATGCGTGCTATAAAGCGTATATGGAACAAGGAAGCCATAGAGTGGCAGTCGTCACGTGACGAGCTCGGCTCGCACGCACATGCTATCTCGCCGGTAGACGCGCGCCTGCTGACAGTGTCGCTCCGGCTGTCGATATCGATCGATTCTGGCTATTCTCGATGCGATGCCCCGTTTCCTCGGTGACCTTCGTCACGTCACACTTTGACCATAACCTCGGCTTGGCTGAAGAAGTCCAGGCCCCTGGATTGAGGAGGATGTAGGTTGGATCAGAAATATTGCGGCCACGATAGAAATTCAAGCCGGTGACGAAATATATCCTTCCTGTTCAGTTCCCATGCGGAGTCGAGGAACAAGTAAACAAGGGCGACCATGTTGAATTGCGTTTAGTGTAATACGGAAGGACTAAAAATGGCGTTGAAAGAACAAGTGCACGTAGTCTTCATTTCATGCCATTCAACACGAAAGCACCGGTGCGTTCGTTGCTTCACTAAAGGCACCACATAAGCACGGACAATCATTTGGCACAAGTGTAGATAGTTGGTATGGATCCACGGAAGCAAGCGGCGCGAAAAGCAAGACGACGCTTGTTCTGTTCTTGTCATTCCTCCCTGTGTGCATCGTCTTGCTTTTCGCGCTGCTTGCTTCCACGAATCATTTGGCACGTCTGGGTTCCGTGCTGGAACACTGCCTATTACGCCTGCCTCACGGTCGCGATACAAGTTCACAAACAAGCGCTACCCGAGGACGGATATTTGTTACGGGGAGCATAGGAAGCCAATTTTGACCGTTTGGAGTTCTTTAACCTAAACCTAAGCACACGAATGTTATCGCTCCCTTCGAAATACGGCCGTCGCCGCGGGGAATGAACCAGCGACCTCGGGCTCAGCAGCGTGACGGCAAAGGGCTACCGTGACGGATGATTCCAGGATCGAACTCGTCTCTGCAGCGACAGACAGAAGGACGCGATAATCGCAGAGAGTGTCAGAAAGAGCTTGTATTGCAACGTGAAAGTTCTCAAGAACTGCTTTATATAATAAACATTCCTTTAAGTGCATAGAAGTCAATGAGCCTAAGACAACGGCGGAGAATTTATATAGTATAGAACATCGTTACGCTCCCGTTTCGTACGATTTCCCGGCGCCTTTGTGAATTTGGATTGTATGATTTCGAGGATAGTACACTTTTGCCCGCGCTTTCTTTTTTTTTTTTTCAAGAACGTGTGAACGAGGTTGTACTGCACATGCGACGTGCGTTATTGTACTTGTATGCCAAAGATCACGATACTGGTGCTATTGTACAGCAACATTTGTGCTCCGCAACTATTGCGGGGATGTGCGCGTCACGCGAAGGAAAGCCAGGCTTGCATTATCGAGTAAAAACAGAGCGACGCTCCAGCGGCAGAACACTCTCTCTCACACACACTGAATAACTTCACAGAGCCCTTCACAGCACAGCGGGCCTTGATGCAGCAAGGACTTTACAGTGCATAGCTAGGATACGATCGTGTACCCGAGTCTGTATACAGCGACAGAATTTGCTAGCTCGTCATCGCATTGTGCTGAGAGATTACACGCTCGGCTGATTTCTTAGCCCCTATTGACAGGAATATGCTTTGTTGCTCGTGCACTTGAAATGTAGCATCATGTAGAAAGACGTCCGCTGAGCGTGTTGTTTACACGTGACAACAGATAGGACGGTCGAACTGGAACTGTTATTTCCACATGCTTCACACATGCTCTGCATACCTGCACACATACCTCTGCACTTGCTCTCATGATCCCCGGCCAGCGTGAAAGGGTGGCTACGCCAGAGACCTCGTATTTCGGGAAAGGCGCCCGGAAGCCACGCCACCTTGCGCGTGCGTTACAGAGACGTCCTGAAAGACGTCTGGTAGCATATATAGTCAAGTCCCGGCCGAGTAGTGGCCCAAGTGCATCGAAATGAACAGTTTGATGCTTGCCCTCGAGTTGCGTATCGCGTAAGCGTCATTACACCGTAACACGACGTAAGAGCTTCCTGTAACACCTGAGCGTGTCGCGTTATGTGTCGCTTCGTGTGCAAGCTTATTCATAGTACCTGCGACTGGACTTTGCCGATTTCAGTGTCGTTACGTGACTGGATGTTGAGTATTTTGGCATACACGGTGTTCGTGTGACTGAACTTTATGTGAAGTGTAGTGTTATGTGATTGGCCTGTATTTTTCGTTGTTTTTCGTGTCGCTACGTCAATGGATTTGCATTAACTCCCTCGGTGCTCCTATGTTTAGTTGTTTTTTTTTTCTCGTTGCTGCGATTTTCACGTATCCTTTTATGTGTGAAAAGCAGTAGCCGGCGCCATGTAAAAGCGCTAACATCTCCGAAACATTACAAAAAAAAAGATAGAATCAACATTATGTATCATTCCCCGGAAATAAAACAACAACGGCGAGATACATGGGCATAAAACAAAATCTGACGCATAAAATATGATGCGCTTCGAGAGAAAGAACACGCGCAACACACTGTCCTGCTATAGAAAAGAAGCGCGCTACACGGGCGATGAACAATGAGGCTTGGTCGCGACAGAAAAGCCACAGCGACCGGATTGTCATCTCCCGCCGGCAGCGAGCTTCGTTTAGCGATGGCGATTAAAAATAATAAACGGTCCAAATTGTTTTCGGAAGGCGAACTTCCTGCCCCTTCGGACGCTGCTCGCGAGAACAAAAGAGCAGGACGTGGGCGCCGATTAAGCACGCTGCAGCGACGCGCGGTTTCAGACACTGCGGAAGCACACAACTCCGCCGTCTGTGCGACTGCTTTGACGCAGAGATGTGAAAGATAGCTTTCCCAAAGCTTAGTACGGGTCACGCCTTTGCGTTTATACGAGATTGTAAAAAAACATACCAACGCATATCTCATTAAGTTGTGGACGAGTTCATTCTAACGTCATAAATAAAACAATAATGAATGACATTGCTCAGGCGTTGCCTCGCGGATTATTTCAAAGCGTTATTCAGGAGTATACCGTATGTTTCAGTAATTGTGTGAAAGTCCTCAAAAATAAGGGAAATGCGATATTTGCTCGCTAACTTCACAACTGATTTTCCTGAAGCGGCTGCCATGTTGAGATGACTAGAGGCATTGATTACGGAGTACTTGTACTAATTTAAAATAATGAACACGAAATAATGAAGCCAGGCGGACTGGTCAAATAGGAGGACTTATGTTCTTCCTGCGAAGAGCCTATTTCCAATTTGGAGACTAGCAAAAAGCTGTCGCTGGAAATTCTTCCAGAGCGATGACATATCCGACAAACACCGCTGAAACCAAAACGCCGAAGTACGCGAGTGCCATATTCTTCCGAGGCGTCCAGAATTTACTTATTTGATTTGAATACATATAGATACACCAGGCCACAGGGAAAAGAGGGAGAGAGCAAGCTGGCACCTAGAGGGGCACAACGCCTGCCTACTTCTCGAGAGGAGGGAGGAAGATAGGAGGAGAGAAAAAAAATGAAGACTTGGAAAAAAATAGGTACACACACACGCACAAAGAATTACGCCTATAAACGGGTGGCCAGATCCGTTCGGTGCCCATAAAGGTGCAGCAGAGCTCGATGGTCGCGATACACAACCTCTCGGAAAGAGGTAATGAGCGTCGCTATATCGACCTACTTGGCTTCGTCAGTGTACTTGCCATGATAGCATGCGTGGCGCGTGTAGCTTACAGTTGGTTGTTAAATTGCTCGTTCGTCCAACAACCAATTTTTACGGCACCCGTTTTCTTTTGTGCGACGAAAAGTTTACCGGCCAGGGGTCTAATCACGGTATGGTTACGGGGAAAACGCCGTCGAACATCTCGAATGAGAATTTTTCCATCTGTATACACGCAACACAAACAGTGGGAGGTGAGCGCGCCACCAGTTCGTGTTTGTGTGCTGCGGTTTGCTGCGCGTGCGTGCACTGCACGCGCATGCGCCGCGGCTCGACATATTTCACGCGTTGCCCTGAAGGCAGCGCCGCTTTTCAGCGTAAACTTTTACCTCATAAGCCGCACAGAATAGAGCGGGGATGGATAATAATATACATACTGTAATTCTGGGCACTAATTATGGTGGGCATAAAAGTATCAGACTACGTAGCGCAAAATCTAGGCTCTTCCGCTACGCACCGATCCTTCTGCGACATTTAAACGCCATTAAAACTATAATCCTACTCAAACCGCGGAAAGGACGTTTGAATCTGTCAGTACGATTCACGGTTTTTTCATTCCCACCAGGACCTAATCACACGTTCTGGCCAGTTGTCGGCCCCTTTAACGAATGCAGGAGAATAGCACCGCATGCAGTCTGTGTCGGAAACAGTCTGCGATTCTCGGGAGGTTATGGCAGTGTCGCTCTTGGGCGCTTCGGGTTCTGTTTTGCCGGTGAATTTCGTAGAAGTTCGTCACTCCGCAAAAAAAAAAAAATACCAGCTTTGTGAAAATTTCAAAGCGGCAACGGGCTCTTCGCAGAAAGGACTCAGTTCTGCCATTTGACGCTACCGCCTGTCTCCCAATTAGAAAGTTAATTTTGATTTCTATAATAAAAGCCGAAATTAATGTATAGTAGTACTGTGTCTGTGACCACAGAAAAATTAATTGTGAAGGTAGCGAGAAAATGTCTCATTTGCCTTATTTTTGATGATTTTCGGAACCATTTCGTAAAACAGACTATAGCTTGTGCCAAAATTTTGTAATGGAAACAAGTGCGCCAATTCGAAGCTAACGCGTAAATGGTAACGTGAGCACAATGAAGAGCACAGAACGCCGCAGACCCCCCACGTTCTGGCTCTTGTGCGTTCTCGTGTTCACGAGAGGATATATCCCGGACTGTGCGGAGAGTTCGGAGTGTTCGGTCTGCGCAGTCCCCGCGACCAGACACGTTTACACAGGACCACAGGAGATGTATCGCCGGAAGGTTAGACTTTTATGGCCTGGTATCACTAGTGCAGCGATCCATCGATGGACTAAAATCAGATTGAGAACTGCTCCGTTACGTAACACCGAAGCCTCGTAATCACGTCTTTGCTGCGCCGTCCCGTTCGTCGTAATTTAAAGGAGAGAGCTAGGGAAGGCGGCAGACAACTCAGCGACTGATATATAGATCCGGGCCTTTTCCAGCCATGCACAATCGCGGCCCTGCGGTTAGCGGATGAAAAGAGGCAGGAAAATGCGCCAGACTCTCCCTCGTTCCTCCTTGCAGCCTGTCTGGTCGCCATAGCAACGAGCAGAAAGGGCAAGTGCCGCGACTTGCCGGCGCCAAAGTGGCCCACTTCCCGCAGGCGAGGGGAACAAAAAGGTCCCGGATGAGGATACGACGCAGAAGAAGGGCCTTGAAATAAAGTTGGGCCCGAAGGGAGAAGACATCGGGAACGACCCTCCTCGTTCGGGAACTCTCCTCCATCTGTTCACAGCGCCGGCACAGACTCGATGCCTTCATTAGCGTACAGCTACGCCACGGTCAAAGAAGCGACATTGAAGAAAAGGTCACGCACTGTACAGGCATCACAGAAATGCACGGCCCCGCGTTTTTACAGTCGAACATAAAAGCGAGAGAATAGAACTGCCTGTGAGCATTCACGAGACGATGTGATCAAGTAGAGCGCCACCACGGGTCGTATTACACGCAAATTTCGATTGTTCCGTGAGCCATTTGTGCTTCACGCAAAGGTTAGAGCGCGAGATAAGGCATTAAACGACACGCGGTGGGATGGTTGAACACGCTGTCCGCCACAGCCACACTCGGTGGAATTATCGATCGAAAGCCTCCCATGTTGTCTACCCCCGCCGCTATCGTAATATGGGTGCCTAAAGGATACACTGAATGTAACGCAACTTTTTCGCACTTCGGTGTCACACTGCGCTCGTTTCGTACGCAGCTTGAACAGTCGAACACTACCGGCATACTAGCGCTTTTGCTCCATTGTTTCGGAACTGCACAACGAAATTATAAAGACGGCAACTTACTTGTGGCCGCGATGAGTGACGCGCCTTCAATGGCATCCTTATTGATCTTGGATGGAAAAGGGTTAGATGTAGCTTAGTTGCTTAAAAACCCGTGGGCTACGTTGGATCGAAAGGAAATGCATTCGTGCGTAAAGACGAGCGAGGTTCGCAAAATAAGCAGTCTTACAAGTAGGAGGTTCGAGTTGTACTAAAGGTGTAACGTTGCTGGGAATGTGCTCGTTTGCAGACATGTGATCTTCGTTCCTCTATAATCTACTAAGATTACCTTGTGGTAGATGAAAATTCTTTGACCTACCCGGAGGAAGGCCTCTAGAATTTGCAACTGCGTTTTGAGTTCGTGCGTCCCGTGGCTCACTAGGTCACCCGGTGGGGAAGGTCACACTCCTGTTTTCCTATAGTATACGCAAACTTAGTGACACCCTCACGGCTTGAAGTAAGTGGCACGCTGATCTGTTAAGCATTTATGCGACGCAATTCGACGCACGCAGCGATAACCTAATATAGCTACAGTTGGCGATGACACGGCCGAAGTGAACGTACAATTATGGCATAACAATTAAAAAAAAAGAAAATTTTCAATCTCATTCAATTTAGGTTGAATACATTCATAACGTAAGGGAGCACTCTACAACACTAGGAATAAATACTTTAAGACGCTGGTTGCGACCACAAATTGGGCTGTAGGCTATGACCCAGAAAAAAAATACTGTGGGTACAGAAATAGGCTATGTTGAATGCAACATGGTTGCAAAAGGGAGAGCGGACCAACGCTGTCACTAAATGAATCGTGTTCTGCAAAGCAAACCAACAGACGTCGCGGATCGATTGCGAACATAATAGCGCAGCACGCGGCCTGGAATTTACAATTAATTCTCAAAGCTACAAATCGCTCCTCACGACTAATGATGCGATAAAACCAAATGACAGCGCCATAAACCCAATGTCTACGGCCATTGGCCGATTTGAGCATCGTGAGCTGCACAGTTGCCGCCCGCGCGCTCACTCGCACTGAGAGTAGGCAGCGCGTTCGGAGAAAAAAATGAAAAGTGCGCAAGGTCATGACGCTCGCCGACGAACGTGCGTTGCTTCTTGCCATCACCTCCTGCGTAGCCTTCAGCGGGTACGAAAGGAGACAAAGCGCGAGACAAAACACTCCGCTCGTAATTGACGGGTTCTAGAAATTTTTGCAATGGACTCCTTGAATGAAGCTATTCGATGAGCACTTGGAGGAGTGTTGCAGGGCCCCTTTCAGGGGCCTGAGTCGGTCCTGCACTTGCCATGTATTTTGGACCACAATGTTCTCCATTTGTCTCACCAACCGCAGGCGTTAACATAATTACGAATCGCGTTTCGTTGATCTTGTATTTCTTATTGCTAAAACCTGAATAAATGATATAATTGAGAAAATGTTAACTATCACCGTGTCACCACAGTCACTATCTTTTTTTTAAAATAGGAAATACGGAGATGTTCCGAAAACACCGAGCATTATAAATTAAGCGAAAATGGATCAATTTCATAATACTACGCAAGATACTTGATGTAGGTCTTACACACAATAAATGGAACAGTTTAGTAACGATTAAGCAATGTGCCTAATCTTGAAGTAAAGGGAACAACAGTTCACTATATGTACCATATATCTTCATCTCTGAAAACGATTCGGCTTATCCAGTCAGAGGCTGAACAAGCGGTCAGTCGTTTGTAATCTATCCCTGCCTTTTAGGCAGTTCAGTGCCCCGTGGTGAACCAGACATGAATTCATCATTTGCGTCCTTTTCCATCACGATTTTTTTTTCAACACGAAAGTGTTTCGTGCCGGAGTCCACGAAGACTTTTACGACGTATTTCCGTCACGGAAATACGTCAGCAAAATGAACGTCACCACATGGCAAAGAAAAAAAATAGAAGAAAAAGTTCCGTTGACAGGAGTCGAATCCACGATCTCTCGGTGTGCGACGACGGCTGACGGGCGTTTAACCTACTGCGCTACCACCAAACACATGAAGGAGGCTGCACGAACACACCTTTATCTCTCACACTTTCCTCTCACAGTGCTCTTGGTTCGCGGTCTGGTGTCGCGGTCTGGACGCAGACATATCGATCTCAACGCGGTAGAGGGAAGCAAAGCGTGGCCTCTGCGATTAGCTCCGCTGTTACGACCGTCCCATTCGGCGCGTTTCCAATAGAGTAATTTCGTCAACGCTTTAACACAACACGAGGTGGCGGCTTTAGCCCAGGACTCTCTCATAGCATCTATCCATATTAAAAAATAGCTCTCCGACGCTCGCCTGGCTGTCTCACCGCATTCCTTGCTCGTCCTGTGAGAATTAATGGCCAGGCTAGAAGGAAGACACGACGCGGGTCGCGTTCCTCTTCGCGTTTCATGACGCTTTAAATCAGTGTATATCGAGTATCATTGTTTATTATGCGCTTGTTGATGACATCTCCGCGCGGATTTCACCATATGTGGTGTCCAGGTATATGTTAACGTCAGCTACCGCAAGAGTTAAATCACGATCATGGGCGTTAGTCATCGGGACGGAGACGTGCCACTAGGCGTCAACGTGGGTACGTCCACACCAAGTGGTGCTATATCTGCCAAACGACAACAGACATTACACATGCTGTCATATATCAAAGCACTATAAAGAATCAACTACTTCTGTGACGACACGTTTCAATATCGTGTTATACCGATTCCTATGAAGAGGGATCGGCCATCCTTTTTGGTGTTGGACGAACAGACGAGGGAATTGACAGATGAAAAATACCTCATTAGACACGACGAGAGTGAATTAAGACGTTTGTGGTAAAAAAGAGAAAGTAAAGCGAGACGAAATATTGCAGAGAGGCCCATTCTTCCTGCGAGGCGCTACCTTGCGTAAAGAGCAGCAAACAACGTTATGTCAAACAGAGGGAAAATCGTGGAGCGGCGCGACGCGAGCGCGGCTGCAGTGGTTCCAGAAGAGCGCGCTTACAAGCAAACAGAGGACGGCGACCGACTTGGCAGCCGCCGCCGTGCTTCATGGCGGCAGTGTAAACAAGGCGCAGACAAAACACGGCGGGAGCTCAAAGGGCGCTGCTTGTTGGCTGGTTTTCTTTTTAGAAGCGAGCTGCAGGGCTGCTGCGAGAAATGAAATTTTCAAGATGTGCGCTTACTTTTGGGAAATAGAGACAGGCATCACTCGGTAAACTTAAGATCTAGAGGAGAAAACTTGCGCCACTGCAGTTTGTTCAAACCAGACTCGGCACTAATAAAATTACGGTAATTAAATTACTTTTTCCTGCAATGAGTAATGCAGTGCATTACTTTTGAGGGCTGGTAATTTATAAATTTAACTGATTACTTCGAGAGAGTAATTTCAAGAGAAATCGTGATTACTTTCCTAATTACTTCTGACTAAAATATAGCATGTCTGCTTCCCTCATGGCGTAAAAAATTGATTAAAAAAAAGAAGTGAGAGAGACAGGTTAATCTGCTCCCATGCTTGTCACTCAAAGAGAGAGAAGATTCTTTAATGAAATGCCCGGAGAGGTTAGCCTGGTTTGTCGCCTGGCTTGCTACTCCAGGTGTTGGGTGATTATGGTATATACAATGATCACATATACACCATATACACATAAATAGTACATACAGTCACAAACACACATATACATAAGAAGAGTCCTTCACAGGCTTTGGTTAAGCTGAGTGTTCCTCAAAAACGCCAACAGCGCTTTTGTGCTGCGCATCGCACAACTGCTGTCTTGCCACGGGCCGAGAAGGTGCCGCAGCTCCAAGCTCGAGACGCGTTGCAAATGAAGTGCCTCCTTCAGAATCTGTCGTTCTGCGTCGTAATGAGAACAGTCGCAGAGTGCTTTAGGTCTTCCCTAGTGTTACATGTGGTGCACGTGGGTGAGTCCGACTGCCTGATCTTGTGCTTGAAGTATTTCGTGTGAGACTCAAAGATTGTACGTGTAAGTATACAGTGTACACATGTTGTGCATGAACTCCTTTAAAAGTACTTTCGAAGTAATTTTACTTTTGAAATGTAGTAGTAACGTCATTACTTCGGGCCAGCTGTAATTTGCAACGTAATTTAATTACACTGAAATTTCGAAGATCAATTAATGTAATTAGCTTTTGGGAGTTATACCCTTTAGAAGTATTTTATTCGGTTTCTTCTTTTTCAATGACTGAATAGGAGAGCGAGGGTTGCTGAAACTGCTGGCCAATTTTTTCGATAATTTTGCAAACGAAGGCCATATGAGAGAGAGAGAACACGGGAAATTATACGTGTACTGGTATACTGACCGTTCCCGTCTCCAGTCCCCATGGTCGATTGGCGCAAAACAGGGCGAATGGAATTAAACATTAACTAGTGCGAAGCAATGCGCATATTCCGAGGGCTCTAACACACTGCCTAAGCAATGTCCCGCTTTAATCTTAATTTTTATAAATATTCGGGTATTCATGATACCTCTTACCCATCTTACGTGGAATACACCCTTCATAATGAAGGCTTGGCTACATTCGTCCGGAGTTTTGTTGCATAAAACATTAACACGTACGTTCCAAGCCCGTGTGCATTTCAATATCCCCGCCGTGAAAGCTTAACTACTTTGATTGAACTCGAGCAGAACTGATTGATTCTTATAACCAGATTGCCAGTACAACATGAATGAAAATATGTCTAGACCTTTCTTCACTTGCGAACGTCGTAAAATACTTTCGTATTACACTCAAACGGAGTGACACGGCCAACTAAGCTTTAGACTTCAGTATTTATGCCATAACGTCAATCACGGTTATCAAGTTGGTATCGATTCTTGTCCCACCCAGGCATTTCACGAATCATTCTTATATATCCTTAGATTTGAAATACCTTGCCGATTAAATGGTAACTACAACCAGTTCTTTCGCCAGACTTACGCTAGGATTGTTAACCGAGCGACAGTTTTTACGTGCTCTTATAAAATTCACATTGCATTTTTTGTGCGTGCAAACGTGCAAAACTAAGGACAATTAACATTGTATGTGTACTGATTTTAGTTTTATGGTCAGTACACAGTATGAAGTGACTAGCCCAACAGCAAGCATTTCTGAATATTCTATGGTTCAGACATTTTTGTCATCCGTTTTATTTTTTTACTGTTTAAACCATCTTTTTGCCCCTCCCTTCGCTAATGCCAGATGGCCTAGAGGGTAAAGTGAATGAAATTAAACAGGCGTTCGCACATGCCGGTAGATGGCAACATGGCTGCGTGCGCTTATGCGACGTTAGGTCGATGTCACCGATGGCCGGCCATCCATCTTGTTGAGCACGATGGAATGTGAATGGGCACAGCACAGAATATGCCAAATTGTTTCTTCGTCACTGCAGAAGCTCCGCTGTGACAGGTGTAAAGCAGTGCCCAATCATCGCTGAAGAGAAAGTCCTTTTAAGTGGGCCAAGTTCAGTTTAGCTCGAAGTCGAATGCTTAAGAGGATGTAGCCGGATCTAGCCTTGCGAGATGAGCAGGCAACTGCCCCGCCTCCTTTCAGACTCGGCTGGACACTTTTTTTTAAGGCGAATGATTGATAAGGTTGTGTACATCCCACTGGGAGGTGTACTGGAGCGCAAGCATGCGAATCTTCCTTGCAGCGTCTGTTCCAGTCGGCTGTATTGGAACGGCCAGAACAGATGGCTTCACCAGCACGTTCACTGGCGATAGTTGTACAGTGACGGGGCAGCCAGTGAAAAATGACTGCTTATCCTCAGCCAGGCTCACAATTGAAAAGTTTAAGCGTAGATTGTTAGCCTATAGTACAGGGCGTTACTTGTAAATCCGCAATGGAATTCATCTTTTTAAACACCATGGCTCAGTGCAGCACAGGATGAATCACAAAACAAATGGAAAGAAACGAGAGGAACACAAGCGCGATAAATACGCCATCCTCTCAAGCGTGATGCAGCCAAAAACTTTCAAGTCCCTTAAACTTGCTCAGCTGTCGAACAGAATTTGTCTAAAGAGCTCGACACCTTTTTTTTTTTGCCGTTTTAAGCAATAAAGCAGGAACACCAATAAGAACTAAAAGCAAAAGCTTCAGCGCCTGCAGTGTGCCGCGGACTATGTGCTCCCAATCGACAGAAGCATCGAGAAACATACGAATATGGCAACACGAAGAGTACGCGCTGCGTTCGATCGCACGTCTGCCCCGAAAAGACTGGCAAATAGCAGCAGGCCAGGCAGCAGCCGCGAAAAGCGCATCATCGCGCTTATCTGTGAAACGCAGGCCGATGATTTCCAGCAAGCAGACTGCTGCTGCGAGCGAGCATGGGCACGAACAGAGCGGCCACAGAATTTGCGAGCTTTTGTTCGTTCTAACGAGAAACGGCGATTATTTTTTTCCCGCTAAATGTGACGGCCGTTCGTGGGGAGAAGGAAAACGAGGCTCGATTATAGCGCGCAACGGAGACTCGGCGTGGAAATGTCGGGCGCGCGGCCTGAGCTCGTGCTTCGCACTTTTTATGCATGCTATTCACCATCTCGACGATGCGCCCGGCCTCGTCGCTATTCGATCGCTTTTGCGTCAATGGCACAATCATTCGCGCGCGTGCGGATCGTCTATTTAAAAATAAATTCTGGGATTCGACGTGCCAAAACGAGGATTATCTACGATTACGAGGCACGCCGCAGCGGGGGACTCCGGATGAGCACTGACCATCTGGAGCCCTTTAATGCGCACTTAAATCAGTGCACGGATGTTTTTATTCTTGTACCCCAACGAAATGCTGCCGCCGTATCCGGGAATCGAACCCACGCCTTCAAGCGGCACACTGCATCCTCTAAGCTACCACATGAGAAGGGTGCCCATCCATACACGCCGCAGAAGCACAAGCCATTTCAGAAACAATTTTCCTGAGCTGAAAATTTTGCACCCGAGGAAGCAAGAAAGTAGAGTTTATTGCGAATGTTAACGGATCAAGAAAAGTTGCAGCACTGCCGACGTTCTTTGGCGACGCGAAGTAAATACGAGATGTATAACGGATGTCGACAGTGCCGTCCACCCATTTATAAAGGGTTAGACGGCTCGTTGAAAATCCCCTTTGAAACGGGTCTTCGATAATGGGAGCGCTCCTTTGCTGAACTGTATATGAAATAACATGCTACCTATCTGATCTTTTCATACAGCTAGGCCTCCGTTTCTATAAAGTCTATCACAGCTATGGTTCCACCATTCATTAGACTTGAGAATATTTGCTCCGCAAATATCCTCAACGCAGCGCTTGTCCCGTGTGTTCACCGTCGTCATCGCGCTGCTTTTTTTTTTTTAATTATGCATCGACTCCAACTCGCCCACCTTTGTGCCCGACTATTTGCTCCGTATAAGGCATCCGGCGGCTTCTGGGCGCAAGAGTGTTTAGCAGCACGAGCAACAGCTTGTTCACAAGCGGCGAAGCTGATGTGTTTCTTCGCTTGACCTCGGATGCACTCGGTCTCATTTCTCAACATAGCCCGTGCTTGCCGAGTGTTCGATCCATCATCATCGCTGTCCATCATCATCGCGAAATTGGGATTTCAGAAAATGTGCGTGCTATTGGATAGTTGAGGCCTCGGGTGCCTCAGCAGTCGCTGACCGCAGTACAAAAAGCCACGTGACCTCGATAAAAAGAAATATCGGACAAAGCAGAATTCGGGATGGAATTGAACCAGCTATTCCGCGTGGCAGTCAAGTATTTCACCACGCATACACGCCAGCGCTTGAAACCGATTTGGAAGCGTGGAATTGCGCCAGGTGTCACACCATGGTAATTACGTAACGAGTGGCTGGTTGAAAGCTGCGAACCCATCACGAAGAGACAAACTAGAATTCATGATCAGCCACAGCATAAGCGAAAGCATTCGCGTCACTCGATGGCCACCAGCGCGCCGCGTCGGTAGATCACAAGGGTTCAATGAAAAGGAAAGGAAGCGTACGTTTCTGTGAAGGGACCCCGGGAACGCTCGTGACACTGACATTATCTGGAATACAGGTGTGGTCGCGCGTATAGGTGGCCGCGTGACTTGTTCTCACGCCAAGTTAATCGCGTGAGTTATCAGTGCACGCGCTTTATTTCAGTGCCCTGCGGCGCAGCGAGACTGCAGACTGGTAGATGTGGCAATACGAAGAGGCTTGCAAGCAGTGCGCGCATGTCTACAGCTGGTGCGCGCGACGTCTCGGGCGCAGGAACCGCCGCAACACGCGCGCCTTGTACGCCGCATCGCGCACACCGTGCTGCGCGCCCACAAAGGATCGATTTAACCAAGGCACAGATATGCAACTCGAACACCTGCTTGCCAGAAAGCATTGGTCAGCTGGGAAGCGGTCGAGTGAGTGAGCAGGAATTGTATTGCCGCGATACTGGAATCACTACTTTCGCATCACTACTTTCAAGCGCAAGACAAAATCAATATGCGTGAGTATATGCATGTACAGTGGAGCATTACAAAATAAATGCGCTAAAGAGGCAACGTTAACATGATTCAAGCATGCGTAGAACGCTTAAACTGAAGCAATTTGCAAGCAGAGAACACGTGAGGCGGTGTTTAATTGAGGGCGACTCCGATGAGTTTGCAGGACGTTTATACACTATTAAAAAAAAGGTTGTAGCACTTACTAACTTCGGTTTACTAACTAGTTGTCACATATGTTACTACCCTCTTAGTAAGTGCGGTTAGTGACGGGGAGGTTAGTAACCGTTACTACCCTCGCCGTTACAAACGCGCTTAGTACCCTTCTCGTTGCTAACTAGTAAAATAGGTAGTAACGGTTACTACCAAAAATATTAGTAACCGTGATCCTTTCGCCTCACGAGTTTTTTGTTTTTATAACGGTCAAATTCGCGAGCATCAACATTGCGATATATCATTAGGTAATTGTGCACAGCATGTCATGAATCGGAACAGCACACACACACACAACGACAAGGCTACGCGACACGTGTAATTCAAAAGTGTTTCCAGGAGTATATATAGCCCTGCCTCTGGGGTACGCAGCTGGTGCCAGTGGGCAGCTAAGCTTTAGGATAAATGGTTTAAGTTATGCGCCTATATTTACATAGCGTACAATTTTATTAGGTGCGCGAGGTAACGTAGCGTAGGACTTTTAATCAAGCATATTAAGACAATCAATATGTTATGTCTATTTTGCGTAATATTGTCTCAACATGGCCTAATATACAAGACCCAAAATGGGGTACCTAGCTTAATAATATCGCCTCAATTAACTTGAATGGATCAAAGTGCTAGTGAATAGGTTGTAAAAAGCTCGTAATAATAACTTCTAAGATTCGTTTAACAAGTTCATTTAACAGGTGCATGGCAAAAAGTTAGTAACGGTACGCAAGAGGTAGTAACCGTTGCAACTTTTAAGTGTCTGCTAACGTAGGTAGTAAAAAGGTAGCAAAAAGTTAGTAATGGTCCAAGAAAGCTAGTAACAGCTGCTGTTACTAACTATTTGCTCGTGGTTACAAGCTTTTTCCTAACTTTTTTTTAAGAGTAGCTCCAAACTCACATATTAAGCGCACACATTTACACAGGACAAAAATCTAGAGAATAGAAGGCAGTCGTTGCTCTGCCGTCGCAGAATTGACGAGAGTAGGCGGGCGCCGAATGGCAGAGGTCGGGTGCGGAGCCTGGACTGATACACCACGGCCCAGTGCAGAGTCCGTGCAGTGAAGCCGATGCTACGCGGTGCAGTTAGGCGCGTCGAGGCGCGATTTGCAAAGTGTGTTACAGAACACACGCTATAATTATGTTAGGTTGTATTAAATTTTGTGGGATCTCATTAAGCACTATTAGATAACCGAACACTGGCAAGGTGGCTCATGTTTCAAGAAAACTTTTCGGCGCCAACCTCCAACTGGTTTATTCTGCATGAAAGAAGCGCTTTTCAAGCACAATTTTAAAGACCCGTGCTCGAAGTGTGGCGATGCAAGCACACCTTGACAACTGTATCGGAATGATGTGCTTGAAACTCCTTTCTATCGTGCAGAGTCGACCAGATCGAAGTTTGCGCCCATTCCATTCATTGTGTTCCTTTGTCCGTGGATAACTGGCGCCTAAAGGTTTATTTGAAATAACCTTCAACTAGCTTAAACCAAGATTCAGCTTTCCAAGGTTCCCTAGTATAGGCTGCAGCCGTGCAGCAGCGTCGACTGAGCTCGTTCATCCAGCGGTTCTCTGCCGCCTGCTTTGTGGCACACTGCACGAAAGCGCCAATCGAAGCCAGGTAATGAACGGAGCGAAGCGATCCGGCAAAATGGGAGAAACGCACGCGCCACCGAAGAAGGGACCGAGTGTCACGTGCGAAGACCATAACTCGCGCTGCGGAATGCTCGCCTGATTTATGGAGCGTCCGGGAAAAAAGGCGAAAGAGAGCGGTGCGGATATAAAAGCGATCCCCGTAACGCTGTGGCGCAAGCGGGAATTTATGGCTCGAAGAAGCGTGCGCCATTTTAATGTTTCAGCGAGAGTGAAACGTAAGAACGCAAATATGTGGAGTGCGCGACAGTGTCGCGCGAAGCCGCTCGCACGCGCAGAACATGCAGCGCAGTCTGCGTACGGCGCGCAAACACACGTCAGTGTCGCTGGTGACAGAACAGGCTTAAGCTGCTCTGATCTCTAGAACGCTCCTTTCGTCGAAAGAAACGAAAATTCAGCCTCCCGCTTGAACAGGAGGGCAGAATGCACCGTTAGATATAGGCCGCCGATTCGATAAAAAAAAGGAAAGCGCCGAACTGAGAGCACCTCTTTATCGCTATGCGATTCCTTGCGTGCATCGAGAAGCCGTGTCTCACGCTTGCGATTCATTCTGCATAAGAACAATGAAGAAATAAACCGACTGATGCTGGTTGGACATTCACGTATCCCGCCTTCGCGCTGTTTTCGCATAAGAAAAAAGGACGGTGGAGGAACACTGTGCCGCACTCTACGAAGCTTGTTTCTTCTGTCGAACTTCATCCTTGGAAACAATAATCGAAGATGTTCAGCCCGCCTGCGCGGTACCGGCGGCTTGCCTTTGTATTCCACCATTTGCTGCATATTCTGGCCACTTTTCCAGCCAGCACCGCAGAAGCGGAACGCTCCGAAGCTTTCAACGCTCCGAAGCCTCGTCTTATCAGAAAGCTAGAAGGTCGCAAGAGCAGGCGTTTGCACTTGACATTGACCGGCGTAGTCAAGAAACTGCCCTCTCGCACCTTTCCACCGGTGGCCTAGGCTGAATGTACGGCCTGAACGCGAGACACTTTCTACTTTTTTGTGCACTAGGAGGTGAACGGAAGATGTCGCGTAATGTTCAGCTTGTAGAGAAACTCGCCGAGCTTTCACGTATGACCGCGACCGTATGGCCCGGTAGTTACGCATGAAATTTCAAAAAGTGGCTTATTTTTGCGTTTCAGTAGTCATTCAGGAGTGTACATTTGCGTTCTGTTTTGTACGAACGATTTTTTGTAATAAAATTAGTGTTCTTTACGAATCAAGTCCTCGCAGTTCAGTGTGCACTCGTAATTTTATGTAGATATTACAGTTAACGAAAGAACAGACTCCGGCTTTATTAACCATTTCAGGCCCAAATTATTTCTTTTCGGTGTAAGCAAGTGGTTTTTACAATTTCAGATGCGCATGATCATGGTAGGCGAACAAACTATTTTTTTAATCTGCTCGCACTTTTCAATCAAGAGTAATTAGTGACCACATTAATTTACGAATTTATTACTATTTCATAATAATCTGAATATATTTTATCAATTTCTTGCTTAGAAAATTTCAATGCGATAGCACAATAGCCAAAGTCAAATTTTCGATACAGAGTAAAAATAAATGCCCTACCTCCGCTTCTGTAATTTCTCTGTTGACACCAGTTAACATTTTGTGTGTACTAGGTTGGCAGGATAATTAGAGCAAATGCTAAATATGTGTTCTAGCAGAAGAACAACCCGTTTATTTTAACAGGTGGTTGCCGACTGACCTACAAAAGTGGTGACTCCAACAGGAATCACTGGCCCTGAAAGGGTTAAAGCAGAAAAATGGCCAGGATGTTTGGGTGTAGGCTCTACTTTTTATTTTTAACGGACGGCGCGCTATCTCCGCCGAAAAATATTTCTGGCTACGCCACTGACCTGAGCCAACCAGGAGGCTAGCAATCGCACGGCGAAGCCAAATGATACAACTTTGAAAAAAGGCCTCATGCAGGCGGCTCTTTCCCGGAGAATAACGCAGCAGCTGGGATATTGAATATTGTTTGCCGTGTCAAGAATTAACTGCCCTCTTCAGCCTGTTAAGGCTCTTAGAGGGGCAGCATGCCAATGCGGCTTGTCTAGCTTTAAAAAGCTGCACTAGTTGAGCATCACCTCGAGGCGCGAAGACGAGGCTCGCAGACAGAGCGCTCATCAAGGGCCGACGGCGGCCGCTTCGCTGCAGGAGTCATGGCTCGGCGGTGAAGCAGAGCGAAACGCGGCCGCAGACACAAACAGCGCGGTCAGCCAAGAAAAACACGGCTCCGAAGAGAGCGTGCCAGAAAAGGGGCTCCACGAAACGGGGTCCATTCATTAGGCGCGAGTAGCATTTAAAGCTCCAATGCGGGGAGGGATATGACGTGGGTGCGATGAGAACGACGGCGCGCTTCATTAGAGAAGCAAAAATACATTACACAAGCCAACACAGATGAAACGATGTGGCCGAAGATAGAATAACAGCAGTGGAGAGGAACCCTGTCAGATGGAAAAATTTAAAACAGGTTGCGTGTCTTACTTGGCGCGCATTCAAAGCGTCGGTGAAACGAGGTCTGCACCCTGTAATCGCCCCTTCTTAATCCCAAGCCCAGCCACTCCTTCGTGTATTATAGAACACAAGCTCTGCTTGAGAATCGCAGGACGAGCTGGTTGTTAGCTTCAGCACAGTCCGCACTTTGTAGTGCATAAATAATACGCCAACGTTACTGTATCATTTTGTCTATACCAAATGAGTGAAGCGACGCAACCCTACATTTTACTACTGTTGAAAAATTTCCATTTGCTATCAGAGACGACGGATCGAAGATTAATAACAATTGCTGGGGTTTAACGTTCCAAAACCACGACATGATTATGAGAGACTCCGCAGAGGAGGCTTCCGGAAATTTCGACCACCTGGTGTTCTTTAACGTGCACCTAAATCTAAGTACACGGGCCTCAAATTTTCGCCTCCATCGAGAATGCGGCCGCCGCGGCCGGGATTCGATCTCGCGACCTGCAGGTCAGTAGCCGAGCACCGTGACCACTATAGACCACCGTGGCGGGTGACGGATCGAAGATTGTCCCATTCCCAAAGCAAGCCGCTTTCCGCATTTCATTTATATCTCTGCAGCTTTTTCATTGCAGTCAGCAACTTCCCACCTTTCCCGACTCACGATCCCCCGTATCGACGGGGAAGCTGGACGATGTGATACGGAATGCATTTTCCTGCCATGGAAAACCCTTCGAATATAACGTCGTCTGACAACTAAAACAGCCGCCACACGTCGACGCTCCAAGGCAGGAAAGCTGGCTAGTTTCAAAAGCCCCGAGTAAGAAAAAAAAAAAGAAGATAGAAAGAAACGCGCAAGTCGACTATCACTACAAAGTCTGCCATGAAAATTCCGGACACGTATGGTGGAATAATGAACAACAAAAAAAGCAGCGATGCCGTCACGGGAAAGGATTCCTTTAAAATCACTGCGTAAGCAAAAGAGCGCTAAAGAAAAAAAAGAAGCTTGAAATAGCTGCACAAACGCAACGCAAAGCGAAAAGAGGTGCTTGTGAAAGAAGGCTCACTAATCGAAACCTTCCTTTCCTCTACCGCGGTTTTTCTGAAGTGCGCCACGGCGCCATGGGGACAAATGAAAGAAAGCCGCAACGGAAACAGTTTTCCTCGAGAGCCTGTGAAGAGTAAACTTAAATGGCACTCGGATAAACACGGAGTAACCTTGAATAGCGTCCAAATGGTCGCTAGTAGACTGAATGTAGTGAGTCTTTTCTTCCTTCTGCATAGAGCTCCCGCCAAAGCCGTAAAGCAAGTCGGCAGTGAACCACGGTTGCGCGAGGAAAAAGCGGAATGTATCGAAGCGCTCCATTTTATTTATTTACTTTTCAAGAGGCGATCTGCGTGAAAGTGCCCCAGAATCTGCGATGCTGCGTAATACCCTCGTAAAGTAAAAATACAATGTAGGTGTCCTCGCAAAGAGGTGCGTTTTCGGACGAACAGCTGCGCAAGGCTCGCACTTGCATCTTTCGTCTTGAGTGAAGTGCGGCCGCCGTGGTCGAACCCGTGTCCCCGGAGCCGCCACACCCTCTAATATATACCACCACAGTGGATAGGGCTGAAGTACCAAGACTTGTGCTCCTAAAATATACAAGCCTTGAAAAGCCTAAAGATTTGTGAGCACAGTGAAATGTTTCGCTGCAGTAAGCTAAACGCAAATCAGTACTGCGACATCACATCAAGCAAATATGTACGAAAGGTTCAAGAAACGCTGGGAGAACGCAACAAGAAGGTAACCGTACGCGGCCAGGGGATAATGGAAAATGCGTATAAAAGAAGACGCACAGTTCAGAGGCCGTCACACTGAGCACATTCAGTAGCGTGGAAATAAGAACGCATCGGATGCCGCGATGCTGAAACGAGAATGGAAGCGCATCGTGCAGTCGCCACTTCCTTTGTCCGAGTCTTTTCTGTGCGCCGCAAGTTTCACCATGTATCACCACCAACAAGCCCATTCTTACATCCTTTCAAGAATGTTAGCTTTACTAATTCCAGCTTGACAGTTGTGAGACGAATGTCCTCGGGCGATATTCGATGGCTTTTCAAACTAGACATCCACTCACCTAGAGGTTGAAACAGTGGCCCTAATAACAATTACAGGGGTTTTACGAGCCAAAACCACGATATGATTAACGGCGTAGTGGAGGGCTCCGTAAATTTCAACCACCTGGGGTTCTTTAACGTGCGCCTAAATCTAACCCCACGGGCCTCCACCATTTCGCCTCCATCGAAATGTGACCGCCGCGGCCGGGATTCGATCCCGCGACCTTCGGGTCAGCAGTCGAGCACCATAACCACTAGACCACCGTGGCGGGTTGTAGTTGCTTACATCTGAGCGTGCACCTACATCTGTGCACACGGGTGTTCTTTTTCATTCCACCACCATCGAGATGCGGCCGCCGTGGCTGGGAGTCGAACCCACGCCCTCGAGTTCAGCAGCGCGACAGCATACACGCTAAGCTACCACAACGGGTCAAACAGCCGAGAACTTCAATGGAAAACCGTACCAATGCCTACAGATGCACCTCATAGCAAGAAGAAAAAAGCATAGTGCCTGTAATAGCTATGGCGTATGCACATGTATGCGGATGTGCGGCTGGGTCAGTGAACGGAGGAAGAGCCGTTAGGCGAACCAGCATCGCCAAACTGCGGCCAATAAATAAGCGCGCGTCACGTCGAGGTGCATAACAGGAGCCACGAAACACCGCGGTCTCACAAATCCTCGAGAATGCCGCGAAGTCCAAACATTGCACGACGTGCAGCATAGCACCCGCGGGAAAACCCCGGCTAAGTGTGCAGCAGCTACTGTCCCGTATATGCACCGGATTTCACACAACCTCAAGAAGGTTGCAAACAGGCACGGCGTGCCAATGGTTTTTTCCGCGCCACGGAAGCTATCTCAGCTTTGCCCGCGTATTCTAAATGATGGGAACAAAAAAGTGGCTGTGGCAGGAAGCACGCAAACTCATACACAAAATGTGCTACCGGTGTTTACGAATTTCCGCTCTCCTGCGGCAAGACATATGTCGGCCAGACGCGGGAAGGTGCGTGAATGAGCGTGCGCGGGAACACGAGCTGTCACTAAAAGGTAAAGATGGGGCACATTTGCCGGCCCACTGCAATTGCCGCAAGTGTGAGCCGTATCTGCATAAAATTCAGATTCTTGGGAGAAGCAGGGATACCACTGCTCGAGAACTGTTGGAAGCTGTTCACGTAAAAGCACGAGGTTTATTATGCATTAGTGACACTTCATTGTTTCTTTCGCAGGCAGAGAGCGCGTTCTTGCATCGCAGGTTGTGATTAAATGGTATCCGATCGTTGTGAGCCTGCCTTTTTGCGCATGTCTATACCTATGTATTGCATTGCACAAAACGTTATATGTTCGATGTTTCCCTTGCTTTCTGCGCATGCGTTTGCATATATATATACTACTGCAGTAAATTTGGAATAAACAGTCGAAAGTTTTCGCTCCCCTTAACCCTCCCCTTGTGATTTATTTGCGCGAAATAGCCACATCCGTGGCTTCTGAAAGAGCAGCTACTGTGCCGAACAGTCCTTGGGTTTGCGAGACAACGCGCTGCTGAAACAAGAAGACGACTTAAAGAAACGCTAAAGAGAAAAACGATTTCTCTCGCATCAGGCGAAAAGTTGGGAAGAAAAATGCAAGTCCTTCCCATTCCAATGGAGTTAAAGTCACTGGAACGGGAAAAGTACCGCGTTCTTTTTCTCTTCGCCGCCGCGCCCTTTCGGCGGCTTCGCCACATAAATGGTCCAGCTCGCTCGCCTCGCTACCGTCTCCCGGCCGCCGACGCACGGCGCTTTGAAGGGCGATTGTTTTTATAGCCTCAGAAAAGCGTGCAGGAACATTACGACATCCCGTATCGTTCTGACACTTCATCGCAAGCCTGTTGAAGCATCGATGAAGGCCTGGGTGCTGCGCTTTCGGGTGCAGTAACCGGTGGGAAACGGGCAAAGCCCTCTTTGCTATTCCCAGCGGGAAAAAGGATGCCAAGCGAAGGGCTGTGTGGCTGCACAGAATACGGCGGAAAAATTTGTTCCCACGACTGATGCCCGCCTTTGTGAGGCAAGCGTTTCATTGAGAATTCGCAAGTGTTGTTTCGGCTAATGTTGGCGTCTCCGCTGCACTAGTGCACTTTGTTTCGCGTGGTTGCCGCAGACGGTTCATGCACAATAACATTGCCGGGCAGCTCTTAATTATGTTTGGCGTAAAATTGACGCCTTTGGGCTCACATATAACGATCAGTGCGCCACGAAAACTGACTGCTACAGATTTGTATTCCGTTACGTGACTGTATTACGAACATAAGTAACAGTGTGTGCCATGAAAATAATGGCACGCATGTAATGTAAGGCATCACTTACATGCCATGCTCATGGTGCACTCGCGGCCGGTTCGCTGGCTTGATGTGCACCAGAATTGGTAGCGCGTGACGTGAGTGTATAATTGTGCCTTTTGTGTATATCCGGCAGATCCCACGCATTGTGGGAATCAATCTAATGCAGCCAACAAAGAGCTGCATATATCGCCTTGTTCGTCTTTGAGGCAAATGAAATCATTCATGTCATGACATCTAGTTCACTATATGTCGCATGTTTGTCATCCATGCATGTAGAATCTGGTATATACAACGCATGACCTGTAATTTATGTTTGTCACGCACCCATGTCATGCCATACCAAATTTAGTATACATCCAGTTAACAAAACGGCCGGAAGCGCACAAAGACAGTGTAATGTAAACCATGCCGTACATGTCATGCATGCCATGGTTTTCATGTTACCACCTGTCATTCATGTTCGTCATACAGTCACCTCGCTCTATACCAATTTTGGTGTATATCAAGCTACCGAACCGGCCGCGAGCGCACCATGAGCGTGGAGTGATGCTGTACATGACATGCACGTCATGATTTTCATGTTACCACCTGTCACTAACGTTCATCATACAGAAATATATTGTCATATCAATTTTGGTATATATGCATCTCACTGAACGACCACGACCGCCCCGAGATTTGCACGTTATGACCAGTAACTTAAGATCTTCATACACTCTTGTCACGCCATATCAATTTTGGTGTGTATCAAGCTAGCGAAGCGGTCACGAGAGCACCATGAGCGTGGCAAGTTAACTCATGCCGTACACACGGCGTACATGTAATTATTTTTATGTTACCACCTTGTAGTTTATATTCGATCATATAGTCAGTGTTATGCCACTACCACATTGGTATACATCCCATTACCGAAACGGCCAGGAGATCAGATAGTAGTGGCGCGGATAGCTAGATAGATATCTGAGATAGATCGCTGATAGATAGATAGATAGCTAGATAGATAAGATAGATAGATAGATAGCTAGATAGATTAGATAGATAGATAGTAGATAGATAGAGATAGATAGATCGATAGATAGATAGATAGATAGTAGATAGATAGATAGATAGATAGATAGATAGATAGATAGATAGATAGATAGATAGATAGATAGATAGATAGATAGTAGATAGATAGATAGATAGATAGATAGATAGATAGATAGATGATAGATAGATAGATAGATAGATAGATAGATAGATAGAGATATAGATAGATAGAAGATAGATAGATAGATGATAGATAGATAGATAGATAGATAGATAGATAGATAGATAGATAGATAGATAGATAGATAGATAGATAGATAGATAGATAGATAGATAGATAGATAGATGATAGATAGATAGATAGATAGATAGATAGATAGATAGATAGATAGATAGATAGATAGATAGATAGATAGATAGTAGATAGATAGATAGATAGATAGATAGATAGATAGATAGATAGATAGATAGATAGATGATAGATAGAGATAGATAGATAGATAGATCGATAGATAGATAGATAGATAGATAGATAGATAGATGATAGATAGATAGATAGATAGATAGATAGATAGATAGATAGATAGATAGATAGATAGATAGATAGATAGATAGATAGATAGATTAGATAGATAGATAGATAGATAGATAGATAGATAGATAGATAGATAGATAGATAATAGATAGTAGATAAGATAGATTAGATAGATAGAAGATAGATAGATAGATAGATAGATAGATAGATAGATAGATAGATAGATAGATAGATAGATAGATAGATAGATAGATAGATAGATAGATAGATAGATAGATAGATAGATAGATAGATAGATAGATAGATAGATAGATAGATAGATAGATAGATAGATAGATAGATAGATAGATAGATAGATAGATAGATAGATAGATAGATAGATTGATAGATATATATGATAGATAGATAGATAGATAGATAGAAGATAGATAGATAGATAGATCGATAGATAGATAGATAGATAGATAGATAGATAGATAGATAATAGATAGATAGATAGATAGATAGATATAGATAGATAGATGATAGATAGATAGATAGATAGATAGATAGATAGATAGATAGATAGATAGATAGATAGATAGATAGATAGATAGATAGATAGATAGATAGATAGATAGATAGATAGATAGATAGATAGATAGATAGATAGATAGATAGATAGATAGATAGATAGATAGATAGATAGATAGATAGATAGATAGATAGAATGTTCAAACTCGCAGAAGTTCACTAAGAAATAATTCGCATTTATTAAATGACGACAGCCGAGCGCGTAAGTGCCGCGCAGTTCGCATTTCTTTATCGCGTTAGTACGCGTGCGTGCGCGTGTAGGCAAGTGAAAACTGCCGCTATTTCTCTCTTAATCAGTTAAAGAACAACGGTATGCTTCATTCGTGGCTGCAAAAGTGCACGCAATGCGTAAAACATGCGTGACTCCGCTGTGAAATGGACACCACGCCGCCGCAGCATCGGCCGCGCTGGACCAAATATGGCGGCCGGCAGGACGGTCGCGGTACTTTTCCCGTTCCAGTGACTTTAAATGGAGTTGCTGGCGGGCGCCCTCTCGCCACCACGGGAAAGTGCGGCGCTGTGTGTCTGGAAAAACCTTGCTCTATATGGCTCCTCTAGTGTTGCGTATTTAAGGCAACACGGGACACAGCGCTGTGTCCAGTCTTGCTTCTTCGTTGTCCATGCGATTCTTTGCGATACTTCCCGAATTGCCTGCACTTGTGGCACAGGCTGGGGCACATTCATTTTTCTCGCCTGTCCCGACATAACTAATGCCCTTCTGCGCATAGGTCCGCCATCTTGCAGTCGAAGTTCGTGCAATGAAACTATCCCTCGTCCGCGCAGGGGCTACGTTCAAGGCTGGCCTCTGGTCGAATGTACGTATTGCTACTATTGCGAATTATTGCACCCCTATCCGTAGTATTTCGCCAAAGAAGGGTACACTAAAGCAGGAATAAAGATACGAACCCATTTCTTTTCATTCGAATACGATAGTGGCAACAAGGTTCAGCGCCGCTCTGAATGCAACCTGAGAAAACGCTTCGGCGATGATGAACGCGCCGGCGGTGTTGAAGGCACCTCAGTGACAGCAACAATAGCAATAATTAAAACGCGAGCGCTTGCACGCGACAGCGACTAGACGGAGATAGCCGTCATTTAAGCCTCGGGCGGTTGATGCAGCCATGCAGGCGACGCTAGAAGTGGCCGCACGGCTGTCTCATCCGCTGCGGTTAATAAACATCGCTGTTAAAGCGGAGTCGAACTCCGCCGTAACAAGTGGCCGGTTGAGACTCACGGGCAATACATCGCCGAGTGTATTAATGACTGCTGACAGTTACGTCACCACCTCTGCGTCCATTGCCCGAACGAGGTGACTTCGAGGATCGAGTGCATGTCTACATCGCAGCAGAGGATCAGTTACGGGAGTGAAAAGCAAGACGGGCTCCATTAGTGCGCGTTTCTTTCCCTCACTGTGCCGTCGCCTCTTGCTATAGTATCGTACGATTTCCTCCTCGTTTATAAATGCAATGGTGTAGCGTGTGCGTCACTGATCGACTGAGACTCCTCGCTCACATGCGAAGGAAAAAAAAAAAGAATATGCGGACAATTTCTGTCGAAGCTTTTTTCAATTCTACGTTCATGGTTGATGATGATGATGATGATGATATCTGATGTTTATTGGCGCAAGGGCCATTTGATGGCCAAAGAGCGCCAGGTCATCGTAACTGATATGAACAATGATTATGGTAGGTGGCTGTAAAGGGGCCTTAAAATTCCTCGCGCTAAAGGCGGGTAAAACGTATAAGTATTAAAATCATGAGCGTGACGTGAAATGTATGGGTAGTGAGAATGAATGGCGAGAGAATGAATAGCTTACTGAAACTACGTGTATATGGCATGAGCACGAATGCCTCAGCAACGCCCTTGAGACCAAGGGCTGCGAGGCAGGTGCTTCTTTAAGTGCAGCTACCGCAGCAGCAGCCTCTGTGAGGAGGCCGTGCTACGGAATGCCTGGGTAGATTACGTGAAAGTTACGAACTTCTTCTAAAAACGCGAATAGTGATTGGTGTTTAAAAACCGGTTCCCTACCGATGAACATTGATGGGTGTAATGGTCTTTGTTGTCGGTAGGGCATTGGAAAGTGTTTTTTTCTAAGGGTGTCTAATTCTTTACATTGAATTAAAATGTGAAGCACGGTGAGTGGTTCACCGCATCTGTCGCACAACGGTGGATCGCCACCGGACAGAAGGTGTGTGTGTGTACTGTATGTGTGACCGATCCTAAGTCTGCAGAGTGTAACTTCTGTGTGCCGTGACTTCGATACCGGCGGCCAATTTCCCAGATGCGGTTTGATAACGTGTAGTTTATTTCGTGTCTGCATGTCCCACGTGCTCTGCCAAAAGGTCCTGAGTTTTCTTTTGAGGAAGGGTTTTAGGTCTAGTGGGGGAATGGCTATGGATGTATTGGGACTGTTTTCGTGGGCGGATGCTGCTAGTTGGTCCGCCAGCACGTTGCCTTGAATCTCGCGGTGCCCTGGCACCCAGCACACTACGACATGTTGTTCCAGTGTATAGATCGTGCATAAGAGAGAGTATAGCGAGTCAAGGACAGGGTTTTTGTGTTTTTTCAAAGTTTTTAAAGCTTTTATCACGCTTAGGGAATCCGTGTATATAACTGACTTTTGTAGTTTTGTTTGTTTTATGTGCTTAACGGCCGCAAGTATTGCGTAAGCTTCCGCTGTGAAGATACTTGAGTTTGGGTGCAGAATACCGGAATCGGAAAAGGATGGACCAACCGCTGCGTACGACACAGAAGTATTGGACTTTGAGGCGTCTGTAAAGAATTCTGGAAAAGTATATTTGTGCTGGAGTTCGAGGAAATGTGTACGGATATGTGCAAGTGGCGCGTGCTTGGTTACTTCCACGAAAGAAACATCACAATCTATAAGCTGCCACTGCCACGGCGGGAGATGTGGAGCGGGAGCCATTAGAGAGTGTTCGAGAAGTGGCACACCCATTTCTACAGCTAGGCCCCTCACGCGAAGCCCGTAGGGCTGTGTCATCGAAGGTCGGTTGTCGAAAAGGGCAGAACTGGACAAATCATTCATTGTGGAGTGTGAGGGGTGTTCCTTGTTTGCGTTCACCTTCAGAAAATATACAAATGATAAGTAGGATCTCTGTAGGTGGAGCGACCACTCATTCGATACGGCGTAGAGGCTTTCTACGGGGCTAGTTCGAAAAGCGCCCGTAGACAGTCGAATGCCGAGATGGTGGACAGGGTCAAGCATCTTTAAGGCGCTTGTTGTCGCCGACTGATAGATTATTGCCCCGTAGTCAAGGCGAGTGCGTATGAGGCTTTTGTACACATTCAACAGACACTTTGTGTCACTACCCCACGTAGTGCGTGACAACACTTTTAAAACATTAATTGTTTTTATGCATTTGTTTTTTAAATGCTTAATGTGTGGTACGAACGTCAGCTTACTATCCAGGATAAGGCCTAGAAATTTGTGCTCCGTCTTCACGGAGAGATGTTGACCATGCAGGTCAATATCTGGATCAGGATGAAGGCCTCTCTTTCGAGAGAACAGGACACAGGTGCTTTTTTGAGAATTAAGAGTGAAACCATTCTCGTCTGCCCACTTGGAGATCTTGTTCAGCCCTAGCTGGACCTGCCGCTCACACATGGAAAGGTTGCACGATTTAAAACCGACCTGGACATCATCGACATATGTGCAGTAAAACATATTTCGTGGAATGCAAAGACGCAGGGAATTCATTTTGATAATAAAGAGTGTACAGCTAAGTACACCACCCTGTGGCACTCCAGTTTCTTGAAGGAATGGTATTGACAGAACATTTCCTACTCGGACACGGAACGTACGATCCGACAAGTAGCTCTCTATTATATCTAGCATTCTACCACGTACACCAAGGTGGGACAGGTCTCTTAATATTCCAAAGCGCCATGTGGTGTCGTAAGCCTTTTCCATATCGAGGAACACAGAAAGGAAGAACTGTTTGTGCACGAATGCGTCACGGATTTGTGCCTCGATACGCAACAGGTGGTCGGTCGTGGATCTACCCTCGCGAAATCCGCACTGGTACGGGTCAAGTAGATTGTTTGTTTCCAGAAAATGTATAAGACGGCGGTTTATCATCTTTTCAAAAAGTTTGCACAGGCAGCTTGTTAGTGCGATGGGCCTGTAACTCGTAACGGAGGATGGATCCTTGCCCTGTTTTAGAATAGGAATGACAATGGCCTCTTTCCAAGACGAGGGGATTTCGCCGGAAAACCAGATAGCATTGTACAAGGACAGTAATGTTTTTTGCGTTTCTGCAGGTAGGTTTTTCAACATGTCGTATACCACACGGTCAAAACCTGGGGCGGAATTACTGCAGCTGTTAAGCGAAATCTGGAGCTCAGCTAAGCTGAAGGGTTGGTTGTATGCCTCGTGTTTTGTACATTTCCGCTCTAGTTTTTGTTTTTCTATTCTTGTTTTGTACCGTTGGAAGACTTCAGAGTAATGCGCGGAACTAGACACTTGTTCGAAGTGTGCGCCGAGGAAGTTTGCCTGGTCTTCCAAGGTGTCGCCTTGTGTGTTTACTAGAGGAAGTGAATATACTTGCCGCCCTGCTACCCTACTAACCATATTCCAAACTTTAGCCTCCTGTGTATACGAATTGATCCCCGTTAAAAACTTCTCCCAACTTTCTCTTCTTGCCTGTCGGCGCGTTCTCCTGCCTTGAGATTTTATGTTTTTGAAACTGTCAAGGTTCTCGGCTGTCGGAGAGTCCCGAAGCAACCTCCATGCTTTGTTTTGTTTTTTACGCGCCTTCCGGCATTCATTGTTCCACCATGGGACCCGTCGTTTGCCAGACAGTCCACTTGTTTGTGGGATACATTTGGTGGCAGCATTAATCAAAAAAGCTGTGAAGTAGTCTACAGCTGCACCTATGCTTAAATCACACATGTCTGTCCAGCTTAAGAGAGCAGTCTTACGAAACTGTTCCCAGTCGGCTTTGTCAATATGCCATTTGGGAACCTGTGGGGGACATTCATTTACTATTTGTGTGCTCAGAACAATAGGAAAGTGGTCACTTCCGTAAGGGTTATTAATGACTTTCCATTTAAGTAAGGGTAGAAGCGATGGAGATGTAATGCTGAGATCTATAGACGAGTATGTATTGTTAGCGAGGCTATAATAGGTTGGATCTTTCTGATTCAACAGGCAAGCGCCCGAAGAAAGAAGAAATTGTTCAATTAGACGACCTCGCGCATCGCACCGAGAATCGCCCCATAGACTGCTATGCGCATTGAAGTCCCCAAGGACCAGATAAGGTTCTGGTAGTTCATCTATTAAGGACTGGAACTCATGTTTGTGAAGGTGGTAGTGTGGTGGTATGTAGAGAGAGCAAATGGTTACGAGTTTGTTTAAAAAAACCGCTCGAACAGCCACTGCCTCCAGGGACGTTCGGAGCGGTAAATGTGTGCACGCTACTCCTTGATTTACTATAACAGCTACACCACCGGATGACGCGATGGCATCATCCCGGTCCTTTCTGAATATGACATATTGCCGTAGAAAATTCGTGTTCTTGGATTTTAGGTGTGTTTCTTGTACACACAGCACTTTTGGTGAGTGTTCATGTAGCAGCTCTTGGATATCGTCGAGGTTTCTAAGAAGACCTCTGACGTTCCACTGTATAATTTGTGTATCCATTTTGGGTGTGTATTAGTGCTGTGTGTACTGAAAAACTATTGCCTTAAGTCACAGAACTTTTCCAGGCCCTGTGATGCGGGCTTTTTCTTTTTTGGCGCGCTCCAACGAGCTGCGCCGTTCCTTCGGCGCCTGAGACGCCGTTGGGCTTGCCATTGTGTCCATCGCCTCGGTGGAGACGCTGGATGCCCGTTCGCGTGTTACGCGCACGGGTGTCGGAATTTTGGGGCTCTCTGCCTGAGCAGAAGGCCCTGGGCCTGCAGATCCGGAGGCCTGCCTGCCGTTTGGTTGCGGAGCAGCACGGGCTGCTTCCGCTGAGGGGGCGGATGGCGCTACCGCCCGTCCACTGTGCGTGGTACGTGCGGTCGCCGCGAACCTTTGTGGCACTGCCCCCTTGCGTGCCACGTCCGCGTACAAATGACCCTGTGTGATAGAAAGGCGCTGGCGCGCCTCCCTAAAAGAGATGTTTTCTGTTACCTTGAGTGTGATTATTTCTTTTTCCTTTTTCCATGAAGGACACGTGCGAGAGTACGCTGCGTGTCCTCCATCGCAGTTTGCACAGTGGGGAGTTTCAGCACAGTTGTCACTAGGGTGTTCGTGTGAGCTGCACTTAGCACAGGTTTGACGGCCACGGCAGCTCTGGGAGCCGTGACCGAAGCGCTGGCACTTGAAGCAACGCCGCGGGTTTGGTATGTACGGTCTGACCTTTAGTTTCAGGTATCCTGTTTCGATATGTTCTGGTAGGGTGCTTGTGCCAAAAGTGAGGATTAGGTGTTTTGTGAGGATTTCTTTATCATCGCGCCTGATTTTGATCCGCTGTACGTTTATCACGTGCTGTTCACTCCAGCCTTCAAGGAGCTCAGTTTCTGTCAGTTCGAGTAGGTCTTGGTCGGACACTACACCTCGGGAGCTGTTTAGGGAACGGTGCGGTGTGACAGAAAGAGGTGTCGTTCCAAAAGAGACGAGTTTCGAGAGGTTTTCAAACTGTGTCTTGTTTTGAATTTCAAGGAGAAGGTCACCACTAGCCATTCTTGTCACCTTATAACCTTGGCCGAGTGTATCGGTCAGGCACCTTGAGACAACAAAAGGAGAAATCTTTCTTGCATTCTTTTCAAGGTTTTCGCAATGGATGATGTGGAATCGCGGGAAAGTTTCTTTTGGTTTTTGAAAAAAGGTGTCTTCGGTGCGCCCTCTCTTTGTGAGAGGAGGACGATCATGCAGTCGGGGGAAGGAAGCGGAAGCCATAAATTATATATCAATTCGGCAGCTATGCCAGCCGCCCACCATGGAGCCCAACATGGGGACGCGACAGCACTTAGATGTATATAAGGCATGCCAACGTCAGCTGTACACAGCCACTATAACCAAATATGATGTGCCCAAGAGAGGGCACACGCACACAAGGTTAACCCTCGCCGCCAGGAAAACGGAAGTAAATAGAAGTGAGGAGAAGACAGGAAGGATGAAAAGTGGGAGAAAAGACGAAGATGTGAGGGGAGAGAGAGACAGGAAAAGGCGACTGCCGGTTTCCCCTGGGTGGGTCAGCCCAGGGTCTACGTTCATGGTGTACCCGAAGAAAGCGAGCGTCGGCAACTTAAATGACTTCAGATGTCTTAATAGCTCGTACAACTTACTCTCGACAAAGTACTTCACGCAAACACGGTGGGCGCATAAAGGAGGTTGCAATTTGAACAAATCTACGTTCAGTATTTAACGCCCAGATCCCTAGTCAAAGGATAGTAGTGGATTACACACTCGTATCTAAAGAAAAACGATGTCCACCATTAATGCAGCTGTACAATGTGAACCCAGTCGAGAAACTGCGTCTTTTTCTTTCCTCATAAACTTTCCACAAAAGATCGCGTTTCTAGCGACGTAAACCGGTGGCCATGGAAGACTACAGTGAAGTGAGACCGATAGCAGTTCTCGCTGCGACAGATAACTCGAGCAACGGATAACGCTGTCGTGGTGAATCGATCACCAGTGACTGGTGATAGACATTAACACTTTTTCACTTTTTTTTATTGAGCGTCATTCAATGCGGGAGAAGTGCAGATTCGGCCGTCGACACCGGAAGGCAGGTGCGCCTTGGAGGAAGGGTAGAAATAATCAGGGGCGCCGAATTGCCAATTAGGCTAATTAAAGCGACCCACTCTCTGGCTCCGGAGTGCGGACAGCTTCGAAGAACGTGATGAGCCGACACGAAACGGCGACGGATGAAACGCAGACGACGGCGCACATCTTAACCTATTCTGGTTTATGTAACTGCATTCTAGAATGAAGCGATACGATTTTGCAAGGAGAATGTTAATGCTGGCCCGCGAAAAGAACGTTTTTAATGTGTGCCTGACGCAAAGGTAAAAAAAAAGATGAATTGCACGCCTGCGAATTTTGAAAGCCTCTTCGAAACGCGCGCTAAATTACAAGCACCAAAGGCAAGTGCGAAGAGGATCGTTGAAATAGCATTCCAGAAACCTCGTCGTGCTTGTTTCGTGCCAAGCTCAGGTTGAAAGAAAACTACGCTTTAGTGGCCCGTTCAAAAGGACCCGCCTCGGAAGGGGGCTTGTAACGCAGCTTTCGACATGCGCGCCCTTTACGTGCCCGGCCGGCAGCTGCGGTTACGTGTGCATAGACGATAACGTCAGGAAGCCTATTAATCAGAAATGCACAAGCTGCATTTTATTTCGTCTTGTAATGCACTGCAATAATCTTTTATCATGGTTAGCTTGAGCACTAGTGATTAATAGTACTGAGGGCCTACTACGTTATCGGACTAGTACCCGAATTTACCACTGGTGGCGCATGTCCTACATTTATAATTTATCGATTACTAAAGCGTTTCTCTGCATAATATTGACGTTTCAGACGTACTCAAGCATTGACCTTTCACGCTGACGTAAATTGTTTGCCTTTAGCGTCTCTTTAAACTAAAAGAAAACGCCTAGCAGTGCTACGCAGGTGGCCTGGACTCGAGGCGGCACCATTTTCCGAGGTGAGACTCGTTAGCGAAGGTCAGGGCGCGGAACGAATGATCACGTTTTCAACATAACCTGAAAGGAGGAAACCAGACGGGCCACACTTGTCAAGGCGCCGGCAACATCCTCCTCCTCCTCCTACCGACGCAGCTTTGATATGCGAGCTCGGTTTTGAGCGCACTCCACGCTGACATGTTCAACAAACGTAATACTGCTGAACCTTCGCATCGCGTGCGATCATCACACTATACTTACGAAGGCTACAGAGGTGTGCGTCTAACAACGGTGAACACTACACAAAGAGCATCTCCTTTTCTCCTTTAGAATATAAAGTGAATACCACACACGATATGAGACGTGCACTTGGACAGTGCTTTAGTTCTGATTAACAGTTGTAACCGTCACATAGCATGAACACGTGAGAGTGGCTGACGCTGACATTCGGATACGTGGTCGCCATTCGTGTACGGCTCGCTACGGAGTTTAGCTCGCGTTTTGCTTTTTTCATCGTCCACTTAGGTCCCGGAGTTTAGATACAGTAATTAATAAATTATGGCAACATAGGAGTGACGTCAAAGTACACGATGTTAATAAAGCGAGTTATCAAAAACAAGAAAGGTGCTTAGAATATTAAGGCGAAGGCCTTAGATGCCTCATCAAACGCGAAAATTTACTGTCTGTGTCAACAAGAGTGATGCAAAAAAACATGGTTGATCCCTCCGTCATAGGAATCGGAATAACACGAAAGTAAAATGTGCCCTTACAGAAGCAACTGAATGTTTACTGTACATTGATATAAGAGAGCTCGCACAATGTATATTGATGTCTGGCCGCTATAGCACCGTTTAACGTGTATGCACCCACTTTGATGATTGGTGGTACATCTCCATGCCGACGACTAACGTCCATGTTCAATGATTAAACAAACCCTTGTGGTAGCTGTAGTAGTTAACGGTGAAAGCGTAATCAGAGACCGAGTTGTGATAGCCAGAAGAGCGTCGCATATTGAACGCAGAACTTGGTCGCCATCCCGCGGCATGTTAAAATGTGATTGAACACCACCGCCGCACTAGAGGGAAACGCAAAGCGCGTCGTGCCGCCCCGGTAGCCCGGCCGCAATTTTTCTCGGGGCGAGCGCGTAGGCGGGGAACGCGGTGTTACAGCCAGGTGAGGCAGGCGCGCGTCGCAGAGCTATTTTTGGTTTGATTAGCGTGATGTATGTTCTAGTTCACTATAGCGTGATGCTATGAGCGATGCCGACGCTTTTACGACGCTTTATGGCAATGCTGTTCGAGCAGCCAACAGCGCAACAAGTTTTCATCTGGCTGCAGCCGATGGCGTCTTGCAAACTGTAAAAACCTATAAGAAGACTGCGCTCACGTACAGCGCGCACATGCGGTGGTGTTTCTATGCCCAATAATGGCGTCGTTTTCCGGCGCCAGAGCAAGAGGCAGAGGGGTCATCGAGGAGAACTGGTCACGTGTCGGGCCTGGTCCAATAGGGGAGCACAAAAGGGCGAAGAAGAGAGGAGGGACGCAGAGGGCGGGGAGGACATTCTCCCTTTCCTTTTCGGACAATGGTTTGCGCTACCTTTGAAAAATACAGGGACCTTACGACGCTTGCGTTAAGGTCGCCACCTCGCGGTGTGTTAAGCCATTGACAAAATTGTACTTCTATTGAAAACGCGCCGAATGGGACGAACGTGTAACGCGTTGCAGGTACTAATCGCGAAAGCCACAGTAATGATGAATTACTTTACTTTGCCGCTCCCAGAGAGCACCACCACCCCACCGCCCGGGAGAGTGGTAGATATAAAAGGCGCGTTTGTAACGCCTCTAGAGTCTGTGACCGTGGCGCTGTTAAAGGGCTTATTCGTTCCTTGGGGAGACCTTTGTTTACTCTGCAGGAAGCCGGAGACAATCGAACATGTTTTTCTTGACTGCTGGGATGCGGTCTTTTTTTGGGACGTTCTTCAACGCACTTTAAGAAAGGATTTGCCCCTCGATGCCTACGGCATCAGATTTCTCCCGTTTGAAAATGAGGAAGGGGTACCATTCGATCTAGTCATGTTACTGGGCATACACAGTATATGGCAGTCAAGAATGGCGGTGCGCCATGCTGATATTAATGCACGTCCGGTTCGACAATACTTCTTCGAGTCTATATGTTCATTTGTGGAAACACAAAAGGTCCAGGAAGATCTACCGGATTGGCTTCATCAAGTAGAAAGCCTTCTACAGATGAAGCAATTTTAAGAAGCTTGCAAACTGTATTTTTTTTATATTTTTATTTTTTGTTCTTTGTACGGTATATATTTGTTTTCACTGCTGTATGTATGTACATAGGCAATAAAGAAAGAAAAAAGACCGTGGCGCTGTGGATAGCGTGCCCGGCATCTGTTGTTGCGGACCGAGCGGTCGTGGGTTCGATGCCTGGTGACGGAACTTTTTTTATTTGCCATCTGATCGTGTACATTTTTTCGACGTCAGTTCCGTGACGGAAATACGTCACTGAAGTCTTGGTGGATCCCGGCATAAAACACTTTCGTGTTAAAATCCTCACGCGATGACGCCGCCACACGACGGCATCATGACGTCACATAGCGCCACAATTTGTGCCGTCATCACGACGTCACTGACGCCACACACCGTGACGCGAAATGATAACGTCATCAGAGTACACACTCGCTTGCTCAAAGGCGGGCCGATCACGGAGGCAGTGAAAAACCACGTTAGGGCCATAAAGCTTTCGGAGGGTGCCGGGGGAGGCCCAATAATACACCGACTGAGAAGAAAAAGAAGACGACGATCGCTTCCGCCTTCGAGTCGTCTTGGACGAATGCATAAGGGACCCTGAGAGCTTTTTTTTTAAGGTCGAGTAAATTAAACAAGCAAATAAAATAGATAGCACGTATGATTAAGTATTTCACACGCTGTGGAAACATAGGAACGACATAAAAAATACGAGATTAATGTAGCAAATAATTAAAAACGGAAATATCCTTACAATCTGTGAAGTACAAGTGAAATAAAACGCCTCAATAAAACTAATGTCTCTAAGAAGAAAATGGGAGATAGCGAAGAAAAGCGATAGATTAGGCAAATACAGGCAGCAAAAGAACTTGTCACACTCGGTGTTCCCAGTAATGGGTCTGTAGCCAGTAGTGTCGCTAGGAAATGTTTCTTCGTGCATGTCTCTGGAACGTTAACATTATGCGGGATGCGTTTATATGGTATGGTAATTAGCGCTAGTATTTCATGGCCATAGAGCAGTAAAGTTTCCACAATTACTGCTTATTGGAGAGAGTAAGACATTGTTAAAGCAAAATCTGGTTGCCGTTGGCAAGAGCAGATCCAATGCGTAAAACGATTTCGATGGTTGAGTGTCCGGTGCATACGAGCAAAACCACCTGGAGCCCACAACGTAATGGCAGCACATCCAGGAGAACAACATGCACTACAACATGGTGCCGTGGGTTCATGTTGGAAGGAGGCAGTCTGCTTTTGGAGATACGCGAGCCGCTATTGAACTTATTGAGATTTTAAACGTGACACGATGCGTGAGGAGTTTCTAGCGTAAATGCCTGTTATAGCAAACTAAATAGCCACGCTCGCCCCCTGCCACGTGAAATGTCCTGCAACAGTTTCGCCGCTGGAAATAACGAGGAACGAGCCATATGGGCCGTACCAAAATACGGAGCATACAAAGAGCTCTGCGCTGTGATGAGATCGGTTTAGTACGCAATTCCTATAGCGATACTTCGACCGAGTAGATTGAAGAAAAAAAAAATCAATGAATCAGCAAGCGTTGGTTATGAAAAAAAAAATTAAATTTCAACGCTATGTTAATGTATTTTATGTTTTAGCACCAGAGAACACGGGGACACAAAAAAAGACGCGCTCTCGTGTTTCCTAGCGCTAAAATTAGATATGCGGTACCAACTAGCCCACCAGTAGATTTTATACCTAAACGCAATAAATTATAAGCGATTGCATGTAATTCGTTACGCACAACTCTGCGCAAAATGGAAGATGTAAAGAGCAGCGGGGACTATACCGCCCTTGAACAAAAAATTTACCATTTTCGTTTCTTGTATTTCAATTTTACTTGATTCGCTTTCGCTCGAAGCCACTGCTGTAGACAGGCAGGCATGGCTCTACCAGCCGCGGACAGCAGGTTCTTAGAAAAGCGAGACTTGACTTGCGCAAGCCATTTCGAGTGCAAGGCCGCACGTTCCGACACGCCGTGCGCTGGAGGCAAACTTAACTTTCATGCGGTAACCACGAGCACTAAACCGATGCGACGAGGTGCCGCGACGGAGTCATGCAAGTCGCCACGAGATGTAATCAACGAAGCTCGGCCATGCCGGAAAAGAAAGAGCAGCATTTGCAGAACTCTCGGGAAATATGCTCGCGGATTTAGCAGAGGCGCAAAAACGGGGGAAACTCCTTACTGCTGCCACTCCAGGTTCTTTCGCCTACCGCAGTGATCCTCGCTCATTTTTTTTATGAGTTGAATGATCTGTGGGCAGTCATATGATTGACATAACGATGCAATGAACAGCGGCTGCGGTGCTTCGTACAGATTAATTGAATTGGTTGGAGCTGACATGGACAAAATAAAGATCAGGCGGCCGTAATGGGTCGTCAGCGGTAAGTGAACCCTAGTGCTATAAGACTTTGGAAATAAAGGCTGCGAAGTGTCCTCAAGCACCGTGATCTACAAACATAGGCGTGCGCAGGGTTTCTATCCATCACGATGGCGACATTCCCTGCTTAATTTTTCATGACCTTGGAAGGTTTATAAGTGAGCCATTATGGGCAACGCAAGAACAGACGACTGCATTTTATAAGTTAGGCCGTTCCTAAGCCTCATATCAATCACCGAACATTGTTTCAGGAATGAACGGGAACAACTTTCGACAAGCAGAAAGCGCAAGATTTTGTGCATTTCGTTTAACTTCTGCAGCATGTACCGACGTAAACCTGCACTCGAAGAAAACAAGTCCTTTGAGCCTTATGCGAGTCCCAACTCAGCACGTCAACTCTGTTTGCCCTCGTCGGAGAATTGGGGGACCCAGAATAACTCCAGGAAAGGCGGCGCAGCTTTAGGAGTCGTCACCATTTAAACTTTTGAATGTATACCACACGGTTCAGCTGCGCTATTACTTTATGCCTGACAAAATAAGCGAATTTTGCCAGCTTGTGTATTATTTCATGCCACGCATTATCCGAGCCCGGAAATTGCATTTCATGCGTCCTTTAATATCAATCCAATGATTGTACTAGTGTTGCGTTTACAACGACAGACGTAGGTCGAAGGGCTTTGCTGCATTGGTCATTTATAGAGCTCAGCGTTGAAACCAAATCGCAGTCTCATGGAGTTCGGCTGACGTAACGAATTCGCGGACTTCTGTCCCGAACAAACTGTCACCGCCGCTGTGTAAGCGTGGATGGATGGCGGCCGAAAGGCCTCGACACATCGTGTACGAAAACTGAGCCAGCGAAAGTAGGCCATCGGCTGAGAGGGAGAGTGCCTGCCCTACTCGAAGGGGGCGGCCACACGATGGCATCGATCCAAAATTTTCGCCGGCGTTCGTCGAAATGTTTGACGCCTCACGGAACTTCCGGCAACAAAGACACCACGCGACAATGGCCGTGCGGCCAAAGATTTGATGCGTGAAGATGGCGGCAAGAACTCGCAAAGAGGAATCGAAAGAACGTCTGGCAAAATGACACTGCCCGATAATACGAACATAAATAAGATGAAGTTCCGGATGTGGGCGAAGTCGAGATCAATTTGACGAGAAGGAGGCGAGGTGGGGCGACCGTTCGGCATTTGCTCCGAATCTTCATGCACTCGTTGCATTGGTACCGATGTCGTGTGTATGCGTCGTCCTTTTGTAGAACCGATTAATGACGCTGCACCGAGTTTGGCGCTGATGTGCGCTGTCCCGGCTGCACTCGGCCTTCGAGCGCCAATGCCTCAGCCGGTCCTTTGAGAGTAAAGGCCGACAGGCACGGTATTCTTCAAAATACAGCGACGGCCTCTGGTCGGAGAAAGTGCTACACGTGTCGCCTACATGTTCTATACGCTGGCGACTTATTTTCTGCGAAAAAGCGTTTTATCAACAAAGAGCATCTGTACTCGCTCAACTATGTGCGCAAGGCAACCTCTGCCCATCATATGTTAAAGCTCTTTTTTCTGCCCACTAGTTCCCGTGTACGAGTCAAGAAATAGCCACTGCTCCACGCGATGTATGGATGTCTCAAAGCTGGGCGTACTCGTGAGAACGTTATGTCGTTTACGTGCTTACGGTTGCCAACGTCGTCGTCCTACCGAACGGCGCAAAACTACCTACAACGGCTGGCCGAATGACACAAAGACACTGACGAACGTGCATCCGAAAAAGTCGCGCCCAGCTTTCGTTGAAAGCCCGCCGACTTTGAGAGCCCGGCCTTCCACAACTGCCACGCCTTGTCAATGACGGAGCGGATAAGGGATGAGAACACGCGAGATAGAGCGCAGCCTTTAGGTTTGTGCGGGCAGTTTAGATTCGCACGGACCCAAGCACGACGTCGCAGCTCCCTTCACATATGAGCGTGTCTCACCAGACGAACGTCCCTTCAAGGTGCGGGCCACATCAGACGTCACCGAAAGGGCAGCCCATTTGGTTTTGCGTAAAGGCACCGGCTCTTGACCTTTGCGCGCACAATGCACAGTGAGATACAACGCACTCGTCTGTTGTAACGGCGCTATCAGACGGAGCAGCCCAGTGTCAAGTGCGCACCTAAGAGCGTGGCGATAAGAACGTCGTTCGAGTGCTTTAACTATGTAGATATATCGCGGCCGCGATTGGGCATTGCGCGCCTGTGTCCTTTTTAGGGCGCCAAGCGAGATATGCAAACGCCAATTGCTCCTCGTATCGAGTGTGCACCGCAGCGGCATATCGTCTCGATCAATGTTTCTCCGCATCACGAATTGTACTTGAATAAATTTATGTCGTAGATATAGTGTCCTCATAAAGGGAAGCACGTGGACATAGAAAAAAGTTCATACGAAAGGTGCTTTAGAAGACAGAAGCCATATCCAGCTGTTTCCTTTAAATGCATTAACATTTTCGTTAGAATAATATAAAATGAGCCGAGTTTCATGCTGCTTGAATGTCCACATCGAGAGCCTAGGAGTAATTTGTGCAGTTATACATTTTATGTATAGATAATACGAACGCAAAGAGATTATAGCAGCAGGAGGAAGGAAATAAATGAAAGGCAAGGAGGTTAAGCAGACGTGCGTCCGGTTTGCTACCCTACACACTGGGGGGAATGGATTAAAGAAAGAAGAGGGAAGAAGGCATTGTCAGGGTACATGAATGCCTACAAGCGGTCGCTTAAACCAATCGATTTTGAGAACGGTAACAATGCTCGCGTCGCTTTCCTGGCCTGCGATGCGTAGGGCCACGATCCGAGGATCTCTTCGGAAAACGGTCTGTCGTCTAGCTTGTTCAGAGCATTGCGCAGAACGTTTCGTTAGTTCACAAAACGTTCACAGATACACAGTAGATCTGACAAAAATTTGGAGGCACAAAGGAACAAGGACAAGAAATGACAGGACTGGTGCCAAAGAACGCGTTTTAGTCAATTACACAGTAGATGTTCTATCGTTTGGTCGCTATTGCACGAGTCGCATCTGGAGGTGTTTGCCAGTCCTATGCGAAAAGAGTACGCCTTCGTGAAAGCTACTCTTAACCACAGGCGGCACAGTAAATATAGCAGGTGCGAACAAAAGAAGCAGCTTGCTAAAAAAAAAAAAGATACAATCATGCGTGCACAGAAAATTCGTCGAACTGAAAACATACACAAAGGTCAATTATAAAACTGTGAACGTGAACAAAAAGCCCCAATGAATTATAAAGCGAAAAACACACGTAGAATGCAAGAAATACTGGAACAAGCCAAACTTGAAAGGGGAAGACATCCTGTTGTATCGATGACACAAATTATACAGAATCATCACGCCTGATAGAACGCTCAATGATGACGTAAAAAGTCCATTACGGCGGATGTTACGTGCACGACAGCGGAATAAATATGTCTCGCCCACTGGCCCGATTTCAAACAGCTATCAGAGCGGGGCATCAGGCGGAGTTTGTTTTCAAGCTGGCACGTCGAGTCAATGAACGCCGTGCAGAGAGACATTTCGCGACGACCGAAGCAAAACAAAAACGCGCACCGAATAAAGGGGCACGCGTCTCGCCGCCGAGGGAAAAGAAACTGATCGGCCGCTCGGCAAACGAGAAGGCCGCCAAGCCGCGATGCACGCAATGGCGGCGTTAGGCACGAGACGCTCTCCGGTTTCGCACATCCGTCTGTCTGGCGGCGGTGGCGGCAAGGTATTCAAATTTCATTGAGGCGAGCTGTCGAACGCTGGCGACGGCGAACAGCCGTCACCGACGACGACGAGGCCACTCAGCGCGAAAAACGCCGAGCCGGAGTGGCGAGAGACCAGGCCTGCGTTCGGACTCTATCGGGAATCGATCACTCCTTCCGGTGCTGCCGCCAGCGCCGCGCGAAGCCAGCATTGCACGACGGAAATCGCGCAGCAGTCGCCGCATAGGTACCCCCAGTGTTGGTGGTAACGCGTTACAATTAACGGCGTTACCGGCAACGCGTTTCTTTATTTAAAAAAAAACGGCACTTTATTCAGTAACTTAGTAACGTACTCGTTACTATTTCGGAACTGTAACGGGTAACGTACTTGCGTTACCATTTTCCGGTACCGCGAGGTGTGACGTTACTCGTTACTTTTCGTTCCAATGATCACAAGAACTTTACACAAAATTTTCTCGTCTCATAGGAGCGACTTTACCAGAGCTCTCCACGATGTTATTTCGACGCAGTGGCGCACTGCTGTCGGCTCGCCAACCGTTGACAAAGCGACCACGCGCGGGGTCCTTTGTTGCGCGGGGAAGATTGCATTTGGAAGCAAATTTTCCAAGTTTCTTAAATGGACCTGTTACTTTCTGTTAAGTTCAAGTTGTTGGTCGTCGATGAATCGAACCGAAATGCAGTCCTCGTAACCGTCAAAAGCGAGCTGTCGAGATTTTCTTGGCTTGCGGATACTAAGACTCGGGGTAGAGCGGCCTGCTTTAGCTCAACGATGACTTATTTGGAAATCCATTCTCAACAACATCGCCAACTGTAGATGAACGACTGTCTCGGTACCTTTGCTGCATCATTACATCGCGCTGAGTGGGTTCAAGGAAAACCCGCGCGTTCAGCAGCTTTTTCTGAAAGTGAACACAGGAGTAGCGTGTCCGTCGAGCGCCTATTTAGCGTAGGTGCGGACGTATTCCCCAAGAGACGAGGCAAGCTGTCCGATAACAGCTTTGAAATGCAACTGCTTCTTACATTCAGAAAGTTGCAGTTACATTAGAAGCTGTTCGTGCAACACTTTGATACTGCTTCTAAACTTCGTTTCCAAAATTAGTTTTCCGTCTTGCTATCTGCAGCTGCGGTTAGCTTTCTGGCTATGGAATTCCCGAGGAAGCGAGGCTGGCCCTGAACACCTTCACATACACAGTCGCAATTTTTGCGGTAATTATGCAGGTTAAAATAAAAAAAAGTTGCGCACATACTTTTTGCCGGATTTACGCCATCAAAGCATTTTTTGTTGCTACAAGTTTGCGCATTAATTTTGTTAGTAGAAGCACGCCGTTATAATTACTGCAAGTTTGTTGAGTGATGTTTTCTCTGCGGAGAGCGTTGATGGTGACATCGATCGTCTGATATTTAATGTCACATTGAGAGAAATGACCTTACGATGTGCCACAGAGTTAGAAGCCATCAAATATAACTGTACAGGCTACTTCAGGCCACTATATACAGTATTGCCCAGGAACGGCACATTTGTGCAAATTATTCTCGTTAAATCAGTACGTTGGGCTTCACAGAATTCTTACGGTGGGTTCCTGCAGCGAAGATGCAATGAATAAAGTTTCTGATTATGGAGTAACGGCAGAAGTAACGTCCGTTACTTTTTTCGGTAACGGTAACGCGTTAACTTTTTTTATGGGTAACGCAGGGCGCTAAGGCGTTCCTTTTTTGTCAGCGTATCGAGTAACGTATGTAGTTACTTTTTTTTCGGTAATGCATACAACACTGGCTCCCCCTTTAGGAGCCAGGCAGCAGCAAGAGACGCGTAACGTCCTGTCCGTGCTGGCTCACACGAATAGCGGTAGATTTTTTTCTCTTTTTGCAACGGCGCTGAGAATGTGATACCTCGGAAACATCGGCACTGAAATGTACGAGTTCCGACAGCAGTGAAAGCGAGAAACTAAACGTTTGCTGCAGTAGCATAGCCAGAAATGTTTTTTCGAGGGGGAAGGGGTTCAACCATACTTTATGTTAGTGCGTGTGTGTGTATGCGTGCGTTTACATGAAAAAATAGAAAAGTTTCGCCTGGTTTGCTGGCTTCCAGTGTCTTATTCAATGCGAAACCTTCATTGGCCCTTCCAAGGCGCATATCGATAGCTAGCTTCTTGCTTCTCATCACTGTGGTGCGTCGTCGTTTTGTTCTTTTTCTAAAGAAAATTCGAGTATCCCATGACCTCCTCCAAGTGCAGCAGCCCGATTATATAAACGAACGGTCGCACGCAAGCTTCTCCCGTGCAGATAAGTGTGCGACTGGCGCATGGATCAGGTCACGCGACATGAGCGCATGTGAGTCGAACCGCTCAGCCACCTACGTACTTGGAAAGTACGAGAGACGCCAGTAGGGGGTCATTATTTCCACGAGGCCATGCCACCTGAGCAATCTGACCTCGTTTCAGGTAATCGCTCTACGAAGGCGTTGTGCGAATGTCATCTGGATGGTGACGTGTAATCACTGGTTGGCAAACTCACTCATGAGTCGACTCACTCAGACTCAGATCAAGCCGTGAGTGAGTGAATCCGGCTGAGGAAAATTTTGGTGAGTGAGTGAGCTCCGCTTTTTTGCCGACCTATGCGTGTAATACAGGTCTGTTTTTGAGCACTATTCAGTCACTGGCGGCTCCCGGTAGTGCCATATGAACACCACCTATTTAATGCGGGTCATTAAAGCTTACCTAAGGGTCACACTGGCAGTTAGCAGCAACTCAGCATGTACTTATTGCGGTCGACGTTGTTCTGCTGGTATGCTTTCCGCGTAAGTTTGCTTAATTGATTAACACAAGCACACTGGACTGCGTGCTGAAATTTCTCGAACAGTCGAAAAGGTGCTCGATAGGCAGTTGCATGACGTCGGTTGACACAGTGCGTAGTGTCTGCACATTTTCTTCTATGGCGGGAACCGGACGTCAATTCCAAACGGAGTTCGTAATATAGAAAACGGGAGCGTTACAAATGAAGACGAAACAGAAGAAGCCCGCTTCAAACGCTTTCCACTTGACCATTTGAAGCTACCCTGGACAAAAAAAAAAAAAAATGAATTGCTTTCTGCATAGCTTCCAGAAGGCGCAGTCTGGTTTGCCACGGTGTCAATGCGGCTGAGGCGAATGACGAGAGCGGGGAAGAAGAACAGCTGCGAACGAGTTGCCACGCTGGACGACCACGGGGAATCGATTGGGCCACGACCAATTGCGCCGTCAAGAAGAAACGACCGCCAAGCGAGAGAGAAGTGCATGATGGGAGCTGCAAAAGGAAAAAAGTAACTCTGCGCAAGTTTCTTCATTAGCGGACCCCGCCTCGCTATTCTTGAAACTTTCCGCGGATTCGGTGAGAAGAGCTTGGGGGTCTCCGGAAGGTCGACCACCGACTACGTCGGGTGCCAGAGTGACAAAAATGCCTTCATAAAATAAGTCGGAATGAGTAGCGTAATATACACGTATTCTAATACAAGCGCATGTGTTTGTCTTACTGTCACATAAAACAAAAAAAAAAAAGCTTGTTAGCACGTGTTCCGTCGAAGGTAACAGCGCTACTTCGTGACGGTTTGATCGAAAGGGTCAGAGCCGATAGACTGAGGTCCTGCTGTACAGATCGCCAGCCAGCGATATCCTCAAATGGTCAACGTAAGACAAAACACCACCGCTTCACTGGCGAAACGCCGATCTCATAACCAATGGGCGCATACACGGCACCCGAAAGATCTGCCATTGTGGGCCCCTCCGACTTAACCTATAGACAGTGAAGCCGGCTGAACTGTAGTACAAATGCGCAGTCCAGTGACCCATACGCAGGCTAACTCATTCTGTTGCTTTCGATAATTACGTTTTAAAGTACATTGCATTGCTATCTGACACAGAGCGCGTCGGTTGGAAAGGCGGGAGAAGCGAGTTGCGGTTCGCTAGCCCGCAATAAGGGGGAACAGAAGGCGATTCGGTTCGACAGACGAAGTCAACTTCCTGCGAAGGGAAAAGCGCAGGGGTCAGCGTTCTTGATCCCCTCTGTCTGAAAGGCAGCAACAACTCGGGTTTACAGGACGAAGCCCGCACTAGCATGCAGAAGGTTTATTACCGGCGCTTTATAAACGATACGCGTAGCATTAAGTGATAGGCACAAACAGGTGCACTCGATATCCTTGACACTGAGGGAGAATAGCGGCGAGTCGCGTAATGCGCAGGCTAGATAGCCAGCGAGATCGACGGAATGGACGGGAGAGGAAACGCAGACGAGGCCGGCACTCAGAGATCGGCGATGGGCCGCCACGTCTCGTTCCTGGTGTCGTTTTTTTCGTGCCGTTTCCAGTTATGAAAGCGTACGGCCCTTTCCGAAGTTGAGTTCGCAGAAATAAAATGAGACCAGCTCAAGCACGACAGGCGATTATTGGGAGAGAGGCCGTTCTGCAGTGTACATAAAATATGGTCATTATGATGGCGATGATGTGTACTTAGGGATAACTGAAAGTCAAATAGGGGAAAGACAAAAAAAAAATGCGAGTTACCGAAAAAAAAAGGAAATTCACAACAAATGCACGAGGCGATTCACACTGACGGATGCCTCCCGTGTGTGCCATTTGCCAGGAACTGAAGCTCCGTCCTAATAAGCGATAGCTTTTCGCATGCACGATTCCCGTGCCTTTTCACTGCTGCGATAATTGCTCGGGTGTCATCTTTGTGCCTTTGAACGACAGCAGTGTTCTGAAAACTGAACTTTCCAACCACGCTTGCCGATATGTAACCGAGGAGCCTTCACTGCCGCTGCGTACATTGCGCAGCGTGTTCACGTAGACGCTGATTAAGCCATCTCGCAGTCCGCCCAATGAAACAGTGCAGGGAGGCTGAATCCAGCAAACTACGTTGTTATAATGAACTCAGTCTTGCGCTTGACTGTGCAGAAACTTGCCACTAGCGATGTCACTCCTCTCCTCAAGCTGAAGGCGTTGCTTCCTCTCACTAATGACGATCTCCCAAAGAAAATCTGCACGTAGCTGCGCACTTTTCCACTAACTGGCATTTTGTGGGTGTATTCCAACCTTATGTAATCCCCAGGTATATGTACGGTGCGTCAATCGACTGTGTCTACGTCTATCGTTGCCCCTGTTTGCGCTGTAAACCTAGGATAAACTATACTAGCCCAATCGACCACCCTGCAGTAAGGACCCGCGCACGATCATTACTGGTGGTTCCATTTATTACATTTGGCAAATTTGAGTACATCTTGAAGGCATAAGGTTGAATTGCAACCTCATGCATCGTTCTACTACTGTAGGTACTGAGCACCATTATTATACGGACTACTTAATGTGCCTCTTTTCCTCAGGCTGAGACTTGCTTAAGATGGAGTCTATTCATCTCACAAATCTCCCAAAGAAAGTTGTCTGCAAATAACATAGCTTCTGCCACTGCTAAGTGATAGGCACTGCTAACTGACTGCGGTCTAAATTTCTTTCCGAAAACAGTGCGCAGCCGCAGTGGTTCTCTCTAAGAAGTGAGGAGCGTTCGGGACACTCCTCACTCTTGGAATTCTTGTTTTTGCGTTTCCTGCGTCAGTGTTCGCGAGTACCGTGCTTAAACCTCAAGCACCTCACTTTGTGAACATCAAAAAAAAAAAATAATTTCTCTAACATTTCTACTATGACGATCGTGACAACAATTATATGAGAAGGGTAGCCGCCGAGGCCTGAAAACTCCGTAAATGTAGTAAGGCACACGAGCGCTGTCTGGCGGCGTTACGGTGCCCTGCTCTGGCCCGTCTGCAAGCACAACACGGCCTCTAATGTGCGCTATAGGAGTTATAAGAACAAAAACTGAGGAGTTAAGCACTCGACGGATTTAAAGTCCTACCGACGCAATGCAAGCGCTATTTTAGTTCACTGGAATGAAACGTGTCCGCCGATGCGTCAAAAGCGACGACGGAACATTTACAATAGCGCGTTATCTTGCAAGTTAAGACATACTGACACAAATGTTTTACAACGCTGAAAGGAAATCGTACTTGCACTGCCATTCCTATATGCCGGCAACGAGTCGCGTAGATCGAACGGCCGGAAGAGAACGCTCGACAGTTGTTTCAGAGGACGGGGAATTAAAAAAAAGAAGCGATCGCCAGCACAGTGCTTCTCGTTAAAAACGGCTCATTGATTTGTTGGGTGTAGCACGGGAGGAGAAATGGCGTCTTCGGCCGGGCGATTAGTGCCCGTCGGCTGGCTCAGCAAGACGAAAGCGATTACTCATCGGAGACGAACTGGGATCCTCGAGTCTGCCTGCAGCCGGGGAAGGAACCGTTTGGGCTTACCTGCAAGGAAAGGACGAAACGTGAGCACAACTGCGCCACCCCGCACACGCGTGGCACATTTAGCGGGACGCACGATATGGCACGTTGAAAAAAATGCGGGACATTCGCGGGATGAGCAATGCTAACGAGGAAAATTTGTTTTGCCATTCAGTGTGTTACGAGTGGCCGTTCATTACTGAAGACGTTGCGCGCTTCCACCGGCATTACGTAACCAAGTACGGCGATGTGCGGCTTCCGACGAAAATAATACAGGCAGTGCACCCGAACAGAGTGTCTCACCAAGGCTACTCGCCATAGACAAAGATACAGCCAAGTGGACAGCGGCCATTTTAAGCGCGATTCCGATCCTGACACAGCCGATAATGAAGACGGCATCGGAGACAAAGACGATGCAGGCTACTGTGCTGTCCAAGCAAGAATGCGGCTGGCCGGAATGCTTGAATCTCGCCGGTATGGACATCTGTCCAGAAGTAGACGCTCTCTTACGCGCCCAATGTAAACCTCGTTAAGGTTTTCATAGATTCCAAGTCGAAAGAAGTTCAAGAAATAACTCCGTTTCCCTTAGCTATATACTCGCCGACGCGAGGTGGCGTCACGCCGCACAGACGTCATCCGGACGCGTTCAATTACTCGGACGACTGAGGTTCGATGCTGCCTCTTCTATAAGCTGTCAGCGTACACTGGCTACGATGCTGAACTGGAACACCCCACGACACCAAACATGGACTATCGCATGTACTTGCATACTGCCCGCTTTCATTGGCCCCAACTAGTGTTAATTGGCTAGGTTATGGCTAAAACCACCAAGCACCAACAATCAGTAATCAGCAGCATCAGTGCAAACAATCAGCTGTCATAGCACCGACGTTGTCTTCATTAAATCCCGAAACAACCTTTATGAAGAAAGGAGTAGCAAGGACTACGACGATGAGAACGAAATATGCGCACACAAGTTCAGAGAAACATGGAGGCTTGAAGGTACGAAGAAGTCGAACCTGGAGAGTCGATGGAGCCACGGACCTTTCTACACCACTACGTACAAGTGTCGTAAAAGCCGAGCAAAAACAGCGGCGCCTTCGAATCCGCGCGGTTTTCCGCCGGGACAATTCGGTCGCAGAGCAGGACCAAGACACGCTCGCAAGTTACCCCGGCACATGTAATGCGTGGCAAAATCCAGCGACCTTAGGTGTTTAGGATCAGCCCATATCGTCGCATCTGCCGCGCCGTAGATAACCACAGTCTCATAAATGTATAGCTTTAAAACAGCGGCTGTGCTTTTTTGGCACCGACTACTATTCAATTAAAGCGCACTAAGCTCTCGGACAGACAGCCTGCGACAACGCAAACAGTCTAAAGACCCCTATGTATTGGCTAGTAGATTACGAGCACAAGGCACGTGCCCATCGGCTTGATCTTGGGGAGGACGCAGCATACACCACAGAGAAGCGAAGAGAAAATCTTGGCGAAGCAACCCTAAGGAAACAATCGCAGATGTTGGGCACGCCACTGTAGGTGGCATTTTGCTTCGCGTGGGCGGTTCTGAAGTGAGATCTTCAAAAGGGCCAGAACCAAATCAAGGCCTCCATTGAAATCATCAAGACGTTTTTTTTTTTTTTTTCTTTTGTGAAACGTGCATGCTGTGTACGATACAGAAAGGCGTAGCCGAGCCGCTAGAGGAACACCGCCAGTGAATCGTACACGAGAACGGCTTAATTAAAAATCCGTACTTTGCAAGAAGTGTTGAAGTATACATCACGAAGGGCGAAACTCGCATCTGGGCTTCCGGACGCACACAGACGCACGCGGTTGCAACACGAGTCATTAAAGGCACGGCGCTCACTTAATTAGCTCTCCGGCAGCAGAGAATGGAGCGCGCGAGAGAGAGGGCAAACGACTCTCGCTCTCGTCTCAGTGACGGCCGTCACAACTGCACCGAAGGATGCGTGAAAACAGACAACATAACGCGGACACATTCACCATGGAGGACACCACAGAGTTTGTGCCGCGCCTGACGCCAGTACAAAGACACGCTGTGCTTTGCGAGTGCGGCGTGTTAGCGAGAAAGAGAGAGAAAAAACAAAAAGTTCAGAATTTCCAGTGGACGTTCGTGTCTTCTGTTCTTTCGTGTAAAAAGACAAGTTATGAATACGCACCATCTAGCCTGCCACATTTCATTCCTACAGAACTCCAGTCTGCGTGCCACACCAATACTTCATTTAAAAAGTGCGCTCCTCGCATACCCACGTGCAAAATAGCATATTACGCATTCATCGTGCATCTACTAGCAAGAACTCGCAATAAGCAATAAAGGCCGGCTTATTTCACAATATCAACGTGCTCTTAAACGATTGCTCTCCCGCCGGGCTGTGCGCACACGTGAGGAGAATGCTGTTCTACAGACAGGGCTAACCGTTACGTTAAAAGACCACGGTGAGCAAATTTACAAGGAGAGGAAACTATAGCAGCGAGGTTTGCCGGAAAGAGTTGATCAATTTCAAGATTAAATCGACCGGAACCCGAGTGTGGAGCACGAATACGTGCGCCAGTGCTTCGCAAAATTTGATCTTATAAACGAGAGCCTCTGAAGCAGCTCCATCTGCTCCTTCTGGAGGAATCCCGTCTTGCTGTGAAGAGCTGATGCAGCAGAACGGTGTGCTTTCGCATGGCATACCGCACAGCCTGTGCGAAACAAACCGAGTTAATAATAATAATAATAATAATAATAATAATAATAATAATAATAATAACAATAATAATAATAATAATAATAATAATAATAATAACAATAATAATAACAATAACAATAACAATAACAATAATAATAATAATAATAATAATAATAATAATAATAATAATAATAGCAGCAGTAGAAGTGATTCAGGAAGGAGTAAGGAATAACAAGGTGCGCTCCCACACAAAGAAAGACAGCCTCTATTGCCACTTGCGAGTCTCAACCACCACGAACATGCGTCACCTGCACCTCTCCGTCCCTTACCGAACAGGTAACAGATATTGAGCGTCATGTATTTACCTGTGTTTTAAATGCGAAGCACGTCTTGAGCGCTTCTATATCCATCCGTCCATCCGCGCGCGCGTATATATACATATATACATATACATATATACACACACACATATACACATATATATATATATATATATCCATATATACATACATATATATCTAGCCGCCTACGTCTGCGTGCTCTCGTGATCATCTCTTAACGTAGTGTAGACCGAAACTGGTATGGGAGGGTAAGATGATTTGACAAATATGACTGTCTGGTCATGACATGAATCACGTGAAAATCCTCTCGCGTACGTCGTCAAACCCTTTCCTCCAGACACGTGTGGTACATACCCTTACACCATGGACCGCGGTATGCGCCACGGGTGATCTACCCAGGAACGGTGAGAGCGGACACTGGTAATTTAAGTGCGAGAGCGTTAAGAAAAACCAACATCCGCAGCGTTGACCCGACGAAAGCAAAGAAGAAAAATTGGGATCCCAGCAGGAATCGAACCCAAGCATTCTGCGTGGCAGTCAGGTATTCTACCACAGAGCCACGCCAGTTCTATAAAGCTTTGGAAAAGCAAGCCTATGCAGGCGTAATGTTGGTGCAACGTCAACTGTGGCTGTGGTGCTGGTTATCTAATTTTATAACAAAGCAATAAACACTGCATATGTACTCCTACGATACAGGCGTCATGTCAGGTTGACGTCTGTGGTTCACGTGTTGACTCCGCTTTCATAGCAGTCACATAAACATTACATTTGTATTTCTATGATTCAGCAAGCTATATTCAAGCGTTCCTCAGCTCTGGAGGAATGCATTAACGAAAGTTCCGCATGATGTCACATCATTGCACCGTAAAGTGCACTTCACTTCGGTGATACTGACGTATGTGCTCTAACGTATGTGCTGACGTTACGTCACACCATAAGTTACCCTTTAAACCCCAGTGTTGTCAACGTGCCTGCTAAGCCCACCATGTGCACACAACTACTGCACTTACAAAAACGCGTCGCTGCACCTCGTAACGCTTGGCCCAAAGCCGTAAAAATGCAGCATATAAGTACTCTGACTGCTTCGCATTAAACAGATTCCCACGAGGCGTGGGATCTGCCGATTTTCTCTGTTAATGGGAGCCTTTGTGGCTGCACTTGCAAAACACGAACGCACATTGGCCGTGCCACACCGCAGACAAGACAGTAGTGATGCAGAACTATCGATGGTACTATCGATACTATCGATAGCCGAGTCACTATCGAACTATCGATGGTAAAAAATACTATCGATAGCGCTATCGATAGTAAAAAATTCGATGGTACTATCGATAGTATAAAATCAACATCACAAACTCATTGCAGAATAAACTTGGTTCCCCGCACGCCTGGTACATAGGGCAGCCGGAGGAGCAGGCTGAAGTTTACATGCTTCTTTTCTTCACCCGAGTGCTTCGCTGACACATGGTCATAAAGTCAAGCTATTCAGCTGTAGCGGGAAGGAAGGCGTTACATGCAGTGGAACTGCGCGGCTTTAAATTTATATTGCATTTTATGTTTTCAAAATAAAATAAAATATCATGAACAAAGTTTAATTGCAAGGCGCAACTGGCTGCTTTTGGATGTGGATTTATTGATGGACATAGTCCGTTATTTTCACTGCGGAAATAATTTAGCTCTTTCGCCAAGAATTGCCCATAAATTAAGCGAAGCTGATAGTCGGCTATCGCAAATATTTTGGCAATATGGCCGGCCCGGAACAGCATCATTATTCACAGCACTATCGATAGTATTGTCACGTGGTTGTGACTGTGAAGGATGCTGCAACAAGACTGGGGAATACGGAGCTGTTTATTTGGGCGATCTTGTGCCCAGAAAATTAAAGCTCGAAATACAAGCGGTACAGGCTGCGCACTGATAGCGGTGAGAACAGTCGTCGGCCGTCGAGTAATCTGATCATCGGTGGAACGCGTCGTCTGTTATACAGCCATCGAATCTTCCAGCGTTATCGCTGGTGCTCGCGTAAGCTCTCGAATAAACTTGACTATCCGCGTTCGGCGCATAGTCCTAATAATGATCTCAAACAATCGTGAAACTTCGCTAACATTACGGCTCGGTCTGCATCAAACGTTCCCAGCAGTCTTTGTGGGTGAAACCCGAATACATCAAAACAAATCAATACACACGCGTGGCAGTAATATCGCTAGTAATATTAACCATGGTACTACCGATTGCATTATCGATAGTTTGTCGATAGTAGTACTATCGATAGTTTGTCTACACTATCGATAGCTTTAAAAAAACTATCGATACTATCGATAGTCAATCTACCGATAGTTCTGCATCACTACAAGACAGGCCTCCTTCCTCGTGCCAGCTCAGACAGGCGTGTGTAACGGGAAACTGGCATGTTGCTGCAGATATCAGGACTAGAATGATTTCCATCGTCAATCCCCGCGACAAACTAGCGAATATGAAGAGAATCGGCGGAGACGAGACGCAGACCAAGTGCTGTCACAAATGCAGTGGGCGGTGCGTCAGCAGTTGCAGGCGCACCGAAAATATAACTACAACAAGAATCGCACTCGCTGTGCCAAGAGAAACACCATAGCTACAAGTTCCCAAACGCGTGGCGAAGAAACAGAGCGGAACTGAGGTCAGTAAGCGACTAAACTGTTTAAATTTTAAACCTTAACCGAGACCCTGAAGGGCGCACTGTTTCGAGTCTGGCGTGAGCGCAGTTCCCGACACGAGTTTTGAAAGAGTGCGGCAATGTGTGTGCGTGTGTGCAGGGGGGGGGGGGGGGGGGGGGGCTAGCAGCAACGCGTTTCCGGTTCTTCTGAAGGGTTGGACGGGACAAGATGGCAAATCAATAAGCACGACATGGTTTAGTCTGCTAAATATCCGTAGCTTATTAGTTAAGTAAACACGTACAGCGGACAAGGGCATGGAGCAATCTTAACTGCCACAAAAAGGAGCACGCCTGTCTACTGTTTGTACGAAGCACAGGTGGAACCATGGACACAATGTAGTATACAGTGAGCACGAATACTTGCCTCAGACAGGTTGCCCGACGCTTCGATTGGGCGACCTATCTCAGTCAAACGCGCCATGTCATCCTCGGAGTTGCGTGGTGTGGCTGCCGATACTCGAAGAAAAAAACCGGAAAGGGAACCGGCATGGTAATTTCACGCATGCGAGGGTCGTAGTTGAAGAACAGTGAAATGAGCACGCGTGAAATTACCACGCCGATTCCCTCTCCAGCTTTTTTTTTTTCTTTTGCAGATGACAAGTACAGGAAGCGGCACCACGTAACGTGACGTTGCTGGCTAAACCTTCCGAGACTAACACGCCAAGAATGGCAAGGCGCGTTTGAGTAAGATAGGTCCACTTATCAAAACGTTGGCCAGCCTGTCCGAAGCACTTATTCCTGCTCAGAGAGCCTCTGTAGCTTAGGCAGGCGTTATGCACGAGCGGATGCTTGTGTACGCCGCTGACAACAGTTCACCAGGCACTATACTTACCACAGTGAGTTTAACAAGGAAACGCCATTTACAACCCACCGAATATCTCTGTAGCGAACAACGTTCTCGTCAAACAAATATAATCCTGTAAATTGAGTATTGCGATTGTATTTCCATTAGCGGCGAGAAACAGTTTAGTATGATCTTTCAGCGGTGGAGCTTCAAAAATCGTAGCCAAGAAAACCAGAGAAAGGAGAATTTTATACTGTCGAAACAAAGCGTCAATGGTTCCACGCAGACTAGTTGGTTAGCGCTGACTGCTACTGACGTGCTGGCAAGCAAAAAGAAAGAAAAGAAAGAACAGAGCGCGCCTGTCTTCCAACTATAGCCTGCAAGGAAGTAGTGCTGCAACAAAGTTATAGTTCTGCGGGAACTTATGTCACTTGAAGCCACAGGCTCTATGGCATGCGTTAATAATTTTGCGCAATCCACGTGCATGTCTCGATATCTCCTACTGCACGAAGAAGAAAGTGTGCGCTCTATTCTGTCGCCCTTTCACTCCTTTGTGCTTGCGCAGCACGTCAACAGAAACAATACGATGCACTATACAGCAGTAAAGTAAAATATATACACGCTCATGATGCTAGCGTTTCATTCGCGCTCGACGTACTGACCAAGGATGGCGTACTTGCGCTGAAGGCTTAAAGGATGCGAATATATAAAACGCGGATATCAGACCTCCCCGCAAGAAGACATGCCAGTAATAGACTCCTCGAAGCTTACTCCCGAGATAAGAAACGTAAAGTGTACAGGTGGCTGCGAATTATTTATCGCCATGGTCGTGTGACCACTTGAGTTCTGCATCACAAAAGCTACCACAGCGTCCGTGTGTCAATTGGCTGGCAGTATTTTCAAACAGGATGCAAGAAGTGCGTACATGCCATCACGAGGCCCGACACATGCAAGTACCCGTTCCCGTTTTGCACTCCCACGTAGTTAGTCTACGCTGACAGCTTCGAAGAGACATCATTGGGCCCCACTCGTCCCAGTAATGGAACACGCCCGGATGACGCCTGTGCGACAAGACGCCATCTCGCGTCGACAAGAGAACTCTAAAAAGCACACTAGTCATTTAACTTCTGTCGTGCTCGAATCTAGGAAAAATTCGGCAGATCCCACGTACCGTGGGAATCGATGCGAAACATGCGCGGGATGGTGACTGTGGCGTAATTTTTCATATTGAGCGAAACGTTACGGAATGACGCTAGAGAAATGTGGAAGTGGTATACGCACAATCATATACTGAAGTGTCGCATATGTATTATATAACCAGTTGTTTACAGTTGCGTAACGATGCCAACAGCAACATGCGTGTCACCAACACCAGACGCGGTAAGCTCATATGTAGTGCTTACATTCTTCAATACTGGATAGCGCGAACCCGAACAGCAGAAAGAAGAAACAAATGCACAGGACAGGCGTTACTCGAAACGAAGCTTCATTCAGGAAAGTTCACCTGGATATACACACAGCCGAGTGACACGCGCAGGCGCACTGCATGTGCGTTAAGTCACAGTTGCAGTTAATACAGTTGCGTTACAGTTGTTATGCTTATACTTGTCCGTTATGACGGAGAACGCCCGCACGTTTCACGGACCCGTGTGTATGTGTAGAAGAGGTTCTTGACAGTTCTTGAACAAGGTCATCACCGTGCTCAGTGAGCACCAGCAGCTGGATCAGACTTGTTAATAGGATCCGTTCGTGATCGCGGCTACGAGGGATCTTAAGTGTAGTGAAGTGCGAGGTATAGCACAGCTGGTGGAAATTCTGGATGCCTCTTACGATGAAATGATCTATGACGCCTCCTGTCCTGGAAGTGGTCTTTTGATGCCCTGTCCATATGCAAGCCGTCTTTCACGCAGTATAAAGACCAGGCGTTGTTGGGTCTTGATAAATTAATGTTGAAGTCACAGGTAATGATGAGAGTTCTGGTTCTCTCGGCAGAATTATTGCAGGAAGCATTGACCCCGGTTTTTGCGCAATCCACGTGGTCCACGTTGTGGACCACGTGAACGAGTGCATGGTAGTTGAGCGTATTCCAGGGGTGTTCTGTTTTCAGCTGCCCCACTTTCCTTGCGTCCGCCGCTGTGGTGTAGTGGTTACGGTGCTCGGTTGCTGACCTCAAGATCGCGGGTTCGATCCCAGCCGCGGCGGTCGCATTTCGATGGAGGAAAAATTCTAGATGCCCGTGTACTGTGCGATCTCGGTGCACGTTAAAGAATACCAGATGGTCAAAGTTTCCGGAGCCCTTCGCTATGGCATCTGTCATAATCATAACGTGGTTTTGGGACATAAAACCCCGACAATTATTATCGCTTTCCTTGCGTGTCAATGTGTGTGTTCGTCGTTATTGTGTTGGTTGAGACTCTGTATCACCTGTGGCACAGACCCGCATAACATGAACCCTGGTATGCGCGTATGTGCCACACGTGACTGAGGGAAAGGATTTCATGACGTACGCGACAGGCATTTTGCGTTAGTCATGTCGTGGCCAGTGAATCGTGTTCGTCATACACTAATCCCCTGCTATGCCAATTTTGGTATATTACAATTTATGGAGACGACTAGGAGAATGCACAGACGTAGACGGATAGACAGACAGACACAGACAGACAGATAGAAATGCCCAAAGTGCCTGGGGTTCTCTAAGAAACGCTTCGCATTTAAAGACTAAACGTAGCTGACATTAAGCGCGGGAGAAAGGATACGTTTGAGGGCAGACGACCACACCGGCGAGCATACAAGCACTCACAACAAAGCAGCCGCCATCTTGTATGGACATCAAAGCAGCCTGCATCGTATTTGTCTCAGATGCCGTCTTCTCGACCGGCTACGTGAGAATCCGTACACACCAGTCGTGTGCGCCACTTCTCTCCATCTTTTGGCTGGTTCCTCTCCTCAAGAACCTCCTCAAGAACGCGAGAACTGCAGCGAGACTTAAGATGGGCGGTGTCGGCTTAGCGGTCTATTTAGCAATCTGCCGTGAGTATTTCGACACACCCTAGGGTGTAGAGAGAAGCGAAGCTTAGGGCCTCATTTACGCGCAACAGAGTATTTGTCACGCTCATCAAATTGCACCGCAATCCATGAAGCCCCAAAAATCGCACGGTCCGTTATGAATTTGCTTTAGAGGACTCGGAGGCTGGACATCTCGGCCAACAGACCGCACGCCATTCGCACGTATACAACAGAGTTGCAGTATTTCGTCAGTGTAACTGCTTGAATCTATACGTTGATACCTGATGAAACCAGAATTTCGCAGGAGCGCGAATTCACAATGAAATACCTACAGCAACTGCACACTGCGGCATAAAAGAACGTTCTAGCCCTCCAGCGTTAGCACCAGCGCTTCTGGATGCAAGACGATGAGAACCGTTGAAACGGCCCGAAGCAGTCATCTGCCGCGGGGGCCATCGCGATATATTGAAGGCTGTCGGAAAACGACCGGCTATAGGGCGTCGCCGAGTTTGCGCACACCCCGGCAGCCACAGTGGCGGCGCCAGAATTACTTATACATGCACCGCGTTGCAGAGGACGCTTCCGCGGCTACCGGCGCGATGACGCCGTTTGTTTTCACCGTTTTGGTCTGTTGAAAGAGTATGCGCGCACTCGCGATATTGAACTCCGCCGGAGCCGTCGAAAGTGAATTGTGAACAGGCCTGCTGCTCATCACTGTGCCCGCGCAGTGACTAGAAACGACCGGGAACGCGATGCGTATATAGTAGCCATCGGTCAAACGGTTCGTTGGAAAGCTGCGCGCAAGAAACGCGCCGCAAACACTCGACCTGTATAGGAGCACTTTGAGTGTGCGTCTCGGGCCCGCAGAAATTGAAATGCGCATGAATACAACATCCAAGAAGCTAATCCAGAGAAGTTTATTGCACACCTGCCATCGGTGTCGTTCTGAAATTCCTTGCGTGCAAAGAAGGGATCCTTCCAAATATCTTTAAAAGTATTGAGGTCACACTTGTTGCGGTCACACTCGTAAGTGCTTTAGCGAAAGCTAACAGACAATGAAGGCAAGGAAAGGATAGGGGACGTTATTTGCAATTATGACAAATGTGAAGAAATTAAAGCGGACGAAAAGACAACTTGCCGCCGCATGGACCGAACCTGTACTTTGCAATGTGCATACTAACGGCTTTTGTATTTCTATACAGGGTGTTTCAAGAAATGTGTCCAACCTACTAAAAAAAATCAGGAAAATGCGATATTTGATTGCTGCCTTCAGAATTGGTTTTTCTGTAGTGGCAGGGATTTTAAGATGGTTAAAGGAATTATTTGGGACTGCAATTAAAAAAGTTAAATTAATTAACTTTGTAATTAGTTGAGTTAGGTGGCTGTGTCAAATGGCAGAATTAAAGTTCATGCCAGAAACCCAATGCAACCTTGAGATTTCGAAAAAAGTGGCATCTAGTAATAATTACGAAGTAATGAAATTCAACCAAATTCAATGGCGACACCTAAACAAACATGGAAGAACGCAACTACCATATTCTTCTGAGACGTCCAAAATGAGTGAATGACTTTCTGTAGCGCTAGGCATCTTAAGATGGTCAGAGACATGACTTGAGACAGTAATTAGCAAGTTAAATTAACTTTTTAATTAGCGGAGTTAAGTGACTGTGTCAAATTGGGGAATTGAAGTTCTTCGTGCCAGAAACCCATCCTGACATTGAGATTTCGAAAAAAGCGTCCTCTAGTAATAATTATGAAGTAATGAACTTCAACCGAATTCGATGGCTTTCGCTGTTGAAAGCCGTTGCATTTCGTTGAATTTCATTACGCCACAACAATTACTAGAGGACGCTTTTTCGAAATCTCAAAGCTCGGGTGGGTTCCTGGCATGAAGAATTTCAATTCTCCCATTTGACACAGTCACCTAACTCCACTAATTAAAATGTTAATTATTGTAACTTTCTTAATTACGGTCCTAAATGATGCCCTTAACTACCTTAAGATTCCTGCCGCTACAGAAAAAGCAATTCTGAAAGCCCCAAGCAAATATCGAAATTTCCTGATTTTTTGAGAAGGCTGGACACATTTCTTGAAACACCCTGTATATGTGTTTTATTTCCTGCTTGCCTGAAGATTTTTTACAGCTTGTTTTGCTACGTTTACCACTGTTCACCAAAATGTTCTAAGATTTACGATTTTATAGGAGCTCTTAGTCTCGTGAGTGAGACATTCTGCATTTGTATATCTTATACGCAATGTATCACATGTACTTCGACAATATCTTGAAATGCACACACCTCGATGCAGGTGGGCGCGGCGGCGGCCTGGTCTCCACGCGGCTGAGCGCATGGGCGGCAACCTCCTTGGGCGGCAGTCGCACTGGTTGGGACGAAACTATCGGGCTAACTTCTGCCCAGAAAACTAAGCAACTCGAAGCACGAGCAATGCTCGCTGTACACTGACAGCCGCGATCGCCGGCAGTCGGTAATCTGATCATCGGCGGAACGAGTCGTCTGTTATACAGAAAATTTCCACCGTTGTCAATGGCGCTCGCGCTAGCTTTAGAATGAACTAGACTGCTCGCGTAATGCGCGCAACCTTATCGGAATAGTTTAAAATAATCGAGAAGCTTTGCAAACGTTGCGGCGCGGCCTGAGCCGAGCGGTGGTAAGAGCTTTTGTGGTTGAGTCAGAAAAATAAATAAGCGCACGCGGCAATAGGTCGCAGTATTTCGCCGCGACTACACTATTCACGTAAGGTATGCATTTCCCGATGCAGGACCTTTGAACCTACGACGCAAGACGAAAGAGTGGAACCACCTTCATGCACTGGTTTGTAACGGTTCAAGATCATGACCATTAACGCTCTCCCATTTGTAATTCATCAGAGGGCCAGTCCTTGATGCTTCCTACATGATCACTCTAAAGCAATGACAAGGCAACCAGCCCAACCACACAGGCGATTTAATGAGGAAAGAAGATGCCACCATACGCGACATGTTCTGACGACTCCTGGTCCCCCACCTTCCCATCGTCAGCATGCGTCCGTGTCATGAGTGCGTATTCAAATGGACTTCGTTGAATAATCAGATGCCAAGTGAATTTGCGCCAAGAGAAGACGTCGCCAGACAGTGCGAATTCGAAGCCGCCCCCGTGAGCGGGCCCCCCGTATCTTACAGCAGAACGTGAAGTTGCCCCCTGCGCGGGCCCCACGGTCCCGGCGCCGCGCAAAGTTCAATGTAAACACCGTGCGCACCGGCGCGGCAGGAGCAAAGGCTCCTCTCCCACAATTGACCCCAAGGAATCTCGGGAGAGGGATTTCGACGAAGACGACCTAGAGCTCGGGGCAGTCGAACCTTGGCTTGGGCGAAAGGAAGACGTACGCGACTCGAGCTGGACAGAACCAACATCGGCTACGCTCCGGTCCCTGGTTATAAGTCGTTCCCCCGGCTATGCTACGAGGGCTCCAGCAAGTGTCAAGTGCAACACCGGACGCCAACTGCCACCAAAGAAGTAAATTCGGACTTTATTGTCTTTCACGTGCAGAAGCGATATTAGTTTGTGATTTGGACTCTTACTTAGCGATGTTGAATATCGAATAAGCCATTAGCAATGTAATATTGATGACAGTACCTTTTGTGTGTATTCGATTTTTTATGTATGTTCGAAAAGTAAATAGCCGAAGCGAAAAGTGTACATGTGCATCCCTCTGGTTTCCTTCACTTTACTGACGGTGACGACAATTTGGCGAGCCTGCCAGGATACAATCTAACCAGTCACTTTGTCTTTACGTGAATGTCGGTACGCTTGCGCTCGTACTGAAACCAGAGCGATGGACTTGGAAAAGTTGATGATGATGTCTTGGAATTTAGGGCTAAGCAAAGAAGAGATGCTTAAGCTATATGAGCAGGAATCGCAGAGGCTTAGAGATGAGAGAGCAGCAGCGCGCGAAGCGGCCCGAGAGGCAGAGGAGAGAGCCGTACGAATGGCGGCGTTCGAAAAAGGCGGTTCAAGAAAAAGAATTGCTAGAGCTGCGATTGCGTGCAGCGTAGGCAGAGGTACGAGCAGGGAGCGAAGAGAGACCCTCATCGACAGCCCGCGAAGAGGTGCCGAGAGCGACAAAAATATGTCCAAGGAAGTTGATGGCCACGTTTGACGATAAGCGCGATGATCTGGATGCGTATTTGCATCGCTTTGAAAGAATAGCCTCGGGGCAAGGATGGGCACGAAGCGAATGGGCGACAGCTCTCAGTCTTTGTTTGGTTGGCGAGGCACTGACAGTGTTTGGAAGGATGCCCGCGACGGAGTCGACGGACTATGATAAAGTGAAGGTCACCCTGCTACAGAGGTTTCGGTTAACGGCCGAGGGATTCCGAGAAAGGTTTCGAGGCAGCAAGCCCAATGATTCAGAGACAGGGAAACAGTTTGCATCCCGCTTGTCAGGTTATCTCGACCGATGGATCGAGATGTCAGGTACGGAGAAATCGTACGAAGAAATCAAAGCTCTAATGGTGAAGGAGCAGTTCTTGTCCTGCTGCCACCCGAAGTTGGCCATATTCCTAAAGGAGCGGAGGCTTAAGACAGTGGAGGAATTGACGGACTTCTCTGACCAGTTTATGGAAGCACAGGGCCTGAGAAACCTGGGAAAAGCGAAAGAAGAGGCACCGAAATCGCTAGGCACCGATACGACGAAGCAGAGATCGCAGGAAAATACGCACAGACCGGCTCCTAGATGCTTTATTTGTAACAGAACAGGACACCGTATGGTAGATTGTCGGTTTGGAGGAGCAATGGGGAAGGCGCAGCTCGTTTGCCAGAATTGCAATAGAAGGGGTCACAGTACCGAAGAATGCAGGGTTAGGACCCAAGAAAAGGCTGCATGCGTCGTGAGCCCTAGGCAGGAATGGATGGCAGGCAATGACGTCACAAATGCGGATAAAACTGAAGGTGACACGATCAAAGGAAACGAAATGGCGAAGCCAGTGATCGGCTGTGGACTCAGCATGCCCGTGGTGGACGGAGAAATTCGCGGGGAACGTGTCTCAGTTTTGAGGGACAGCGGAACGAATACCGTCCTTGTAAAAAGAAGTCTCGTCAAGGATGAAGAGCTCACAGGTGAGCAAACGCCGGTGACGCTGGTTGACGGTACCGTGAGGTGGCTGCCCGAAGCCATCATAAGCGTGTCTACACCGTACTGTTCAGGAGCAGTGGCGGCAAAGTGCGTGGAAGAGCCCTTGTACGACTTAATTCTTGGAAATATCCCTGGAGTAAGACAGGTAGATGACCCAGATCCGGAATGGAGGGCGACATACGAAACCGGACAAAATACGCGGAGATGCGGGCAACCGGAAGAAACGAAGGAACGGCCCCCTCAAGAAAACCCGAAGGAGGGAAAAAGTAAGGAGACAACAGAGGTTAAGGAGCTGGAAATAAGCAACCCCTTGGTTTCATCGGCGGTGCAAACTAGAGCGGCCACTGCGGACAGAGAAAAAACACCGAAGCTGAAGGTGCCGGCGGCGGAGGCGCTGAAAGTTACATCTGCGGAGGTAGCAAAACAGCAGAAAGAGGACGGATCACTCGCCGACTGTTTCAAAACGGTGTGGGAAGTTCAGAAGAGGAAGAGGGGTCGAACAACGTTTGAGTACCTCATTCGAGATAACTTGTTGTACAGAAAGTGTACTTTTTCCACAGGGAGAGAAATTCTGCAACTTGTTGTACCGGAGGGTTTGAGAGCCGCTGTGCTGGGTCTCGGACATGACGCAGTCATGGCTGGACACCAAGGTGCGAAAAGTACAACGACCAGGATAACAGAAGAATTTTTCGGGCCTGGCGTGCAGAGCGACGTAAAACGTTACGTCAAATCTTGCGACATATGTCAACGAACTATACCGAAAGGACGAGTGGGAAAAGCGCCCCTCGGAAGCATGCCCACCATCGAACTCCCATTCCAGAGAGTAGCGATCGATGTCATCGGACCCATCTCCCCGTCATCGAGGAAAGGCAACCGCTACGTACTAACTTTGGTGGATATCGCCACTAGATACCCGGATGCCGTGGCTCTGAAGACTATCAATACTGTGGAGATTGCAGAGGCACTGCTGGAGATGTTCGCTCGGTATGGAGTTCCTAAGGAGATACTCAGCGACCGAGGGTCGAACTTTACATCCGACCTAATGAGGGAAATCAACCGGCTGATGTCCATTCAGCAACTGCTAACCACGCCTTATCACCCCATGTGTAACGGTTTGGTAGAAAGATTCAATGGCACTATTAAGCATATGGTGAAGAAGATGTGTCAAGAAAGGCCCGCTGATTGGGACAGGTACCTACCTGCACTGTTATTTGCCTATCGAGAGGTCCCACAATCAAGCTTAGGATTTTCACCGTTCGAGATGTTATACGGCAGAACCGTGAGAGGGCCACTGGCCATTCTTCATGAACTTTGGACCAACCAAGAGCTCGAAGCTGAACTGAAGACAACGTTTGCCTATGTGCTGGAACTTCGAGAGAGATTAGAGGAGACCTGCAAGATGGCGCATGAGAATCTGGATAAAGCCCGGGAAAAGTACAAGAAGTTCTACGACCGCAAGGCGGTAGACAGACAGCTTAAGCCAGGAGAAAGAGCACTTATCTTACTCCCAAGTGACAGAAATAAGCTGACCATGCAGTGGAAAGGACCATTTCCGGTGACACGGAAGAAGAATGACGTCGACTACGAGCTACAGTTAAATGGAAACAAAAAGATTTTTCACATAAACATGCTGAAGAAATACGAAGAGCGAAGCCCCCCTAACAATCAGAAAATTGTCTGTATGGTCAGCAGCGAAGGGAAGAGCCGCCCGCCTTACTTGCACCGAACATGAGCAAGGAGTTTGTCCTGCGTACGGACGCCTCAGACAACGCTCTAGGAGCTGTACTTATGCAGGAAGAGAAGGGAGTGCTGCATCCAGTTTTCTATGCAAGCAAAAAACTGAACGCATGCGAGAGGAACTACTCCACCATAGAGAAAGAATGCTTGGCTCTCGTGTGGTCGATTAAAAGATTTCACATATACCTGTACGGCACGCACTTCACCGTGCAAACCGATCATCAGCCGCTACAGTATTTAGCCAAGAGCAAATTGTCAAACAGCCGCCTGATGAGATGGAGCTTGGTACTCCAGGAGTACGAATTCCACATCCAGTATATCAAAGGCAAGGAAAACGTAGGAGCTGACTTCATGAGCAGGCTAGCCTAAACTGCTCAGCGTCTTTCTTTGTCATTTTTGTGTTTTGTGAGCGAATATCTATACTTATTGGAGCAATGTGTTTTTTGAGTGATGTTCCATGTTTGAAGTGTTGCTGCATATGCATTGTATTGGTTGTATTGGCAGTGAGCAGTTTTTCCTCACGGTAAAACTCTTAAGAGGGGGGGATATTGTCATGAGTGTGCGTATTCAAATGGACTTCGTTGAATAATCAGATGCCAAGTGAATTTGCGCCAAGAGAAGACGTCGCCAGACAGTGCGAATTCGAAGCCGCCCCCGTGAGCGGGCCCCCCGTATCTTACAGCAGAACGTGAAGTTGCCCCCTGCGCGGGCCCCACGGTCCCGGCGCCGCGCAAAGTTCAATGTAAACACCGTGCGCACCGGCGCGGCAGGAGCAAAGGCTCCTCTCCCACAATTGACCCCAAGGAATCTCGGGAGAGGGATTTCGACGAAGACGACCTAGAGCTCGGGGCAGTCGAACCTTGGCTTGGGCGAAAGGAAGACGTACGCGACTCGAGCTGGACAGAACCAACATCGCGCTACGCTCCGGTCCCTGGTTATAAGTCGTTCCCCCGGCTATGCTACGAGGGCTCCAGCAAGTGTCAAGTGCAACACCGGACGCCAACTGCCACCAAAGAAGTAAATTCGGACTTTATTGTCTTTTACGTGCAGAAGCGAAATTAGTTTGTGATTTGGACTCTTACTTAGCGATGTTGAATATCGAATAAGCCATTAGCAATGTAATATTGATGACAGTACCTTTTGTGTGTATTCGATTTTTTATGTATGTTCGAAAAGTAAATAGCCGAAGCGAAAAGTGTACATGTGCATCCCTCTGGTTTCCTTCACTTTACTGACGGTGACGACAGTCCGTAAGAACGTTGCTGGAGGAAAGCGGCGCACGCCACCCGGTTGTGGCCATCCATCTACACTCACAATCACGAGCACTTCCGCGGGCCGTTTGAAACACTTCCCGTGTGACTGTCCCGCAGACGAAAATGAGAGGCTTGCCCTTTGAGCAGGCGCTTGGATGACAGGCCCTGAACAGCAAACAGCTTGCGACCTTGTAAGTCTGCTACGCGCAATGCTACAAAAGCGTTGCTGCGCTTAAAAACGCACCACCCTATACATGACCACTTGTGGCGAACTTGACGAACGCCACACTTTGTGCGCGTGTCTATGCAAAGTGTGAACTTGTCCCTCAGGGTTCCGGGAAGGCAGCCTACTCTCTTCACTTTCCCGTGAACTCACTCTCGTTCCTGGCCCACAGGGGCGTAGCCAGGAATTTCTTGCGGGGGGGGGGGGGGGGTAAACCATACTTTATGTATGTTCGTGCGTGCGTTTGTATGTGTGCGTGTATATATGCGTAAGCAAAATTGAAAAATTTTGGGGGAGTTTGAACCAACCCCCCCCCCCCCCCCCCCCCCCCCCCCCTTGGCTACGCCCCTGCTGGCCCATACTAACCAACACTTACGTTCACTAACATTCAGCGGTACTCGCCGACTCACGTTAATGCTTACATCCACTCACTCTCACAATTTCATTTCGTACGCGTGTGCACGTTAACTAACACTAACCCTTTCGAATTCATTTCCAATCAATCACACCCTCGATCATACACACGTAATCTGGCACATCTCGTCACTGACTGGCGCTCTATATTTAATTGCGAGGTTTTGTGCGCTAAACCACGCTACATGATTAGGGGGCCCGCCGCAATGCACAACTCCGGATTACCAGCTGGTCAAATAACGCACAAGCTGCACCGTGCCTAACTGGGCTACGAGAAATCATGAGGTCAACGTACGTCCTTTGCACGCAGTGTTGAGGGCATCGCCCCGCCCGATGCTCACAGCTGCAACGTTCTTCGTACGTGCGTTTGTGCAACGTTTTTCCGTATAGGGCACGAACCGCGGCCTGACTCACGAGCTTTTGTATGGCCACGAAACTAGCTAGAATAGACAAATCAATCTACGTATGGTTGTGAATGGGATGTAGTGCATTCTTCGCGATGTGCGCGTAGACTGGGATAAGGGATGCACAATACGAGGGAGGAAAAGGACAGGAGTTTGTGCTAGTTTATTAAGCAGCCTGTCCAGTCTATTACGCGCACTAAGTTTGAATCAACAGCTCGTAACGGAATAGTATTTTCAAGGACAACGCCCCTGATTGCCGGTGGCATTCATGATGTTGCATATATAGTGTTGATTCGAGCGCGCCAATGCTGAATCGAATGCAGAGGACGCTTGACAGGTGAACATCAACACGAACTGCCAAGCCTTTCATCCTCGTAATATGGTCGACACAGGAATGCATTTCGCGGGCCTATATAACACCGCGGATTATTTAGCTCGAATCTGCGAGAAAAAAAGATACTGGTATCTGTGCGCGCAGCATGCTCACGTGAGAACCACACTTGGAAATCGACTCGGCGAACAAGATCAGCACTTGACCGGAAAATGAGAGCCATGGCGGTGTAAGAGATAGTTTTAAGAAGCGCCGGCAGAAGACACGCGACACCAAAAATTATGCTTCATTGACCACAGATGCAAAGCGTAATGGGTACGGAGACCAGTTACATATTTCATCGACATGTGCCGCAGCGGCCAATATCGGTGTGCGAACTTTCTGCGAGGCACAAAACGGGCGTGCGAACGAGCCGTGGAAACGGGCGCGCCAGAGGTCGCGCCGACCTCTGCTCTCCTGCAGTGCGGCCCCGAAACTCTCGAGTCGCGACGATCGTTCGATCACGGACACCGATCCGTCAATCCACGAAGCAGGGAGAGGCGATAGAGGACAATGCGTGGGGCGAGGCACGGCGAAAGAATCGGAAAAGATCGCTTACACACTCCTTGGCACTGCGCCATGTAATCAAGGAGAGAAGACGACACGTCTGCATAGACATCCAGGAAGCAGCCGGCCCCGCCAGACGTGGTCGACTACAGCGAATGGGTATTTCTGTATACGACAGGATGTACGCAGAAAAGTGCCACATGACGTACGGCGAATGTATATTCAAATGCAATACAGCGAGACAATGATTAAATGCCCAAAATTGCCAATCGAGTACCAGACATTTTCGTATCACAAAACCACGATACGATTAAGAGGCACGGGGGACCCCGGATTAATTTACACCACCTGGGGTTCCTTAGCGGGCACCTAAATAAAAGTACACTGGTGTTCTTGCATTTTTCCTCCATCAAAATGCGGCCGCCGTGGCCGGGAATTCGAACCCGCGCCTTCGAACTTAGCAGCGCGACGCCTCAAGCGCTAAGCTGCCTGGGCTGGTGCCGTACACAAGATATTGGAAATTTACACGGGAAACCTGAATTGACGCCCGAGTACAACCTACGTTAGAAAAAAATTACGAAATGTGTTTACGCACTGTTTTTGTAATAATAATTGTTGGGATTTAACGGTCCCCAAACCAAGACATGATTATGAGAGACGCCGTAGAGAAGGGCGCCGAAATATTCGACTACCTGGTGTTCTTTAACGTGCACCTAAATGTAGGTGCACGGGCCTCGAGCATTTTCGTCTCTATCGAAAATGCGGCCGCCGCGGCCGGGATTTGATCCAGCGACCTGTATTTAGAAAAAATTATTGTATCACAGACGGTTAACAACAATACCAATTTAACATGATGTTTTCTTGCTAGAAATAGGTTCACGAGAAGGACAAAACATGATTCGGTAACATGGGCATAAATAAACACATGAAATGACGCGGAGGTAACAAGTACAACCTGCGGGTCAGCAGCAGAGCGCCATAACCACTAGCCCACCGTGGCGGGTCGCACTGTATTTGTCAATGCTGAAGGTTCGCATACAGTTCCCAGTTTGGCAGGCAAGAAAGCCGCACAGAAGCTATTTCAGGGCATCACGGGCGATTAAGTTCGGAATCCACTAGAATCGATACTTTGCAGACCATAGTTTACTCCTACTGAAATCTGGACTTACTGCGCACGCAGAAAAAAAAAAATCACAGCATATCCACGGAGTGAATGATGATGAGTGGGCGAAGCTGCGGAGGTTCATCGGTAAACCGTGAATCTTCCGTGTATTCTGCCCAGTACATCATCACCGACGTGAGATCGGGCGCGTTTATACTAAAGGTTCGATGAGTTATGACGACTTGCAGCGCACTTTAATTTTACATGTACGCTGTGAATTTTCATTGTTTAGAAAACCATTGCTTAGAAAACATCTGGCGTCTTTCGTTAAGCAGCTGGCGTCTTTTCGTTTTGCTTTAGAAACATCTGGCGTTCTTTCGTTTTGCTTTTACAAAACATCTGGCGTCTTTTGTTGGTTTATTTCATCAATCAACGGCGTTTTGAACAAAATGTTTATTGTTTAATCACGCACAGGAGAAATCTCACCAGGCACTACCTTGGAGGTAAAGAATGGCTGCTAATGGGAATGAGAGACAGAAGAAGTCGGCTTTTAGCTAACGCTGCGAATTTTTTATTGTTCAACAACGCACAGGAAAAATCTCCCACCGGCACCACCTTGCAGGTCAAAGCGTAAGACTGGTTACATACTACGCTACGAGGGACGAACGGGTGCCGCTATAAGGAGCTTCGCCCCTAAAAATGCAGAAAACTGGAGACAGGATAGTTCCTTTACCTAGTGCGCTGCAACCCGTCTTTCTGCTTGCGCAGCAAGCGCTTTTACTTCGCTCACAAAGCTAGTCTGCACATTGTAGAGCTAGAGACGCAGCTAGAAATGTGTTACACACGGACTTCTTACACGCCATCTCTTTATTCAGGTTTTTAACTAGCCACCTCGCATAGCCTTCATAGCGTTACCGTAACGTCCGACGCGGCAACCGGAATTGTGACGCTTCGTCGTACCGGACCGGACCGTGGGATGGCCGCAATTCTTATCGGTAGCCATCTAAAGAATGACGTATGCGTTGGAATAACTTTTCCGACACCTTGAGAAGGCACTGTTCACGATGAGTCCCGAAGGGACGCATCGATATTTGAAAGAAGTCGACGCGAGCCGAAGACAAGCGCTTTCGCACGTTCTGCGTCAGGTGCATACGTCGCGGCACAGTCTCATGACCGATCTCTCCGTACCCACTAAATGCACTAACCAATGACGCCTAAAGGAAAGTGTGATGGACAATACGGTCGGCAAGGGCCGCCTTCACAATCGAGCATCAGTTACCAAGTTACCAATGCCTGTATCAGTGTCGAAAACAACGCGGAGCAGTGGCTATCACGTATTGCGGCGTAAACCACGAAGAGCCACCGAAAGTTCAACATCCACCACTTAGCGACAGAGCAAACCGTCTCCAGAGGAATGCAGCGCTCTATAAATGCTTGCTGCATATACAGCTCGAAGGTTGAAAAATTGTAAGCTTCGTACAGGAGATGCCACGCGTCGTTCAGCCGGATTTGCAAGGAAAGGCTGGTGTAGCGAGAAAACCCTCCATCGAAAATAAACTCTCGCGAACCTCTCACGGCCTTCCGGCATTCCCGTGGGCGGAGTGCTTCCGGTAATGCGCAATCACGTAAAAACTGCGATGCAGGGACGTGGCGTACGCTCTGCTTCCGCAGATCTCCGCACCATCACTGCTGGCTTCTTGGGCGCGTCGTGAAGGTCGCGTGGTTTGCGAAACGTCGGCTGCGTCCATCGAGAGGTCGCCGGTTACACGCTCGTGCACGAACCAAGCTGGAAAAGGCGCCCCTCAGGGAACGGACCGGAGAGCAGCCAGTTGCGTAAGTGCAGCAGCAGCAGCACCCTGACATCCGCGCCCAGCGCCTAGAAGAAGACGCGCAGTGACGTGGAGAAAAGCTGATCAAGCAGTATAAACACGGCCGGCCGAACGCGGGCTCCCATTGGCGGCACATGTGCGACGATTCTTCCCTCTCCCCGAGCATGTGTTCTGCGGGTGACAAAGGCAGGCCTGCTCGAGTTGCGACCAAGGACGAAGGGCCATTTCCAGGGGCTGTAAAACGAAGTCCGCGATAGAGCGTGAGAAAGCGGTCGCCTCATCTTGTAGGCTGCGCCTCTCGGGACATTTCGGAGTATAACGAACCTCGGAACTGTCGTTCTCCAGGGTTGAACCGACATACCGCTGCTTAACTCCCGACCTTCCTTATCCGCGGCGCCGCGGTGGTCTCGGTGGTTACGGTACTCGGCTGCTGGCCCGAAAGACGGGTTCGATCCCGGCCGCATCGGTCGCTTGTCGATGAAGACTAAATGCCCGCGTACTGCGCTATGTCTGTGCGCGTTAAGAACCCCAGCTGGTTGAAATTCATCCAGAGTCCCCCACTGCAGCGTGCCTCAATAATATCGTGGTTTGGGCCCGTAAAACTCCAGAGAATATTATTCCTAATCAACAAAAGTGCCGTGCATTACACCCGACCAGTCATTGTCCCAACCAAAGAGATTATATATATGAGGGAGAGAGCAAACGAAAAAAAAAGACAGACGGGGACAAAAATAAGCAGTGCAGTCAAACCCGACTATCGAAATCTGGTGAATCGTGGTGAATCGAATTATGGTTTATGTTGAACTATTTGCACACACGACATTGATCTAATGTCCTTTTAAAATAATCTACGGCTACATCGAACAGAAATTGCCGGAACACTTCATACATCGAACATAGGGCAGTGCGAGACGCCCCAAGAAGTTTGCTTTCCCTCCCGAGATGACGGCGTTTTTCTCGCGGAACGAGGATATCCCGCATACATTGGGAAGCGCGAGCGGTTCGACTAGGAGAGCGTCGCGCTGATCGAGTAGAAACTACCGCTTGCCATCCCGCGATCTCCCATGATTCCTCGTCGTCGCGCGCGTCGGCTCGTCGTGTGCGGTCGCCGCTCTCGTCGTTAACGCGAAGGTTGTCGTGAAAAGAAACAACCTGCTGTTCTCCGCTGAGCTAGCGGTAATCAACCCAGTCGAACATGGAGAGAAGGGAAGTCGCCGCTGCGTGCAGTATCCGAAAATGAAGAACAAGGCCGACGTTAGGACCACAGCGGACTAGATGCTAGTACGCACAGCTGTGTGCGCTGAGGCACTGTTTATATCGATACCGCATTTTCTCGCGTATTAGCCATCCTTGCATATAACCCGCACTACAAACCGCGGAAAATTGACTAAAAAAATTTCATCTATTGCCGTGAATCCGCTTTTCTTTTTCTTGCAATATCGTAAAGCACTGCCGTGAAGACAACTTGCGCACCTAAATTCGCAACGAAATTACGGTATTACGGTAAATTTTACGAGTCCTATATCAAAATTATACGATATAACGAACTACAGTGCAACCTCGGTGATACGAATCTCACGGGACCATTAAAAATATTCGTATCATCCTAAATTCGTATCACCAGAAAGCTTGGAAAATTAGCATGCGACAAAAGAAAGCTAGCGTACATTTTCATTTGTTTTTCAGGGCCACTGCAACGTCAGGAAGAAGCCTGAATGATTGTCAGTTAAGTTTTTAGATGTCGACAATCATACCAGCACTCGTAAATATACGGCCCGTATGCGCGTATTTAATTAATGAACCAAGTGCGTGACCTGCGACAGCAGTAGCCCCTTCCAAATTTTAGTAGGCTTTTTTGCATGACACCGGAGTACTACAGCGAAAGTAACGAAAGAAGCGCTTTGACGCTATCGACCAAGGCCACAAAATTATAAAACCATGGTCCTGTGTTATGATTTTGTTATTGCGGAGGTGTTGGGGATGTTTTTTGGGAGATTTACGGCTGTGCCCGCACAAGTTCGACCTCAACGGTCGCGCATGTTGACGTTGAGGCCTGACTCCTTCGCCAAGACCGTCCTCGCCTTCTTTCGGTCATCGTCCACCTTTTATTGGATGTCTGATGCACGAGGCAGGCACGTGTAAACACAGTACAACGACAGCAGCCCGCGTCGACGCGTTAGAAAAAAAGAAGCATGGCGCTAATGTCCTCTAATCTAAACGCAAAGGCACGCGTAGGCGCATAAGAGCCTCAAAGATTTGCTCACACGCTCTCGGAGGCCGTGACGCGTCTCTGAAGGTTTATTTTGACCGTAAGAAAAGTTTTTCTTACACCGTGATTCTGACGATTTGGCGGTGCAGCGCGCATGCCCATACTTACGTTCCCGCGCTCTCACGTGCTTGGCGCGTCTTCCGCGACAGCGCAGACAGCACCTCTTCGTAGCTGGGCGGTAGCGTATACGTTCGTATCAAACGTCGCTGAGCGAAAATCGGTTCGCAACAACCGTACTCCATTACATTGCAGGCCAATGGGCCTTGGCCGGGACCAACGAAAAGTTCGTATCACGCCGAAATTCGTATGAACTGATCGTATCCCCGAGGTTTCACTGTAATTCCCGTTTATTTGTGGATTCGATGTATGCGGGTTTTTCTAGCACGGAAGAAATGTCTATAAACGCGAGGCCGAATTCGTTTCGTGCATAAATGTTGGCAGGGCTCGAGCTAGCAGCACACCCTCTCGGACATAGGCGTGCGCAGGGTTCCCCTTCATGGGGGACGAAGATTCGTCGCAGCACCCCCCCCCCCCCCAATATGTCAATGTATGGCGCTGACATTGCGCCCCCCCCCCCTCCGAGTCGCAGCACCCCACCCCCTCCCTATTATTTCAATGTGTGGGGCTGACCTTGCGCCCCCCCTCCCCCATCTTAAGTAAATAGGGGGGGGGGGGAGGGCCTGTGCGCACCGCCTATGCTCTCGGAAACAGGCAATCACCAAAAGCCGCACACTTCCGTCCAATCAGTACATTCCTTGACGAGCAGTGTCCGCTGCATAACGAATGCGGAACACTAAAGCACGGTGTTCAAGCGTCCCACAGGAGCTATGAGACTTGCAGAACGGACTGAAAGAACTTTTCTAAAAACCAACACATACCCAGGGTCACACGACGTATGTATTACTTGTTACTGTTTCGAATACGGTTCCCTCAGCACACGTATAAGTATCTTTTATACCACGGAATACCAGTGATGAAAACTATTGGCAACCCGGAAAGTGCTTTAAATATAATAAAATGTTCGTCACATTAAAAAACACGGAAGCGAGTGTCTTGGCGCGTTTCAAAATCTGAATCCTCAACACGTCGTGCACATTTTGTAGCCGACTGCAGCACTCACAAGAAACAGTGCGCAATTTAAAAAAAGAACCGATCTTTTTTGCTCGTAGGCGCGTGCGAGGTTCTCAATTAAGGGGCGCCAAGTTTCACCGCAGTTTCAAAGTTGATATTTCCGTTCTTGCTGTATGCATCTTTTTTCTTTCATCTTTTCACAAGGTTCTGTAATGAATATTTTACCACGTTGCTGCCTGCTCATAGGAAGATGGACCTGTTACGCGGATTTTATCCTGCCATCCTCGCCACTCGTGTGGCAAAATACATTTAAATTCATTCAAATGTGCATGCGTGTTCCCACGGCCAAATTCATTTATCATTTTGGCCTCGTGTCCGCTGCCCATCATGCGTGTCACTGCGTTCATTCCTTGTATGTGTCCCACACGCGTAACAATACGTGTGTTTTCTAAACGAGTGCAACGAAATGGCAAACGAAAAAAAAAAAATTCGGAGCCCTTCCAGTATGGTGCAGATGGAAGCCAGCGGTGCTGTGACTATACGGTGGGCCTGGTATAGTGAATATCGCTATAGTGCATTTGTATGCTATTGTTATTAACTACATTGAGCGAACAAAAACACACCCAAAGATCCCGGTGTTTCGCTTGCGCATGACGCATAGTATGTCATCAACGACGGCCTACAAGCGGCAGCCCCAAATTAAACCCTGCAGTACGTAAGCGCTCAGGGGCATAGTCAACTCCCCCTTGAAAATTTTCCATTTTGCTTGCGTATATATAGGGTAAGGCGGGGCAAAATGAGACGCGGGGCAAAACGAGACATTTTGACTTTGCCGCCCTTTACAGCTAATACAAAACGTATCTTTCCTTTGTTTCTCTATTTCAGCAATAGGTACCGGTAGTTTTCGACGTTTTTTTTGTGTAAAAGTTGATTGCTCACGGAGTTCGCGCGGGAAAAATTGCGCGGCTGATGTCAGTGTGTTCGTGACCCGCCAAAAAGGCGCGAAATTCTGCTCGGTCAAATTTTCGGATTCGTGCGTGAAGCTACTCCGGCGTCAGTACAACGTAAGTATTTATATTGTTACTTTATACTACTAGTTACATTCCACCAAAATTTTAGTTCATTTGGTGCCGTGGGCCAAAGGGCAAACTTTTTCGAATTCGGGCATGTGAGAGGGGCAAAACGCGACAAAAAGGCATTGAATTGCCTTAGATAGTGTCTTAAGTGAACCATTCATTTACGCTTATTATATATAATTTTTTTTTTGTTTAGGACAGTACGGACGTACAAGAGAATATCATCTAGAGTTTCCTGGGAGGAAAACGACATGAAAAATGCACTGAATGCTTCTCAGGAGTTTCGGAACAACACAGCGTCGGGTTCTGTTTGGATTCAATGCGTGGAGTGCAAAGACTGGGCTCATGAAGACTGCGTGGGGGCTCACGGAATGAAGTTGAATTACTTCTACTGCAAGAACTCAAAGGATAAAATTTTTTCACACCGTCTCGTTTTGCTTCACGCAGCGTCTCGTTTTGCCCCGCAGGTTGGGGCAAAATGAGAGATCTGGAGCATTTTTTGTTTCTTTTTAAAATAAACTTTTAAACAGTTGCAACATCGCCATATTTATGTAGCACATACCTTGTACCCTAATGAAAGTTCCTGGATTGATGTTTTATGGTAACGAGTGAAATAAAATAAAATATTCGCTATTTTCAAATTTTTGTCGCATTTTGCCCTACCCTACCCTATACATGCACACATACAAACGCACGCACGAACATACATAAATACTTCACAAGAAAAGCTTTACATGACAAGGAACACGTCTACCCTTAACGTATGACAGGATCAGGAGGAACGATGGCCGGCCGTGTGATCCTCATAGCACGACTGCGCCCACTGCAGGGCAAAGGCCTCTCGCATGTTTCGACAATCAACCCGGTCCTTCGCTTCCTGCGGCCACGCAAGCTTACAACTGCCCATGCAGCCAACTTTCTGCCTCCCCCCTCGCGCACTTGCCTCCTCGTGGAATCCAGTCACTTAATGACCAGCGGTTGTCTGGCCGCCTTCGCGCTGTATGCCCATTTCTTCTTGATTTGGACTAAGATGTCCTTAACACCCGTGTTCCCTGACCAGCAAACGGGTGTTAAGGACATCTTAGCCAGCTACGTATATACACACCAGGCTCATCCCGCCTTCTGTAGCACCACCGCCACCAAAAGCAACATAGTTTTCTACAGTGTAAAAGTTCGAATACCAGAATATGATGAAAGAGGTCATTATTATTGAGCTAACTTATGTCTTTGGAACTGCATAATGAGACGCAACCAAATAGCCACACTGGACTCTCGTATGCACTTACGAAAGCGCCAGAGACCGGCGGACGTCTAAAGCATGCACTGGTTTTCCGCCACCGGCCAGCCATAAATAACGACACGGCACAGCCGCCTCCGCACACTAAAATAAACGATATGCCATGTTGCACGTCGACTTGCAGAAGGACAAGCCAAACAGGGCGGGCGCGAAGGAAAACAAGCTAGCGTCGGAGACGGAGCGTTGCGCAACTCGACGGAAAGCTTGACACGGCGAGCGCAAAAACTGACACTACAGGGATGGAAGCGAGAGAAGCACTGCAGTGAGACCCTTGGTGACGTGGTCTGCGAAAAGGCCTGGTGTGACTATACTGAGTCACCGCGGAAATTTGTTCTCGCATAAAAAAAGAAAAACCTGTGAAAACATCGCCAGTAAAGTGAATTGAAGTAAAAATCAAGGCAGAGGTAACCGCACTTAGCCTGAAGAAGAGTAAAGGGGTCAATTTCGGGTATGCCGAAGTAGAATCCGCACGGCTGGCCCACACTGCAGGGCGCGAGGTCTCGCTTTCGGCGGCCATGGATAACTCGCCCGCCAGCCAGCAGTGGTGGAGAACCACTGTGCTCAACGAAACGTGGTTACGAAGTGAAATAAGTGACGATTTAGTTTTTCAATCGAGTTAGCGTCTTTCGTAGGGACCGAACGTGCTGCTGCTATCCTTGTCAAGCCTTCAATACAAGCAATTGTTTTAGCGGATGTCACTGATCTCGAGTGTCAATAACTTGGGAGCAATTCATGTGCTCTACGCGTGCTACGGACCACCAGACGCTGGGCCTGAATATTTGCTAAAACTGCAAGAACATGTGACAATTCCAAAGTAAAACAATTTTTATTGGTGATTTTAACTTACCAAATGTTGACTGGGAACTCGTTCAGGCAAGCCGCAAACCGAACAAGAATGCTAACATAGTCTGACATCATGCTTACGACCTAGTTCAAGTGGTCAGGCAGCCTACTAGTGAACAACGTTCGTCTCGTGGAATATCTAAGGCGCGATGTTTATGAATATAACATTTTAATGAAAAGTGGCCTGTCTGACCATCATCTTGTAAATGCCACTATTCAATTCTATCGCTCACAAAGCTTCAAGAAGAACTGAAGATGTGGAATACATGGAAAGCTGTTATACTGACTATTGAAAATGAGGGCGATATTGACGAGTAATTTAACCGAAAATGTGCCATCACTGCATAAAAACATTCCCACCGAACAAATTGAAAAAGACTGCTAAAAGTACATCACGTGTAAAATCCTCCACCCAAAACGCAAATTAAAACGACTGAAAAAGAATAACGTACGCTCCGCTGTTATTAATGAGCTTAAAATTATTTTGGCACGCTTCTCTGCGCGGATCAAAGAATTTTTTACTTAAAAACAACTCTACAAAACTTAAAAAAAAAAAACGATCCTACGAAGTTCGGGAACTTTCTAAGCGATATTAAGAAGCAAGGTGTGGGAGCGGGCTAGTTGGTATTCCATAATGCTAAAACTTTAGCGCAAAACGAGCACAGCGGACAGTGTCCTCGTCGTTTCTTTGTCCGCTGTGCTCGTTTTGCGCTAAAGCTTTAGCATTATGATATTAAGAAGCACATGTCGCAGATAATAGTTAAAGGAAAAACAGTTACAGATCTAAAAGTCATAGCGGAGCACTTGAACAACTTTTTTCATAGCGTGTTTGCCGAGGAGAGTCTTACTAGGCCTCAGCAAAGAGTGTTTCAACCCAATGACGTTGACTTCACTCTGGTATCGTTGCAATGATTTTGAACTTGCAATGAAATATCATCTTGTGGTCCAGAGAACATACCGAATTTATTTCTCCGCTGTTACGCCGAACTTATTGCTCACTTTGTCATTGTGCTGTTTCGATGTTCGCTGTCAAGTGCAAGAGGGCTCCTGTTGTTCCCGTCTTTAAGAAAGGTCCTATCTGATTAACATCGATTTGTAAAATGCTTGAACACGGATACTAGCTAAGCGCATTGTGGAATTTCTTGAACAGAACTCTATACTAACCAATCTTCAGCATGGCTTTTGAAAAGGTTATTCGAGCGTAACTCAATTGGTGGTTCATCCATTTGCAGAAACTCTGGATAAGAATGGTCAAATGGGCGTCATATTCCTTTATTTCAGTAAGACGTTCGACAAAGTTATCCATCACGAACTAATTACAAAACTTAGGGACATTAATCTGCCAGACATTTATTGCATGGATCGAACACTACTTCAGAGAACGTGCACAGTTTGTTCCAGTATATGGGAACAATTCGAGGCGTGCCCCAGGGCCGCGTTCTGGGGCCATCGTTTTTCTTAGTTTATGTATACGTGACACTGTTTACGTAGTATTACCAGGAGCTCAAATCGGACTTCGCAGATGATTGTGTGCTTCTTCGTCAAGTTACTTGTACTAATGATCAACAGAACCTGAACATCAGTCTTGATAACACTAAACTAGTGTAATGAAAATGGTATGGCTTCAAACGCACAAAAGCTAACTCGTACAAAAACACCTCTTTACATATAACCTCGGCTTATCACTACAACAGGTAATCAACTACAAATATCTCGGCGTAACAATAACTAATGACCTGTCTTGGAACCTACACAGAGACAACGTATGTTCCGCCGCCCACCAACTTTACTTCAAGATAACCACGCCCGAGCAGTGGGAGGCTATGCTGCTCAGCGCGTGCCGGATGACCGACTCTGGGCAGTCCGGCTGGCCGAAGACGCCGCCAAGACCCAAGGTCTGGCCGCCGCCTGAGGAAGGGGGGCACCGGCAGGGCTAGTCTCCCGGCCCCCGCCTCCCTTGACCCCAGCAAGGACACAAATAAAGTTATGTCTCTCCGTAAGTTGAGTTTTCTAAAACATAAGCTCAGAAATTCTCCAAACATTAAACTACTCAATTACTTTACATATATAAGACCTAAACTAGAATACTCTTGCGTTGTATGGACCCCTTTACTAATACCAACATTAAAAAAACTTGAAGCAATGCAAAGAAAGGCTGCTAGGTTTGTTTATTCTAAATTCAAAATTAGTGAACTTTCTGTACGCTTAATTATAAGTTGACCCGCGTGCATGTGTATCTCTTCTGTCCACTAGACATGCTCACACTTTAACCCCGTATTCTGCTAAAACCAACGCATTTCAGTTTCTTTTTCCTGCGTACTGTATTAGGAAAGAACCGTCTAACTGATCTTAGCCAATTTTCTGTAACTTAGAGCCTCAATATGTACTGTTAATTGGTGTTATGTTGCAATTTCGCGTAATATTTTCTCGTTACCCTTGATACGTACTGTTAGTTGGTGTTTGTTTCCATTTTTCTGAATATTTTCCCCATGTTATCTGTCGTGTTTGTGCGTCCATCCTGCTTGTACCTGTCCTGCATGGACCGATGCTTGGCCTGCACTATGCAATAAATAAAAAATATATATAAAGAAATTACTCAGCACTTCTGTCTCGGCAAGAAAGACTTTCCCCTTTCTCACAAGAAGTTAAATAGAGCGCAAGCTAATCTTTTTTCTTTGTTTCTTTGCATTTTGTTTCCTTGAGATTGTGGCGGAGTATATATATGCGGACTGGAAGAATAAAACACATTTGGTTGTTAGTCAGCGCCGTGGTTTGTGTCCTTTCTTCGTCCCGTCTTAGCGCTGTTTCTGCAGTTAATCACGAACCAACCAGCCCAAATCCGTACCTTATTGCAGCCATTGAATATCAGATTATTGCAGACGTCCCAGCCCGGCCCGGCTTTGTTACACAAGAGAGCAGGCCCGCAGCCAGGATTTTTTTTCGGGGGGGGGGCACCCTTGGCTACGGGCCTGCAAGAGAGACTCATTCCAGTAGCTCTTGGAGGCAATGCAACGACTTCGCCTAGACCATATACCCCGGCGTTCCCCTTCGTTACGAGGAACGAACCAAATCAACCAGGACAAGTGGCTACCTGCTATCGAAAGCCCCGATGACGCAGGGGCTCAACTATGGGCTGCTCATGCAGAGGGCCCACGAAGCGGCGGTCGGGCCTGGCCCGACCGTCCCAACGTGGGAGCGCCGAGCATCTCCGGATTTTTCAACGAAATATTGCATCCATCCAGTGTCCCTGTGCTTCGAGTTGTCGATTAATTCACTCTTGTGCTTAGTTTAGAAGGTAGGGCAGACTGCTCAGGAAAGACTTTGGGCTCGGGTTAGAATCCCGGACCTGGACAAATATTTCATCAAATGGGAAGCTTTCCGAGAAATTCCAGTGTATTTCGGAACGCATGGAGTCGGGTACAGCCTAAGAATAAACATAAGCCCCGCCCACAGGAGTTCCACTCAGAATTTCAGCCAGACGTCTCAAACACGCGACCTGCAGACCTTTCGCTAGCGGCCCGGCGTCACGTGACTGTCTTCGTCCCATCTTTTGTTCTTAACAAGTACAGTCGCGCTCAATATGACTTGCAACACGGGAGCGCGTGGCTTCACGATTTTATGGATTGCGCATTCCTTCCACTGGCCCTTAATTCTACAACTTAACGCTGTTCTCTCACTGGAGGATGTTCCCGAATAAGAAAATAATATTTAGCTGCAGAAATGAAGCGAGCTGAAGCCATGCGCAATCTTTAAATTCGTGAGGCCGAGCGCTCCCGTGTTGCAAGTCACATTGAGCGCGACTGTATACGTTGATGAGCCTTCAAGCCGCAATGTGCAGCAATCCGCACCAGAGGTGAACTTGGTGGGCAAGATCGGGTTTGTCTTCAAATGCTTCTTGCTCCACAGGTGATTTCGTAGCGAGCGCCGCGTGACGACAAACAATATGTCGTGGGTTTAATTGCGCTGCGGTTAACCACTTTTTAAATCCTTCGTTCTTGGTACGTAAAACCTACTGTATATCCTGAACCATGCATTGTGCTCGCGATGCAAAACAAATGCAGAAAGAACACCTTCCATGAAAGCTTAGTTGAATTTCCTTGTACTAGAATAAGCGCGCTCTGCAGGACAAGATTAAAGCCGACGTAGAGCGCTGTACAAATAGGGAATATTAAAACTGCGAAAATTTCATGCCAAACACGCGTTTCGTGGTCGCGGCACGAGTGTGCCATGGGTGCGTTCGGGACGCTGACGAGCGCTGGAGAAATGAAACCCGCCATGTCGCCGAAAACAGCTTTCTCGGAAAGGATACCGCGTGCAATAAAACGCTACGGTTACGCACCACAACACTCGAAGAAGATTTTACGTGGATTTTACCTAATGCATTGAAGTCAGCGTATCATGCTGCACAACTTCATTTCGAGATTCCAACGGCCTGAAGTTTCGGTCCATTCTGGCATCCTCTCCGCGCAGGACGTGATCCGATGCGTCACGAAGAGCACCGCTCAATTACGGCCCGTTGACGCGAAACCAGCGCAAATTAACACGACCGGTTGCAAGCGTTAATTTCTGCCAGACCGCCGATGATGCTGCTCTTCTGGTGGGGAACCTCTTCGAAGGAGCACGCTTCCGAGCAACATTTTGCGCAGCTTATAACACACTCCAGGTGTACATGTGGATCTGGCGCACAATGTTTGCGGTGTAGTAATACATATAAATTGACGGGACTTCGAAGCCGCAAACGGAAGTTACCGTAAGTCAATACGCGCGTACTTAAGTTGGAATATGCTCCAATGCAGCCGCGAGTATCGCGGCAGTTTCTGCTTGCATTTCCACTGGTGATCCTAGAGTAATTTTTTGTGCCCTTAAGGGAGCGTCCCTTGATCGCCATACTCAAGGCATCCGTTATTAAAAGGGACCGTCAACTGATTTTTTTCAATACATTTTTTTTACGGTGCGAGAGAAAGCTCACCCTTCGCAGTGTTTGTAGCTGCAGTAGTTAATCCCAAAAGCACGTAGTTATTTGACAAGCAGTATTTTCCTATCTGAAAGGCTCTGAACACGGACGTACCTTTCCTCCAGCAACGCTGAGAATTGATAGCGATGCCGCCAGCCCTTCTCGCTATTTGTGAAAGCTACCGTTCTGCTTTCTCAAGAGTTCCTGTAACTATGCTTAACCACCTTTATTTAGAGCTTTTTAGCTGTTTTTGAAAATAAGCTGCTACAATGAGATTATGTGGCATTATACACCTTCCCTGCATCTGTACCGCGTTGTGTGCGCATGCGTCCAAGGTTGCCTGCGCCTGTGTCATGGGTGGCTTGTTCTGGCGTCCTTACTCTCTCGATGCACGAGCCAAGCCAAGTAATCGGAAACGTCTACGCATATGCGCGGCCGCGCCGAGTAGCAGCGCGCGTCATTTCTGAGACCAAGTGTAGATAGCAAAGCTATGTCGCTCCGAAATCTTAGCGACCTGGAAACTGCGTACACGGTTGCATGAGCACGCTGAAAAGTTGCTCAAGACACGCTGACGAGCATGGGATCATTACGTCACGCGAAGGCAGCGCCACTTTATTGCATACTACTAACGCAGCCCTATATCTACATTTTTATGGAGTATTACTTTATACTATAAAGAAACGAACAATATTTCAATACTAACAAAAAAATCTTCGACCGCGTACAGCAGTCAACGGTCACGTGGCCGGGTTCATCAGATCGTTCATGTTTTTGCCGCCAGAGGCGCCACAGGTCATTTTTCGCGACTTTCAATTAAGAAATAAAAATATAAATCCATCTCTCACGAAAAAAATGGACTTGGTTTGAGTCAATGCGACGGACAATCTTTCCATCAGTGGAGTCATCCCATTTCATGTTCTGGGCAGTTGTCGGTCCCTGTAAGGTGGTTAACGCTTTCTGTACACGCCAGCGAGTTGGAACTACAACTCAGATCGAGGAACCCTGTAGCCGAAAACTAATTTCTCACCCCACTGCGCACTAGAATATCCGACGCGAAATCAACAGCGACAGCTTTTAAGGCCAACTGAACGAAACATCAGAAACAAAAATTGGTCCCCATCAAAGATTCCGATCGTAATCCTTGAGAATGAAGGTGTTCACCACGAATCAATCTAGAACATTTATGTCATTGGAAGGTTCGGACCACGACCATGCAAAAAGTGATTAGAAAGCCCGCAGCCATGACTCGATTATTCTGGCCGTCTAAGCTTCGTTAACGTGCATCCGATTCGTAGCACGCGATCGCGACCTTCCCCATTGGACAATCAAACATTTACTCTGTAGTATGCATTTCGTGGTGGGAACTGATCATTTCATTTGTATAGAGCATATATACTTGTGCTACGAGATAAGTAGCCAACGCCGTCTAAAAGCGCCTAAATACCACCCGCCCATTAAAAGATACCGTAAAATCCCGATCAAGCGCCCCTCCTTTTTTCGAGAGAGCATGCGCCCGCCACCCTCCACTCCCGCCATTTTCACTTTCATTCACTATTTTGGAAACAGTGAATACATGTGTACTCAGTAAAGTATTTTATTAGAACCACGGGGGTGCATTTTTATTCTTCCTCCGCCATCTCGAGTGGTGCTCCATGACCGAGCATAGCCGTACAACGGAGCGCAGCGGCGAAATGAACGAGAATACGCGCATGCGTGCTATGAGCAGTCGTGGGCAATTGCCGTCTGCTAGGCTTTTCCGCAGACGGCAGCTGTCCAAGAGTGCTCATTGCGCGCATGCGCGTATTCTCGTTCATTTCGCCGCTGCACTCCGTTGTACGGCGCTTATCAACTTGGCGGTCGATGCTCGCGCGTTCAGGTTAAAAAAATGGGCGACTGTACTTGTTACGATGCAATAGGACGCGAAATAGGAGGTAGAACCATCTCAGAAACGTAGCGGAAATAGAACTTGCTGGGCTAGTTGTTCCGTAATGCTTAGTAAAAATATCCTTCGCACAAAGCAGAAGGACAAAACTTTTAACAGGAACGGTTTATCGGTTTCCGAGGTTTGACGTCCCGAAGCGACTCCGGCTACGAGAGACTCCGTACTGAAAGCTTCGGATAATTTCAACCACTCGGGGTTCTCTAACGTGCACTGACATCGCACGGTCCTCTAGCATGTCGCCTCCACCGAAATGCGACCGCCGCTACCGGGATCGAACCCGCGTCTCTCCTTTCAACAGGAACGGTAAAACGCTCGAATTCTTTCGCCTCCGATTGCACAACACGCCAGGCAGTTCTTGAAAAGCTTCCCAGTGCTGACACAATGTTTCTTCGCAGAGTCAGGTGAAAACGATTGCAGCCCCAACAGCGCCTAACCGACACTGCGCCTGGAATGGGCAAGCTGTGAGCGTCTGCCAAACGTGGAATCGCAGCCAAGTGTGCTTCGCTGCCAACTCCGATATTGCGACACGGAGCTTTCAGAGCCGATTCGTATCTGACGGGGAGACCTGAAAAAGCCGGCAAAGGTAATGTGAGCACGCGATCCAGAGGTTACTGCTCCCGTGAGAAACTTCGCAATGAAGTAAAAAAAAAAAAAAACTACTCCCTCGGGCACTGCAGAGGCCACGCCAATGGCATCGAAACCGTGCGACGGGCACAGGAGAGCCAATATTGCCGTTATAAGGCTGGAGACAGCCACCACAGCAAAAGCCATTTCGGCGCCGAAACCTACTCTGGAATAGCGATGGTGTATTCTGGAACATGTCACAGTTCTTTTTCTTCGGTAAATGATGGTCGAGGCGCGCATTTGAACAGCGGTCTATATAACGGGATGCTACACGGAAAGCAGCCACGTTGCGCGGTGTTTGCGCTGCGGTGACAGCCTGTCCAAACAAGCGGCAAACTATTTATTTACTTGTGCGTTCCCAGATCCGAGGACTCGTCGGCCTAAGCCAGCCCTTAAAACGCGAAGGGAAACTATAACGGCGACTGTGCGAGGGCAGAAATAATATCTGGGATTTAACGTCCCAAAATTAAGATATGATTATGAGAGACGCCGTAGTGGAGGGCTCCGGAAATTTCGACCACCTGGGGTTCTTTAACGTGCAGCTAAATCCAAGTACACGGGCCTCAAATATTTTCGCCTCCATCGAAAACACAGCCGCCGCGGCCGGGATTCGATCCCGCGACCTTCGGGTCAGCAGTCGAGCGCCATAACCACTAGACCAGCGTGGCGGGGCAGTGAGCGGGCAGAAAGCCAAACTGGCTGCTGCAGGTCGAATCAATGCCCAAGTAACAACCCTGAGGGCGAAGTCCTTACTACGGCCAAGCTGTTAGCCTCTATTTGGTCGGGTTTCTTGGCGGTGCCATGTCGCTCTCACGAAAAGCCGCGAAGGTATGCAGCAGGCTTCAAGTACTTCGCTAATAATAATAATAATAATAATAATAATAATAATAATAATAATAATAATAATAATAATAATAATAATAATAATAATAATAATAATAATAATAATAATAATAATAATAATAATAATAATAATAGCGTAATAAATAAATCCTGCATATACTTCAGGGTGGTGTACAAATGAGCCGTCAACAAAGCCTTTATATGTGGCCTGGTTGGAGTGATGTTACAACAATTAACGCGTCATGAACTCCCGCAGTAGGAAGAATTTCATGCGACAATGCCGCTAAATGTTAGGTCATCCGTCATGTATATATAGAGTTATGATGCAGGCGAGAAAAAAAGTTAGCAACACCTTGGTGCTCTCCGACGAGCCATCACACGCGCAGCTGGAAACGTTGCATCGAAGCCGCGTCGCCATCGAATTCCCCACGGTGGATTTCGCGCAGCATTTCGCGTCGGAGGACACCTCGGCGGGTCCATCAGCCGCATGCAGGAAAAGGGAGAGAGCGAACTATCCTACATACGGCGTCGTTCGCAGCGACGGCCTTTGGAAGCTCATTTGGAGCGACCATTATACAAGAACGACGGGCACGGAAACACTGACGCACCGGAGCTTAGGTGTTTGTTGGCAACAAAACATGTCAGCAGTCGGCGCGTTGTTGGACTAATTAAGAAAGCTGTTATCTATCGGCTAACTGAAATGCTGACGTCCTATTACGCTTCTTGCAAAAGGCATAAAACGTGGAATACCGCATGTATTCTACATTCACTGTCCTTTGTGCCGTCATGGCAAAAGATAATATACAAGTTGAAAATATGCGAGCGAGTTTAACGGTGTATGAGAGGATGCTATCGTACGCAACGATTTCAAATATAAAATGGGGAGGTGCGAGCACAATTAAGGTGGACTATATTAAATATACCAATATGGGAATGAAACTGGACGTTTATAACAAAACGCCGAGAGACCAGCATTGCGACACAGGGAATCGTGGCGAGATGAACGCCACCGCCATTTATAGCCGTAGTGATATTGCAGCGTGGGGCGCGATATGTCCTTTATCGCGACTGTAGCTGCGAAAAACTTATAAATCCTCGTCGAACGAGAAAACACTGCACGTTTCAGTGAAACTTTTCATCAGTGCGTGGGACTTACTGTGATTATTGTTGTGCCGGTCCCTTTAATGCACCGTGTTTCGTGACGAGGTTGTTTTAAAGGGAGGATGTAAATTTCTGCCCACTACATTCCCTTCAAGTTCGCCTGCTTACAATGAATAAAGAAAAAGGGGGAAATACAACAGGGCTACCTATAAATACATGCTTCCCTTGTCGTTCACACTGGGAGAAACGTGGAATGAACTATTGACGATAGTCTCTCTTTCGACTGGCGTCTGAAAACGTTTCTTTAAATTGAGCGCGAGGATACTTGAGGCTGCCCGAGTGCATCTGCAGTAGATACTCGAAAGAGATTGGCCACGCGCACACATGCCACTCACAAATACACGAGGGCCAATCAGCAGTGGCGTCGCCAGGGGTGGGGGGTGTCGAACCCCCCGCCCGACAATTTTCACGTGCATACACGCACACACAAACGACCGCAGAAACAGATTATGTTTGAACCCCTCACCCCCCCCCCAAACACACACACACACACACACACACACACACACACACACACACACACACACACACACACACACACACATATATATATATATATAATTCTGGCCAATCAGTGCTCTGCAGGACTTAGGTCGCTTTCACCAATCAACAGTATAAGGCGGCATTATACTAGCGCACGAAATGAACAATGCAGCAGTGTGCTGCCGCATTATTGTTCATTGGGGAAATCGACCTTGAGCAGCATCAAGTATCCTCGCGCTCAATTTACAGAAACGTTTTCCCAAAGAAACTTGCAACTGTCAGTAGTTCATTCCACGAAAGTGGGAATGGCAAGCGAACCACGTAGTATGTATAGGTACAAGATGAGCAATCGCTTTCGATAGTTCGCCCACGCCGCACATAGTTTTCTAGTGCGCGAATTACTTTGTGAATTCTTAGATGCACGTAGCACATGCGCTCTGGTGAGCGTGCTCGCACGCGTGATGCTCTGGCTCGGCATTTAATCGCAAACAACATTCCTGGGTCTTTGGACACACCCCTGCGCATTATTGACTGACGCTGAAACGGCGGGCGCATTGTGCTATCAAGTGCATAGAGGCCGTATGCATGCCGGTGCTGTACGTCGCATGGCGCGGCCCCGTCTTGGCTCAAATTGAAACGAGTTGGCGTCCGTGGTTGAGGGAACGATGGACGGGGCGAGCCTACGCAACGTAAAATAGCGACACGGCTCATACACGTGTGTAAAGCGCCCGAGGTGAAAACATGCCGAGGCTGAACGTGCCGTAATTGCGCAGTCGGCGAAACCTACAATTATGCTCTTGCTGCCGGTAACTTACGCAGGCTGTTATCGCAACCGAAACGGCGCTCCTCCGTTCATTCACCGTGCCAAGTTTGCAGCTCACGGTGCCAGGTTATGAGCGTCTGCTGCGTGCAAGCGGGCACTCCCGTATTGGCCGTAGTGTATGGCTGCGCTGCAAGGCCAATGAGCGTGCTGCACAAGACCGAGCAACAATTCATCGATTTTGACCCGCAGTTCGATCGCGAACGAGCAAAAGCGCATCCGCCGTCTTCCACGCAGTTCCATGTACGCAGGGCGACTGCATGAGCTCGTGAAATGCGTGTGCGCTGCGCTTAGCGAGTCATTCTAGATAAGAGACGTGAAGCGCCGAGAGGCATGGAGGAAGTTAGGAGGGAGCATTGCGTCATGCGGCCGAAGCCCAACACGTGATGAAAACGTCAGAGCGCACTATTTACACGAAGAGATTTGTCCTGTGTGTGACGGGATCATGCAAAATATACGTGCATGTTGCTCTTGACAACGATCGAGAGACAGCCATTGCGTGGCAGCCAACTGAAAGATATATTTCAAAGAAGAAAAATGTACACTGGACCATAGGGTTATTGAGTCATTCGAGCTGCGAGAAAGCCGTGCAGCATTTTTTTTTAACTACACATACTGCTTCGGCCAGGTGGGAGGCGGCCCTCCGCAGCTCCCTCCTGGCTGACCAGCTCTGGGCCGTCCAGCAGGCCGCGGAGTGGCCGGCAGGCTTGGCCTGACGGTCCCGACGTGGGAGTCGCCCGCTGCGCGCTGACGCGCGCCTTGCAGGACCTCAATAAAGTTTTGCAACCAACCAACCACTGAACTCTGACGCCGTCTTTGAGCGGTGAACTCACGTGCGCGTGCGAATAACTTCCTCTCCGCTTCGTTCTCGTGAGAAGAGATACACGAAAAAAAGAAAAAAAAGGTGCGAACCAGAAGAATAGGACGTACGTACTAGTCGTATACTTCGTCCTTTGTTGCGCATCGCCGTTTTAGAAAGTATGGAATATCAATAGAACCAACGTATCGTTCTTTCCTTCCACTTCTGAGCGCTTCGCCCTCCTCCAGGGTAGGGTAGCAAACGCACTGAAACTTCGTTAACGACACCGCCTTTCTTCCTTCAGCACACCCGAAATGCGTTAGCTAGTGATAACTGGTCGCGTATTGTTACAAAACTAGTGCGATGGTGGTGAGCGACCACATTAAAGCTAATTTGAGATGCTTAGCTGAGCAAACACTTGTGTATCAGTGACAAGCCCGAGACCGACGAACTGGATTCTCCAAGTGAAAATGGCTGCATCCGCCTGGAGTCTCGGTATATCACGCACAGGTCACAAAAGACGTCAGATAGCGAAAGAAACCAACGCGGGCAGAAAGCGCCAACCTTCACCTTCGGGAATACGTGTACGATAAGCCTCAGCCGAACAGTACCGGTGCCGCGATAACGGGACCGAAGATTCTGGCGTCGCCAAGAGCCTGCAACATCCCGCAACGCAGACACGACGCTCCCGTTATCTTTCAAGGTCCGCACGACCGCGCCCATGCAGGCTGCCTAGGCGGCAACCAGGAGAGGGCCTACTTGCACACATGTCGGGATGGCGAAGAGCCCAATTTTCACGCCAGTGTACTTGAGAAAACGAAACTACAGAGGAGAGCTCCTCGAGCCAGGTAAACACACTAGCTGGCGCGAGCCGGTTGTAATAAGCTGAAGACAAGTGCGTGAATATTGGGACGACGTCCACCGGCGCCGAGATACGGGGTGGATGAGAAACGATGCAGTAGGAATGTCGCCGGCGAGGCGCGCTGATTCAGCCAGGCGGCATCGAGTGCGGGTTCGCTCAATTGCGACCGCGATAAGATAACGCCGGCGTTGCGGTGGTGAACATCACCGGAGAGCCCCGGCCGGACTCTGCGTCCGCTACGCGCAAGGTCATCGCGAATGCCAAATGCGCGCTTGAGGTATTTCGCGCGGCAGAATTGGAAGCATTATATATGCCCATGTTGAAAGAAACTATACCGTCACTCTCGCGGGCAGAGTGGACGGTGCAGTGACCAACTTTCATACTATTACCTATCCCAGCAGTGCCGGCAACCGCTCAAAGTGCGCCTCAATACGTACAGCAGTGCTCTCTTGCAACACGTTTCAGCGAACGTCTGCAAAGCTCGTAACCGAAACCTTGAACGGATTGCTACTTGAACCTGGCATTTTAAATATGGCAGGACGTCAACGTCTCTGCTGTGAGAAGAACATGCGCTGGATAATTATAGCGTTTCATTAAAGAGCTCTTCTGCCACACGAGCAATCATATTCAGAGGAATGCGGGACGTACCCAGAAATAACCAGCAATGTCTTGGGGGGAAAAGTAGGTGCCAGACGCTAGCGGTTAAGTGCCATAGCTATCGATATTTCAACGCTGAATAGTCATGTCACCTCGTCGAAATTGCCAGCCACTGCTTATAAAAGCACAATGATTACCTCACAGGAGAAGAATTTACGAGGCGTGTGCGTATTACCGTCAAAAGAACCAACAACTGGGCAGCAAAACTGCATTCCACGCTTTCACAGAATTTCTAGAAGCTGAATTGCACATACACTTACTGGAACGATATAACTAGTTCTGCATGAATTATGTTTTCGAGGGTGATCATGTTAATGGAGTGTATATTGGTGTTACCCTCCCACATTGATCTTGTAGCAACATTTGATGAAACTTTGTATACGTTGAGATGTTGCAAGTGCCTGCTCCATTGCTAACTTATCATAAATACAATAATAATATCTGGGGTTTTACGTCCCAAAACCACGATATGATTATGAGAGACGCCATAGTGGAGGGCTCCGGAAATTTCGACCATCTGGTGTTCTTTAACGCGCACCTAAATCTAAGTACACGGGTCTCTACCATATCGCCTCCATCGAAATGCGACCGCCGCGGCCGGGATCGAACCTGCGACCTTCGGGTCAGCAGCCGAGCACCGTAGCCGCTATACCACCGCGGCGGACAACTTATAAATGAGCTTGAACATTATATGAACGATGTGCTGGTGTGCTACAAGCTATCTTAGCTTGTTTGTTAGGGCGCCAGAGCTCATGCACTGCTCCGTTTTGTCGTCTCGTTTCTTTGTCATATGCCACATTATTCGCAATGCAGACAGACGGTCTCGCCGCGGAGTGGCTGGCGAGAGAAAAAACATTCCAAGGAGCATTGGCGCATGTGGCTCTGAACGCGCGAATGCTTTGTTTGCAGCTTCTATCTACACCATGGAAAACAAAACTTTAAAGCAAGAGGACGTGTTGCATGCCTCAATACGCCAACGCACGTGATGCAACCCTCTCCTGAAGATTTTTGATGAACAAAGAAAGGAGCGCACGCAACAACGCTAAAGCAAGAGTGGTGGCTGGGAAATATTAGAGAAGAAAACATGGAACTGTTACGTTACCTCCGAATACGTCGAGCGGCACCGTGATCACATTGAATTCGCGGAATTTAGGAGAGCAATGTTATTAAGAAATGTATACGAACTGCACTGCGCTTACTTGTAACCACGTAAGATGCAGCATTTAATTCCGATTGAATGAAAAAAAAAATGCGCGGGAATTCCTCAATATAGTTTTTCTAACATGTGGCAAAACCTGGGAACGGGAGTGTCGCTCGATCTCAAGCGTGACTACGTGAATTGTGTTTCACGATGGCCCCGCAGACTCCATAGAGATACGGTGGCACCATGCGTGTTGAAAGTCTGGCTGCATACAAGGGGTGTCTCGGCAATTCGAGCAATGCAAATTAGATGGAACTAAAGCGGGAGAGAAAAAGCGGCCGAGAGCTCGTTTTACACATCGTTTTACACAAACGGGCCAAATGAATAAAGGTGCTTTTTTCTCCTTAAATTTTTTACACGGACCTGAAAGGAACGATCCGCATGCTCTGCCTGTGTGTTCGACGGTATCTGACGTAAAACTGCTCACAGCGAAACGAACCGTCGGCACGCAACATTGTTCGCTAAAGAACTAGAAATGGTGACATCAGCAGATTATGCCCCTACCGGCAGCAAAGTTGTTGACGTCGTAATCAGTAACTTAGACTACAGTTAAAGGCCAACTCCGGCGATTTTTTGGCCATGTCAAAGTAATGGTGCTTTTATGTTCCTGAGACGCTCGTGTTACGGGCCCGATAGCAGAAATACTCGGAGGGGATACAGCCCCTCCGATGTCTAACCAACACGCCCAAGCTTCGATACTAAGTCAGAAATACTCGGCAAATTGGAGAATAATTTTAAATAAGCAAAAAAGCGCAACACCGAAACCGAAACCCAACCGAGTGTACTGTCTACGTATGACGTAGACGTTGTTACGACCGAACCGGAAGTCGGGCAAGGCATGCCGGTCACGCCGGCGCGGAGTATGAAAACTGTGACAGCCGGGACGACCAGCGAAACGCCGGCCAAACCAACGCTGTCTGTCGCCTTGTGCACAGCAGACGCTCGCTGTATCGGCCTAAGCGTGAAGTTAGCGGTGCCCTCGGCTGCGTCACTTCCGCCGCCTTGCCAATACTGACGTCACAGACGCAATGTTGCCAATAATTGTGGGAAGCCAGGAGGGCGTTTGCAGACAATCTTTAAAATTCATTTGCAAACAATCTGCGCATGTCTCAAGCCTGTAATTTGGCATAAATCACGGAAACATGCAAAGGAACGTACCCAGCGAATTTCACTGAGATCCATCGACCTCGAAAAATCGCCGGAGTTGGCCTTTAAGGAGCACTGGAATAGTGTCCCCTTCACTGTGTGTTGGTTTCATTAGTTTGTGTCTGAAGAGTAAACGAGCCCTTTATCGATCCTCCTTTCGTCCAAGAACAAAACTGGTGTGACGGAGAAGCAGATTTAAACGGAAATTCTTACGAAAGATGTGCTGCAATCGCTTTCGTACCAAAAATGCGATATTTAATTAGCGTGGACACGTGTACGACATCGCTCCACGGCGCACATGGCTGCTTTACTTACATTAATTGAAAATCACGTTTTGCCGAAACCTTTACATTCTAGCACGATCACATCCCTTGTCAGTGCTGGTGGAGGGTCACCGTAACCCCTCCGAGATTAAGTACTGGGGACCATGTGAAGATGCTTCAGAAAGAGCTGCAGGAAACGCATTTAGGTGGAGTAATGATCCTCGAAATCTCTGCAATAGGCCCGCCTTTACGTTGAACCACCGAAGCGGGAGAGAAACGCGCGGAGTGAATGAAAAAGAAGCTCGAGCCGAAGATAAGCGCCTCGGCGAGTTTTATCGGGTGCGAACAAGGGAACGCCGCGACTCGCGAGAAATGTAAAAAGAGAGCAAACAAGCTGGCGGCTGAAATTCGAAAGGCGAGTCGGGAAAGACCTTCCGCATAGGTTCGCCCGTAGCGTGAAGCAAAAACAAGACGGGGGCCGGTACGAAAGGCGCAGACATTACGCCGAGCGGCGAAAAACCGGCTCGGATGCTTCGTCCATTGCAGAGTTCCTATGGCCGCGGCGGGCTTCGGAATATTCCGGTTTCTCCGCAAACACGGCCTCGTATGACAGCCACACGAAACGCCGTACGCGAAGACCTGGCGCGAGAACGAAAAATGCTTTTCACGCAATAAGGGCAGCCGATGACGTAGCCGAAAAAGATGCCGAATTATTCGGGTCGTCGCCACACGGGCGAGCTTGAATGAATGAACGCTCGTTTCAAACTGAACGACGCATATGCGGATATTCTCGACACAATCTCTCCACGCAGCCGGACTTCGGTTTACAGAAACCCGAGACAATTATAGCAACACTGAGAGCTCTGAATGAACGACTTTAAAGCTTTCACGAACGACGACTCAATGCCTCGTAAGCACCGCAGCATTCGCGATCGCATGAAGTTAAAGAAAAGCATTATCATGCGCACTGGCAAACGTATTTGCTTTTTCACCGAGACAGAGTCAGCGCTGCACCTATAATCACCACGAGTTGTGCGCGTGATATTACCGCCCGTGTTGAGAGACGAGCGAGTGTTAGTTTCAAGTACAGATGACGTGTTCCCGCGCATTACCGGAATAAGAAAGTACAGCGGTATCGAACTGCTTGACACTGACTTTGAAATAATTCCTTTCTCGATAGGCATAGTCCAGAGAGACGAAAGGAGGGTCAAACTCGAGTATCGGGCAGGTTTGAAAAGATGGAAATGCTTTTGTTAAAGGTTGCTTCATTCGAACGGCTGAACCCACCAAACAACGCCTCGGTCGCGCTACGAAGGCAGTCCGGTTCTCACGTTACGAAAACAGCAGTACCAAAGCGGAAGGCAAGTGCGTCCTTCACTAGTGGACGAAACAATGCAGACACACTGCTCGTAAAAAGAAGGCTCCTTAAGGTGAAGGAGAAAGCGCGTACGGCAAATGGAGCAGTGTCGCGCACCCTTGACAGCGCCAGTTCCACTATACACTGTTCCACTGCGTTGGTTCAGAACTGCAGAAAAGTATCGAGGCGCCGTAAAAATTTAAGTAGGCGTGCGAGCCTTTCATAACGAGGCTGCTATTTGCGTCAATTGAATGTTCGTTATTCAGACTAAACACGCGCACCCTATTTGTTATCCGCCCCGTTCACGATCGTTCCGAAAGAGTCTTGTGCTGCTTAGTAGAGCTGGATCATAGCGTCACTAGTCGCGTTGACTGTATAGGTGGTAGATTAAAGCGCAACCACGTGATTAGATACTGTTGCCCAGTACTTGGGCAGCCTGGGAGTTGGCTGTCGTGTTACCTCAAAGATGGCAGGTGAAACAAAGCGCTGCAAAGAGCGGGCACGCGAGCGAGTCGTGCAGCAGAATGCTGACAACGCGTACTGCGCCTTTTGCAGGCGGCCTTATTAAGCCGAAGGACCTCGTGAAAAGCGAAAAATGACCGTAGGCGTCAACACGAATGGTACGAAATGTCGATGACGTCATACAAGACTCCTAATGTTCACTGAGGCACCGCAAGGTCAAGTAAGAAGTAGTTAACAGTAACTATAGTAACTGAAAGTGACGTAGTAGAACAGACGTTAAAATGGCGCAAATGTGATGGCTTTCGCCGTCAAGCCGTCGTAACATACGATAAGGGACCCTGCGAATTATTTCTCCGCCTTTTGGTGCTCTAAACTTAGTCGAACTTGTAAGGTTTATATCTTAGTTTAAAGGAGTACACACCACTGAGGTGCTAATGTAGTTTTCGTTTAAATGAAAGAGAAACAGTCTCCCGTTGACCTACTGGCAGTTATCGAAGGGAAGTGGTGGAGAACACTTAGTGAGGTTGAAGATTAGTGAGAGTTGCAAATTGGAATGGCTAATTTCTGAGCTAATCATGTACAGGCACTGTGGGTTGAACTCTTCGGCAAAGTGCAAACGATTCTTGTGTGTCTTGTGTGTGGACATTGTTGCCATCACGTGGGCATTATGCATGACGTGTGAACATTCCTTTTAAAGGGACATTGCCGTGAGTGAGTGTACTTTTATTTATAAGTTCGTGACGCTAATTAATAAGTAAGGGAAGAGGAGTAGCCGGAGCCATGTATAGCCACCAACCTCTCCTTAAACACATTAATTAATAAGACACAGGCATAGCTGAGCCATCCGCAAACTTTCTTCGACACGTGCATGCTGTTCCATCGTCGCGCCGTTCAATTCTAAAGGGGTCGTTGCACGGTGCAACTCCACTTGAATCGACCTATAGATCCTGGCATTTGGCGCCATACTAGGTTCTGATGTACCACGCTGAGGGTTATCCCGTATAATTTATGCAATCCTGTACATGAACGGGTACTTGTGATCTCGTCTAATTGAAGGTGAAAAAGAGCGTTTCCTTGTGCTATCGCCAGCCACCCGGATCAAGCATGACTCAAGGCTTGTTTGTGTCTACCAAAACGCGCATTAGTGCAGAAACCCATATAAGGCAAATCGTTCTGAACGATGAAGTCAATGCATGCCCTTCAGAAGTTAAAATGTCGATTAGATCGACGTAATAAAATGCGTCGGAAAGCGTTCACCCAGCGCGCTGGACGTTCCGGCAAGCCTGAACCAAGATTTCGAAACGGCGCCTCCTTTTCGCATTTCGTCGATGTTCACGACAGTGTTTTCCAGACGTTATCAACGGCTATCGACCGACCGTGCACGAGTTCCGTGGAATTTAGGTGAAGGCATCGCTGCAACATCGCGGCCCTGAATCAAGCTTCCATTAAAAATCTGGAACAATGTCTTTTTTTTACCGCCGGGATCAATTCACCTGCCGTCTGATGAAGGATAGGAAATGAAAGACTTCAAAAAAGTACAGACGGAATCACTTGTCTAGCCGCTTCAACTGCCGTTTTCTGCAGAAATATGCAAAGCCCGACGCCACAATGATGCCTAACATAGTCATACAGCATGCTAAGTCCTTGTGCTATAATTCAAGCATCAATTGAAGCTTTTAGCAAACGTAAGGTAGCAGCTGCGGACAAAAACAGCGTCAAGAGACACGCGCTCCAGACGAGCGTGATTCCGACTGCACGGCCCCTCGTGTTTAACGTAGATGCCTTCGGAACGAGTAAACCGGCTAGTGAACTTTTGTGCCGCCTGTATGTTGCCATAGTATTACCTCTGCAGCCACTGGACAGCACCGAGTACATTTTGATGAAACAGCGTGTGTTCCAAAACGGAGGAGGAAAGACCATGCGCTGAACTCGCACTAAGTAATTACTGCGGCAAGCAGCAGGAGGCGGCATGAGTGCGGGCCCCGGTAGGACTGCTGAATTACTGCAGCCGCAAAGAAGCCGCCCAGACGATGGCGCGAGAGAGCGGCGCAACGAGGGAGGGCGAGGGGACGCGGAAACAAGATCCTTTCCTAAAAAACCGAGCGAGCACGTGGGGCGTGGTTCCGTCCGGGCGGCCGACGCCCGGAACCGCCGCAGTGGTGAACGAAGTACGCTTGAAACACTTCGCATGACGCCTTGGTGGCAGTCACCGAAGACAGGTCACCATGACAACCTAAGGCGGCATTTCCTCAAACACCTGGTCGCGTGCGACAAGCGCAGGAGCACGGACGGCGCTCCCGAACTTTATGGGGATCCCCCGGAAACGCTGATGTTGCGCCTGTGTCAAAAGCTCTCCGCCACGCACAGCCGTGCTACAATTTCTTCGTTTTAATCTCTGGCATGGAAACGATAGAACTGAGCAGTGCGCGTGTGCCGCCTAGTCGCTCTCCAACGTATTAAAGGCCGCGCAGCCCGTGTCACGAATGAAAATGCTGGCCTGTTTATTGGTGAAGCTTTCATTGTACAGAGGACACGCGCTTCAGGTTGCACGGTCGAGAATTCGTGAAATATGCGAGAGTTGATTTCGAAATAATGTAAGCGCCCATGGCTCCTCTGTTATGTAAAACACGTGCACCTATTGAACTTGTTGCACAGCAGTAAACCCTTGGCAGCAGAAACTTGCATTTGCCGTCTCCATAAAAGCAGGTGACGAGTTTTTGGTCTACAGAAGTACTTCAATTACAGGCTAACTACGCCAGAAAACCATGTTGCATCCGTGCTCCGGCCGCTTCCAAACTCGTGAGTCCCGCTGTATTGACCTAGCACCGACCGGTTGCAGAGCGACGGCAAAAACGAACGGCGAGTGAACCTACAGGCCGGGTGAAGACTGCGAAAAGCATATAGTTGGTGAAAGAAAAGTGGTTCGCTACCTACTGCACGAAGGCACATCACCGCGAGTACGAATATATTTCCTGAACGCTGAACCTCGAGAATGCCAGCGATTTAGAGTTTGCGAGGCCAAGTGCAGAGGCGACGTTACCGAGGCGCCCCACGTGCGCGGGCTAGGGCAGCACACGCCCACCATTCAGTGCCACCATTTCGAGGCGGCTCTCCTAAGCCAAGGGCGAAGACGAGCTGCAAGCGCAACGGCGCCAAGGAATGCGCTGCTCACCTGCTTCCCGGGTGCCAGGCATACGACGGCGGCGATGAGGCCGAGGAGTAGTAGAAGGCTGCGATGCGATGCCATCGTGGGACATCGAATGCGGCCTAACCGGCGTCGACACACACACCACGCCGACTGCGCCGACAGATTTGAACGAACGCTTTCTTTGGCGCGCTCGCGCCCTCTCTGAGCACGCCGACGCGAACAGCGCCCCCGCTTGGCAGACGCCGCCGGCGCTGCTGCTGGCCCTCCTCTGCCCCCTCTGGCGATTCTTACGACCGCCCGTACGTTTCCGAAAACGAGCCGCTCTTTATTTTCTCGGAGCCGCCACCTTCGCCACTTAATGGCAGTCCCGTATCTGCGTGTTACGTGGTCTGTATTGATAAGTCTGCGCTTCCCGCCCCTCCTCCGATGTTCTCTAGAACACTTGTCGTGGAAGATGCGAAATAAAACACGGCACTGAGCGAAACCGGTTGCTCGCCGGAGAGAGTGGCGACGGCAATGTGGCCGGAACATCCTACTCGCGCTCGGGAAGCCTGAAGATGGGAGTGGTCGCAGGATCCTTCAGCTCGTCATGCTGCGCACCGAGGAGTGCCCCTGCGACCATACCACACAGCCAGGCATTGACGCGGTACCTACGGCCAGGCCACATTGAACGTTTCTTTGTTCAACAGTTAACCGCCTGGTGCGTTGTGCTCCGCATAAGAGAAACCAGAAAGAACAGACGCCCGGTAAATTGATCCGCTCGCTGAACTTTTAAGTGGTGCCAAAAGTGTGCAGTTCTAACAGTATCTCGTGTAGAAGTCTTAATGGAGTAAATTTTTTCAGCTCGTATTTCCTCTGTCTGCACTAGTTGGTGAGGCGGCAAGCCAACTGGCAACTCGCCAATAGTGTGTGTGGACAACTATGTAATATAATAATAATATCTGGGGTTTAACGTCCCAAAACCACGATATGAATATGAGAGGCGCCGTAGTGGAGGGCTCCGGAAATTTCGGCCACCTGGGGTTCTTTAACGTGCCCCTAAATCTAAGTACACGGTCCTCAAACATTTTCGCCTCCATTGGACACACTATGTATTCTGTTACGATGAACTCGGATGCGTCCAAGTTCTGGGTGGAATGAACAACTTCTGCGCTTTGTGTTAGGAATAATAATAATAATAATAATAATAATAATAATAATAATAATAATAATAATAATAATAATAATAATAATAATAATAATAATAATAATAATGTAAGCAAAGCGTCAGCTTGGCTGCGCCAAACTTCTCCGTCGCTACTGACGCCGGCTATTTGTCTCAGCAAGAGATGCGCATCATCTGCATACAGACGTGGATGAAGCGCACTACTGCTACTCACGCACGAGAATAAAATGGCTCTTCTGCGGACACGCACAGTTACGTTAGTGTCAATGATTACTTGCAGGACTGAAACCATAAACACAGCAAGGACGTCCACGAAGTGCGCCCACCGTCTGATGATTATGGCGGGGTCAATGGCTATACGAGCCACATATTTGATACCTTTGATAATGCGCTGGATACGTTTGTACCACTCTTCGGCAACACGAAGGCATTGAAGGCTTCTTGAATAACCCGCCGCTCTAGCTTAGCGGCTACGGTGTTGGACTTCGATGCTCGAGGATGTGGGCTCGATTCCCGGCCACGGCGGCCGCATTTGGATGGGGGCGGAACGAGAAGCGCCCGTGTAATTAGATGTAGGTGCCCGTCAAAGAACCCCAAGTGGTCAAAGTGAAACCGAAGCCCTCCAGTACGGCGTGCGTCATAATTATATAGTAGTCTTGGCACGTAAAATATAATATAATTGTTCGGGTTTAACGTCCCAAATTGGCACGTGAAAGCCAACTGTTTGGTAGCATGACGTGCATGCATGCGTGGGAATATACGCAAAGCAGCTGTCTCACGGTGCTTCATTCTGGAAAGTGAACACACAAGATGGATCAAATTGGCATCTACTTAAAGAACAACGCAGTCAGTATAGAGCTGGCCTTCGGTAGCCAGTTGACTGCGTTTGTGTCACATATGTATAGCGTGATAACAGAGAATGCCTCGCGTTAAACCCGTGACGCATAATCTGTACGATAACATCGCAGAAGCAATGAAACATGCGGAGGGCTCGATCGCTCTCGTCGAACCCGAGTTCGGCACCGAACGACCGAATTGCCTTGCAGTTCAACGAAGTTGGAGGACGCTATGACCATCGGGATGCACGGCGCATATTTTAACCAGGAAGGCGTCTGGGGACAAAAAGAAACGGGTGAAGACGCAGTGATTTCACTCGGTTGATGACGCGGCTCTGTCGCCCCCAAGAAGCCCACCATGTCGGCCGACGAATTATGGGCACCGTGCTTGAACAGCACTTGCCCGGAAAGTGCCAATCGCCCGGTTATCGCAATTAATGCTTTGGAGAGTACTTCATGTTCTCTTCGCATAGCATTCTAGTAACCTTCCTGACTGCAACTTTCAACCAAGTGAGACAAAAGCGAAGCCATGTCAATAAAGCCGGGAACTGCAGGGAAATGTTCTCTTATCACTCCGCCAGCGAGATTGTCGACAGTGACGAAGCTGCCTTGCAGCGTCTGTCCGAAAAAGCGCAGTCCATACGCTGTGCTCTTCCTGATGCATACACCCGAGCATCTCTATGGTGTATCTGCGTTATCATTGAAAACGATACCACAATGATCGTAGGAAAGAAATTTCGTTGCCTTTTTCTTTGACGTGATGGTCAGGTTTGGTCTTTCGATACTCTTTGATGCGGCATATTCAGATGAAAATACAAGGCGAGCCTTTGGAAATCGATTTCTGAGACATTGTATCATACTTAGGAAACTACTTTACTTGTTATGATAATTCTTGTACTCCCCTGAGATTTCTTGCTCGGTTGCACAGCTCAAAGCGAGCGTTTAGCGCTATCTGAACAAGCACAAGAAAAAGATTAGCTGTAAGCGGAGCTTTCGGAGTATAAAATGTTTGGATAACGCCTTGTTCACGAGCTTTATGCCAGAAGAAACTCTCCGTCTTGGAAACTGCTTCAGCCTCTTCAAACAGATCGGTGTAAAATGTGCGGATGCATCTGTGTCTGTCAAAAATTTTGTTCCTGAGCAAAATTTTGCTGTGGAGCTGAACTTAATTAGTCATTTACTCAACAGAAATTTCTCCTCTGAAGATGGCGGTGAATGCAAACGTCATTGTCGGACGTCTTACGTCAGGCACAAGAAGGCGGAGATCGTGGGTGCCGTCTCCAGGACACTCCTTCCCAGTCTTTCATCAATGTCTGTCTCAAGCCATGTGTGCATTAGGGCTGAATAAGCTGTTGCATGCGAAAAAGCGACTCGTGTTCACACCTAGACGAACTTTTTCCCATAATTGCTTTCGCCAGGAACAATACTGCGACGAGTACAAACACGCATATATGTACAAAGTTGCCCTTTGAAGCAACTCTTGGTCTTTTTTCTGTCAATTTGATGTTTCCTGAACACGAGAGAACCTATTCAAGACCTAAAAATTATGACAAAGACAATTATAGCTACATGCTCACTCATTTAAGTGGTTGCGCGTCAATTTGGACACTTTAGTGGCTTTGTAACTCCGACCTGATAGAAATAATGCAACACGTTTTTACAGATTAAGTTAGAGCACACACTGGGCTTTAATTCTGAGAAGCTTAAAGAAAATCGAAGTCGTTTTTTTTTTCAATTGCACTTCAAAGTATCGCATTTTTAGAGACATGTCATCACTTATGCATTTTTGGTTTCCGTTTGACATTGTTCTCGGCAATAATATTTAATGCAACTGTTAAACTAATGTGTGGCAGCACTCTGGGAAATTTTGGAAATTCCGAGTATTATAGACGCGAAGCAAAAAAAATCTGAAACTAGAGCATTATTGAGCAATGTGCCGTAGTTGTGATGTTTTTTTTTTCATAAAATACGGGGACAAAACTGTAAGATAATAACAATGTATAAACATATGTAACTCGTAGTATGCCAAGAAAAATTTTGAGACTCACAGCTACAATACTTATTTCGTAGGACCTTGTCAATATCCCATTTTCGCGCAATTCGCAAGAAGCGGTTCTGCTGAGTGGAGACTTTCGAATTTTTTCTATTAAAGTAACATTTTTTTGCGCAAAACTAAGAATGGTTTCGTGGCCTTGCGGACTGGAACAGCAAGATACATTTTTTCAGCAAAATCAAAGGGGGTCCGCGGACATGAACCGACGTTCTTATCTGAACACACTCGGCACACGATCTTTCCTCGTCCCCACAATTACGGGGTACTTTTGCAACTCTAGCACTCCGCTTCGATCGAATTGGGCTTCATCTGGCAGATGAAGCTTGTAGGAGTGCTATCACCCCCTGTAAAGTCGTTCGCGCCTCATGGCGCACGCGAGTCTCGCGGATTAGCCGCAGTTAACTTAAACAGCCGCCTAGCGAGAGGTGGCGCTGTGCTTGCGCGGTGTAAGGTTAGCATGGTGTAGAGTCACTAGAAAAATTTCAGAGTATCGCATCTGTTTTCCGCGCGCCGCCGCCGACGCGATTGGCTTACTCGCATCACGTGACCTCTCGCCGCCATATCCCTTCCAAGCGCTTTGGGTGCAGGCGCGTTCAATGCAGAGCGCGGCCGGACATTTAGCAGTACCACGGTCCGTAGAAGTACTTCGTCGCTTATTTAAACGCCTCACGCAGATGCCAGAGAGTAGCTCACCAGTAACCGAACGTTGCATTCCGTGTGGGAAACATTAACGTCAAAGAGCGTCGTTGTATGTGGCTGCGTAGTTGGCCGCGGAATGAATTAGCCCCCATCGAATAACACTCCTTTCTGCAGTGAACTACACAAACTTTGCTAGAAAAGCTCCCATGCAACAGGATACTTCACCTTTTCGGTTCGCTATGTTAAGCGATATTGAAAACTACATACTACATACCTTTCTATTTGCTCGGCTGTTTATATGCCGATCTGTTGAACAGATGGTGCATGCATTTCGAGTTATAAGCGTGTTACGCACGAGAGCAGAATCGAAGATTTATTGAAATAATAACTGTTTACTGTATACCTTGAAGGCAATTGTCGCATGATCATTCGCCACTGCGCAAAACTGAAGCGTGGTACTCTGTTGATAAACTTGGTATTAAGCGTATTTTTTTTTCAAAAAATGTTGCCAATGCTGCATTGCGCCGAGCGTAACCTTACAATACTGCCTAGTGGGCGAGAAATGGTCACAGTAAAAAAAAAATCAGCTTATCCTCCCACGGATTGAGGGAATCGATTTCATGCGAGCCCTAGATCTATATACACACTGTGCTGCAGTAGCATTCGCGTTAAAAATTTTCGGGATGTGCTATTTCTGATCAAAATAACATAAAGCACTGCGCCGAGGAAGTTTTAACAAGAGTGCATTACGAAAAAGAAAAGTTCAAATTAAAAGCAGTGCAGAAACCGAACCCCAGCTGTTTACGCGCTGGCAACGCAAAAAAAAAAAAAACTTTGTCAGAACACAGCAAAATATTTGCAAATGCACTGCAACGTTGGGAATATTAAGAAAACAAAAAATATGAAATGAAACAACTGAGTAGTGACGTCAATCATTTTTGATGGCCTATTTTCTACGTATCTGTTAGGAAATGAAAACGTATTCGCAAAATAAGATGCACCTTATCTACCGCACGCCGATTCGCCCGTGCGTTCGGCTGCTGGCGTTCCGAACCGAGACAAATACTTCACGCACAACTTCGACTTACCGTACACACACCACTTCTATTACAGATAACACCCAGCTGAACAGCAAGCATGGTGCGCAAGTAAGGTATGCGTCAGCGATCAGTCGAAGAACGCAATGCTGAGTGTTCTCGAATGCGCTATGAAGTGAACCTGAACACCGACTGCAGAGCAAGCCCAAACAGCCAACATTCACCAAATGTCGAAGTAAATGGCATCTCGAACGGTCATTACGCTAAAGCAGCTATACAGCTCTGGACCTTGCGAACACACCCGGCCGTGAAACGAAAAGAGACCGATGAAGCCACGAAGAAAGTTCGCGAGCACATGGCAACATTCGCCACACGTTTCATTAGCTGCACCGCTTACCGCGCAGTCGATTTATGACTGTCGATGACACACACACACACACACACACACACACACACACACACACACACACACACACACACACACACACACACACACACACACACACACACACACACACACACACACACACACACACACACACACACATTGCAGTTACGGCGAGTGTAACACGGCATCGAGGCGAAAAGATCGGTCACTTCTCAACAAACGCTACCAACGCGCTGGACGGTCCGGAAGGGAAATGGCCGCCGCCGCCCAATGTTGCCCGCGTGCAGCCTACCTTTGCGGTACTCTGAAAATTTCCAGTGGCTCTAGCATGGTGGCGCCAGCAGCGCCGCCTGGCGGGGGCAGTGATAAACAGGGAACAGCATCGAGTCTTTTTTTGGTGTTTGGCGGCGTGCGCAGACGGACGTCTCCCGCAGTGGGTCCATGGGGACGACACCGCGGCTCGTTTCCCGTGGACCCCTCGTGGTGAGTCGAACGTCGGCGACGCCGCATTCGCGATACCATGTATAAGCGTTATGTTGCTTGGGTTTGTTATGTTTTCTGTGTATTGTATTGGTATTGCATAATATTACTTAGCGTCCTAATAGTTATGTATTAAGTTCAGCTGCCGAGCTCGTCGTTATATAAGCTATTAATAAATGTACGCGTGTTTGTTGCTCGACGGTGTGAACTGTGTCCGTGTGTTATGAGAGCGGCGATCTCTTCACATTCCAAAAGCTAGGGCAAGCCTGTCATGAAAAATGGAGATGCCTTTTGTAATGAAAGAATTTGATTCCGCCCCCACTCGTTCACGCCGCCCACTAGCTTCAATGGCACATATATGTCGCCCTGATGATATTGAACTACAGGCAAAAAATACACCTCTAACTTGTTGTTCCCGGGCCGTGAAAGTCAAGTCGGCTGATAGCACTACTATAGGGCTGGGTACAGCATATCGTCTTCGCGATCTTGCAGGTTACATTGTAAAGCTGATGGAAACGATGATACTTGCACTTCTATAAGCGATATCTCGAGAGTTACGCTGTATGCTCCGCCTCCATGGCAGTGTTTTGTCAGGTGCTGCTCCTTTATTAACGGCATTATTGACCTCGCAGCATTGTCACATTGTCAAACGAGAGACGATTGGCAGGCACATATCCGTTGTGCTATGACGTCAGAGAGAAAGGGAGGGAGAAAGGCTGACCGTTCTTCGATTTGCTACACAACAGGGGAAAAAAGAATGAGAAACAAGACAGGATGAAAAGTTTGACCGCAACAAAGAAAATTAGTGGCCGCTATAAGCGTTCACTGAGTTCAGTTGACCGCGTATAAGCATAGAAATGCTTTCTCGGTCATCTATATGAAGGCGCATATGACAACGTTGCTCATGACGGCTATTATGAACACGCTGCAGGCTGTCGCACGTCCTCTGTTTCAATGGGTTGTACGACCTGAAGGTAGTCCCACCAGGGGATTATACAACCCCTCCCAAACACCCCTCTCCCAAAGGGAAGACCACACCTCCCCTCCCTCCAATTTCATCCACAAAGGGAGTGAAAGAGATCTCCCCGAAACCACCACCCCCTCCTTCCCACGATTTGGCAACAACTCCCCGAAACCAGATACAGCCCCACAACAGAACGTTATGCCTGCTATGGCTTTCTTAGAGAAGCAGTGTTGCAGTGTTATTCGATGTGAGCATCGTCGGTCTAACTTACCTGTCAGCGAGTACCGTTCGTCTTTCGATTCATATCGATGCCATTTCACTTTAAGGGGGCCCCCGAACCACTCCAAGTTCAAGGACGAGTTCCTTTCTCGCCTTCACTAGCCTTACTGCAGGTGATATCGCCTCCTCGCCACTTATTCCTTCACACAGCACGTGTACAATGTCAGCTCTAAGCGTTGAACCTATCGGGATTTCGCGCTTGTCGGTGACACGCTGCTATTCCGCTTGCGCTGTCGGAAACTCACAAAATGAAGTGAATCGGTTGAAGATCGGGTGGACGACGGCATGGCAAAGCAGGGTAGGAGACAATTCACAAATGATATTTCTCCTATGTGAACCAGTCGAGAGTACGTACCCTAATGACAACACGTGAATCACCGGTCTGGTGTCCCGAAGTGCGCCAAAAAGAAGAGAAACGCCAAGAGAGAATATCACGCTCGTTTCTTGTATTTTCAGAGGCTGTTTAGGGGCCCTTTATACTACTGCAGTTGCTCGCCTTCAGGTGCGCGCACAATTTCAGAAAGAAACGACCCCGACATGATCTTATCTAGTCTGACTTGATACAACGCAAAGAGTGCGTTAACTGCCTTCATATGCACATACAGAGCGTAATTCCCTGTCTTTATGGAAGGATGCACCATGTCATATTAAAGGATTATCCGATTTCTGTGCGTACTCATCGACCATAATGTTTCGTAGAACACCCGCTGCGCATGTCTTAGAAATAAACAGCGGGTGAGCTAGCCTAGCTGGTGCATTGTAGAAAGCGAAGTTACCAGCCGTAAAACGACGACCAAGGTAGAACAGTCGTCATCTTTACCGTGCCTGTCGTGTTTTCGTTGGAAATTGAACTTTTGCGCATGTGGCTAGCGTATCTATACGAAGCGCAAGTGCTTAGCACTTCGTAGATTCTCGAGCTTAGAGCCACACCAACGTATTCCCTCGTCACCTTCCAAGAAAAAAATATATAATTAAAAGGCGTAATACCCCGTTTCGCTTGCTCCGTGTACAGACTTGCATTGCGCCGTTGTTCGATCGTGTGACTATCTCAGGGAGGGGAATGACTGGACATGAGCGGAAAATCTTAGAAGCCCTTTATATTGTAAATCACAACGTTTACCCAGCTAGCAGGTATGTAAAAGGTGATATTAACCTCATGTGTCGTGGGTTGAGATGAGGATGCGCATGCGTGGGATGGTTTGGGCGGCAATGCAACCTTCCGCTGAAGCACACCTGAAAGTCCAGCGTTTGTTCGGTCCAACGCCTTTTCTTGTGTGTTGTGTGTGTGCGTGCGTGCGTGCGTGTGTGTGCTTGCGTGTGCGTGCGTGTGTGTGTGTGTGCGTGTGTGTGTGAGAGAGAGAGAGAGAGCCGGTTTCGCTGTTTTCGCTGGTACCCCCGATTTCAAGCGCATTGCAGTCAATAATCGCTTCTTTGACGACGCTGCTTGTTTCCGCACCCTAAAGGGTGCAGCAGCGCAACAGGAAAGTCACGTGACCTGAGCAGAAGTACGTCATGTTAACGTCATACCACCGCCAAAATTTTAATTGGTTCTGCCTGGCGTTGCATAGGTATCGCTATTTTGCCAGTGTCAGTGGTTAGTTCCTGTAAATAGGGCGAGGTGAAGCAATAACCTGCGCCGTGCCACTTCGCAGTTCTTTTGCCGGCATCACTATGCTGCCGTGGTCGCGCGTTTCCGTAGCCTAAATGCCGCAGCACCGGAACTTCTGGTTACATGCGGGAGCCGACAGAAACTGGCTGCTCTACTAGTGACGTCATAATTGGCGTTTATGCTCAGGTCACGTGACTCTCCCGCATGTCACGGCTACCCGCTGCGGCACTCTTTAGGCTACGGAAACGCGCGACGACGCTATCCGCTGTGATTACGAAGGGATCAAAGTGATTCCTATGCGGCAGCGCACTTGCGATGCATCTTTATTCTTTACAGCTCTTCTCGAAGCCTCTACGACAGTCGTCTATGCTGGAAGCTGCCGCCACAAGCCACGCGATGTTGTTGCGGCTCATTTGGCAACTACAAAGGCTTACCTTATTGGAATGGACGACACACCTATGTGCGACTCTTGCGGAATCGAGGAAACCACTTTCTGCCATTGTTCTCCTTACACACACACACACACACACACACACACACACACACACACACACACACACACACATATATATATATATATATATATATATATATATATATATATATATATATATATATATATATATATAATATAGGCGGAGGCAGGCACGCGTTGGAACGCCCGCGTGCCTCTCCAGTCCGGCCAGAAGGCTTTTATTCCACCACCAGTGCAAAAACATATAACGAACCTGCATATCACAGGCGCGTCTCCGCAGCGGCCGACGGCGAGACGGCAGCCGCTATGGTTTTTGGTGAGCGCTTCATCTTCGGTATTGGTCTACGCGCTCGTTGTATGCGCACGCAGCGATCCGATGGAAACTATAACGTGTAACAGCTCTGCTGTAAGATGATCTTACGTCTACGTGCTTACCACCCGAGAAAGAAAGAGAGAGAGTAAGCGTGTCAGCTAAGCTTACTCAGTGACTAGGGCGACACTCCTGCTGCTACAGGTAACAGCGACGATCATGCGTTTATATCCAGGTAACAATAAAATCTTGCAACGTGAAATGGCAAGCCACTTCGATAAAATCACATTGGCATAGCAAAAATTACACCATCTCCCGCTAAAGGGGACCATGAGGCGATGCGAAGCCGGAGCACTTGCACGATCGCGTTCCGTTGGCGTTCGTTGGGCATGCTACCGACCTCGCGCTCGGTACATTCGCCGGGTTTTTCGCGCAGTATGCCGCCGCCGCCGCCACAGAAATCCGACTCCGAAAAGGAGTAACACTGGCCAAAAGGAGTAACATCAATTTTTTTTTTATTATTGGCACTAGCTCCGCGTGACACCCATTGCTATCTTCCAGATCACCCTGTCTAGCACCGGACGAATTTGTCGGAAAACCGTGATGAAAATGAAGGCGTATATAAAGGGGATGCAACAGGTTAAGCTAAGCGTTGCATATGATAGAGTGGAAATTAAGGTATGTCATAGGTTAAAATTGGAGTCATATAATTTGTAGAAAGTAGTGTAAACAGTAATTACATCGCAGAAATCTATTGGAAGGGGGGGGGGGGAGGGCATCTAACGGATCAGATCTCAGTCCCGCGCTTCTTCCTACTTGGCAGCGCGCCAAACACGAACGCTGAAAACGTATTGGGCGCGAGGCCCACCACTGGAACCGCCGGCGCCACCGTCGGCGTGACGTGCTTGGCAGGATGACGTGGTCTCAGCGGCCGCGTCGGCTGGTTGTGGAGCGTTGCCGCGTGCTTTGAAAACGAGTTTCAAGTTCCACCTGCGCTGCGGTCTGTTCAAATGCGGAGGTTTTCTGGCATGTTGAACACAATTGAACCCATTGTAATAGGAGTGGCTGCCTCCGAAGGCGACGAACATACTGCTCTACTGCTCGGTGCCGAACTTACGCAACGGAGTCCGGTGTCAGCCTGTACCCGCGGGCCCGCGGGACAAGAAACCGCGTGAAGCGTGGGTTGTGAGGCTAAGAACCGGCAAAGAGCCATCGGCTACATATCGTGTGTGCAACAAGCACTTCCGCGCCGAAGACTTTCGCTACTGCGTCAGTGCTGCGATGTTCGGCGACTAGAAGAACGCGTGCACTGAGACGATCGCTCGCGCGTTCTTCCCGCCGGCTAATGGTGCGTATCTCTCGCAGGATGGAAAAGGCGCTAGCTTTTAACAGGTGCGATGCATTCTCAGAACCCTCCCGTGCGACCTCTTAACAGTCGGCCCTATGCTCAGCGTCCGCAAAATCGGCTGCAAATCGTAAGACATTTTTTAGATACGTTAGAATAAAACAACTCACAGGGTCCCTTATGCGTTCGCCTAAGATGACTGGAAGGCGAAAGACATCTCCTTGTCGGTCGAAGTATTGATTCTCCCCCACCCCGCTCCAAAAGCGTTTTGCATCTAAAGCGGATTTGCACTGCCTCCGTGAGCAGCGCACCGATCACGGAGGCCGTGCAAAGCGACCATGTCGTTTGAATGCGTTATCATGTGACGTCACGCTATGTGGCGTCATGGTGACGCCATAATGACGCCACAAATTTTGGCGATCTCTGACGTCATGATGACTTCATGGTGGCGTCATGACGTGACGTTGATTTTCTGCATCCCTCGTGTTGACGCCGCCGACGCAGGACGCCGAAGACGGTGGTCAATCTTCCAGTTTAATTGACGTGTGAATACGTCATCATGTTACGTCACGTCTTAATGACGTCACAAATTTTAGCGATCTGTGACGTCATGACGACGTCATCACGTGTTGATTTTTTTGCATCACTCGTGTTGACGCCGCCGGCGCAGGACGCCGAAGGTCAATCTTCACGGTTGATGCGGTGTCTAAGGCTTTCGCTTTCATAAGCTACACGATGTTTGCTGGTATGTAGTACATAGCGAGTGAGTCAAATGCTGCGGCTGATGTGTACTGCATTTATGTTGGCAATAGCATTCTTTCAGTCAAGCTTGCTTTCTACGGACGCAAACACTACGTGCTAAAAGGCCCAAATTTATTTGTGCCGCTCTCAAACTCAAGTTGGGCCTCTCCTACCCCATGTATTTTCTTGGAGCCCTATTTATTTATGTGGGAAAGATGCCGCGCTGTTCGCGTTAGATACGACACTGCTGCCAAAATTACTGGGGTACTAGACAAATAATGGTGCGCATTAAAATTATGCATTTTACACTTTACACGTTGTTGTTACCCTGCTTTGTAGCTGCAGGTTGTTGCAGTAACTTCCCTTTCTTTCACCGCTATTTCAAGTTCATGTGGGTCCTTGTTCACAGCCGACGTTTCCAGAACAAGTCCGGCGAACGTTACTGTATTTTCTTTCTTATCCTTGGCGTTGCATGCTACTATACATGCTTGGCCTCGTAGACAGCCTCTCCCTCCACCAGCAATCTCGAAGTGGTGAAGCTTTGGTATATGAATTTCTAGATGACAAAGAGCGGCAAGTTCGCTGGAAGGGAACGATAATTAAGGAGCACATTAGAAAAGGCATCGTATTTGCCCACGCTTTGTGTGAGCACCAAACGAAGCGAATGCACTGAATAAAGAAACAGAAGAAGCGGAAATTGCTCGCTGAGAAGAGCAATCAACATGCAGTGCGAGGACATTAACTTGTCAAATTACATTGAAATGCACATGAATTACGACAAAAAAAAAAAAAAAAAACATTCGATCGTCGGGACGGCACATCACAAGTTGCCATAGGTTCACCGAAGTCGTAGTTGTAACGAAATTGCTTTTGAACTGCTCTGATAGCGTCCACGCGAGCAATAGTTGTTTTGTAGCGAAGCATTCCTACTCAGTAATGGGTCGTCCTGTCGAGCGCCTTCCAGTGGGTCGTTCTCTTCTCTGAGAGCACGCCCCTCGTGCAGAGAGTCGGCCCCGCTTTGACTGTCGCTGCCGTGCGCCGTCGCTGAGTGCCCGTTAATAAACGTCTTGACAATTTGGTGGAGAGTGCTGTGCCCTTTAAACAACTGCGGTCCGCATTCGATGCCCTTGGAGCTTCGATCCCGTACCGTGCCTGCTACCATGACTCAAGACGCCGCCCAGCAAACGCCTCCTCTTGCACCGACGCCATGTCCGGGTGTCCCCCGCATCCGCGACCCTCCTATCTTCACCGGCGCGGATGGCACCGACGTCGAGGACTGGCTCGCGATCTACGAGCGTGTGAGCGTCCCTAATAAATGGGACGAGGCAGGCAAACTGAGCAACCTCGTTTTCTACCTCGCGGGTGTGGCAAGTCTATGGTATAACAACCACGCATCCGATTTCGCTACGTGGTCCGCTTTCAAGACCGCCATCATCGACGTCTTTGGCCGCCCTGCCGTTCGCAAGCTGCAAGCCGAACAGCGGTTACGTGAACGAGCCCAGCAGTCCGGCGAGTCTTTCACGAGCTACATTGAAGACGTGCTCGACTTGTGCAAGAAAACCAACGCAACCATGTCTGAAGCCGACAAGATCCGGAACATCATGAAAGGCATCGACGACGATGCCTTCACCATGCTACTCGCCAAAAACCCTCGCACTGTGGCAGAGGTCATCACGCTGTGCCAAAGTTACGAGGAGCTACGCCGGCAGCGGCTGATGACGCGTCGACCCCCATCCCGCGACGCCGATCTCGCTGGCTTGTCGGCCGTGTCGGACCACTCCGTCTTACTCGCCGAAATCAAGTCATTCGTCCGGGAGGAAATTGCCCGCCAGTTCTCCTTACTGGCCTTCTCTCACCCGCAGGATGTTGTACAGTCGTCGACCACACTGCTGCCTCCCCTACGCCGGGCTATTGAGCAGGAAATCGCGGAGGTTATGCCGGAATACCACCAGCCCCCTCCTGCGTCTGCACCGCTCAGTTACGCCCAAGTTGCAGCCAGGCCGCCCCCAGCGCTCCCTGTGGTGCCCCCGCTAACATACGCTGGAGCCGTCACCAGGCCTCAGGCCTTCGAAGCGAGTGTGCCGGCTGCGTACGCCGACATCATCCCTACGCCCCGACTGCAGCCCACCATGCAGTCGTCATATCAGCAGCCGCCCCGCCCCTCGCGTCCTGCCACGTGGATGGGACCTAGCTCGGCAAACCGATGGCGCACTGCCGACAACCGCCCGATCTGCTTTGCGTGCGGTTGCGCCGGCCACGTAGCCCGCTATTGCAACCGCGTGCAGCCGCCTCGAGTCGGATCAGCCGTCACCAACCAGTCCAGCCGCCCGTATTATGACCCGCTGCCGCCTATGTCACCGACGTCACGCCCAGGTCCATCTACCCGTCGTTCACCGTCCCCACGACGCCGCTCACTGTCACCGATGCGGCCTCGTCCGGTCGCACGAGACCAGGAAAACTAGTCGTCGCAGTCCAAGAGGCAAGGGCTGCGACGCTATCGAACAGCCAAAGCCCTCAGCAAAGCCCATCAAACGTAGTAGACGTGTTTGTAGATGGTGTGCGCACATCGGCCCTTGTAGATACTGGAGCTGCCGTTTCCGTTATGGACGCTAAATTTAGCCGACTACTACGAAAGGTGACGACGCCACTTTCCGGGCTCTCCCTCCGTACAGCCAGCGCTCACAGTATTCACCCGACAGCGGTGTGCACAGCCCGTGTCGTGATTCAGGACGCTCTGTACGCCGTCGAATTCATCATAATTTCCTCATGCTCTCACGACGTCATCCTGGGATGGGATTTTCTCGCCCGTCACGCCGCCGTAATTCGTTGCGCACCAGCCGAAATAGAGCTCTCACCATTCGCAGATTTGGCGCCGGCGGACAGTACACCGGCTGCGACCAAGGTACTCGTCAAAGACGACACCACACTTCCTGCAAACTCGTCAACGGCTGTGTCAGTCTGCTGCACTGGACTCACCGACGCCGTTGCACTCCTCTCTCCATCTGACCGCGTCTTCACTAGAAAAGGCTTGTTGGTGCCATTTGCGACCGTGCAAGTCATTCAGGGCGACACCGACATTTTTGTTACGAACCCATCCCCGTACATTGTTAGGTTGGTGCGAGGGGAATGTCTCGGCGGAGCTGAAGCCCTTGAAGACGCACAAGTTATGGACGCACCGGGTGACACGCACTGCGCCAACTCCCATTCGCTCAGTGCTGTTTCCACATCTGATTCGTCACCCGCTGATTTATTTGGTTCCTCGATTGCTGAACACCTTACGTCGGTCGAGCGTTCCCAGCTTCTATGCCTGTTGGAAGAATTTCGTTCTTCGTTCGATGTAGCGCAAACTTCTCTCGGCCGCACGTCTGCTGTCACGCATCGCATCGACACTGGCGCCCAACCACCACTGCGGCAACGTCCATATCGCGTGTCGCCAACAGAGCGTCGTGTAATTACCGAGCAAGTCGAAGACATGCTTCGCCGCGATGTTATTCGACCCTCAAACAGCCCGTGGGCGTCTCCTGTCGTTCTCGTTGCGAAGAAGGACGGCTCTGTGCGGTTCTGTGTGGACTACCGCCGACTCAATAAGATCACCCGTAAGGACGTCTATCCCCTACCTCGAATAGACGATGCCATTGACAGCCTGCAAGGAGCAGAGTTCTTTTCATCGCTCGATTTGCGCTCAGGGTACTGGCAAGTCCCCATGGCTGATGACGCTCGACCGAAGACAGCGTTTGTCACACCCGACGGCTTGTACGAATTCAACGTCATGCCGTTTGGGCTGTGCAATGCGCCTGCGACCTTTGAGCGCATGATGGATACCGTTCTGCGCAACTTGAAATGGCACACGTGCCTATGCTACCTCGACGACGTCGTCGTTTTCGCCCCGGACTTCTCAACACACCTTCAACGCCTCCGGCAGGTTTTGACGCGCTTGAGCGACGCCGGGCTACAACTGAATCTCAAGAAGTGCCGATTTGCAGCACGGCAGCTGACGATACTAGGATACTTGGTGTCCAAGGACGGCATCCTCCCAGATCCAGCCAAGCTTCGGGCCGTGACAGAGTTCCCCAAACCTACGTCCGTCAAAGAACTGCGCAGTTTCGTAGGACTATGCTCCTACTTTCGGCGCTTCATCCGAAACTTCGCGACTATCATATCACCGCTGACGAAGCTCCTTGGAAGTAACGGGCCCCTCAATTCGTGGTCGTCAGAGTGCGACGACGCTTTCGCAAAGCTCCGTCGTTTGTTGACGTCTCCTCCCATTCTACGCCACTACGACCCTACGGCCCCTACAGAGGTACACACGGACGCCAGCGGTGTTGGCCTCGGTGCTGTCCTTGCGCAGCGCAAACCTGGGTTCCCGGAATATGTTGTCGCATATGCAAGTCGTACGCTTACTAAAGCCGAGACCAACTACACCGTCACGGAGAAAGAATGCCTGGCAATCATTTGGGCCCTTACAAAGTTCCGACCTTATTTGTATGGTCGCCCGTTTGATGTCGTGACCGACCATCATGCACTGTGCTGGTTGTCGTCATTGAAGGATCCCTCAGGCCGTCTTGCCCGTTGGGCACTTCGCCTGCAAGACTACGACATCCGCGTGCTGTACCGCAACGGACGTCAGCATGCTGACGCCGACGCCCTGTCGCGCTCTCCCTTGCCTGACGACAATGCCCACAACTCAGCGTCTCACTTTGTCGTTTCTTCCATCGATATTCACACCATCGCTACCGAGCAGCGCAAGGATCAATGGATTGCCTCACTGATAGACTTGCTGACTGATCCATCGGCCACACCATCCACACGCTTTTTGCGTCGTCAAGCCCACCATTTCGCCGTTCGCGACGACCTGCTCCACCGACGCAATTACAACGGCGACGGCCGCCAGTGGCTACTAGTAATACCCCGCAGTCTGCGTTATGACATATGCGAGTCGTTCCACTCTGATCCGCAGTGTGCACACCCTGGGGTATCGAAAACCTACCACCGCATTCGCCAACGTTACTTTTGGCGAGGGATGTACCGCTACGTGGAGAAGTTCGTTCGCTCCTGCATCGATTGTCAGCGCCGCAAAACTTCAATGCACCTGTCGCCAGCAGGTCTGCAACCTCTACCTTGCCCTGACCGACCGTTTGGGCGCGTTGGCATCGATTTATATGGGCCACTTCCCCTGACGTCCGCTGGTAACCGCTGGGCCATCGTCGCTGTAGACCACCTCACGCGATACGCTGAAACTGCTGCCCTCCCTGCGGCTACAGCGAGCGATGTGGCCTCCTTCCTGCTCCACCGATTCATGCTGCGTCACGGTCCACCCCAGGAGCTGCTCAGTGATCGAGGCCGTGTCTTCTTGTCGGAAGTCGTCGAAGCCATTCTCAAAGAGTGCAACGTTGTTCACCGCAAAACTACTGCTTACCACCCGCAGACGAATGGCCTCACCGAACGCTTCAACCGTACGCTAGGCGACATGCTCTCGATGTACGTCGCCGCCGACCACACGAATTGGGATGTCATTCTGCCCTTCGTCACGTACGCCTACAATACCGCTCCTCAGAGCACTACTGGTTTCTCACCATTTTTCTTATTGTATGGCAGGCACCCGTCGCACACCATTGACACAATCCTTCCCTACAAGCCGGATCGATCTGAATGTGCGCCTATTTCTGCCACAGCCAGACTTGCTGAGGAGTGTCGCGAGCTCTCCAAGACCTTTACTACGAATAGCCAAGCGCGGCAGAAAAGTATTCGCGGTGACACCACCAGTTCTGCGTCCACGTTCCTTCCTGGAGCGCTCGTATGGCTCTCGGTCCCTACCACTGCACCTGGCCTCTCTTCCAAACTACTGCCCAAATACGAAGGCCCCTACCGTGTCGTCGAACGCACATCCCCGGTGAACTACCTCATCGAACCCACCGACCCATCTTTGGACATGCGCCGTCGAGGGCGCGACATTGTCAACGTGGCGCGCCTGAAGCCCTACCATGACCCGCTCATAGTGACAAGTTGCTAGGTCGCCAGGCGGCTCCCTTTTCGTAGCCGGGGAAATTGTAGCGAAGCATTCCTACTCAGTAATGGGTCGTCCTGTCGAGCGCCTTCCAGTGGGTCGTTCTCTTCTCTGAGAGCACGCCCCTCGTGCAGAGAGTCGGCCCCGCTTTGACTGTCGCTGCCGTGCGCCGTCGCTGAGTGCCCGTTAATAAACGTCTTGACAGTTTGTGTATTCACAAATGTTCATATTTTGCGGCCTGAAGCTCACAGCACGGTGCCAAAACGCGCTCGTCGCGAAAGCGAAACCATGAGTATGGACATGCATGCAGACGCTCATACATGAAGAAGCACCGTCGGTCGCCGTGAACCCGTGCGATCGCTGGCTTGAGGCTTCTTTCTGCGATGCCCCATTTGGTTATAGAGGAAGTCTACTCTAACGAGATATTTCACATAGTCTGCACTCAGCTAATGACTACCTTTCACGCAAGAAGCCGGTTCAGGGGTCTCCGTCGCGGTGACCGCATGAAGCGGGCGCTTCGTTTTCTGCAAAGAGACAGCGACTGTAAACTACCTTGGGCGTTCTGTTGGTCAAAACTTATTATTTTGACAGTAAAGAACATATTTCGTTTCGAAAGTACTTGTAGAAGTTTCCTAGAGGGTTTCCGCAAGGTATCTTTGTAGAGCGCCGAAAGCAAAACCTATAGAGGGCGACTCCGTAACTCCTCGCCCCCAATACGGAAGGGATGCGCGACCGGTGCCAGTGCCACTCCAGGACCACTAACTCCCTCACTAGGGTCGCATTATTTTCTTTTGTTTGTTTTTTCTTGTGCACCTGCGGTAAACACATTGTGAGAAGATGCAGGAGGCCGTTAAGTGTCTGCAAAAAAAACAATGTTTAGGAGACCATCGTGTAGCGAATCTATACCCGGGAGCGAACGCGGAGTAAGAGTATAACTTCGTTCATACGTTAAAAAAAAAAGGAAAAAAGAAGGAAAGAAAGCCGGGAAAAAATGTACTACCCTGGAAAAAGTACAATTCGAATTCACTAAAACGGCGCGCACTTTCACTTGACAACTATATCGCGAACGTTGGCACCGGGAAATCGTACGAAACGGGAACAACGAGGTTCCACTGTATCTGTGCGATTGCGTAGTCAGGCTTGTGCCGGATGTGGCCCGTCTCGCCTCTGCTGTGCACCGTTACGGATGCTACCGGCTGTGCTCGAGTGAGCGATACGAAGCGGAAAGTGAAGCTTCTCCATAGCGGTGCTCGTGCTCTGTTGCTGACGTTCATTTTTTTTTGTTTGCAGCGTTTTGCGCCCACTGACGTTCGACGCAGTAAACAGGGCACGGAGCGCTGCTTCACTGTCGTGTTCACTCTAGCACTGACTTACGCAATAGTGCACAGCATCAGTGGCACGGCGCACAGAGCCGGCAAACTTGTGACCCCCCTGGCATCACGCGGCCTCCGGATGCACCACGCGGCGATGCTTTTCATCCGCGGAAGACTCCCGCTGAGGACCTCACATGTCACGTGCTCTTTATTTCTTTCTTTTCTTGACCATAACGCTGTCCAAGCACGTGCGGCCTTTTAATCCAGCCTTCTTCTGCGTCCTTCATTTAAATGAAGAAAAGAAAATATGAGCGCGAAACCAGGAACGTTTCCGGCTTGAGATGCTCTCTCTTTATCTTGTTCTTAACAGCACCTCGATGTTATCTGTGCCATCGCACCTGCGACAGGCAAAGGAAGCTATATCAGACTGCTGCTGCATCGCGAGTGCGGCTCGCTGTTATCACGTACACGCAATGCTTGCAGATAGTTCGAATCTTACTACGACGACGTGGCCAGACGGCTCGGCCACTCTCGTGTTGAAAGTCAAACTCCAAAAGAATTAGGCTCTTTGCCTCCGTTGAGCTGCCGAAAAACTACATTATCTCGACAAACTGTAAAAAAGCCACGCTGTCCTGTCGTGAACAATTGGGCCTTGATAGTTCCTCTTTAACAGTGATACGTAAACGGTAGCGCGTTTCAATTTTGTTTCGTGTAGATTTCGCAATAACATGCTATATCACACGTCTCAAAGAACAATTCTTCTTTCACTGAAAGTATTTTGACCGTTGCTCGGTATTGATCAGAATGTTCACTAGTACAGTATTACGAGATACTGCAGCGCAAGAAACAGACGGACAGAACAAAAATTGGGGGACCCTTAAAGGTGCCCTGCAACACTTTTTGAGCAGGGTCAAAAAGCGCTGCCAATCGGTAGTCGAGGCTCCCGAGAACACGCGAGCCATATATTATAGCGAAGCGAGCGGCCTGGAATTTACAATAAATTCTCAAAGTCAGCTGAAAATCGCTCCCTCTCATCTCGACAAATGATGTATTAGTCCGCAATATATGACGCGATTGTCGGCAGTTCCACCATTGGCTGATGTTATAATCACGATAACACCCTTATTATTACCTTCATTGTTAATTTTGAGTTCAATAAGTAGATAATATGTATGTTTATATTGTGTTATGCCGTTAAAACACCAAAGAAACATTAATATTAGCACTTCCGATCCCATCGACAGCTTGTCTGCTCGTAGTTGCGTGGTTGCGTTTTCTTCACCATGCGCAGTGCCGAAATCGTGAACATTTTTGTGCTTTTGACCATCGCCGGTTGCCGTTGAGAGTGGCAGCCGTTCGAGTGTTGCCTCGTCAGCTGGAAACTGCATCGTCGGCACGTTCTCACCACCGACCGAGGCAGCGGTGCAGCATTTCTCCGATAACAATGCTGGCGCCGGCTGGTTTAGGATACCTGTGTTCGCTGTATGGCGAAAGTCCCGTTCGCTGTCTGTTCAGTATGTCATCGAGCCGTACCTCGGCGTATCCTCCCCATAGTCTCAGGTTCCCGAGAAACCGCGACACAGCAACCAAGCAGACTCGCATTTTCACGGTAGCTGCAGACAGCCGGGGGATGGGTCCGCGCCGGCCCGATGCCCCACGATCCTTTCTTCTAGTCTTTAGTTCTTTGTTGTCAGCCCGCACTCGCTGTGCGCCCGCATTCGAAGAGCAAACAGCATCGAAGTACCGCCACTGGGAGAAGGGTGCACGCAGCTTTGCCGTGTTGAATACGATTCAAGCGCGAGCAGTGCAACGAGGCGGTGTATCGGAGTGTAGGTCGAAACCCATCTCAGCTGTCATTCGTTCCAAACGCGCATGCAGGTTTGCGTCCATGGTTGGCAGAGCGATGAAAACACTACGGCAGTTCGAGGTGCACACCCAACATTACCAAATCGACTCGCAGTTTTCAAGCACGCGCGATACACGGTGCGATGTGCTCCGCTCGACGACGACCACGCAAGCCGACCGGAAGTGGCGCCACAGACCACGTGGTTGCGCCGAGACGCCAGAGAGTAAAAAAATGAAGAAAAAAAATGCCGCCGGCGCTGACGTAACTCTTGGGCGCCTCCTCGCACCTCCGCCCTCCCTCCCTCCACGCCCCGCGCAGCTTTCCGCGCGCTCGCGGCGTTGAGTGGAGGGAGAAAGCTGCGGAACGTGATTTCTATAATTTGGTAACACCACTTAGACTTGACAGATTCGAAAAAATTTTGCGGCATATGACTCGTGAAGAGTCATACGTCTATAATGAGACTATTCCAATATAACTAAGAAAGGTGTTGCAGGGCCCCTTTAAGCTTCGCCTTTAAGAGTTGAACGCGACAGCGATATACGCACGCGCGCACGCACTCACACTATCGCCTTCCCAATCGCTAGCCTGTCTTCGCTTTTCGGTGGAAACTTAATCTGTGCCGCAAGGAAAGCCAAAGTGCAAGCGCCCTCCGACTCTTATCTTTATTTGCATCTACCTCGAGTTTTCGCTGACAACCAAAGACGCCGACGCCGCCGACACCGGGATTTCTGCGAAACGAGCTCTTTAACGCTTTCGCGCTAAAAACGACGAAGACGAGTATTCCATCCGTGTGTTTCTTGCGTTGCAGTACGTCGTAATTATTTATTGACATGCCTAACCCACCACTGATGTGGACTCACGTGCACGACAAATAAAATGAGTGCGACACTTCATATGAAATCCGAAAAATCGGAAGAAATGTTTAGAATGACAACTGAGGACAAAAAATGCGACTCTGCGTACTGGAAGGCTATCGTTATTTGCACGTAGGATGCAGGGCTAGATTGCTGACACGACATAGTAATAATTGTTGGGGTTTTACGCACCGGGACCACGATATGATTATGAGAGACGCCGTAGTGCAGGGCTCCGGAAATTTCGACCACCTGGGGTTCTTTAACGTGCGCCTAAATATAAGGACACGTGTCTCGAGCATTTCGTATCCATCGAAAAATGGCCGCCACGGCCGGGATTCGACCCCGCGGCCTACGGGTCTGCAGACAAGCGCCGTAACCACAAGACCACCGCGACGGGCAAGAAACGAAGCTAGACGGTGCGAAATCGCACTAAATGCGTCGAACAGAACGGAAACAAGGAAGACCACGCGTGCGAGATATTCCATATCTATAGGAGAACTTTTTCCTGTGCGAGTTATTGGTGCCTAAGTTTGCTAAGCATGTTATTTCTGGCGCAATGCTTGAAACATGAAGATAGGACAGAGGAAGAGACAGATGAGCGCCAAATTACCAACTGTTTATTGACAGCAAAGGCCGCAGACCAAGAAATCTTTCGAGCATACGCAGATGCGTGAAAGAGTTACTTCAGACACGTCATCACTGTCAGATCCATATAGCACAACTGGTGTGTCACTGACACAGGCGGACCGCTTGGCAAGAGCAGGGGTTATTGCTCTTGCCGATGATTAGGCAACAGCAGGGATGAAACGGCGAGGGAACTATTAGAAGCGTTTAACATTAGAGGGAAGGGGTCCGCCTGTGAGCGCAAGAGGGACGGATGAGTTTCAATGGGGTAATTAGAAAAGCAAGCAAAAGTCGTAATAACTGTTTTTTTTTAAATACACGTATCATTCCTGAACAACTACCATACATCCAGATAGTCGTAATACATATTACCAAGAGAGTTAACGTGTCTCTTCAAAGGGAGTCATATACGTGGCAAGTCAGGAACCACAAAACAGACTCAACAGAGCGCCCCCCCTTTTTTCCTCAGTTTTTTTTTCTTCTTAGTTTTACACGCTTTGTCACCTCGTGAACACAGTAACCAAGCATTACATTGACTCCAACTCATAGCCATAGACGAGAGAAAAAAAAAAAAAAAAACATGGTTGATCCATCCGTCATAGCAATCGGTATAACACGAAAATAAAACGTGCCCCTACTGAAGTAGATGAATGTTTACTGTATATTGATATAAGAGAGCTTGCTCAATGTCTGTTGGTGTTTGGCAGCTATAGCACCGTTTAACGTGGATGCACTCAAGGGGACGCTTCGTGGCACATCTTCCTCCCGACGACTAACGTCCATGATCAACGATTAGACAAACCTTTGTGGTAGCTCTAGTAGTTAGCAGTGAGAGCGTAATCAGAGAAAGAGATGTGACAACCAAAGAGCGTCGACTAAGATCGCCATTCCGCGGCATGTTAAAAAGTAAACAGAACACCACGGCCGGACTAGAGGGAAACGCAACGCGCGTCGTGTCTCCCCTCTAGGAGACCAGCGCTGGATAGGTGGCGCGCCGAAAAAAAAAAAAAAACGCCAGGCCCGCGCGCAAAGCGCAGCACAGTCACAGCGAAAGCTCGAAGAGCGGCATTTCTATAGCCCGTTATAAACTCTCTTGTGGCTGCTAATACAAGTACACTAGCGACGTACCTACTACACCACAAATCATAATTTTTGTGAAGTTGGGAAGCACCCACCACAACATTACTCGTCACTCTGCGGAGAAGCGAGGTACCATCTTTAAGGCATTATGTGCAGTTTCTTGATGCGATGGCTGATGACGATGAAGAATTATGACTAAGCTTTTGTAATGGGTTGGAAGCTTTAAAGGACCCACTAATTACGTAATTCATATTGTGTGACGCCCGCTCGTTATTTCACTCTCCCACCATGCTTTATAACATACGCTAACGTGAGAAAGAGATAGAGAGAGGGAATTAACTTTATTGAGACCCTGAGGAAATGAATCATGGGAGCCTTATGGGCTTCCTTGGCAACCAATAGAAGTGCACTTGCGAGGAACCCACTACGCTTTAATCATCACAATTTTTGTGAAGTAGGGAAGCAGCCACTATGCAATTTTTCGTCATTTGGCGGAGAACCGTGGTATCTGCTAAACACCTGTAAGGCATTATGCGCACTTTGTTGATGCTGCGGCTGATGACGATGAAGAATTATGGCAGAGCCCTTTGTAATGGGTTGGAAGCATTCAACAACCCACTCGTTGCGCAATTCGCATTGTGTGACGCGTGGTTACAGAATTCGCGTTGTGTGACGCTTGGTTGTTATTTTACTCTTCTACCACGCTACATTACATATGTTAATGTGGTTCCTTCCCGACATGAAGCCTGTATATGGTATTTGTGAAAAGCTGTTTCAAGCACCGGCATGGCTCTGAGGCAAGATACTGGGCTCCCACGCAGAGGGCCCCGGTTCGAACCTCGTTCCATCCTAGAAATGTTTTCTTATTTCCTTTTTTTCTTATTTCGAGCGATAGTGGTTACGGACACCGGCGGCGGCGGCGGCGGACAACCACGGCGCCAAAAACGGCCCTTGTTGTGATCTCATAACAGCTTTCGCTGTAAAAGGGCTCCTGGCGGGGAGTCGCGACATAACTCAGCCGCTCGCGCCCAGACGACCGGCCGCACTGTCCCGCGGTGAGCGCACGCGCGTGCGCCGTTCCCGTGCTTGACTTTGGCGCGAACAGCTCGAGCAGCGATTGCGCCAGTAATACTGCTCTATAGTTTAGAAAAAAAAATAACTTTGTCTGAAGGCTACTTTCTCAGGAAAGCACTGGAAAACGGAGAGAAGCCCAGCAAAGCAGACTACGTCTGTGCATACGGCGTCGAAGAGACAGTGCTGTGCCGTGGTGGAGACTCCGTCGTCACCATTTTCTGGTTGCGTGCTGGGATTTTTGTCAAGCTAGTGCAGGCTCACAAGCCTCCATTGATAAGCACGTGCTGCGTCGATACCAGCTGCCCACTACTGCAGTAAAAAAAATGTAAGAGCTAGGTAAGGTGTAGCTGCGTCAATGTTTTTCTGCCGTGGTATGTATGCGAGCCCGTGGTATGCATGCACGCGGACGTTGATCAAGCAAACCACCGTGCTAGCATAGCATGTATGGTGTCGCGCTGTTATGCTCGAGGGCGCGGGATAGATTCCCGGCCACGGTGGCCGCATTTCGATGGGGTTGAAATACAAAGAACACCCGCGTACTGAGATTTATGTGTACATTAAAGAAACCCAAGCGGTCAAAATTAATCCTGATTCCCAGACTACGGCGTGCCTCATAATCGTACCTTGTTTGGCACGTAAAACGCCAGCACTTGTCGATGTTGATCAAACACCTTTATTCTAAGCAGACACAGGCACGCTAATAAACTAACGCAGTACGTTAGGCGAATTAAACGGCGAGTAAAAATCCAAGATATCTGACCTTCTTCTAGCGAGGCATAAATTCTGATGTCACTTCGCCGCGGCAGCCAATGCACAAAGAAGCGTTACCGCATCGGCTGACTCCAGAAAGCTAAGCTTCGAGTAGTCCGCTGCTTTGTTCGGGACAAGAAATCTGTCTGTAGCACAAGTGAAGTTCAGCGGAGGCATCCATCGCCTGCGTATTTCTCATAACAGTTCAGCGGCTTCGGCGAACGTGCCCCCGTACGCATCTCGGAGACAGACAGCTTTCCTTCTGCGTAACTGTTTGCAAATAATGTAGCCTGCCTGCCTATCATATCACTGCACGCGGTGGCATCAGAAGGAGCTTGGTGGTGGTCAGATTAAAAAATTGTTACATGTGCCGCATGCTGCATAATGTGTACGTTTTATTTACGACAAAACACCGATTAAATTCTGCTCGTTGGCCCCGGTTTCTACTGGTGGCCCCCACTATCGAATAAATCTAGCAGACACGCGCAATTCGGTTTAGAAACCAGCCCGACGCCACTAGGCAGGAGAGCAAGAGCTCGCCTGACTGCTGGGATGCAACGCCGCATCCTTTCCTATTAATATGTTTTAGAAGGAAAAGCATAGAAGGATACGATCCTCCCTCATTTCTACGTATTGTGGCACTATAATGCGCAAGAGTACCGCCAACATCCTTTAGTTTTCTTTCGGCGATACGCGCCCGCATCGCCTCAACCAGTCACCACTCTCGTCCGCGGGAGTGGCTGGAGTATGCGCGCTTTGACCGCCAGGGCGGCACTGCCCACACCACGGAAACTCCAGCGCTGGTTCCCTCTAGTCCGGCCGCGATTTTTCTCGGGGCGCGTGTAAGCGGTGAACGCAATGTTACACAGGCAGGCGCGCGTCGCAGAGCTATTTTAGATGCGAAGCATCTCTTGCTCGGAGGTATGTCCCGCGGCGTCGGCCTGGGCGTCCGCACTCACACTACGCATGCGCAACTCTCCTCCTTCCCTCTCTCCAACAGCTGCGCGTTACTCTCTCCACTTCTCTCCCAGCACCTGCTTGCGCTTCTCCTGCGTTCTCCCTTCCACTCTCGCGGCGCATGCGCTACTCTCCTCCTCTAGTCTCCTCTCCTTCAAGTGTGAATATAAAGCGGGTAGAGCGCTGCGCGCGTTGTCCAGCGCTTGCTACGGTTGACTCCTCTGAAATGCGGGCTCGGCATGCCGAAATTCTCTCCTGCGCAATGCCGCGTTGAGCGCCAGCGCATGCGCGTCCCCTCCCCCTCTCTCTCCTCTCGTACGCTGCCCCCCTCTCGCGCGCCTGTCGACCGCGTTCCCCGCTCGCCCTGTGAAAATTGACGGCCAGGCTAGAGGGAAGGCACGACGCGCGTAGTGTTCCTCTTCGCGTTCCACGACGCGAGGTCGCTAAGCATGCCCAACGAACGCCAACGGAACGCGATCGCGTTAGTGCTCCGACTTCGCATTGCCTCATGGTCCCCTATAGCGGGAGATGGTGTAATTTTTTTAATATGCAAGGATGCTATGAGCAAGGCCGAGGTTCGAGGCTCGGGTTAAGGTCGTCACCTCGTGGTGTGTTAAGGCGTTGACAAAATTGCACTTCTGCTATTGGAAACGCGCCGAATGGGACGGATGCGTGGCAACGACGCATTGCAGGAGCGAATCGCGGGGGCCACGGTCATGATGCGTTACTTCATTTTACCGGTCCCAGAGGGCGACATCACCCCATTATGATATAAATCTTTGAGCGCATATAAACGACGCAGGCCAAAGGTTATTTGCGCTACAAGTTTTATATCATAATGTGATACCATCTAGCCCACCTAGCTATCCTGACACCACCCTGCCGATCAAGAGCACTGTGAGAGGAAAGTGTGTGATATAATAGGCGTCTTTGTAAAGCCCCCCCCCCCCCCCCCCCAGAGAGTGTGACGGTGGCGCAGTGGGTAGCATGCCGGACATCTGTTGTCGCGGACCGAAATGTCGGGCTCGACTCCCGTTGATGGAACTTTTCCCTCTAAGTTTTTATTTGCCGTTTGATCATGCGCATTTTTTCGATGTCATTACCGTGACTGAAATACGTCACTGAAGCCTTGGTGGACCCCGGCATAAAACACTTTCGTGCAAAAAGAAGAAAGATCGGCGACGGGTGTGCTCTAGTGTAGACGGCTAACTACACAGATAAGCGCTCTTAAGTCTCATACCGAGTCTCATTAAGCCGGCAATATAGATAGCTTCGCAAAGACAGCATGCGACGTACCTTGGGTGTGTTCCATTTCTGGACAGCATCGTAGACCTCCTACGATGAGAGCTCAGAAGACAGCGTCGAGCCAAAGTGATCCGAATAAAGGAATGCGTCTGGATGATGTCCGTGCAAACAGAATTGTTGTTTAACTTTTTGTGTTCACATCCGTGAAAAAGTGAACTTAGCTTACATTAAGTGCGTACAAAAGCGTGCACTGCTTTTACAGTGAGATCCAATCATTTCGGAGATCATGCCGGTGAGAGCCAAGCATTTCACTCAGTCACCGCCTTGTTTGTCAGCAGCAGGGGCACAGTCTGAAATCTGAAATCTTTTTCGGGAGGGGTGGGAGGAGGATTACGGTTTCTTGCCCCTCGCCCGAAATTTTAAAAGGGTCACGAACCATCCCTTCAATAAACTTTCGCAACCAACCAACCAACCGTCTATCGTACAGAGGCCCGTGTTCACTCTTTTCGGAGCTGCCGGCGCCGGCTGTTTGACGTCGAAAAGCAGAAAGCATGCTATTGGCCAATAGCCGACATAAATAAATAGCGGCGTTTGGATCGCATGCGCTTCTTGCCACGGAGTGCCGCCATGTCTGCTAACATTGCACAGTGACATTGCACGCTCCATAATCTGCTAACATTGCACAGTGAGCCACACTCGCGCACAAAAATAACAACGGGAGGGAGCGATCGCGTTTCACCACACGCGCTGACGTAACTTCTTTCCCCGTGCCATCCTTCCCTGCTCAGCTTCCGGCGCGCTCTTCGGGACGAGAGAAGAGCAGAATCGCTTAAAGCGCGCGAAAGACCAATATATTATCTAACCAGTGCTCCATGAACAACGTCTGATCGAATAGAATTGGCTGCGAGGACATACATTGGCGCCGTCATGCGGAGTGTGCCCCCTCCCGCTCACTGTCTTTGTACTACGGTTCGAGGAAATCAGTGAAAAAATTGGGGGACTCTTGAGCTTGGCCTGTGGAACGCGACAGCGTAATCGGGCCCCGTTCGCCTTCTCAATCGCTCGCCTGGCTTCGCTTCCCGCTGGACACCTCAACCGTGCCGCAAGGAGACTGCGCGTAACATAGGCCCTTTCAAACTATCCTAGAATAACTAGTGCAAGTCCGAATTGCCCACTAATCCATAATTCTTCCTTTTACCAAGTAGCACCTGCGCATCTGCACACTTTGCTGATTATGATTGATTATGCCTGCGCGCTTTGTCATGGGTAGGCCTTCAGACTCGTTGCGCAACTCATACATGTTTTGACGAGTGGTGAAATTGTGCGCTTCTGCCACGCAATTTGACACGTTGTTATGACACTCCTCGCACTGTATACTTTACGTTGCTATAGTGTTTTTTTTTTTTTTTTCAAAGCGATTTCGAGCACGGGCGTGGCTCTGTGGCAGATCACCTGCTTGGCACGCAGAACACCTGGGCTCGATTTCCACTGGAACCGAAGGTTTTCTTATGATTTATTTATTTGCATCTATTTCGATTTTTAGCTCACGGACAGCTCTGATTTTTCGCTAACAACGAACGACGCCGACTGCCGAAATTTAATGCTGCCGTAGGCGCGCCACTGAATGTAGGAAATATTGAACGACTGCTCCGAAGAAACATTGCGTTCCTCATAACCGCCCCGACTACCGGCGTCGTCTGCTATGGCCACCCATACAGGGCCGATCGCGCTACTTCTGTACGAGGTAATTAACCATTATGTGTCCAATCGAAACTAAACATCGAATGGGCTTGAGCGTGTTCCTACGGAAAGGAAACATATTTTTGCTCCAAGAAATGCGTACGACGTGGCCACCGTGTAACTACTGTCGTGCCAGAGCACCTGACCAAAAGGGGAAACGTCAACACCTGCTGCCTAAAAGGCTGGTCAGCACCAAAAGGGGAAGCGTCAACACCTGCTGCCTAAAAGGCTGGTCGGCACCAAAAGGGGAAGCGTCAACACCTGCTGCCTAAAGGGCTGGTTGGCACCAAAAGGGGAAGCGTCAACACCTGCTGCCTAAAGGGCTGGTCGGCACCAAAAGGGGAAGCGTCAACACCTGCTGCCTAAAGGGCTGGTCGGCACCAAAAGGGGAAGCGTCAACACCTGCTGCCTAAAGGGCTGGTCGGCACCAAAAGGGGAAGCGTCAACACCTGGGACCAAAGAGCCACCCTGTCAACAATGGACTGGTCCCCTATTTAAGACCGGCCTGGTCCGTTGTTAGAGAGACGCCCCAGCCGACTTGGTCGTGCTGGCAGGCTCTGTACCGCTATAAACTGCGATAACCTGCTATTACCTGCTATTACCTGCTATAAACGTCGTTACGTTTTCATAAACGTTTTGCCTCCCTGCTCTGCTCCTCAGCGATAAGTCCGATCTTCGGCTACATCGGCTCGCCAGCCTCCCGGCTTTCCTCGACACGAAAAACCTAATTCATAACAGTGGTTGGCAGCGCTGGGATACGCTACCTCATCTCATCGTTCGGCTTCGCTGCGATACGCTACCTTCATCTCATCGTTCGACACGCTGGGATACGCTACCTCATCTCAACGTTTGGCTTCGCTGGGATACGCTACCTCATCTCACCGTTGGACCAGGTGGGATACGCTACCTTCATCTCATCGTTCGACACACTGGGATACGCTACCTTCATCTCATCGTTCGACACGCTGGGATACGCTACCTCATCTCATCGTTGGACCAGGTGGGATACGCTACCTCAACGTTTGGCTGCAGGGGCATATGCTGCCTTGATCCCTACGGTTGGAGAGCCGGATCGGATCCCTGCAGGCCCGAGGAGCGAGGACGCTCACGACACCGCTCGACGGCAGCCACGAGTTCGACCGGAGTCAGCTGCTTTGGTTGGGTGAGTGCCCAACGTTTAATGGTCATTTCGCCAGACCTCTCTAGCACAGGCAGATGCTAGGAGAGAGTTTTGTGTTTTGTTTGATTCATTTTACTCACTTTAAACCATGGGATTCGTTTTAAAGTAATAGTAAATTTTGTAGAAAAGCATCACGAGGGACGAGATCGCGATGGAGAAGTACCGAGTGCAGGACCTCCTTGAAATTTGTGAGGACTTGGGGATTTCCGCCGGGTCCGCAAAAACAAAGGAAGCGATTCTCGAGGTGATGCGGGCGGAGAACGTGACGATCGAGGAAGCTGACGAGACTTGGGAGGAGATTTGCGAGAAAAAGCAGAAGGCGGAGGAACGCGAAATGCGCGAAAAGCGGAAGGCCGAGGAACGCGAAAAGCGCGAAAAGCAGGAGGCGGAGGAACGCGAAAGGCGCAAAAAGCGGGAGGCAGAGGAACGCGAAAGGCGCGAAGAGAGGCAGGCTCAGAGGCGTCGCGAAGAGCGAGTACATGCTCTTAGGATGAAAGAGCTTCATGATGAAATGGAGGCGATTAAGTGGCAGCGAGCACGATACTGTCTCCCCGTCTTCAAGTCAGGCTTGAACATTGAGACTTTTCTCGCTGGCTTTAAGACTGTCTGCGAGGAGGTCGGCGTTAGCCGAGACCTTTGGTTAGAGAGGCTTGTCACGTTGCTGCCGCGCCAAACTGCATGCGTTTTGGAGCGCTTATCCGCTGAGGAAGCGCAAGACTTTGATAAGGCCAAAGAAGCCTTGTTGCGCCACTTCGCAGCTCCAGGTCCTGCTAACTGCAAAAGTCGAGACAGTAAAGCCCTAGCGCATGAAGCGCATCGAAAGGCGCAGGCGGTCGATTCGCGCCGCAGAGACCAAGAAGTCAAGAAACGTCGCGAAGCGCTGGAGGCCGAGGCCCGTCGTAAGGCGATAGAGGACGCCGAGGCCCGTCGTAAGGCGCTTGAGGACGCCGAAGCCCGTCGCGAGGCGCTAGAGGCCGAAGCCCGTCGCGAGGCGCTAGAGGCCGAAGCCCGTCGCGAAGCGCTAAAGGCCGAAGCCGATCGCGAGGCGCTAGAGGTCGAAGCCGATCGCGAGGCGCTAGAGGCCGAAGCCGATCGCGAAGCGCTAGAGGCCGAAGCCGATCGCGAGGCGCAGGACGCCGAAGTGCGTCATAGTGATGAAAAGGCCGACTTCGAAGGCCAAGGAAAGGGTTGTACCCGCGACATTGGTACACCGCCACCAATAGAGACAGCTCAGGGCGAGCTAGCTGACTTAAATTGGGTCGGGACTACCGTTGGGTCAGATGCACAGACCCCTAGACGCAGCCCCGAGAATCAGTTAGTTGAGCCGTCTCAAGCCTCGGCAAAGAAAATAGAATGCAGCGTACTTGCGAGTACGATGGCCAATGCTGCGAGCATTGCCAGCCGTTCGGGCAGAAAGAGGCGTCGGCGAAAACGTAGGGCGAACTCGAAAGAGACAGGTGGCCACAAGCGAGCTAAAATGGCTAAACGCCGTGCGATGGTCTCGCGAGACGCGAAGCTCCAGGTTAGGCCAAAGAAATCGAAAAGGCTCGCTAAGAAAAGATTGAAGTTCCGGCCGCTGTTGAGATCTAGATTAGGCGTGAAGCGCGTCTCGAAGACCCGAATTTCAAGTAAATTCTAGCGCCATTGTCATCGCCTAATCTCTCCTACGCGAGGAAGCGGCAGGAGCGCAGAGAGGTGTCGCGTACACCTGAACTTTGACAAAGGAAGTCCCCCACCGTGGCGAAAGGGTAACGGCTTAGCCCGGAGGGGTACATTGGGCCGACAAAACCGCTGGTATGCTTGTTTGTCTGAGGTCGGTGGACACGGTACAAACGTCGCCACTACCCAGTGTTTCGGACAGGTGGGTTCCCTGTCCCTTTGTCGAGATCGGACCCCTCGAAAAGTGTGGAATGCGCGGCTCCCCAGAGTTCGCCTAAAGGGTGCGTTTGGAGACACCCCGGGACAACCGCAGCATAAAGATGGATTGACATCTTGAAAGAACTTAGTGCGTTAATGTTTACTAACGAATTGACCTCTTGAAAGAAGTTAGTGTGTTAATATGTACTAACGAATTGAGGAGTGAAATTTTGTAATTTGTCACTTTCCTCCTCAATGAAGCAGACATTGAGATGTTTGCTCGGTTATATGTTTGTTTTGTTAATGTTTTTTTTTCATGACCGTTAACGCTAGTGTAAAAAGCTGTAAATTGTTTTATGGAGATGTAGGCTGAGTTGAAAGCCTCCGTTTTAAGTAGCTTTGTTTCGACAGCTGGAAACATAGCTTTTAGCGCTCGAAAAGAGGAGAGCTGTTTGTAGTGGTTTACAGAGATGAAGCCGGAATGTGAAAAGCCTCTGTTTAACATGCCTTCTTACGTGTTTTTCAGCACGTGTTAGTATGCGCGTCAGTATAATTTCAGTTTCTCCTTGTTTTGTGCTAAACGCGTGAGTTTGATTTTCAGTTTTATTTCGTATTGAGTTTGAAGCGCTTTGTTTTCTTTATGTAATACTCATTTGCCAAGCGCAATGAGGGAAAGCGTTTTAGCGAAAGGCTAGTGTTGTTTATCTTGAATTGTTTTGTTGATAAGCATTCAGAACACTTGCGAGTGGTGCCAAGGCGCACGATTTAGGGAGCACTTAGTGAAGTGTTTGTAGTTTTGGGGCAAAATTGAGTCTTCCCCAGCTGCTTCGATCGTCCCCAATCTGCCGATGTCACCATTGAGAATCGCTCGCGAGGACATTCTGATTGATTTTAGCAGTGTCACGAACTAACACTAGCTAGAGGCACGTCCTCATTCTGGTACTCTTCCTGAGATACGTTGCTCGTGATGTTTTAATTTTAGCTTAGCGTAGTCTCTAGGAAATGTTTTGTTCTTTTATGCTGGTCTGGCGATTTGATCAGCATTTGGAGGGCGCTTGCTTTGGCCAGAGTGGTTTGGCTTTGTGTTGCTTCTTGACAGTTCCAGGTAACTGCTGCTGTGCCGCGGAGGTCACTCCTGGTCACTCACATTTGACAAGGGTCAATCAGCATCGCATCGTCCGAGCTGCGTTTGACAGCTCGAACTCTGGATGCATTGTCTTGTGGCGGGGGTGCTATTGTGCCAGAGCACCTGACCAAAAGGGGAAACGTCAACACCTGCTGCCTAAAAGGCTGGTCAGCACCAAAAGGGGAAGCGTCAACACCTGCTGCCTAAAAGGCTGGTCGGCACCAAAAGGGGAAGCGTCAACACCTGCTGCCTAAAGGGCTGGTCGGCACCAAAAGGGGAAGCGTCAACACCTGCTGCCTAAAGGGCTGGTCGGCACCAAAAGGGGAAGCGTCAACACCTGCTGCCTAAAGGGCTGGTCGGCACCAAAAGGGGAAGCGTCAACACCTGCTGCCTAAAGGGCTGGTCGGCACCAAAAGGGGAAGCGTCAACACCTGGGACCAAAGAGCCACCCTGTCAACAATGGACTGGTCCCCTATTTAAGACCGGCCTGGTCCGTTGTTAGAGAGACGCCCCAGCCGACTTGGTCGTGCTGGCAGGCTCTGTACCGCTATAAACTGCGATAACCTGCTATTACCTGCTATACCTGCTATAAACGTTGTTACGTTTTCATAAACGTTTTGCCTCCCTGCTCTGCTCCTCAGCGATAAGTCCGATCTTCGGCTACATCGGCTCGCCAGCCTCCCGGCTTTCCTCGACACGAAAAACCTAATTCATAACACTACATTTGTTTAGGCTTTCATCTAAAAATGGGCCGCGGTTGACACGACAAGCACGCGCAAGTTTACATTCCTGTTTAGTACGCATAGCCCTTTCAAACAGGACGCAAGCGTCTTCTCCGCTTTGTGGGAAGCAACCCAACATGCTTAGAGCTGCATGCAGCTCCAACCTTTCTCAAATATGCTTTGATGCAAACGCACTAATATGCATGCGCGCGCCTCATTGAGAGTTGCAGCTGTAGATAACATTTCAAATGAGCGCAAGTTTGTCTGCGGTTCGATATTTACCTGTTGCTTCTCATTGCGCGATTTTTTTACGGTTGTCACTCGGTGCATTTTCTATCGCCATCGAGCCAAATCGGGATCAAGATTTCCGACGATTGACTCCGTTCTTCAGCTTGCACAAATGTACCAATCGCGATCGAAAAATGCGGTCCCGATAGCAAATGCACTCTACGCCAGCCGGCCGTATTACTTTGCGCATTTTAATTCACTGCGATGTTGCAAGGCGTGGCTTACCTAGGTCTAAATGACATTTTTATGTTTCAGTGGAAATACCAGTGTCCAGTATTTACGGCATCATTAGGGAGTTTTCGAATAGGTGCCATAGTCGTGGGCCCCAAAGAAATAGCGTCGAGGCCACTGCGCATGCGCGAGACCCTAACAGCATTTGGCTTTTGCGTTGGGGACCCTATTTCTCGAATTTAGCGGGAGCCCCGAAGCCTGCCCCGAAAGCTTAGCGTCAAACAAACATGACGGCACCAACTGAAGCGACGGCTCTTGGCCAAGACAAGTGTGGCCAAGAACAGGGGGAGTGCCCAAAGCACGGCAGACCCTATTCGAAAACCCTTAGCTCCTGCTTGACCCAACGCGAGCACACGCAAAGGGCTTTGGGGCCCCAAACTGTTGGGGCCCCTATTCGAAAAGTCCCTATTGATCAGCTGTGTGACGCTTCGCGGCTGATGCTAGAATCAGTGTTTCGAGCTGGCCACGTTGTCGCATGTAGGGTAATGCAACGTGAAGAAGTGACACTGGCTGGGCTCAGTCTAAAAAAATAAGCCAGGAACCCCATGAACTGGAAATAACAATCAAGGAAAGACATGTGACAGCGGCATCATGCTCTTGCCAACCAGGGTAAGGGTAAAGTGAAAGCTCACGCCTGGCTCCTTCGCGCACGTAGCGCACTGCGGCACGGAGCAGTAAAAAGTACCATGCCGCCGATAACTTTGACAGCACTTTTCCAGATTGTGTAGTTTCTAGGTGTCCGCATGAAGCGAAAGCAAAACAACGCTGTTCAATGGGAAAAAACGCCAGGAAACCGCGGTTAAAGGCAACGCATTCAACCGTCCGCGTCCCTTCGCCTGAGCAAGGTGAGATCACGTGATCCAACCCTGCTCGTCACAGCGATTGCAGCGCCCACGCATCAAGTGTGTGTGTGGGGGGGGGGGGGTGCTCGCGACCAACAGAGCACACGGATACCGCGTCAAGCAGTTCTGAGTCGCTTTAATCCCTCTCACGTGTGAGGTTTCTTTTTTTTTTTACACGACAGTGTTTCACGCCGGGGTCCACCAAGACTTCACTGACGTATTTCCGTCCCGGATATGACGTTGTAAAATGTACACTAACAGATGACAAAGAAAAAATTAGAAGAAAGAGTTCCGTCACTGGGAATCTAACCCACGACTCCTCGCTCCACAGGAGCGAGGCGCTAAACGACTTGGCCACAATGCCTACGTTCTTCAGCGTGCTAACGGCGAGCTATTTATACACACCATTTACAGCGGGCGGTACGAAGAGCTCGGTGGCACTTCAGCGTGCTCTCGTTATCACCAGCGAGATGGCGCGAAGGGCGCGCTTTTAAAGGGGTCATGAAGCACCCCTTGGGCTTGTTGAAAAAACACATCCTGCGGAAAGCTGACATGGCTATGAACTGCTCTGCAAAATATTACAGTCGTGCGCGCCGCGTAAAGGCCACAAGCGGAGCGCGAAGTTGCCGTTTCCTCAGGCGCCCTCTTTTCAAACAGAGGCCGGTTCTCACTCTCGTCGGTGGGCGGGGCGTCTGCACGTTGACGTCGCGGATCTACCAGTTTACGTCGCAAGAGACATAGCTTGCTTATTGGCCGATAGCCGGATGAGATGCGCTTCTTGCCACGGGGTGCCGCCACTTGCCCGCGCCGCACTCCCCAGTCTGCTAACTTTACACGGTAGCCGCACTCGCACATATCGAATCACAGCGGGAGAGCGATCGCGTTTCATGACGCGCGCTGACGTAACTTCTTACCCCCGTGCCATCCCTCCCTGTCTAGCTTCCAGTGCGCTCGTCGGCACGAGAAAAGAGAGAAAGCGCTGAGATCGTGCGCCAAACCCCCGTAACTCCGCTCATTCTTGACGGATTCGAGAAATTTTTGCGTCAATCGATTCGGGAGGCAGTAAACTCCGATACTGAGGTCATTAGATCATTACTTGGAAAAGTGGTTCATGACCCCTTTAAGGTCGTCGCCCTGCTCGTTGCGATGCGCGCGCGTCTTCCACCCATACATTTTCCTACAGGGCGTGGTCGCCCGTGCGCGCGCGCTTATCTCGTGATGGGGACAGTTTGTACGTTTTGTGCGTTCACCGCAAAGGTTGCGTTGAAGATATTTTAAAGAGCGCGCGAAAATCTATTCGCTCGCTGCAGCGGCCGCGTTTGCGAAAGGAGCGCGCTGCTCAAACATAAAAAAAAGTAACAACCGTGACAGCTGTAGTTCGCGCTCGTCCGTTTCGTGCGTCTTTCTTTGTGTTTGACGGTGCTGCAGCTGCCAAACCCCAATAGACATCGTACAAGCTCTCATATATCAATGCACAATAAACGCTCAACTACCTCTGTGACGACACGTTTCAATTTCGTGTAATACCGATTCCTATGACGGAGGGACCAGCCATGTTTTTTTTTTTTTTTTGTACACATTTGAACGGTGCACGAGCCTTGGCAATGCCGTCGTGTTTCTGCGTTCTCTACTACAGCCAACGAAGTGTCAGAGGTGAACACGGAAAAAAGGTACGTAGTACGTGAGTCCACTGGCGTATTAAAAAAAAAACGAGTGTTTATTGTCAAAATGCGTCAAAAGACGTTCCGTCGGAAGCATAGGCGTGCACAAAGTTCCCCATTAGGGGGAACCAAGTTTCACCGCGGCAAGCCCTTCCCTCTCCCCCGGCCTCATTAGTCGACTTCGACCTAAGAGAAGCCTCGCAATGGATGTAAAAATGAAGCGATGAAGCGATTCTCACAACGGCCTGCCGTTGGTTTCCGCCTTTCCGGGGTTAAAGGCGAGAAGCAAGCAGCTGTTGGAATGCAACATCAGGCGTCCTCGGCCGCTATCATGATCTCAGACCTGTGCGGCAAACGACCCTGCACTTTAAAGAATGGCGGGATAGGTACGGCTGTGCAAACTTGCGGAACTGACTTGGCGCCCCCGTCAGATGATTGGCGAGGGGGGGGGGGGGGAGCCAAGTAAGTGATTCAGATGATTAGAACCGACAAGTTGCCCTGTTTGCCGCCACAAGATTCGTACTTATGCGAAATGTATACTACGAGTACAGTTACCTGCTGTGTGCGGCATCATAGTAAAAGAAGATCGGCGTGCAAACACGAACCCAAGAGAACAAGGCCACACAAACGCCGCGCTTGTGTTGTCTCGATCCCTTATCTTGTGTCCGTGTTGGCACGCGCGTGCCTTCTTTTGATTCAGCACCAACAGGTTCGACTTTCTGCCGTTCAGTGTGCGACGTTGCTTGCGCAGTAGCCAAGCGCCTATTCGAAAAAGCGTCGAACAGCGCAGGAAAAGCCACATTTGACACGACACAGAGCAACAAGTTTAGACCGGCGGCAGTTACGAAGCACAATACCAATAATATACGTACCTCGATGACAGCCGGGCTAAACGGAAGACGGATCGGTGTAAGATTCGCAATGCAGCTTGTAGCTGTGCTGTGACGTGCGGCTCGAGGGGACAGGCAGTTTACGCCTGACGCAACTCCTGTGAGAAAACGTGTCATCTATGACCGACAGTTCTCGTGGAACATTGCTGCAGCAGTCCACGTATACGCTGCTGCTGCCACCCTCGCCTTGAGCAAGCCTGAGCAAGCGGGCTCCCGACACATTTTTAAAATTTTTCAACGGGTGAGCCAAAAAGCGAGGCCGCATGCTGTCGATAAGCAAAACCCGTGATTGACGCTCACCCAATGATGTAGAAAAGAAAACCTGATAATGGCACCATTCCCAAACGAAGCGAGCTCATAACTAAGAAAGTCTTCAGCAGGATGGGAAACTGTTCTTTAGAAGTTCGCTTCAAAGTACGCTGCTGCGGGAGCAAAGTAGTTGTCGCAAGGATAACCAATTAGATAGCAAGAAGCAGGAATAGCTGGACGGCGATCATCTTACAGCGTAAGCTGTTATGAGCTCACAACAGCAGCCGGTTTTGGCGGTGGCGTATGTAGTTGTTCGCCGCCGCCGGTGTCTGTAGCAGCTATCGCGCACAATGAGAGAAAAAAAGAAGACAGAGTCTGCGCATAATTTGAACCAAGGCACTGCGTGGTCATCAAGCACTCTACCACAGCGTCACGCTGGCGCTTAAAACTTTTGACAAAAAGACCATGCATACAGGCATCATCATGTAGGGCGAGCAATTGCGATGACAGGGGCAATATTGTGTGGCAGAAGTATAAAGTGGTACCAGGTTTCACAGAATGTGAATAGCATACCGAGGGGCTGATTTAAAGCTTAGCTCAGTCATGATCCATCATCATCAGCCACAGCGTCAACAAAGTGTGCCGCTACGTAGGTGCGCATAGTGCCGCATACAGACGCTACTTCGCAAAGTGACGAATTATGGCGTAGTGTGTACTTCCCTACTTGGTAAAATAATGATGAATATGGCACCTCGCAACTGCACTTGCAGTAGTGGCCCCAAGAGAGTTTACTTAGATTTAGGTGCAAAGAACCCCAGGTGGTCAAAATTTCCGGAGCCCTCCACTACTGCGTCTCTCATAATCAAATCGTGGTTTTGGGACGTTAAACCCCAACAATTATTAAGAGAGTTTACAACCGTGCTGTATACGGGAAGGAACACGTGTGTGCGCGACATTGGCCGTTGTAAACACTCCTATAGGCCGTGTACTGCAATGACAGTTACAAGGTATACCCACTACCCGACTCTAAGGCAATACGCGCACCTAAGTACCTGCACACTTTGTTGATGTTATGCCTGATGGCGATGAACTGTCTGAGCCCTTCGTAACGGGTGGGCAGCTTTCAACCGCTCACTCGTTAAGCAATTAACATGGTGTGACGCGTGGTGCGGTTGTGTACGTTTGTACCACGCGATATTGCATCCCACAACGCGACTCATTGCCCGACATGACGACAGTATAGGGTCCTTTTCCGGAGCAGCCTCAAGCACTGACGTGACACTGTGTTAGATCACCCGAGTGCCAGGCAGAATACCTGGGTGCGGTGCCAGCGTAAACGCTCATTTTTCTTCTTTATCCATCGGCATTCACTCACAACCAACGCCGCACACACCACGTTTTCTGAGACCCGGGCTCTTTAAGGCTATCGCGTTAATAACCGAGCTTTCTGGCTCGCATTGTTCCCTTTCTATACGAAAGTGGAGTTGCTCTCACTGCGTGGATAAGGAGAAAAACAAACACCCCCGAAGAGGCGACCGGTCTTAATCCGAGGCAGAGCAAACCGGCGCTGTCTGAAAGGAAAGCAAACACACCGCCGAGGCTCTTTTCCAAACAGTCCGCCGCAGCAGTCTGTGTGGTCCGGCGCCTCCATCGAGCCATTGAGGAAGTGCAGCTGCAGCAGCGATGCACAGAGGCCTACACTTGTCGTCGCGCAGCAGTCGCGACCAGCGATCCCTTGTTGCGCGCAACACGGCGCGCACTGTGGTTTGTTGCTGCTCCCTGTATTGGACATACACAAAATGCAAAACGAAGAAAACTCCGCAGTGCGCGTCACTAGTTTTGCTAAATTCTAATTCCACTAGACGACAATATCGCTTTGCTTTAGTGAAAGCTGTTCCTTGGCATCTGTGTGTGCCTGGCTAAAAAAGAAATGCCGCCCACCAGTCCGCTCCACCGCCCACCGCTTCAATTGTATTTTGAAATGCGCGCCTAATGAACCAATAATAAGCAACACTGAGCGCGTAACGCCTGCGAGCCGTGCCTCAGGCCACCTTGTTAAGTAACAAGGAGTCTGAACGGGCGGCCTTGTCGTTTCAAAGATCGCCAACTTCATCGGCCAGAAATGAAATGTGGATGTGTGTCCGAAATGGCATGATTGGAAACTTGAAATTCCTAAACTTAATATTTACACCCCCTCGTCCCCCGCTCTCAAGATGTCCTCCCATAAAAAATTTTGGGGAGAGAACCCCAGAAGTAATAATAATAATAATAATAATAATAATAACTATTATTATTATTATTATTATTATTATTATAGCCTGCTCTTGGACTTTCTGGCGTTTAATTCCCTAGTGCAACATAATTCAGTCGTCAATTCCAGTGGCAACGTCTTAGACCTGTGTGTGTCAAACGATCAACCCCTTGAAGTTTCCCGCTCCAACATCTCTCTTGTACGTCCGGACAAATTCCACCCACCACTTAACGTAAGATTATCTGCATCAGCCGAAACAACGAGCTACAGCAGTTACGTAAACAAATCTCCAAGATTTGCGTTCAAGCGAGGTGATTACACGGGCCTCTATCATCACTTGTCCACCGTTGACTGGTCACAGGTTACTGACAAACCGAATGTTGATGACCAGGTTGATCAGTTTGCGGAGCTTGTACTGAGCAGCATGCGTAATTTTATTCCCCAATACACACATAAACAACGTAAATATCCCCACTGGTTCTCATCTGAACTTATCAGTGCACTGAAGCATAAAGATCGCGCACACAGGAAATATAAATGTTCTCCATCGAGCGAGTGGAAGGAAGAGTTCAGCTTTTTTCGAACTCTCGCTAAACGCCTATATAAACGGGATCATAGTTCGTATATTGAATTCTTAGAAAAAAGCGCTTCTGACAGGCCAGCTGAGTTTTGGAAGTATGTACGTAAACGGTCCAGCAAAAGCGGAGAGTCTTTCAGACTACTAGACTCAAATGGGGTAGAAGTGCATGCCGTCGCTGACTGTTTTGCCGCACATTTCTCATCCGTTTATAAGGCCTCAGACTCTAGCACTGATATCAGACAGCCTAAGGCAGTTCGCTCACCCAGTGCTTTGTCGCTGGATGAAATCTTATCTGCGAATGCATTAAGTGCTTAAAACCATCCTTATCATGTGGCCCAGATGGCATCCCCTCCGCCATACTAAAAGCTTATAGTAGTATATTTGTCCCAGTACTGACTACGATATTTAATAACTGCCTGGACACTTCCACATTTCCTAGCATGTGGAAAACTGCTCGTGTTTTCCCAGTATTTAAGTCGGGCTCTAAAACAGATGTTTCTAATTATCGCCCGATTTCTCTACTATGTGCCACATCAAAGATCTTCGAGCTGGCTCTTCACAGAATATTGTCTTTTAGTGTTAAAAGCTCATTGATTCCTAATCAACATGGTTTTCTCGCTGGCCGCTCAACTACCACAAATCTTGCTAGTTTCATGACGCAGATCTCCACACCTATTTCTCAGAGAGGACAGGTTGACGTACTCTACTGTGACCTGAGCAAGGCTTTTGACGTAGTCAGCCACACACTGATTATGGTTAAACTTGCGCAATTTGATGTTGACTTGTCGGTTGTGAATCTCCTGCAGAGCTATCTGCTCAATAGATATTGTTATGTAGCGGTAAATGGCCAAACGTCTTCTTTGTATAAAGTGACTAGTGGGGTCCCTCAAGGGTCAGTATTAGGCCCACTCCTATTTTTATTTTACGTTAATGATGTTTCTTTTGCCATTCGTAATTCTTCTTTCCTCTTGTATGCCGATGACATCAAGATTTTTAAGGAAATTCATTCAGTTAACGACTGTCGCTTGCTGCAGTCAGATTTGCGCTCTTTTTCCGAATGGTGCAACGCTAATAACCTTTCTCTGAATGCCTCGAAGACAAAATTCATGTCTATCACTCGCAAAACATCTAGCGTGTCATTTCAATACTCTGTCAGTTCTGTGTCCTTATGCAAGGTTTATGAGATCAGTGATCTTGGTGTTGTTGTTGATAGCACGTTAAACTTTTCTGCTCACGCTAAGCGTGTTGCTTTGCGGGGTCTTCGCACCCTAGGCTGTGTTTGCAGATTGTCTAGAGAATTCCGTTCTCCTATGCCCTTCCGAAAATTGTACACCGCGCTATGTCTTCCTCAACTGGAGTATGCGTCCGTGATATGGAATGGCATTGCTCAATCCAGCGGTAACACCATTGAACGAGTCCAGAAAAAATTCCTTAGCATATATAACCATCGCTTTGCTAAAAAATCTCGTTCAAATACTGCTGAATTATTATCATTGCCATCACTTCACTGCCGACGAAATCGTTCTGATCTCTTGTTTCTTTACAAGCTAGTCCACGGTAGTATATCCTGCCCTGTACTTCTCAATTGTGTTAATTTTCGAATTCCGCGTAAGTTAACCAGAGAGAACAGACCGTTTCATGTACCCGCCTGCTTCTTCCAACACTCTACCGTTCACAGAATACAAAGTCTCTATAATGTTAATTTTCTTGATCTTGACATTTTTCATAGTCCACAATCATTGTTTTTATCCGAGCTTTGTAGTGTTTTGACATAGTACAATGTACAAAGTCTTCCCTTCTCCGTCTTTCCGCATAGTTGTATATATGCAATCTAATTTTACATTCCCCTTCAATATTTCTCGTGTTGTCTTATTTTACTCCTCCCCTTTTGTGTTCATTTCTCTTTGTCTACGTGTATTTGCTCTTTTTATTTCTGAAGACTGTCTGTATTGTATAGTTTATTTTTATTGTTTTTTTTTGCGTGCGCCTGCACAAAGACCTTACGGTTGTTCCTGGGCACGTTAAATAAATGATTGATTGATTGATTGATTGATTATTATTATTATTAATCGTAGTAGTAGCGGCAGCAGCAGTATACTGTTATGAAAGTCTCGCTGGTATTACAGGGGCAAATGTGCATTCTTTGTCCGGCTTTCTTCAAAGCGTCAATCTTGTTTATAGAGCCTGAAATACGATTTCGCCTGGTGCATTGGTGCGGAAAGAGAATGGGGGAAGATATCTACGCCATCGTGCAGTGAGCGCATCTGCAGATTATCATTTGTTATCAGCAGCGTCCGGTCAAAGGGTCAATTGGCACTAGCGCATCTTCGGGAGGTGTGATGCCTTCCACGGGACAGAAAACGAGCCTGACAACGAATTCCTGTCGCTATACCGCACTGGCGCTGCTTGTCGTCCGGTAGGCGTAATTTCTCTGCATGAGCGCAACTTCCTGCCTCCGTCTAAACATTCAGCTTGCGTAAACCGAACAAACGAGCTCACTGCGCTGGAAGTGAGTGACTGCTCGAAGAACACCTTTTATCTCGGTGTCCTCTTTATGGTTTGTCGCACAATTACAGCCTCACTCCATTGTAATGACAGCGACAGCTCGGTTACGTGTAGACCGGGTCAACACGCTCCCGTTCCGCGAAAGCCGTCCTCAAGCAACGATCGTCCGCTGCGGTGTGACTCACGTTGCCTGCTGGCTACAAAGCCGCACCCAGCGTACGCTCCACGTCGTCTGGCGGGACAACGTCATGAAGAATATTCGCGAACGAGATACACACACCCTGCGGAGCCTGGTCGAGCACTTCTTGCCGATCGCGCCATCGTCGGCACCAGTGCACGCATTTAGTGAGGGTCAGCTCCGTACGGTCTGGCTCCTCGTTCGCGGGCGGCACCCCTTTGTGGTACTCGAGGCAGCTAATTAAAACATTAGACCCACCATCTCGTAAACTATTAAAGGAAGCAAAGGACGAAGAGAGAACAGCGTGCGGCTCTGTGCTCCATTCATGGCCTCTGTCGCAATCACGAAGCTCTTACACGGAGGCGCCATGTTTTCTTGCCGACGGCGAGGCGGCGCTCGTTGCGTGATCATTTCGCGGTTGGGACATTTCGTGCGGGGTAGCGTGATGTGCGACAGGCAGCGTGCACTGTTCTGACTGGGGCGATAAAGTTAGCCTACATAACTGCTTTCCTTTCTCGAGCTGGGCGACTGTGATCAGCAGCAAAACACATTTGCAAAAAGGAAACAACTGTTCAAAGGGGCCACATATTCTGACGTTCAGAGAGAGGAGTGTCTGCAATTGCTCACTTATCAGGTTTACAAAACGCGGGAGTGAAATCTGAGGCGACATTGAACCGTTTCAGTCAACCGTTTCGTTCTGGAAGGATATAAAGTTTCTATCTATCTATCTATCTATCTATCTATCTATCTATCTATCTATCTATCTATCTATCTATCTATCTATCTATCTATCTATCTATCTATCTATCTATCTATCTATCTATCTATCTATCTATCTATCTATCTATCTATCTATCTATCTATCTACTGTGTGTGCGTGTGTGTGCGTGTGTGTGCGTGTGCGTGCGTGCGTGCGTGCGTGCGATGAGAAACCGACCACTTTTCTATGATGAGAAAACCCACCGATTTTCTATTCCCTATCTTGCTGCTATCCAGTCGTCACACGCACTACCGAAGAGAGTTAAATGGGAGAAGAAACAGCGAAAATACTAGGCGCCTGGCCATCACGGATAAATAACAAAGCGATGAAAGTTCTTCAACTGTTTTACCCCTTTTATTTGAAGACGCTAATATTTGTGATGACTATTGAGCGAACTGCATCGAAAGTGTGCACCGCTTCTATGTGTGCTCTGTTGAAACGAGAATTTTCGAACTCACCAAAGGAAGGACTGTACGCATGTATATATAGCCTTCTTGTTTCTTAATTTTCTTTCTATTTTTTATCTCAACAATCAAGTGGAAAGAGGTAGCCGTCACCAAGAAATGGTGACAACGGACCCTTCATTTATTTTTATTCAAAAAGAAAAAGACAAACTTTGTGCGTAACTCTGGCGTGGCGCGTTACTGAGAGTAAAAACAAAAATCTACGCGTTAACTTACAATTCAAGTTAAACGTTATTGCCTCGTTAAAGCAAGTAGCAGTCGTACGCGTTATTGTAACCGTTTATTATGCATCGGTCATGTATTGCAGGGAGTGTATATGAGAGATCCTGTTTCATAATGCAAGGTAATCGATAAACAGGAATGAATTGACGCGGTTGATTGTAGGCTAGAAATATATCTCCAAATTAGCGGGCAGATGCGTCAGCATATGGCAACCTAACGCTGTAAGTTAAATATTTTACGTTTCGGGAGACAAGACGACTGTCGATATCCTGTACTTGTCTTGCCACGATTAGAAGAAAAACGAAAGCGGTCAAGCGTTTACGCAAGAAAAGTATTTCTAGTTACAGCGGCGCATACATAATTTTTTTGCTTACACGGTTGACCGCATTGCGCTGCTTATTCCGTATGACTGCGGAGAGCGGATTCTGTACTTCAGCCATAAATTGTCGACCTTTGACAAGCACGGGCAACCGAGAGCCAGACCGTAAAGGAAACTTCAACCCTGCGAGTGCCTTGGCTTTTTGTGCTTATTTATTTGCCTCTGTCAGTGCTTTCCCTCGAAGAGCTGCAGTCTGAAGGACGACAGGAATCGTCGGACGTAAAACGCGCTTTAATGTCGTGCGCTGTATTGGTAGGCGGGTGCGAACAATACGAAAACAGCCGCGAATTGCGTACGAACACGCAGGCTTGTCTCCTCGTGTGCGCACGGCACGCAAGCGAACGATATCACAGGCCGACTGCCTCAATCAGCTATATTCGTTTTTCATGTACATGTGACGGCTCAATACAGGGAGGCACAATTTAATTTCGTTGATGCAGTCGCGACACGTTTGATGCGCTTTTGCCGTCGTTCGAAGCCTTTCCTCTCGGTTTCCGTCGCTGCAGGAGGCCTGGCGCTGCGGCGTCCACGCATTTGTGCGACATCCGTCAGTGGATCAAGTGCGCCTGCAGCCGTTATGGCGTCGAAAACTGAGTGAGTGACACGACACCGAGGACAGCGTACGTTGCGCTGTCCATACAAGTTGCTGCGCTATAAATTTTAATGAACGTGTTTTGAAGGAAAGCATACCTGAGTGCGCACATATATGGTTAGTGTAGCAGAAATTTATAAACGAGGGGGCATATACGATCAACGATGTCACGAAAGTCGTGGATTGAGTTCACCAGGCGGTATGCTTCACGCAATATACCACGCGGCTTGTAAGAGATGCAGGAATACCGACACTCAACCAAAGCACAAACGGTGACTTGCTGGCAAAAATCGATGTTAAAAATAGCTGAGCATGATGTCAGAAACGTCAAGTACAGAATCGCAGCATATATACGGTTACAATTGTTTTCCTGAATATGGTTTGTCGACATCCATGAAAACGTCCTTTTATATTTCTCATCCTGATTATGCGCAAGAAAGTGAGGAGGATGAGTATCGAACATCAAATCAAGAATCGATTAGCATGATAGCGCGAGTATCGCTGGATTGCCGACAATCTGAGGTTCCGATTGTAGTCGTCAATACGCCTCGATGACTGCGGAGCGCGCTCTTAATCTCCTAAAGCTAGATGGAATCGATAGAAAGTGCGAGTCAGCAGAACAGCTGGAAGGAAGTGAAAATGGCGAAATCGGGCAAGGTATCGCGGGCTATGGTTTCCTAAAAAACCCTGACGAACACCGAAGTGGCGCATGAAGAACAGGAGTGAAAATTATGGCAGAACAGCGCAAAGTAGAGAACAATGAAACACACAGGGCACAACATCGAGTACCAACTGTATTTTAGGGGCGAAGCTCCTTAAGGCGGCACCCGTTCGTCCCTCGTAGTCGTAGTCGTAGTGAGTAACCAGTCTTACGCTTTGACCTCCAAGGTGGTGCCGGTGGGAGATTTTCCTGTGCGTTGTTGAACAATAAAAAATTCGCAGCGTTAGCTAAAAGCCGACTTCTTCTGTCTCTCATTCCCATTAGCAGCCATTCTTTACCTCCAAGGTAGTGCCTGGTGAGATTTCTCCTGTGCGTGATTAAACAATAAAAATTTTGTTCAAAACGCCGTTGATTGATGAAATAAACCAACGAAAGACGCCAGATGTTTTGTAAAAGAAAAACGAAAGAACGCCAGATGTTTCTAAAGCAAAACGAAAATACGCCAGCTGCTTAACGAAAGACGCCAGATGTTTTCTAAAGCATTGGTTTTCTAAACAATGAAAATTCACAGCGTACATGTAAAATTAAAGTGAGCTGCAAGTCGTCATAACTCATCGAACCTTTAGTATAAACGCGCCCGATCTCACGTCGGTGATGATGTACTGGGCAGAATTCACGGAAGATTCACGGTTTACCGGTGAACCTCCGCAGCTTCGCCCACTCATCATCATTCACTCCGTGGATATGCTGTGATTTTTTTATTGAAAAGACAGGACAAAGGATTCAGGGGCAAGCGGAGCTTGGCGTGCCCGACCTTTCCTTTCTTTCATTCGCATTGCGCAACCCATACGTGAGCGTTCAGTCTTGTTTTATTACAGGTAGCGGCCGTCCCCGGATCGCTTTTTTAAAGACGATAGTCTTTCTTGGGATACTTAAACGCAGAAATTTTGGTCTGTCTGTCTGTCTTTCTGTTTTTTTTTTTCGGCTTGAATCGGCATGGCGTCTTTCATGTTCTTTCCAGCGTTCGTCAGCGCCATTACGCGGTCCTCGAAACACGGCTTAGGAATTCGGTTTTCTCCAAGTCGGAATTTTCCTACAATGTGCAATTCCTGATATTGACCTTAAGCGTTGTCCAGCACATCGTTTTTAGTCCGCCAACACAAAATATTTCAATGAAGCGACCATAGCAAGTGAGCGGCCGTGGCAAGTGTACTGCTTCCCCCCCCCCATTTTTTTTTTCATCGTCGGTAGAACGCATTCGTACGCTTAAAGGGCCCCTAAGCCACGCACAGGCCGAAACTTAGTTGTGGTGTTGCAGTTGTGCACGAGTCTACAGCGAACGCTGGCGGAGTTGCACGCGCTTTCTTGTTTCGCTCTTTCCTTCGCTAGGCTGCGTTCGTCGGCTCGTCTATCCACCTCTCCGAGTGCCCTTCCTCAGCGTCAGTAGAATATTCTATTGACGGTTTCGCTGTTTACTAACACAGGCCCTGAACCGCTTCCCGTTTCGTGCGCTGGCGTTGGCTAGCAGAATTGGCGGGCAACAAAAGCCTTGGCGAGTAGCCGGTAGAGTTTCAACGCTTTTCTCGCCGCGTCTAGCAAAATATTTGAATTAAATATTCTTCTACGCTACACACAACACTAAAAGAGTTAGTCCTTAACTATAAGGCGCCTTTCTTTTATGTGAAAGTGGAAAAAGAGCATTTCCTTAGTCTGACAAAACTTAAAACAACGCTTCACGCTTCGGTGTTGCAGAATAACAAATGAGGGGTGCACCACGCGCTCCTGCTATCGCAATCTTGAAACCGGCTATACTCGGGGACAACTTTTCTTGGCAATGAAGGGAAAGCTACAGAGCTACAATACACGTATCCTACCGCTAATGAATGCAGTCCCACAATTGCGTCTGTATTTTCTGTTTGAGATATATAAAATACTCCTTCGTTTTCTACATGTAGCTTTTTGAGACGGAACGCAGCGCACGCAAGCGAGATATTTGTATTTCTTTTACTTTATACGTTGTCACTGCGTTTTTGCGTGCGGGGAAAAGTCGCGCCTTTTACCCGTACCTTAGACGCTAAGCAGCGTTTGCGTCGAAATGCAACGCTAGCCATCACTTTCCACGGCGTTACGAGACGCGCGCCAAACCGGACTACTTCGCGTAGCAGTACATGTGCAGGCGCTCCACCCCCGTAGCTTTCGTTCATTGCCACAGAAAGTTGTCCCCGAGTATAGTACACTCTAGCGTCAGAGGAGAAAACGCAAGAAGCGCGCGCATCTGCTAGCAGAAAACAGGTTCTTGTTCGCCCACTGACAGCGCCTCTTACTCGCTGTGTCACCTAATCATACAGGTGACGTCATGACGGCTGTTGTCCATAGCGGAAAGACACGGAAACGAGCACGCGAGCGTCTTTTGGTGGTTTAGGGGCCCTTTCAGTTCAGTTCACATTGGACAAGCGTGGGCGCCTGTCCTAGTGCAAGAAAAAGAAAAAAAAAGGGGGGGGGGGCGTGGCCTCGTGGTCAAGGCACTCGCTTTCGGACCTGGGAGCCCGGTTTCAAACCCCGGCTCCAGAACGAAAATTTATTTCGTTTTATTTATTACTTCCTTGATGAGGACCAGCTGTGGGTTTGGGTGAGCGCGACACGTGTTTTTTTCCGCGGCGGTGGGTTTTTTGGAACATCACCAGCTTCACAGGTCAGTAAATGCAATTTCAAGCTTCGCTTGAAAAAAAAGGGCATAAACGCTATCACGTGAGTCGGCCGGCCGGCATAACTATCAATTTAGATAAATATTAACATTTCACACAACGCAGTGAAAAGTAGATTTGATGAAAAAGTTGTCAAAGGCGAGGAAACGTTCATTTTCATTTCACCGTTTTCCTGTTTATACAAATTGTTGTGCCTTTTGAATAAAAAAAAAATTATCGTAGCTTCGCACTGTAGGGGTGCCAAGCCTGGAGGAAAAGTGGAGCCTTCCTTGTTTCTCTTTATTTTCTCTTTGTTTCTTTCTCTCTCTCTATCTAGTATTTATTTCTCTTTCTCGCTCTTCCTATCTTTCTCTTCCTTCCCTTTCTGGGACGTTAAACCCCAATTATTATTATTATTATTATTATTATTATTATTATTATTATTATTATTATTATTATTATTATTATTATTATTATTATTATTATTATTATTATTATTATTATTATTTCTTCCATTGCTTTTTCTGTCTTTACTCGCTCTCTCTTTCACGTGCCCCACTTCGCCGAGCAAAATTTTCGTTGAACGCTCGCACCTGCTGTACTCGGTAGCGGGGACTGCCCAATTCCTGTGGCGCACACACCCGCCTGGGGATTTTTGTTCACCTTGAATAGATTACGGCCGACTTAACCCGCTCCGCTGCTAAAAACCCACTTGATAGCGATCGTTGTATCCGATGTGCTTCACTGTCCTGTATTTCGTGCTGTTCTGTTCATAAATCAACTAGCCGACCAAAGAACCCTTGTACAAGTAAAAAGTTTGCTACTTTATTATCCTGCCGTTCTTTGCCGCCTGGGCACGATATCACGTCCCCTCAAACAAATGAGTTTATCATAAGCCCCGTAATTCACCAAATGAAAACAGTCAACCGGTTCGTTTATACGAAACGCCTTCTTACTTAACAATGAAGAGATCAACGTGTTAGAACTCTCTAGCCTATTACAGTTTCATGTTTGCCCATAATTTCTGTCCCGCAATAATATTTCGCCAACGCAAAGTTTGAAGCACGGATCGTCTGTCTTGCTGATGTACATGTACACTGACCAGCCATGCTTGAGTGCGCTTTCTTCCGTAGATGCGCTACTGTGCCAAACATTATTATGGCGACTGAACGCTCTTCACTCCGCAGAATATGCCAATTCATGTAATCCACCTTCATCTGAAGATGTCCATTTGCAACACTAGTGAGACGCGGAAGGCTCCAAACACTGATCAGGTTGTCGTCTTATCGTGCGAAAGAAAATTATTTGCGCTATAGACGACACTGTCGCATTAAAAGGGCGACGCTCATAGTGTCGACTTCGGAAGGATCACAGCGCTGCGACTCTTCAGAAATTGTGGTGGACCCTTTTTAAATGCGGGTAACGCAACGACGTCGTTCTTTTCGAAAGTCGCATTTTCAACCCAGGGACACACGGTAGTGACTACGCACCATCCTTCTTCCAATGGTGTGACCAGTTTCCAAGTGAACATGTGCATTGCTGTTGTGTAACGAACAGTGGCGAGAGATCCTCCTGGCGCCGGCGCTTCCGTGCATTGCGCGTGCTCGTGTACGTGGGCCTGGCGCTGGGCTTTTTGTACCAGGCTTCGGACGTGGTGGTCAACTACCTGACCTTCCCCACGACCAACGATGTGCGGGTCGAAGGTCCCGAGCAGCTCATCATGCCGGCTGCCTCTGCCTGCATCAGCAACTGGTAAGAATCTGCGGGACGACAGTTGGTAACGAAGAAGGGCTACCCAGCAGGGGCGTAGCCAGAAATTTTTTACAGCGAAAGCTGTTATGAGATCACAACAAGGGCTGTTTTTGGCGCCGTAGTTGTCCGCCGCCGTCGCCGCCGCCGGTGTCCGTAACCACTATCGCTCGAAATAAGAAAAGAAAGCGAAATAAGAAAAAAATTCCAGGATGGAACGAGGTTCTAACCTTGGCCCCCTGGCGTGGAAACCCAGTATTATACCTCAGAGCCATGCCGATGCTTGGAACTGCTTTGCAAAAAGATCTTATACAGGCTTCACGTCGGGAAGGAACCACATTAACATATGTAATGTAGCATGGTAGAAGAGTAAAATAGCAACCAAGTGTCACACAACGCAAATTCTGCAACCAGGCGTTACACAATGCGAATTGCGCAACGAGTAGGTTATTGAATACTTCCAACCCATTACAAAGGGCTCTGCCATAATTCTTCACCGTCATTAGCCACAGCATCAACAAAGTGCACATCAGGCCTTACGGGTGTTTAACAGGTACCACGGTTCTGCGCAGAATGACGAAAAATTGCATAATGGCTGCTTCCCTACTTCACAAAAATTATGATTTATAGCGTAGTGGATTCCTCGCAAGTGCACTTCTATTGGTTGCCAAGGAAGCCCATAAGGCTCCCATGATCCATTTCCTCAGGGTCGCAATAAAGTTAATTCCCTCTCTCTATCTCTTTCTCACGTTAGCGTATGTTATAAAGCGTAGTGGGAGAGTGAAATAACGACCGGGCGTCATACAATGCGAATTGGGTAATTTAAAGCTTCCAACCCATTACAAGATGCTCAGTCATAATTCTTCATCGTCATCAGCCGTCGTATCAAGAAACTGCACATAATGCCTTACAGATGGTACCTCGCTTCTCCGCCGAATGACTAGTAATGTCGTGGTGGGTGCTTCCCAACTTCACAAAAATTATTATTTGTGCCGTAGTGGGTACGTTGCTAGTGTAGTTGTATAAGTAGCCACAAGAGAGTTTAAACGGGCTCTATAAATGCCGCTCGAAGAGCGGCATTTCTAGACTGTGCTGCGCATTCCGCGCAGGCCTGGCGTTCTTTCGGGGGGTGGGGGGGGGGGGGCAACTCTTTGATCTGAAGTGGGTGTCGGGCAGGCAGATGTGATCGAGGGTCATTTTGCGCTCTGTATGCCATGACAAAAATAATTCGGGGAGAAGGGCACGGGCCCGGTGTGCCCCCCCCCCCTCCCCCGGCTACGCCACTGCTACCTAGGGTGTGTACACGCGACCGGACCTGCCGTCCTTTCCCTTGTTAACCGAACCCTTGTTTTTCATCATCTCTACACATGCTTTCTCTTCTCCACTGTTGAGATTCGGAGGGACGTGCTAACGAAGTCCACTTGCCGAAACGTGGGCTGCAGCGACATTCTTTCCTCACCTCACGCCTCCATCTGACCCTGTCTTGTGTCACTCACTCAGGTGTAACGCACGCACTCGTTGAGCAGTGGTCTCATAAGTATCAGTTACTGGTTGATCTTGTGAAAGAGCCGAAAAGCAGCCCGTCAGGAATTTCATAGATAGCAGCAGCAAGAGGAACCAGTTCCTTCACCGCCACTTCGGCCACCGTGTTCAAGGTTCAAAGCAGGGGTCTCAAACACCCGGCCCGCGGGCCGCACACTGCTGCCTTCTTTCTTTTCTTAATAAGTATCACTTCAGGATGAGTGTTGATCCCGCGATGGATAGCTGTCCACACCAGAAAGAAATTCGGCGGGCAATGCCGACGGACGGTTCGCTCTTCGAATGTTCTTGGCCCAAGGGGTGAGTTCGTAGTGGTCCACCTCCTCCTCCTACTGAACACCGTATTTCCCCTCCCTCCCGCTTCGGGAGAAAAGGAAGAGAAAGGCGGCGATAAGCGAACGCATGGTATTGACATGTCTCGAATCCCGATGCCGAATCCCTCTCAGAAATGAAACATTTATGAGCCCCCCGCTCCAACCTTCTTCACTGTCCGAGCCCTTGCGGTACTAAATTTTGTGACTGCAGCTTGTTGGCTGATGTAAGTTTGAGACCCCTGAATTAGAGTGTTCAACTGTAGTGTCACCCCGGTCTACTCAATGCTGAATCGCCGTCACCCAAGTACAGAGATTTAGTACCTGAGGCCCTTCTCGCATCGTTTAAACTACCGTAAAATCCCGAGCAAGCGCCCCCCTCCCTTCTTCGGGAGATTTCAAGTATGCGGCTTCTTTCCCGTCCCACCATTCTCACTGTTTCTTTCACTGTTTTCATTCGCACAGCGAGGGCAAATGAAAACAGTGTATGCATGCGCATTCAATAAAGCGTTTCATTCGAAGCAAGGGCATGCGTTCTTTATTATTAGCGGCTCCTCCGCCCCCATCTTGAATCCATGACCGGGAAAGCCCCCCCCTCCCCTCCGCCCCTTCCTCCAAATCATGTCGGATTAACCTTCACCGTAGGGGAGGCGCTTGCTCGGGATTTTATGGTATGTTTATCTATGCGGCCCATTTGACCGCTTTTGTACCACATCGAAGTGAATAGTGTAGTGATTCTACGTGCTCTTCATTCTTCTGATCGTACGTAATCATCTTTCTCATAAAGCTAACCTTATTGCGCGTTATCCGACTGGGAGCTGTCGAATAATAGCGCTTTGTGTTCCAACGTTCATTTCATATGTAAAATTTACGGCAGTTCACCAAAGCCGAGGAGATAAGGAGGCCGTTTCTTGATAGTAGCTTCTTTTTAACAACCCTCATCGCCGATTTATTTGACCTTCCATCAGTTACATTGTTTTACTTTTTTTTAACGCAGCTGTCACTTCGAGTGTTGGTGCACCGTCTATTTTAAAGTACAAGCTCCTTATTTTACCTTTCGCCTATTTTCTTGAATAGTCTTATTTTTTTTTAGTTTTGTGAATAGGGCGAAACCAGCACACCACTGCTTCATTAAAAAAAAAAGAAATTTGGCGGACTTTTGCCACTTATCCATCCGACTTATGGCCGATCCCACACAGTGGGAATGCAGTCGAGCCCGACTACAGTCGAACCCGCATATATCGAACTCGCAAAAGAAAAGGAAATTATTTCGATATAACGGATAATTCGATACACAACGTTTAATGAAATCATTATATTTTCGATAAGAACTTTGATGGGCAAGTTGGCTTCACGGCACTGCTTCAGGATAATGTAAGGAACACGTCTTCACGGCAATATGCGTTTTTCTTTTTTTTTTAATATTGCAGTTTTCCGCGGTTTGTTGTTGGGGAAGCGGGATTACATGCAGGGGCGGGATATACGCAAAAAAAGGCAGTATCGATGTAAACAGCGCCTCAATATCTTCATACGTCGTCGGGCGCTGGAAGCGTCTAGTCTGCCTTGGCCCTTATGTCGGCCTTGATTTTCGATATCATAGGTAACGTGCTTGGGATGCTGTACTCAGCGGCGACGTAAGACTTCTTTTTCCCGAGCTCGACTGTACTGATTATGGCCAGCTTTGCGGGTAACAGCATGTTCTTCTGTTTTACGGCATCAATCGAGGCGCTGTTTACATCGATACCGCATTTTCCCGCGTGTAACTCGCCCGTGCCTACAACCCGAATTCCCCTCTGACCAAGCAGAAATCTACGGAAAATAAAATCTAAAAAAAAATCCCTGTGAACTACCGTGAAGCCGCTTTCTTTGCGTTATTGAAAAGCAGTGACTGAAGCCAATGTGCGCACATAAATTCGCATCAAAAATGCGACGGACTCATTAAAAGTTGTGTATCGAACTGATTGCTTTCTTTCTTTCTTTTTTTTTTTGCGAGATGAATACACGCGGATGAGACAGTGCATCGGCACGAAAGCAATCTTCGTTCGCGGAGAAGAGGACGCTGACTCGCCGATCTTTCTTTCATTTCCTTGCAGGATCAGCAAAGAAAAGCTGTGCGCCCGTCAGGTCGAGTTCTGCAACTACACCGATACCGAAGTAAGCGGTGTGTGTGTGTACGCGTGCTCTTAGCGCCTTCACAGTGTGGCTTATTAGGTCACTACAAGTGAATCGCCTGATTTTTTTTATTACTCCTCTGTTGCCCGAACGTTGTCACTGTTGCAAGTTTCAAAGCCATTTTCCCAATCAGGGCAAACAAATGTCGTGTCGTCCTATCTCAACCGAGCCTTCAACGTACTTAATCACCTCTTATTGCATGTGAACCTCTTATGTTGAAGCTGCCTGCTGCTCCATCTGCTGAACCGAAGGTCGCGGGATCGAATCCCGGCTGTGGCGGCCGCATTTCGATGGAGGCGAAATGCCAGAGGCCCGTGCACGTTAAAGAAACCCAGGGGGTCGAAATTTCCGGAGCCCTCCACTACGGCGTCCCTCGTAATGATATCGCGGAGAAAAGCAGCAAGGTGGGCGAGTTGGTTTTGATTATTCGTGCTTAGGGCAACAGCGCAATTTCCTGACGCGGACAAAGGAAAGACAAAGGCGCCGTGTCGTGTTTTTCTTCCTTTGTCCGTGTCGAAAAGTTGCGCTGCTAGCCTAAGTACGATTAATCACATCGTGGTTTTGAGATGTAATGCCCCAACAATTATTATTATGTATATTAGTACGACCTTATCATCGATAGGTCCAGCTTTTTTATAGTGGATTATTGCCTTCTGTCAATGCGTTCTAGGGTACCGTCTGAGTCGAATGCTGTCTTTAATTCTCATGAACGATATTTTCTCGGCGATTCAGGAGTATTCATTCGTGCTTTTCACTCATTACGATAGACACTAATAAAAAAAAGCAGATTCTCGTTCACGTGGCCTTGAATGTAGTTAACAAGTACAGCCAGCTACACTTATCGTGGGGCCTTTTAGCGCCCAGTTATGTCCGCAGCGCCGTCTTGTGCGATTACGCCAGATAGAAGCAGATGAATGTACCGAAGGGCCCTCTTTTCTTAGGCGCAACCATTTGAAGCCAGCAGATCGTGAAGCCAAGGGGTTTCCCGTTTGCCCCAAATGGGTGCCAAGACGCCGGAGAGTGATGTACACAAAATAAGTCATCGTGTTTCTTTCGTTCGTCCGTTTTTCGCTACAACCACTCAACATGCAAGACCACCAACTGGCCCAGCTGCGAACCATTCTGAAATAAATCTGTTGTGCCTTGGGCGATCAAAACGTTGTAGCTTGAGCGAGGTTCACTCCAGCACTACACTATATAGATGTGCAGAAGAAAATGCAGGTTCGGGGTGGCCTGCTCCCCCGCAGCCGCGTAAATGACGCGTGATGAAGAAGGGATCCCACCAACGGCAAACAGTTTTCTCTTCACTCTCCCTTCCGTTTACCTTGTAGCCTCTGCACCTGAATGAAAACTACGATTCAGCTGCCCTATTCTTTGTTCGCTTCAAATGGCGAAACATTTTCATCATTTTCATGTATGGCTCATTTGTGTCGTTGACGCTATGTTTACACGCATGGCGACAGATAAATACACGCCATTACACTGCTATTTTATCAAGAACAATGGCGAAGCGCTGCACACAGTGTCATCATCGGTTACAGAATCGTCTCTATAGTCTTCGAAATACAGAGTGGATGTAATCGCAAGAGTCGAAGGGAGCAGCATGTAAGAGGTCTTATTTACACATAACAGCGCTTATACTTTCCTCGTCTTAATTATTTTTCGGCTTCATATGGCAGTGTCCATAGAAAGCGGTCCCCTCAACATGTTATCCTTCCTTACTAGGTCTTGACCCAGCAGGCTTGATGCTGTTAGGTAGCAAGCCAGCTCGTAAAAAGACCACGTGCGAATTTGCACCGTCTGGAAAAAAGAATCATGGCCAGCAGTGGCGCTGGCTAACACTCGCAGCGTTACACATACGGAAATAACCATAAAAGTGCACGATGGAACGACTGCCACCGTATAGTTCAGTTAGTGAAGCATCGCACGCGTAATGCGGGTGTAGAGGGTTCGGTATCCACCGGAGACGAGTTGTTTTGTAGCGTTAGCTACACTGGCCTAGCCGAGTCAGTTTCGCGTGTCTCCTCAAGAGCCGCGCTGCGCATGCGCGAGGATCAGTGATGTCACACAGCTGGCGCATCGGAGCCGGCACCTCCCGCGCACTCCGTCGCTGCCGCACGCGACTAGCTGCCGCCGGTCTGCGCTTTCCAGAGGAGTATGCTTCCATATTGCTAGCGAACACGCACAAAGGACGACATAGAAAGAGACAGGACAATTGCTAGAGGCAGTTCGTGATCACGTTGAAAACGGGGATGCGGTTGATTTTCAAAATGCCTGTGGCATGTCAATTGATAACTTTTTAGAACTACTTTCTTTTTATCTTACGGCAACCGTTGTGCGCTTCCGAGAAGAATGCTTTATCCAAAGTAATGCAATCTGCATATGGTCTTGTTTAGCCCACGTTCTTAGTGAAATTTATTTAGCACAGTGTGATAAGCGTATTGCTGAGCGACTTGATGAAAGTGTGGTCCGGTGTTTTAGATACGTAGATGACTTTCTTTTAATTCTTAATCTTGACAACTTACGGAATAGTGAAAGCTCTGTTTTTATCATTTTAGATATTTTTAAGGCGTGTGCAGGGGGGCTGCGTTTCACTCATTAAATGCCTGTCAATGGCACTATTCAGTTTTTAGAATTATCTATCTGCTTTACGGGCGTGCGCATATGCTGGATGTACAGTGCCGTCCACTTTTAGGGTGAACACGGCGCAGCGTGGCCACGATCCGCGCAGCGCCAGCGCACCTGGCGCGGCCGCGCACCGAAGCGTAGCGACGCATGCGCTGAGGGACGCGCCGGAGCGACTTCGCGTTGTGTGCAACCAAGGAGGTTAAAATAAAATTTGCTGGAGTGGAGGAGGCGCCCCTCAGCTGAAGCCGCGTGCCGCCATCTTGCCATAGGCAGAAAGCGCGCCTTCCGCAACGCATGCTGCAGCGGCCGCATAGATGTTCTAGCTGTTCTCTGGCGTGGTGGCGTCCGGACGCTGTTGGATACATTGTGCGTTGCGTACGGCTGTATAAATCGAGCGAAAAGGTACTCTGGGATGAAGTTTCAGTTGTAAGCAGAACATTTCGAGCTCGATGAAAACTTCTCTATATGCCGGAACATATGCTGACAGCCCGCAATCTGTCTCTAATTTCACATCTGACGGTCATTCTTTTTTCCTAACCGGTTTCGTAAGGACTCAAATGTTCGAAGCGCGTCGGGGCAGGCTGTTTGACGGGAAGTCTGGCAGCCAAAAGACGGCGATCGCATATGTTAGAGGCACTTTTCGCCGAATTGTTTCGACCGGACTAGGCTGCGACCTGGGAGTTCTTCGACTAGCTGTGCTTGACGCATTTGTAAAACACTTGCAAAACCCAGTGATACACATTCTTGTGCTTGTTGATACCACTGGTGCGAAGCGCGAATAGGAAAATAACGCACCGCTTGCTATTCATTGAAATTATATAAATAGGCGAGATTTCGTTATCGGTTGCCCTGTTCGTGCTATAAAAGGGTAGCTCGCAACTACGAGGTTAAGTAACGTCATTTGGGCAATATACAAGGACCTGTTTTTAACACGAAAGTGTTTTATGCCGGGGTCCACCAAGACTTCAGTGACGTATTTCCGTCACGGAAATGACGTCGAAAAAATATACACAATCAGATGGCAAAGAAAAAAAGGTACCGTCAACGGGCATCGAACCCACGACCGCTCGGTCCGCAACAACATATGCCGGGCACGCTATCCACTGCACCACGGTCACAAACTCTGGAGGCTTTACGAACGCGCATTTTATATCTACCACTCTCCCGGTCGGCTGGGTGGTGTTGACCTCTGGGAGTGGTAAGGTAAAGTAATTCGTCATTGCTGTGGCCTCCGCGACCAGCACCTGCAACGCGTTACGCGTCCCTCCCATTCGGCGCGTTTTCAATAGAAGTTTAATTTTGTCAATGCCTTAACACACCGCGAGGTGGCGACCTTTGCCCAAGCGTCGTAAAAGCCTCGGCGTCGCTCAGCATCACGCTAATACAAACCAAAAATAGCTCTGCGACGCTCGCCTGCCTCACCTGGCCGACCGCGTTCCATGCTCACGCGCTCGCCCCGAGAAAATCGCGGCCGGGCTACCAGGGCGGCACGACGCGCTTTGCGTTTCCCTCTAGTCCAGCCGTGGTGTTCAATCACATCTTAACATGCCGCGGGATGGCGACCAAGTTCTGCGTCCAATATGCGACGCTCTTCTGGCTATCACACCTCGTTGTCTGATTACGCTTTCACCGTTAACTACTACAGCTACCACAAGGGTTTGTTTAATCATTTAACATGGGCGTTAGTCGTCGGGATGGAGATGTACCACCAATCATCAAAGTGGGTGCATACACGTTAAACGGCGCCATTATTAGCTGTCAGACATCAATATACATTGTGGAAACTCTCTTACATCAATGTACAGAAAGCATTCAGTTACTTCTGTAAGGGCACGCTTTACTTTCGTGTTATTCCGATTCCTATGACGGAGGGATCAACCGTGTTTTTTCTTACATTCGTGCATTTTTTCTTTATATTTGTATTTTGCTTTATGCAGTGCAGCGAGTAAAACCAGCGGGTCTGAACTGTGCAGTGCTCTTTCTAGCTGCAAATAAAGCGACCTAACCGATCGCCCAGGGGTACTCCGGCCGTTAGATGCGTTCAAATTGAAAAAAGTTGTTGAAGATGTGACAGTTGCATCACCTATACGGCATCATTACGAAGAAATGCTTCATCTTTTCCAAGAAGAGATAAAACAGCTCAAGATGAAAATTCTGCAGCAGAAAAATTGCACACTAACCAAAAAGAGCGAGGCTCGATCCTCAAGCGATAATAAAGGAGATCAAGGATCAAAAGCTCATGTCTGGGGCAGGGCGATGTTCACTGCAGCCTTCCCCCATACATACAGCAAACCCTAGGGCACGAAAAGACCAGAAAGACACGTATTCCATCCGAGCTGCGGGCGTTTGCGTTAACGCTGCACTTCTATATTCTCCATCAGCTTACGAGTATGTACGCACGAAGTTTAATCGCGCACTGTCAGCAGAGCGCTCTATACGAGAACGGTGGACAGAATTCCATCAAAGGAAATGCTGGCTTCACAGATGAGTCACTGTCTCGAAAAAGCTAGCCCAATGCCGCACAAAAAACTCTACTGTACTTTGATTGTTGATGACAAATGAGAAAAAATTCGGCAGATACCACGTTCCGTGGCAGTCGATATGATGCGAAGCATGCGGTGGGAAGGTGACTGTGGCGTAATTTTTTTTTGACTGAGCAGAACGTTACAAAATGACGATAAAGATTTCTATAAATTTTATACGCACACATATATGTTGAAGAGCCGCATATGTGTTATATAACCAGTTCTTCACAGTTGGGCAACGCTGACAGTGGCAACGTGGTTATTATACCAACACCAGAAGCCGTAAGCTGATATGTAGTGCTTATACTTGTCCCTTATGATAGAGAACGCACGCACGTTTCACGAACCCGTGTGCATGTGTGGAAGACGTTCTTGACAGTTCTTGAACAAGGTCATCATCCCTGTGATCAGTGAGCACCGGCAGCTGGTCATGACTTGTTATCAGATCAGGTCGTGATCGCAGTGACGAGGGGTCCATGTGTAGTGAAGTATGAGGTATACATAGTAGAGCTGTTGGAAATCGTAGATGCCTCAGTCATTTCGTCGACAAATTATCTGTCGGTAGAGCCGGCGACATGTCGGAATTCGAAGTCACCCTTCGCGTTGGTGAGGTATAGGCCGTCGAGGCTGCAGCCTACCATGGTAGGCCTGGATAGTGCTACGTAGACAAACATCAGTGGATGGCGCTTGTCGTATTCGTAGACTACCTGGGCGTGTGTGGCCTAAGTAGCCTAGTCTACAGAGCGGCTGTCAATCAGTCTGGCATCATCCTCCGTCAGCATGAGGTCATCGCCCAGCGTCGTAAGAAATGAAGAGGGCACTGCGTCGTTCTGACGGACTAAGTGCACTTTACAGTGTGATGATGTGAATATCATACGAAACTTTCGTTAATGCATTCCTCCGGTGTCGAGCAATGCTTGAATATAGCTTGCTGAATCATAGGGATACAAATGTTATGTTTATTAGACTGCTATAAAAGCGGAGCCAACGCCGGAACCACAGACGTTAATCTTATATGACGTCTGTATCGTAGGAGTATACGCATCGTGGGAGTGTCATGTATAGCGTTTATTGCTTTCCTGTAAATTTAGATAGCAAGCACGACAACCACAATTGACGCTGCACCGCCATAACGCCTGCATAGGCTGTTTTTCCAAACCAGTTTATAGACCTGGCGTGGCTCTGTGGTAGAATACCTGATTGCCACGCAGAATGCTTGGGTTCGATTCCGGTTGGGATCCTAATTTTCATACTTTCCCTTCGTCGGGTCAACGCTGCCGATGTCGGTTTTTCTTAACGCTATCGCATTTAATGTCTGTTCTCGCCGTTCCTGGGTCGATATAAACTGTCAATCACCTGTGGCGCATACCCATGCACCGCGGCCTGTGGTAAGCGGGTATGTGCCACACGTGTCTGGAGGAAAGGGTTTGACGACGTACGCGACAGGATTTTGATATTATTCATGTCATGACCCGACAGTCATATTCGTCAAATCCTCTTGTCTTCCCATGCCAATTTTGGTCTACACCAAGTAAAGGAGGCGATCATGAGAGCCCCCAGACGTAGGCGGCTAGATAGATAGATAGATACGTAGATAGAAACGCTCAAAGTGCCAGAGGTTCGCTAAGAAATGCTTCGCATTTAAAATATGTTGAGATTGTGACTAAAGTCACTAAACGGTTAGATATGCGGACTTTGGGACTGGAATACATGATGAGAGACTATGCTCGTTGGCTTAAACTTATGACTTATGCCACTTGGGCATTTTTAATTGATTCATTGACAGGGTAAGAGAGAGCAGCCGAGCCTACGAAATAGTATCGAAAAAGCTGTATCTATTGAAATAGTGTCGACTGCAAGCTGAATGCCCTTGAAGCACGTCCATGCAAAGCCAAAACTATTATTTTTGGAGATTTTGAGCTTGTCTTGAAAAAAGAGATGGCTTTCAAGCCTTGACGAATATATATCCTTCTCGATGAGCATATCGAGTGTGGTGCTTTGGACCCACATTTATATTCCGCTCAAAGAAAGTGGCCGAACTCCATATATGCATAAGACTCCGTCACATGACGAACGAAATAAACAGGAAAATGAATGCCGAGAAGTGAAATCTGCTCTTACGAGGATAATTATTTAAAAAAAAAACAGTGATACAGGCCCTTCGGTGTGCATGCTTGCAAGGAAAACGCCAAAAGAAACAGAATAAAACTGACAGCATTCTTATCTGCGATTTCGCTTCTTATTCTTGACAACTTCTCCCTTAATGTTCGCCATTATAACCATTAAAAACCACGGCGGAAAGACGCGGACAGCGCGGCGGGCGCGCTTTGGCTCCCGTTTCTTGCCTATGGCAAGATGGCCGCCGCGCGCGCGGCGCGGCTTCACTGCGGCCCATTGGTAAGTATAGGCGGCCTCCACTCCAGCAAGTTTTATTTAAACCTCCTTGTGTGCAACAGAGCTGGTCCATTGCCGTGGCGCCGCTATTGCATGGCTGTAGTACAGCAAGAGCGGCACGCTCGTGTGCGCCTGCGCCGCTTTGATTCAATGCGCGGCCGCGCCGGATGCAATGACGCTCCGCGGATCGCGGCCACACTGAGCCCTGTTCACCCTAAGAGTGGACTGCACTGTACAAGCCACGTTCCAAAAAAGAGATCCTTAATTACGCATCAGCCCATCCGAAGCTGGTGAAGCGGGGAATAGTGACATGAACAGCCTGCGTGCAGCCCTGCAGAAGTCCTGTCCGCACAATGTTCAGGCAAGTTTGAGTGGACAACTTGCACTTCTTCATAAGACGAACTACCCTCGTCAAACCGTGATCTCGGTTGCTGAAGCGCTCTTGAGGGAGCTAAAAGCTAGCTTTAGAGGGAATGCGGCCAAGGTGGACTCGGACAAACGCATGCTACGGGTTTCAATCACGTACATTCACGGCGTTTCCCACCGGCTCAAAAAAATGGCACGAAATTGCGGTCTTGGTGTCTTGTTCACGGCTCCTCACAAGCTGGATGGGCTCTGTTCTGCTGTGACGGAACCTGAGAAGCCGCGGTGTGCTAAGAAACACCAATCAAAGTTCACAGCTTGTAAGACGGGAGTCGTCTACACACTTCCACTTGCTTGTGGCAAGGTGTATATTGGTCAGACGGGCAGATGCGTCAATGAAAGGCTCAGGGAGCATCGCACGGCTGTCCGATCGCTTGCAGGGGGTGGTTTATTGGCAATGCACTGCAAGAAGTGCGAGGGTTGTACCCCAGCATATGACGCCACTTCTGTGATGTACGTTGGCGGGGAACAGAGAAAGAGGGAAATAGTAGAGACCGTCGAAATTCACAAGGTGGGTTACACATGTGTCAGCACTCCGTCCATCGCGTTGTCGAAAAGAGAACTGGACTATCTGTGTAAGAAGAAACCACGTGCGAACTGGCGGTATCGATAGGCGACGGAGAATTTCTTTTCTTTTTCTTTTGGTGGATAAACTTTGTCTGTGACGTGGCACCTGCGTATGCGGAAAGAAATGTATTGTGCCCTTCATGTCGATTAAAAAATCAGTTGAAACTAGCGGTCGTCCTGTCTCTTTCTATGTCATCCTTTGTGCGTGTTCGCTAACAATATTGAAGCATACAATCAATACCAACTAGCCCAGCTTAATGCATTAACGAGTTTCCAGAGGAGTGACAACGTAGCCGCGGTAGACGTACTGGCGCCGGCGCGCGCGCAGCTATTCCCCTTCGCTGTGCAGTCGCCGTCTGACACTGCGCTGGAGCCGCTTGATAGCGCCTGTGACTGGCGTTTCCCAGTGTATTTTAAAATGCTGCTCAGCGGTGCAGAAGAGCGGAGAAGCTAACTCACGAAGTAGTTGCCTGGTAAAATAAATATACAAGTGCCACATAATATGTATACAATGTGTGTGTCATTGGAGCAGCAGTAAGCGTGATAATCAAGCTAATCCTAGACAATCAGAAAAGCTAAGAACAATAAGCTGAACCTTTGCTAACACTACGTTATCCTGGCATAGCCGAGCTAAGCTACTGCAACATTTTTTTTAACAGCGTTCCTTGTGAGTTGATCCAGAAAACTACCATCATAATAAATGGTTATGTGCCACAGAAATTGGGCAAATCCCACTACTCACCACTGGTCCACTAAAAATGCAGTTCTTCATTTCTAAGGCAACAGCAAGGCAAACAACACATGGCTGCGAAGCGACACCGGCGAGCCGAAGACCCCGAGTACGTACAACGAGCGACTGCTAGGTAACGGGAAAGGCAACGGCGGCTGCGAGAAGACCCCAAAGCGACGGAAGGCCTACGCCAACAACGACGTACCGGTAGATTTATGAGAGGGGCGAACGCTTGGTTTCAGCGCAAGTTTCTGTAGTGGAGTTTGGACAAGCGTGTCGTGTCGGTGACTGTCCATGGTTTAAGTCGAGCCTCTCTGCGTTGAGAATGAACGTAGAAACAACCTATCGTCACCTAGCAACAACCTAGTAGCAACCTAGAAACTGCATTGCCTAGCTAAGGCATAGAAACAACGTATAAGCAACAAGATGCGCCTTCAGAATCGTCCAGTTTCTTAGAAATTCCGGTGTCGGCGTCGTTAGTTGTGAGCGAAAAACCAGCGTTTTCCGTGAGTGAAAATTCGAGATAGATGCAAATAAAGGAACAATAAAAAATGTTTTATTCGAGTGTTAATCGAACCCAGAACTTCAGCGTTACAAGCAGGTGTTCTACCTCAGAGCCACGCCCGTGCTCGAAATTGCTGCGCAAAGAAATACTGTATGAATGTTATGTAAAGTGCAAGGGAGGTCCGTATCCAGGAGTTTTTTCGGGAAGGGGGGGGGGGGGGAAGGGCACTTACTGAAAACCTTGACAATTCAAGAAAAACACCTATTTTTATTATTTCTTTTCGGTAAAACACCCACGTCCATCAAAATATCGGGGAGCTAGCCCTACCCCCCCCCCCCCTCCTTACGCTACGGGCCTGGTGCGAGGAGTGTCATAAACACAAGTAATATTGCGTGGCAGAAGCGTAGAATCTCACAAACATGTGAACTGTGCATCGAATGGTTGGTTTAAAGGGCCACCAATTACAAAGCACACAGGCATAATTAATCATCATTATCAACAGCATCAACAACGTGTGCAACTGCGCAGGCGCGCGTGTTACCTTAGTGGGTGCCTCGCCTACTCGCAAAGGGAACGATTACGTGGGCACTTGGCAACTGCACTTGCAGTGTAGGCATTCGAGGATAGTTCGAAAGGGCCGATTTACAGGAGCAGAGACGTTCCTTTCCTTGCGGTACGGTTCAGGTGTCCACCGGGAAGCGAATTCAGGCTGCCGATTGAAAAGGCGATGCGAACAGGGTCCGATCACGCTATCGCGTTCTGCTCTTGAATGCGAAGCCCAAGCGTCCTCCAAGTTTTTGTTTTTACGACCGTTTGAACGTGGAACAGCACCATACGTACGTGTCTTGAAGGGTGTTCAGGCGAGGCAAGCATTTTAGTCGTTGTCCCTGTTTTTGTTCGCCTCCGAGATGCGTGCCAAGATGCTGCCAATCTCAGAGGCTATGTACAGCTCGAGCACTTGTACTAATCCATCGACATTGTTAAGAAGTTTGTCAGCGCGCTCCGTTAGGCTAGTTGGCGTGCATGACGACGATGTGGATGCGCCTTGAAGACGCGGACAGAGGGGACACACGCAGCGCAACGAAAGTTGAAAGTCTCATCTCTGTCCGCTCCTGCAAAGAGCCTCCACATCGTCGTCATTGCTTGATGTACGTCCTTCATTCGGTACGAGATACGGCGCAAGGTAGCTGTGACGTCTCTTTGATATCTCCGTACTCGTTAGAATGCGCATCATGTGGAGGACAGGCATTTCCTCAGCACCTCACTTAATTCGCGTCAACTGGAAAGCACCTCAAGCCCTGAAGAAGACGAGTTCGCTTCTCGAAACGACGGCTGCAGCGACACCACGTGTTCACAAATTTTTCATCTCTTCAGGCTTCCATTTTCTCCCGTGTCTTTTTTTGGAAGGCCAACTGAAAGTATTTCTAGGAGCAAACTGAATTTCAGCAAGAGCGGTGCATATTTCACATTGGGGAGGTGTTTATCCTTAGCACCATTTTAGTGTTTGTTGTGAAAATTCCGTTGCCTGGCAGGCATGTTTCAAGGATCCGTATAGACTGTCTATATCTCTGTATCGACATGCAAATGCAGTAAAATCGCGTGTCGGTTTCCCACAAGTGTCATTTATGTCACACAAATACCAGGAAAGAAAGAAAAAAACGTTAGCTCAATTGGCATCCTCGTCTTCCAAATGTTTCAATGGCGTGGTGAATAAACTAACGACGAAGCCAGGAATGACGGGGTCGTCGTTAGCGTAACGGAGCAGACGGACAAGGAAAGCGCGATTTCGAGCGCAAGGGGTGTGGGAGATGCTTTCTTCCCATTTGGTCTCTCGCATTCATTTCTCTATTGCGTACGCACCTGGGAGAATCTGGGATATGTCGGAGTCGATGGCTATAGCCAGTTCACATGCTTCTTTCATAAGAACGGGCGTAGGTTTGACGCAAGCAAATGAATGTGAGCGGAAAGAGCGCTGTGCTCTGCGCGTATTCCTTGCGTGAAGAGCGAGAGAAATTGATGACGTTGGCAGCCATGAAATGCGTATGGGACAGAGTAAATTGGGAGCCAGTCATTTATTCTCGAGGCATTCGCCGTTGTTATAATCAAGCTGTCCGTCGCTCTGAAAAATATGGGCCCCGTCTGAATCTCTGCTCCCGGAAATCGAGCTGCGCCGTAGGGAAAAAAAAGGAGCCCAAGGGAAAGAAGCGAAATCATTGAATTTCGCTCCCAGTCGAGATCTTTTACTTTGTCTTTACTGCGTGGCGGCTGGTACACTTATTTTTCGGCTTTTCACGGTTGCTCGTTCATAATGCGAGAGCTTTTTACTAGCCCCGGGTGTGCTTCCGCTGCAACAAACACGTGCGCCGAACTTCTGTCCAGCGGGCGGACAGTGAACGCAAACTTTTATTTTGTTGCGTAATAACTAAGTGCGATTGGCCGTCGATTGCTTCGTTGTGTGGACGATCCCTATCATGCGCGGTGGGTACCAAAACGTCCACGAATGAGAAAGGGCTCCCATACGTAAACAGAAGTTACGCCGATATTTACGAGAAGGTTATGCCAAGGATTGAGGTCGATTAAAGTGGCGAGGCGGCCTTGTTGGTATGTCACATTTGTATAATAATTCTAGTGCAAAAAAACGGGACACAAGAGACACACACAAGGAAGGGGTGCTGCGGTGAGCCCCCCGATGGGAAACCTTGCGCATGCCTGTACACTTGAGTATCACGCACAAGACGTAAAACTCCAGGGCTTTTGTGCGCAGAAGGTGCTCGTCTATGCAGCAGCTGCATAGACGAGTTCAAAGCTTCCATGTTCTTCGTGAGACCAAGTGGTACTCCCCTCTAAATTGCTCTCGTAAGGCGCTGAAAGTTGCGGACTTGAGCGAAATAATAAATTACCTCATGATCCCCACATCACCTTGAGCATATAACTTTCAGAAATATTTACGTTAGAGTGATAATCATAAACTCACACTTTCAGCGAAGACAGTGAATTAAACTAGCACGGATATCCACGACGATGTCTTACGGAGAGTTTCAAAGATGGCTTTGTGCCTGGAACTCTCGCTCTCTCGCTGCCCTCTCTTTCTCCGTCATCGCACGTGTGTTGGGTGTGAGTGAGTGAGTTGGTGGGGGGGGGGGGGGGGTCGGCGTTGCCAACCGACCTCTTTCTCAAAACATTCCTGCGCTGCGGCTTCACGTTCAAATGCCTAAGTATTTATTTCAAGACAAAAAAATCCGGCAGATCCCACGCACTGTGGCAATCGATGTAATGCGAAGCAGCCAGCAAAGAGCTGCATACATCGCTTTGTTTATATTTGAGCCAAATGAAGTCATTCATGCCATGGCATCTAGTCCACCATATATCGCATGTTTGCCATGCACGCGTGCATGCACAATATGGTATATACCATGCCAATGAAACGTATATTCTGTTATATACACTGCATGACCGGATGACCGGTCATTTATGTTCATCACGCACTCCTGTCATGCCATACGAATTTTGGTATATATCCAGTTATCTAAAAGGCCGGAAGCGCACCATAATAGTGTCATGTAAATCATACCGTACATGACATGCATAACATAATTCGCATGTTAGGACCTGTCATTTATGTTCGTCATACAGTCACATCGCACAATACCAAATTTGATGTATATCAAACGAGCGAAATGGCCGCGAGTCCACCATGAGCGTGGCATGTAAAACATGCCATACATGACAAGCATGTCATGGTTTTCATGTTACCACCTGTCATTTATTTTCGTCATACATTCGCGTCACGCAATGGCAATTCTTGTGTATATCAAGCTAGCGAAACGACCGCGATCGGACAATGAGCGTGGCATGTAAATCATGCCGTAAATGATATGCACATCGCAATTTTCAAGTTACCACCTGTCATATATGTTTGTCATACAGTCACGTTGCGCAATACCAATTTTGGTGTATATCAAGCGAGCGAAACGGCCGCGAGCGCATCATGAGCGCGGCATGTAAATCATGTCGCACATGACTTTGCTGTCACGATTTTCATGTTACCACCTCTCATTTACGTACGTCATACAGGCGCGTCGCGCAATACCAATTTTGGCGTATATCAAGCTAGTGAAACGTCCGCGAATGCACCATGAGCGTGGCATGTAAATCATGACATGCATGTCATGGTTTTCATGTTACCACCTGTTATTCATGTTCTTGATACAGTCACATCGCGCAATGCCAGTTTTGGTGCATATCAATCTAGCGAAACGGCCGCGAGCGCACATGAGCATGCCATGTAAATCATGTCGTACATGACACGCATGTCACGATTTTCATGTTACCGCCTCTAATTTACGTTCGACATACAGTCGCGTCACTCGATACCAATTTCGGTGTATATCAAGCAAGCGAAACAGCCGCGAATGCACCATGAGCGTGGCATGTAAATCATGACATACATGACATGCATGTCATGATTTTCATGTTGCCACCTGTTATTCATGTTCTTCATAGTCACATCGCGCAATACCAATTTTGCTGTATATCAACCTAGCGAAACGGCCGCGAGTGCGTCATGAGCGTGGCATGTAAATCATGACGTGCATGACACGCGTGTCATGATTTTCATGTTACCACGTGTCAGTTATGTTTGTCATGTCGAAATGTCTCGTCCTACCAGTTTTCGTATATATACATTCATTTAAACGGCCGCGAGCGCCCCGAAACCATGTCATGTAAATCATGCCGCACATGACATGCGTGTCATGATTTGCACGTTAGGACGTGTCATTATGTTCGCCATGAACTCTTGCCACGTCATACCAGTTTTGGTATATATGGAATTAACGGAATGGCCGCAAGAGCCCGAAGGTCGTGGAATGTAAATCATGCTGTTCATGACATGCATGTCATGATTTTCATGTTATGACCTGTCATTTATGTTCGTAATACGGTCATGCTATTCCATACCAATTTTGGTATACATCCGATTAACGAAACGGCCAGGAGAGCACAAAGTCGTAGGCGGCTAGATAGATAGATAGATTAGATAGATAGATAGATAGATAGATAGATAGATAGATAGATAGATAGATAGATAGATAGATAGATAGATAGATAGATAGATAGATAGATAGATAGATAGATAGATAGATAGATAGATAGATAGATAGATAGATAGATAGATACGCTCAAACTCGCAGAAGTTCGCTAAGAAATGCTTCGCATTTAATATTAACGCTAACGATACATAACAGGCCGGTGAAACAAATCACCGCTACATTCAAATAATTTAAACGGCAAACTTCTTTCGGCCGGCTTGCATGTGCGGTTACCAAGCACTTTGTTCTGCCCGATGTATTCCCAGATTTCAGAACCCGCGCAGCGCTTTGATTTCACCAGGGGAAACTAGAATGGCTGTCAAATGTCAATAACGAAGTGGTGACACACTCCTAATTGTTCTATACTCAACAAATGACTTCAGAAACGTTCTCGTACTAACAGCAACAGGCTACATAAGTTTCACATCACATGAGCGCGCATGCGACATACTTATAATTCCCATATATAATTCTTAACGTAAAAGGGGGGGTCTAAAGGCTCGTTCTTCATTGTTAGACAAAAAGCAACGAGGCCGAGGAAGGCATAGGGCACGTTACTTGTAGTTTTTTTTACCGTATTGTAGCAATGAAATAAATGTGAAGAAATTAAAGTGGACGAAAAGACAACTTGCCGCCGGCGGGGTCCGAACCTGCAACCTTCGAATAACGTGTCCGAAGCTCTACCAATAGAGCTACAGCGGCGGTCGTCCTCCTGCCCACTTTTATGTGGATGCAAACCTGGGAGTCTTAGTCAGTCGCGCTGGCAGACGTGGTGCCTTCAGGTATAGTATGCAAAGGCTTGTTGGTCTGCTGCCAGCTCGTAAGAAAATCACGTACTACGTGACGCCAGCTGGCAAAAAAAGAGTGTTGCACACTCACCGTCATGGCTACCAGCGGCGCTGACTAAGACTCCCAGGTTTACGTGCCCATAGATACCCGATAAAGTGGACGGCAGGACGACCGCCGCCGTCGCTCAATCGGTAAAACACCGGACGCGTTATTCGAAAGTTGCAGGTTCGGTTCCTGCCGACGGCAAGGTGTTTTTTCGTCGACAATAATTTCTTCACATTTACACTGTAATTACTACAATATACGGTTAGAAGACGACAGATAACGCCCCCTATGCCTTCCTCGTCTGTCGGTTTTCACGAAGGCTGTGTGTCTTGAGAGCAGTGCAGCTTAGAGAAAAGAGGTTCCCGCTCACGTCTTTCTGCCGACGGGCGACAAAACTCGTGCGATGATGTGCGTCAAAACACTGTGCATGTTATGTTAGTGCTTGTCGGGAAGTGTACACTGTACTGATGTATAGCGATTAAGTAGGGATAAATAAATAAATAAATAAATAAATAAATAAATAAATAAATAAATAAATAAATAAATAAATAAATAAATGCCAATATAGAATGACTGATGCGCAGGAATACAAGCAGCTCCTCTTGCGCTTTCTGGACACAGCCGGCAACTTGGGAGAGCTCGCCATGGACAGCGAAGTCATTCTGCAAGTGGTCATGGAGAACCCCGGCATGTCCATCTTTCCCAGCGGTTTTGCCAAGCAGTGAGCCCACGTTGATATACAGTTGCTTGCCTAAGTGCACCTCGTGTGGGGAACAAGTATATAACGAAAACACTCGACCGACGCTAAACTGAGACAAGGTTAAAGCATATTCTGGGAGGGTTGCAATGCGGAACTTGTAGGTAACACCTGTAGAAACAGAATCGAGACGAGAGTATGCAGACGTGACCCACCACGGTGATTTAGTGGTTATGGTGCTCGACTGCTGACCCGAAGGTCGCGCGATCGAATCTCGGCCGCGGCGGCCGCATGTAAGGGAAATGTAAGGGTTTGCGATGTAAGGGAAAGTGCTTGAGGTCCGTGCATACTAAGATTTAGGAGCCACAGAAATTGGGTACATTCCACCACTCACCACTGGCCCACTAAAAATCAAGAAGGCAACAGTTAGCCCAACAACAAATGGCTGCGAAGCGACGGCGGCGAGCCGAAGACCCCGAGTACATACAGCGAGAGAATGCTAGGTAACGGGAAAGGCACAAAAGGAATAACTGCGCTACCTGACACACACGTAAAAACCAGACACACACACACACAGGCTCAGACACACACACAGGCGTGCGCCAGGTAGCGCAGTTATCCCTTTTGTATTAAGATGCACCATCTCGCCCAGGAACACGTTCTTCTCAAAAACGGGAAAGGTAACGGCAGCTGCGAGAAGACCCCAGCGCGACGGAAGGCCTACGCCAACGACGACGTGCCCGTAGATTTATGAGGGGTGCGAGCGCTTGGTTTGCGAGCGGGTTTCTGTCTCTGGAGTATGGACATCCGTGTCGTGTCTGTGACTGTGTGTGGTTTAACTCTAACCTCTGTGCGCTGAGAATCAACGTCGAAACAACCTAGCATCACCTAACAACCCAGAAGCAACCTAGAAACGATGTGCATCACCTAGCTAAGGCCTAGAAACAACCTAGGAGCAACCATATTAGTGTACAGAATTGTCCGGTTTCGCTGTTTCAAGCCTTGCACGGCTTAGTGCAAGGCTCGCCATTGCCATTTTTTTTTTTTGCATTTAAGATGAACCAATAGCAACTAGCCCAAATGGCTGTTTAGATACAGGTGCTATCTTGAGGGAATGGTGGAAATTGCATTAAAAAAAATAAAAGAGAGGCACTAAGTTTGGCATAGAGCTGGTTCTTTTTTTGTGCTGTGACTTATGGACAACAAATTTTGCTCTGGAGATCAAGGAGACCTGCAATGTCGTGCAGTTGGCGCCGATTCATGGTGTAGCAATGGGCATCGAGGCATAGCCCTAAAAAAAAAAAAAAAAGGAGCTGGGCTCAACGGCGCTGTTCGCAATTGAATTACTTTAGTAAGCGCGCAACTGGAATTTAAGCGAACTAGTGACAATAAATTCTTTAAATTTAGTTAGTCTGATGTTCCATAAAAAAGTTGAAGCGGAATCGGCGGTGAATTTAGATGATAGATTCCGGGATTTTACGTGTAATAACTACGTTATGATTATGAGGCACGACGTAGCGGAAGGCTCGAGAATTATGAGACCTACCTTCGGTTTTTCTAATGAATAACCATGTCTAAGAACATGGATGTTCCACATACCAGCCCCATCGATATGCGACCGCCGTGGCCGAAAATCGGACCCGCATCCTCGGGCTACGCCTTAGCTGCTTAGCAACGACGGTGGGTGTAGTTCCCATAATTGTTCCTAGGTACAAAGCAAGAAGTTATTATGCGAAGCACTTCTTGCAAATAGCCGTTTTCCGTCCAATTTGAGTGTCCCAGCAGGATGCAGTGAAATCAAGCTATACTGTTCGCTTCTTACGCCCCTATCTACTCTTTGGCGCAGGAGGGGCATTTACCTGGGTAATCTGTTATTAATAATAATATCTGGGGTTTAACGTCCCAAAACCACGATATGATTATGAGAGACGCCGTAGTAGAGGGCTCCGGAAATTTCGACCACCTGGGGTTCTTTAACGTGCGCCTAAATCTAAGCACACGGGCCTCAAACATTTTCGCCTCCACCGAAAACACAGCCGCCGCGGCCGGGATTCGATCCCGCGACCTTCGGGTCAGCAGCCGAGCGCCATAACCACTAGACCACCGTGGCGGGGCGGGTAATCTGTTATTCACTATGCGCGATATAATGCGAACACTTAACGGCTACGTTTAGGTTTGTTTTACCTCATTTGCGTAAAAAAAAGCACGCATCCGTCGTTCCTGTTTAAGCGACCGAAAAGCAAAGACTTCCGATAGCAGTGAGAGAATCAACGAACAAAGTAAACGAAATCAGCGAACGCTGTAGGCATACCGAATTGAAGTGGTGGCGCCACCCACCGTGTAGAAAACACATGCAGGAGGAAGTGTGCACATACGTGCAGCTCCAGTGACAAAGTGCGCGTTATGAAAACACTGATGCACATCTCCCACAAGACACTTCTCCGGTATAGATGATCTGATGAATCAGAAGGTATAAAGAAACCACGAGCAAGTCATATGAGATATGAGGGAGATGGATACTGCAAATACCGCCTTTAACAAGTACTTCATATCGCAAAAAAAAAGTAGAAATGGCGAAGCTCGCACTAAGCCGCGCAAGGCTCGAAACAGCGAAACTGGGCTATTCTGAAGACTAATCTGGTTGCTTCTAGGCTGTTCCTAGGCCTTATAGCTAGGTGATGCAGGTTGTTTCTAGGTTGCTTCTATAGGTTGTTTCTAGGCCTTAGCTAGGTGATGCAGGATTTTTGTAGGTTGCTTCTAGGTCGTACCTAGGCTTCAGCTAGGTGATGCTAGGTGGTTTCTACGTTGATTCTCAGCGCAGAGAGATTGGAGTTAAACCACAGACAGTCACAGACACGACACGGATGTCCAAATTGCAGAGACAGAACCTCGCGTTCGCACCTGTCATAGATCTACGGGCAGGTCGTCGACGTTGGCGTAGGCGTTCCCTCGCTTCGGGGTCTTCTCGCAGCCGCCGTTGCCTTCCCCTTCCCTAGTACACTCTCGTTGTACGTACTCGGGGTCTTCGGCTCGCCGCCATCGCTTCGCAGCCACTTGTTGGACTAACTGTTGCCTTATTCATTTTTAGTGGACCAGTGGGGAGTAGTGGGATTTACCCAATTTCTGTGGCACATACCCGTTTATGATGCAGGTAGCTTTTTGGTTCGCCGGACAAGGAACGATTTGCTTAACAACTTAGCTGTTAAAAAAAAAAGTATAGATAGTTTCTTAGATCGATAGCGACCTTGCAACACCGCGAAACACCAGTACATCTCGGAAACCCTGAACCTTGATTTGTACCATGCTTTCGCACCGAGTGTAAGTTACAGTCCAGTAAAGACAATTTACCGAACATTCTTAGCAGTGATGTTCACACTAGTACTTTCTCTCGTAAAAAAAAAAAGAAAAAAAAGAAGAACTGCCTAATAGCGTGGTTCCTCGGCAGGCACCTGGTGCAATCGTTCTCAAGGCTTCCGTACTACATGTGCTTCACGTTCGACTGGAGGGGCAGCAACAGCCTCGTCAACTTTAAAGAGGATCCGCTCACGTACGGTGGGTGCCTGGCGGCTTTTCCGTTTCTTCTCCTTTTTATTGCGATAGCAATTATATGGACAGTCTCGGCTGGATTTTGCCGTCGCCGCCGTCATGCACCGTATATGTATAAGTATGTATATATATATAAAAGCCACAAAGAAAAATCATTCAGAAAAATGCTTCCGAGGCGCGGAATCGAACCAGGGACCTCTTTCTCCGCAGCGAGTGGCGCTAGCCACTACGCCACGAAACGCAGATCCTCCACGTAGTTAACGGCGAGCGTTATATACACACCCTTTACCGCTTGACGGACTCAGAGACGGCTGCGCTTATAAGCGTTTCTTCATTACCAGCGAGATGGCGTTAGGAGCACGACAGGCGCATTTAAAAGTCGTCAGCTCGCTCGCTCGCTTCATGTTATGTTTGCGATGGGAGAACCTTGCCCTTGCGCTGTCTGCTCGCGCGGTTTTCTCGTGCTGAGGGGAAGAGGGATGTTTCACGCTTTCACCGTAATGTCCGCGCTCATGTTTCGGAGCGTACGAAAGTCACTCGAACTCAAGGGGCGCCGCTAAACGAACAAACAGAAGATGAGCGCGAACTATCAAGTGTCACAGCTCGACACTTGAAGCACGCTAGTTTCCTTCGCTGCTTCGGCCGCCTTTGCAACAGGAACGCTGTTCAGACTGAGAGTATCCATTGGCGAGCCTCACTTCGTATAGCATTAATTTCTTGCTATCGCATTCATTGCTTCGCCCTTGCGGCGAAACTGTGACTTTTTATTGCGATAGCAATTATATGGACAGTCTCGGCTGGATTTTGCCGTCGCCGTCGCCGTCGCCGCCGTCATGCACCGTATATGTATAAGTATGTATATATATACAAAAGCCCCAAAGAAAAATAATTCAGAAAAATGCTTCCGAAGCGCGGAATCGAACCAGGGACCTCTATCTCCGCAACGAGTGGCGCTAGCCACTACGCCACGAAACGCAGATCCTCCACGTAGGTAACGGCGAGCGTTATATACACACACTTTACCGCTGGACGGACTCAGAGACGGCTGCGCTTATAAGCGTTTCTTCATTACCAGCGAGATGGCGTTAGGAGCGCGACAGGCGCATTTAAAAGTCGTCGGCGAGCTCGCTCGCTTCTTCTTATACTTGCGCAGGGAGAACTTGCCCTTCCGCTGTCTGCTCGCGCGGGTTTCTTGTGCTAAGGGGAAGAGGGATGTTTCACGCTTTCACCGTGGTGTCCGCGCTCATGTTACGGAGCCTACGAAAGCCACTCGAGCTCAAAGGACGCCGCTAAACGAACAAACAGAAGATGAGCGCGAACTATCAAGTGTCACAGCTCGACACTTGAAGCACGCTAGTTTCCTTCGCTGCTTCGGCCGCCTTTGCAACAGGAGCGCTGTTCAAACTGAGAGTATCCATTGACGAGCCTCACTTCATATAGCATTAGTTTCTTGCTATAGCATTCATTGCTTCGGCCTTGCGGCGAAACTGTGACTTTTTTTTTCCTCCGTGTTTTTCTCTTCATTACGACGAATTTAAATGCCTGGGTCCGGTGTACATTGTTCATTTCATGTAACTGTTACTATAGTAGAATATTAAACCCTTCGGTTCCCTTTATTTGTGAATCCCACCACCAACAAAGATTTAAGGGCTAAACACCTCACAGAATGCGAATATACCTGAACCATACGAATGCGTTGTACAGGAGATGCAAAACAACTGTAAAACGAGAACAGCTTCTGTGAAGGCTTTGTTGAAATACTTTGTGGTGGTGGAATAAAATCCCCCTATAGGACACGATGTAAATTGGGGCAAAACAATTATTTATGCTTTGTTCCTCTCTCTCTCTCTCTCTCTCTCTCTATATATATATATATATATATATATATATATATATATATATATATATATATATATATATATATATATATATATATATATACATATATATATATATATAGATGGTGTTGGTGTTTCAAGAAATGTGTCCAACCTTCTCAAAAAATCAGAAAATGCGATATTTGATCGCTGCCTTCAAAATTGGTTTTTCTGTAGTGGCAGGGATTTTAAGATGGTTAAAGAAATTGTTTGGGACTGTAATTTAAAAAGTTAAATTAATTCACTTTAATTAACTTTTAAATAAGTGGAGTTAGGTGACTGTGTCAAAGTGGGGAATTGAAGTTCTTCTTGCCAGAAACCCATCCCAACATTGAGATTTCGAAAAAGCGGCCTCTATTAATAAGTACGAAGTAATGAAGTTCAACGGAATTCGATGGCTTTCGCTGTTGAAAGCCGTTGCATTTGTTTGAATTTCATTACGCCACAACAGTTACTAGAGGACGCTTTTTCGAAATCTCAAAGCTCGGATGGGTTCCTCGCATGAAGAACTTGAATTCTCCCAGTTGACACAATCACCTAACTTCACCAATTAAAAAAATTGATTAATGTAACTTTCTTAATTACTGTCCTAAATGATGTCCTTGACTACCTTAAAACTCGTGCCGCTACAGAAAAAGCAATTCTGAAAGCCCAGAGCAAATATCGCATTTTCCTGATTTTTGAGAAGGTTGGACACATTTCTTGAAACACCCTGTATATTGCCACACACGCTCCTTTCTTTCTATGTTTTCTGTTGCCGGCCCAACGCACGTGTAGCTGCTGCCTTACACAAAGCGCGCCAGAATATCTGAGAAGATCCCAGATTGCAGTAGATCATTTTGTTAAGATTGCGCACATCACGCGAATAGTCGAGATTATTCCACAGCTTGCGCGACCACCAGTGATAAGGCTGGAAAGTTCGATGCGTGACATAATCCCAGCGATGTTCAGTTTTATCGACGGCCGACGCCCAGTTCGCCGCTATCAGTGTACAGCGTGTGTTGCTGCTGTAGTTGTTTCCTTTCCCGGCCACAAGTTCGGCCAAATGAAGAGTTTCATCTTCAACACGCCGGCTGCTGTTTTTGTCGACGTCACGACCTCGCGACAATATATATATATATATATATATATATATATATATATATATATATATATATATATATATATATATATATATATATATATGTGTGTGTGTGTGTGTGTGTGTGTGTGTGTGTGTGTGTGTGTGTGTGTGTGTGTGTGTGTGTGTGTGTCAGCTCCCACCGCCCTCCCCAGCCCCATTTTGTGCGCGTCGCTGTCTGTCTTCCAGTCTGGGCAAATGGGGAATCTACGACTCCCAATATTAAAGTGGGTGAGAGAGCTCCATTGAAACGTCCCTTTCTCTGTCGTGCAGAGATGAGCATGATCGTGCTCTGGTACCCTGGCCGCTCTCCACGACTCTCGCACTACGAGATGGACATGACCTTCCACCACGTGGACAGCATCAGCGCCGCCACCAAACACACGCTGCTGCTCAGGCCTTCTGGCAGCTACGAGTACAGCTTGCAACAGGTGACGCCTCCTGGCCGCTCTTGCAGTAAGCGCTGCCGCGCATAGTGAAGGAGCTATATTGCCGCTGGAGTGGAAGTTCGCCGATTGTCTCCTATCAGGCGACCCAAATACGAAAGAAGAAGTAGACTGCTCTTGTGTCAACCTTATTTTTCTCGTTGTGTATGTAGCGCAGTCTCAAAGAAGTTGGCGGTGAACTGCGCAAGTTGTAAGATGGCTCTGCCCTGGCTGACGGAGTAGCGGGCACGATGTGTCTGGTAGCAGTGATGGTGGTCCCTATGCGAACTTTTAAAAAATAATGCAGCTTACGCACACGCATGTTATTATATCTATCACAATCCTTATCAGCCTATTCTATGTACACTGCGGGGTGATCTCCAATTTACCACGTCCCGTGCGAGCTGATTCAATTTTATGTCTGCGAATTTCCTAATTTCATCACCCACCCAACTCCTTGCCATACTCGGTTGCCTTTGCCACCCTTTCGTATCCACTGCGCCCTAAAATACTGCTTTAAATGGCAGTTGATAGGTACGAAAACGCTTCAACAGGAAAGGTTATATATTCGTGCTGGTAACCGTTTCGTGCTCGTTTTCTTGACAAGTTGCTGCAACGACTTGGTATTGTCTCAATATCTCAGTGCACAAGCAGTAACGACATTTTTTCCACCCACATAGTGTTGTCGTGTGCTTCGGATATGCGCGGCCAGCGCGGCTGTTGAAGCTGTCCCATAAAGGCTGTTTTTTTCCCCTCCCTGGGGTTGTTTAAGGGACAATTTCCCGAAAATAGCCTGCCAGAAGAGGGAATTGTGAAGGCGTTTTATTTACTACGCCCGATCAAGAAAAGCGATTCAGAAACGGAGAGAAAAGAAGCCACTCCAGTGCCACGGATCGCCCATCCGTTCCCGCTTCGTCCCTCGATAAGTGGATGGCGCCACCGCATCGTGCAGTTGCTCCTGGGTAGTTCCTAGAAATAGATTTGTCTCCTCCTGCTAGTAGTTGCTAGCTTGTCTGAGCAGTGGCGTTACAATTTACTGCTATATCTTCGTTGGTTCATCCTGACAACGATTAAACGTGAAGACAAAAATGTTACCGCGGTTCCAAGAGCAGGTATGCTTGCAAGAATGTCGAACAGCCCCTGTCCCACTTTCTCGCACTCCAGCAACTGCACAGGCAACACTGCTGCGCTTTGTCGCCCACCCACCGCCCACGCCCAGGTGCAAGCACAGTGCTCGCAGTGTTGTAAGGCGGCAGAGTCACAAAGAAGGGCTGTATAGATTACAAGCTCGAATAGCCTGCGTGTGTGGGAGGAAACATACGAAGCATTGCAGGCAATTGGGAAGGGGCAACAAGAAAGGTCAAGATACCACCTTTTGCCGGAATTAAGAAAATGAACCGAATACTTTTCGAATAGTTCACGAATAATGCATGGCCTTCAAATTACTATTAATTGTTCTCACGCCCTGGTGATTCCGTTATAGGAGATAGATAAATGCCATGTGGAAGGCAGGCAGGTCAACGAAAAGATCCTGTAATTGAACTTTACATTCTGCATTACGATTTGTTATCGCACTAGCCATAAGTTGTCAAGGTATGCGCTGGACCTCAAGTGACCTTGTCAGGTTTAGGGGCGTACATTTTCGACTGTAGGAAAAGTCACGTGACTTCCCTCACGTGCTTCCCAGCGGAAGAAAAGTCGTGCTCAAGCTGAGCAGAGGAAGCAGTCCATCGTTGCGCTTGGCAGAGGTATTGTACAACCCGGGCCACATGCGTAGAAGATATATATACAGGGTGTTTCAAGAAATGTGTCCAACCTTCTCAAAAAGTCAGGAAAAGGCGATATTTAATTGCTGCCTTCAGAATTGGTTTTTCTGTGGTGGCAGGGATTTTAAGATGGTTACAGAAATTATTTGGGACCGTAATTAAAAAAGTTAAATTAATTAACTTTTTAATTAGTGGAGTTAGGTGGTTGTGTCAAATGAGAGAATTGAAGTTCTTCATGCCAGAAACCCAACCCAACTTTGAGATTTCGAAAAAGTGGCATCTAGTAATAATTACGAAGTAATGAAATTCAACCAAATTCAATGGCGAAACCTAAAGAGAAACATGGAAGACGCCACTGCCATATTCTTGTGAGACGTCCAAAATTAGTGAATGACTTTTTCTTTAGCGCTAGGTATCTTAAGATGGTTAGAGACATGACTTGAGACAGTAATTAAGAAAGTTACATTAATTAACATTTTAATTAGTGGAGTTAGGTGTCTGTGTCAAATTGGAGAATTGAAGTTCTTCGTGACAGAAACCCATCCCAACATTGAGATTTCAAGAAAGCGGCCTCTAGTAATAATTACGAAGTAATGAAATTCAACCGAATTCGATGGCTTTCGCTGTTGAAAACCGTTGCATTTCGTTGAATTTCATTAGGCCACAACAATTACTAGAGGACGCTTTTTCGAAATCTCAAAGCTCGGATGTGTTCCTCGCATGAAGAACTTCAATTCTCCCATTTGACACAATCACCTAACTCCACTAATTAAAATGTTAATTAATGTAACTTTCTTAATTACTGTCCTAAATGGTGTCCTTAACTACCTTAAGATTGCTGCCGCTACGGAAAAAGCAATTCTAAAAGCTCCGAGCAAATATCGCATTTTCCTGATTTTTTTAGAAGGTTGGACACATTTCTTGAAACACCCAGTATATATATATATATATATATATATATATATATATATATCTTCTACGCATTTGAAACGTAATTTGAAACGCACGCACGCGGCGCTTCAAATTATGTGTCCCAAAATCCTAAAATTTTAGGGAAGTGCAATACGCGCGTCGTGTCTTCCCTCTAGACTGGCCGTTAATTCTCACAGGGCGAGCGGGGAACGCGGTCGACAGGCGCGCGAGGGGGATCGTAGGAGAGGAAAGAGAGGGGGAAGGAACGCGCATGCGCTGGCGCTCGTCGCGGCGTTGCGCAGGATGGGGAGGGGAAGAGTGGGAGAGGGGAGGGGTAGGGGAGAGGAAGCGTGTGGAGAGGGTCTGCGCATGCGCAGTAAGGGTGGTCACGCCGCACACCACCACCGGATTGAACTCCGCCATAAGATGCTTCGCATCTAATAATGTATTCCGTGAACACCTGCTATCGCACTGTGTTCTGCGCTGCGCTTCGCACAGGCCTCGTAACGGTGCTACACTAAGTGTATCCTTCGTTTTCTTTTAAATGCGAATGCATTTCTTAGTCGGGCTATGTGAGGCATCCGGCGTTGTCCGCGCGCCTCTCCGCTCTCACTCCCTCTCCCATAGCAACAGCTGCGGGCGCGCGCGAGGGTAGGTGCAGTGCTTCGCCGCTCCTTCTCTCGCCGTTCGCTCTCTCTCCTCCCTGCGCAACCGCCTCAATGCAGTGCGTTTGAAACGCGTTTGTAGCGTTTTTGCTGCCTTGGCACAGCCTGAAAACAGCGCGTTCTAAACGCGTTTGTGCAGCATTGAAGGCGGTGGCAACATCCATGAGGTTATTACGAACGCACGTAGGAAGCGTTCGTTGAAAGAGGCGCCCAAAAGGGAGACTTGAGCGTGTCGATGTGTCCAGCTTTACGCCAATAAAATTACTACGCCTTGTACTCTCGGCGCAAGAAATGCATTCGCATTTCCTCACGATTCCCTTCGGGGAGGTGGGGGCACTTTTTTTTTTTGCCTTCGTTTTCACTGGTTACCATGCTCAAATATTAGCGGTTCCATCTTTGTGCTCGTCATGCTTTCGATTTTGTCGTCCATGTGTCGCGCATGTCAACCAAGTTTTTATCGTTTATTCCTGAATACGACGGCGCGAAATGGTAACGGCGTATAATTATGAAGTGTTGAATCCACATGAATTCAATGCATCAGGGTGGTGATTGGTAGATACTTTTAACACACTTTTCCAGGAATACACAAGTTTGTATATAGTGAGGCACTATGCTACGAGAGTTGATGCGCATCGGAAAGACGAGAAAGCAGCATGCGTATTTGCCTTACAGAGGATGCTCAAGCGGCTGGAGTTTCCCTACGACACCAACTGCGTGGATTATGGGAAAATGGAAAAGCTGGCTCACTATCCTGCCTTTCACACTCAGGAAGTAAGCACGTGGTTATTAATTAATACAAAAATGCATTCGACACCGCACCGAACGGCAGTAAGCTATGCACAACTAAATACTATGTGTCGGCAAGTAAGTAATGCATGAATGGCCTTATGTCGGCATGCGGGTGAGAACGTATAATATACGCACCCACGCATTACGTCGCCTGCCCAACTTCATTTCTCCTACCTAACGTCAACTAGAACTTCGGCTGCGCCTTCTATTTGATACGAAGGGCCGCGCAGATTTAGCCAACTACGTAAATGATGAAACGGATGTGATTTATTGTAGAATGCCTCGTCACGAAGCTGTCTGAGTTGACTAAAATCACGTGATTCCCTGACCATAGGAAATTACTTTGGTGAATAATTTGCCCAGTTATAGTAATTGCGAAAGAAATGAACATCAGCGCTTGATAGCATTATGAACTGTTTTGCACTAAGCCTTACTGCACCGTGACTACACCGTGCTCGACCGGCAAATGCCGTTGATGCGCTTTGCAGACGTGCTTTGCCGACTGCGTTCGTAATGAAACGAGGCGCCACTGCGGCTGCACACTGACCGACTATCCCTTCCGGGCCTTCCTCAACGAAACGTTTTGCGCGGGCCACAAGTATCACGGTAGGTGGCCCACCTTCTGCTTCTCTACTCTGAGGAGCCCGTTTCTCTCTCCGTTACTATATATTGGTCCTCACGAGTGGTTTCCTTATCTCTCATTGCTCATATTTAGTGTGCGAGTTTAGCAAGCTCATTTTAATTCGATTTCATTACAGAAGTGAGAGTATTGACAGTTGTAGTAAGTTTGTTAGCGGGATTATGACAGACCACGTCTCTCCAGTAATCGAAGATAGCAGCCACCTCGGATTGAAGAGCATTGCCCCGGGGAAAGTGCGTACCGAATGTCTGGCCTGGTCTCCTGTTCTGTATATATCCTAAATACGCAGGCTGTCTCAACAATTGTGTCCAAAAATCCTCAGAAATAAGGAAAATACGATATCTGCTCGGTGCCCTTATCGTTACTTTTTCTGTGGCAGCAGACGTCTTAAGATGATCCAGAAACATATATTCCGGCAGTAATTAAAAAACACTTGGAGAACGTTTGAGCTTCGCCTTCAGCCATGCCACAAGGAAATGAACGTTTGTGCATGTAACATTGACCCTTTCATACTATCATAAACTGCCTACTGCAAGTACATTTGCGAAGTGCTCACTACGCCATAATTCTTTCTTTTGCGAATTGGCGAAGCACCCACTACGCGTCCGTAAGGTGTTACGCGCACCTGCGCAGCTGCTGCACACGTTGTAATGGTAGGCAGCTTTAAACCACCCACGCGTTGCGCAATGCACACGTTTTGACGCCTGATGCGATTCTACGATTCTGCACAGTATTCTATCACAGAGCCACGCTGGTGTTCGAAACTCATTTGCAAAAAGACCCCATACACGCGTCATGTCGGGCAAGGAATCGCGTTAACCTATGCAATATAGTGTGGCAGATGAGACCAGTCATGACACAATGCTAATAATGCTCTCGCATTGCCTGACATTTCCTCAGTAGGGAGTTTCTGTTGCATTTTTTTTTATTACATGCGATTCATTCATAGCTAGAAACTAACAGCAAGAACAAATTACATGAAACTGTGATTTCGTCCTAATATTGCTCCGCGCGCTTATTTCTTCGTCTTTGTGCGATCGGGCTTCACTGACAAGATCCACTGCCGTGGCGCAAAGCGAGCTCGCGGCATTGTTTGGGGGACTTTGTGATTGTTTTATAGGCTTCTAAACCAACGCCGAGCGGCGCCACTGCTCTTATCGCAACTGGGAATATCCACGGATACAACACTGCCACCCCCGCTTGCGCGCACGCGCAGAGCTCTCGGATTGCATCTGTGGGGCGTCACAATGTAACTATTGCCAGTGGAATGAGGAGCACATGCTCGCACGTATCCTTGCCGCTGCCGCTGCCAAATCCAGCGACAAACCGCCTTCGCCAGCGGCGTCTATCCCCAGTAACGCATAGCTCGGCCGCGCGAGCGTCGCGCCCAAACTTGTGCTTGCGTTCCCCATACTGTTCTGAATCAGATTGCGCGCATGACACGAGCAGTTGAGTTTATTCTGCAACGAAGGCTAGCACCAGCGAAAACGCTGGAAGGTTCGATCAGACATGTACAAAAACCGACACGTTTTGAGGACGATCAGATTACCGACGATTGCTCTCGCCGCTATCTGTGTACAGCGAGTATTTTTTGCCCTTTGAGTTGCTTCTTTATCCGGGCAGAGGCTCTCACAATAAAAAGTTCCATTTTTACCGGTTTGAGTTTTCCGTCCCTCACCGTCACAACTACGTCAACAATGTTTTGTGAAAGCAATGCTTAAATTGTGCAGACCCAAATATTGAAGTACTTACGAACTTCAGTTACGGGAAGCCGTGGCGAAGGCCATGTGCGTGAGGTTCTTACGACTGTTCATAGATGAACTCAACGGGACATTTTTACAGCTTTGCACCATTTACAAACAACACTTAGTATGGAATGGTATGATAAACTTTATTCGGGTCCTGAAGATCAACCCTTAGGTTGACGCAGGCGGCTCCCACTTCGGGGCAGTACCTTACCGCCGTATCGGGGGCCTTCTGGACGGCCTGTACTTGATCTGGAAGAACTCCACTGTGAAGGACTCTTTGCCACCAATCTCTTTCCTTGTCACAGTCTGTGAAAGCCACAGGACACTGCCAAAGCGTGTGATCCAGAGTAATGATGCCATTGCACTTCTCGCAATTGATTTGCAACTCTCTTTCTGAATATATCTTGTTAATAAAGTTTGGTTTCTGTAAGTGCCTGTCTGTAGCAATCTCATAGTCACCGCTTGAGCTCTATGGAGCTTAGCGTGTGGCACTCGGAATTCTCTTCTGTTCATATAGTAATGCTTCGTCACTTCATTATATGTAAGTAATCGGTCCCGGGCCCGTTCTCCTCCTGCAATATTATCGGGATCTTGGTCGCTCAGTGCACGGATGGTAAGTCCTCGTGCAGCTGCGTTAGCCACCTCGTTTAAATCCTTCCGAGATGGATCGACAGACCCCATATGTGCAGAAAACCAGCGGATTTCGATCTTTTGGCTGTCCATCGCACCAATCAGTAGGGCAGCCCTTTTGGTCGCAAAGCCTTTGGTAAAGTGTCTAATAGCCATCTTAGAGTCACTGTAAATTCGCGTCCACTTATTATTCCTTAAAGCTAATGCTATTGCCACTTGTTCCGCGACTGTGGCATCTTTAGTCATGATTGTAATAGCATCCTGAGTGAGTCCATCTGAATCTATACTACTACTGCCGTAAAGGCTTTCTTTCCTCTTACCCATGCAGCATCTACAAAAGCCGAATGTTCTCTGTCCTGTTCTATCTCCTGCAGGAGAGCTTTGGCCTGTCTTCTTTCCTGGTTGTGCAACGGGTGCATATTTCTAGGGAAAGGAGTTGTCTTAATGATCTCTCTTATGCTATGTTTTAGCTTTACTGTGCCCTCACCTGAATCTCTGGATTCGGTTGGGTACCACTCTACCTCTTCAAGTATTGCTCTACCTGACCTTGTTCCAGAGAGCCTCTCTCTGTGGGCAATTCGCTGAGCTTCAGTTGTCTCGGCTATTGTGTTGTGGAGCCCAAGTTTCATTAATTTATCATCTGGTGCACTAACCGGCAATCCCACTGTTGCTTTTACAAGCCTTTTAGTTAATCGGTTCAACCTGTTTATTTCTGTCTGTGTCCATCTAAACATACCAGCTACATAGGAGAAGTGACACAAGGCGAAAGCGTGGACCAGTCTCATGGCGCTGTACTCTCCCAACCCTCTGTGTCTCCTTAGCAGTCTCATTACCTCCTCAGTCTTGCTAGTGATGTGTTGTATTGTTCTTCCATTTGTACCGTTTGTCTCCAGGAATAACCCCAAGAGATCTAATGGAATCGACTTGCTTAATGGATTTGCCAGCCTTTGTGGTTAGTACTAAGCTGGGTTCTTCCTCAGGAACATATCCCCGCGGTTTTCTACCCCTCCTCCTGTTATTGAGTACTAGGAGTTCAGGCTTGTCAGTAATCTCGAAATTTTAAATTCAGCTAGCTAGAAAGCAGGTATAACTAACGGTATGGCTCAACACAAAATGCGATAGTGGGTGGACAATTTGAGACAAAGATTGCTTCAGCTGAAGAAAAAAAATGTATGAAGGCGACCATACTTTCGTGGTTGTCGCAAAACTTTGCTCCTTCACTACCACTCGCTTTTTAGTAAAGATAAAAATGCCAGCTTCGCCGGAAGGGCAACGCAACCAATCCGATAGCGACAATGCTGTACAATGTAAGGCTGTAGCGTTCCTTGGGAGTGGAGCGAAGGCTACATAACGCGAGCGCTAATAATATGTCGTCCCACAATTGCGTTTTCTACTAAAAAATTAAAAAGAAAAGACTTCATTTTCTACAGGAAGCTACTTTAAGGACGACGCAGCACACAACAGTGAGATATTTATACTTGTTTTACTTTATATACATTGCCATTTCGCATTTTGGCACGCGTCAAAATGACGCACCTTTTACGTGCACCTTAAAGGCCAAAGGGCGCCTACGTCTTTAGGCGAACGCCTGTCACCTTCTGACAAAGAACTTTACGGAGAAGCAGCTCACGGGATCCGGACCGGACCTGTCTGTCACCTTCTGGCTCTTCTATCAACTGGGCCGTTGCGACGAACGTCACCCACAAATGCGAGCGAGTTCTTCGTGCTCTCTGTTCCTTCGACGCAAAGTAAGCGGTGAAAGCACGTGCAAAAGCCGTCAGCGCGACCGCGGGCGACCACGCCCGGTCGGTCAAAGCCTGCATTTCCTGCCGGAGGCGGCCCGCTCGTTACATCTCCGCTTCCGGAGCGACCGTCGGCAGCCCCCGCCCACTGTCACTCGCACATAGAACATTCACGACTTTATACGGAACATGAGGGTGACGTCGAAAACGCGCCTGGAGTGTCGATATAATCACTACCGCAATGAAAGGAGTTGTAGTTGCGCAAGAACGACATTGGCGTGTATACTTGTCCACGAAAAGCAGATGTCGTAATATATGCTCCTTCAAAACCATGCTCTTGCACAGAAAAACGAGTTCGCTGCAGTTAGCACAAATAACAGTATTGCAACGTACTAACAACAAAAATAACGTGGAAACATTCCGAAGGAACTCTTGAACGGAATGTACGTTGTTGTGATGCACAGGGTTTCCACATGGCCAGTGGTACCAATGGAAATCACACACGAACGAAACATTTTTTTTCTTTCGTGTGGATGTTTGTAGAAGATGTTAGCTTGTCTGTAGAGCCACTAATTTCGCACAACAACGATTACATAGGCACGAGCATGAGAACATGATTTTACGATGCATATTGACCGTTCGTAAGAAACACTGAAAAGTAAAAAGGTCCTTATACAATAGTTAGTGATACATTAGTAATTAGACAAAAAATTCCGTTATTTAAGCCCCAAAATTAGCTGGATAACGAGTGTTAACGATGTGCTTATTTGTTTTCTTTGTTCTGGCTCAAATTTAAGACCGCCTGATGCATGATAGACAGATACTGAGAAGTCTATATAGCCTTTGCCAAACCGAAGTTTCATCAGTGTCGTGTTACCGAGAATATAAAAACGTCCCGGCGTTCACTGAAAAGCCGTAGTGCGTGTGGCTATAGGACTTGTGGTATCGCGTACGCGGTCATAACCGTCTGTTCTATATTATCATAGTCGTGTTACTAAGTGATGTAAGCGCTACCGGCTTGTCGCTAAACAGTGGCCGCGTCTCTTCTCTCTGCAAGCGTGCACGGCCCTGTGGCGGCAGTCCTACGAGAAAATCTGCTCGGCTCTGTGCAGGGTTCCGTGCCAGTAAGTGCGCAAAGGCCTTCTCTCAAATGCATGCTTTCTGCGTACTGAGACCACTTCTCTGTAAGATTTGGCAATTGCTAGTTACAAATCATGATTTTAGTCACGTAGTTTATTAGCAGTATAAGAGGCCGCAGTCGATATTTGTTCAAGAGTGCCTTTGTTACGTTCCTAACAAAATATCGACGCCTGTACACGCCAGGCCCATAGCCAGGAATATTTTTCGGGGGTGGGGGGTGGGGGGGGGGGGGGGCACTTGCTGAAGATCTTGGCTACTTCAGAAAATGACCTATTTTTATTACTTATTTTCGGTAAAACACCCCTCTCCAGCAAAATTTCGGGGAGGGGGAGGGGCGGGCCCCTAGGGCACCCCCCCCCCCTGTCTACGGGCCTAGTACACGCAGCTGATAACAGAGAATGCTGCTGTGCCTCAAACAGGCGTAGACTTATATATATAACCCCGACTGCATGAATCTCTCACGAGCGCACAGGCAGTTTCATGGAGGCCCTTTCCACCAACCCCTTTCCACACCGCACGCACCGCATGTAACCCACACAATACCAGCAGCAATGCCCAGAATGAAATGCTCCGAGTACGCTCCACTTGGACGTGCCAGCTGATGAGCGCCAACGCGCCAATCCAACGATGCAGCAGTGGGGAGCCGCGCTGCATAGCGTCAACTCCCCGGGACCAGCTAGACTTGTTGGCGAGAGCGCGCAAGGCGGTCCTACACTGAGGTGTCCGCCCAGGTCCCGTCCAAGGACCCCGCGGTTTTTCTTAATTTTAACGATTGTTTTTACTCACTCCGAAATCTGCTCCGCAATGCGAATTTTTTGCAAAATACGGTAATAATCTTCAACTGGGCCCTACCGACGGAACTTTCCACACTAATCAGTCCTGTTGCAGCGATTTCGTTTCGCAAGTTGCAGAGCCCGTATTCACGAAAACGTCTTACGCTAAAAATTTTCGTAGGAGGATATTTCAGTCAGTCCCGATGCGGAACATATCATTATCGAAGCCGGCTGAAGAATGGGAAAACGCACTTACGAAAGAGGTTTTGTCAATTCGGCCCCAATTTCGGAAACTGTCCCATTCAAGAGTTCGATACTTTCACCCTGAGGGAGATGCATACTGACAACGGTAGCAAGGCTTAAAGTCGCACTGACACTAATTTCGGTTTGAAACATCGTGGTGAAAACGTACAAACTGGCACGGAGCTGTGGAACAGTGGTTATTTAAGTCTCGTAACATTTTTCTGACAGAGGTATGGCGTCCAGCGAGAGAAGTGCGTTAATTACGTTATAGCAAAACAAAGAAAGCTGCTTCGGCTGGGTCACTCTGAATGCAGAACATTTTAGGCGCAGGACAGGTCTGTCCTTTTCAGTCGCCACGACAACCATTTCAGATTCATGACTTGGCGGTATCCTTAAAAAGTTACTTTGTCGATATTACTGATAAATTGCACGCACTTCACTTGCAGCGAAGTATTCTACGATGCCAACCCAGTGAAGAGCGAAGACCCGGGACTCATTCTTGAAGACGGGTGAGCCGAGAAAAGCTTAGTTTGAATTCATAAACGAATTATAGAGTTTACTAATCTTGGCTGCTGTCAAAGGATTTATATTTACCAAAATATTTCCTATTTTTCCTTGTCTCTTGAACGGAGTGTGCTGCGAGAAATGGCCGCAAGAGAAACACGTTTCCCATTTTCTGGAAACCGTGAGCAGCGAAAGTCTTCGATGGAAAGTCTACCTTTGGAGTACACCAGTACTCCTTCGAGAAAAACAGCACAAAGCTTGCATCACACTCTATTCAAAACAGCTGGGCTCGGGAGGCCCTCTCGTAACCTTTCCTTCCTCAATGCTTTTTGAAACGTCATCCTGCGATATTGTTGAAATCAAGCTCGTCTTGCCAAATTATAATTTAAGTTATAAACATTCCCTGGCCAAAGATGTTTTATCGCCTTCCCCGAAATTCTGTTTTGTTTCGAAATATTCTTTAGTCTTTATCGCTATCGTTTCATTGAGCTGTTTCATTTCGCACCTCTCATTTCCCAGCGGCTATCACATGGTGTCCGTCAAGTTCAGCATGTCGTCTACTAGCGTCAACGTCCTGATGTTCATTGAAAAGCTTCAGGTAAACAGCTGCACGTGTTTTTCCTTGCGCTGCTTGGGGCCGTCAAAAGGTTCGCTCGCCAAAACGTGCTCTGCCAAGGAACAACGAAGTCGCATAGACGAGGTAGACATTTCTCTGCGTACGACGCGTAGGCTCAGTAAGAGCTGCACTGAATATTAACAGCCCACTCGAAATGGCATACACTAAAGGTAAATGCACTAATAGAAGTGCGAGTAGAAGTTATACATAACAAAATGCGAAACAACATCCAAAGTTACATGCTACCATACCATTTTCATGTTCCCCAAGCGTAGTTTGAATAGGATGACGACAAGTAACGATGTAGTACACACCATTTACGATAACCATTCCAGGAAATCGCGATATATCTTTGCTGAGCAGGGTGGCCAGTTGGCCTAATGCACAAGGCGATTTTCTCTTTGTTAACCCAGCTTATCAGCGCCCTTTGTGGTCAGCTGTCCCGTCCGATTGGTTTTAACAGCGGAGCCGCTTAAGCTCGAGCTTGGCCGTAGGCGTTGGCAAAAGCTCTGTCACCATGACGTCACCATGCGTCCCCTAGCAACGCGTTGGAGGAAGGAAAAGAGGAGGAGTGAAGAGTAGTGGAGAGGAGGAAGAGAACAGATAAGTAACAGCAAATAAAATTCGTTGGTGAGGCGGTACTCGAACCCGGGTACGCACAGTACGAAGGCTAGGGTCGCAACCCCTCGGCTATCCAGGCACGCTAGCGACACACGCATTTATGGGAACCATATGATTGTGTTGCTATGGGCGAGAAAACAAGAAAAATATAGAAAGAAAGACAGAAAGGCAGAGAAATAGAGAGATAGAGAAGGCAACACAGAGAGATAGAGAGAGAGAGATAGCGTAGCATAGGGGGTTTTCTTTCCTTCTTTCTTTCCTTCCTTCCTTCTTTCTTTCTTTCTTTCCTTCCTTCTTTCTTTCTTTCCTTCTTTCTTTCTTTCCTTCTTTTTTTCTTTCTTTCTTTCCTTCTTTCTTTCCTTCTTTCTTTCCTTCTTTCCTTCCTTCTTCCTTCTTTCCTTCTTTCCTTCTTTCTTCTTCCTTTCTTTCCTTCCTTCTTTCTTCCTTTCTTTCCTTCCTTTCTTTCTTCCTTCTTCTCTTCTCCTTCTTTCTTCCTTCCTTCTTTCTTCTCTTCTTTCCTTCTCTTCTTTCCTTCCTTTTTCTTTCTTTCCTTCCTTCTTTCTTTCTTTCCTTCTTTCTTTCCTTCCTTCTTTACTTCTTTCTTTCCTTCCTTCTTTCCTTCCTTCTTTCCTTCTTTCCTTCCTTCTTTCTTTCTTTCCTTCTTTCTTTCCTTCTTTCTTTCTTTCCTTTCTTTCTTTCCTTTTTCTTTCCTTCTCTTTCTTCCTTCTTTCTTTCTTTCCTTCTTTCTTTCCTTCTTTCTTTCCTTCTTTCTTTCTTTCCTTCTTTCTTTCTTTCTTTCTTTATCGCTAGCGGCCGTCCTCGGAACGCTGTTTTCGGTCTTTTTATGTTCGTTCGTTCGTAATCCTGTAGAACGGCTCTATACGAAAGGACCGTCACGCGATCACGGAAACGCGGTATAGGAATTCAATTTTCTCGATGTCGGGATTTTCCTCAAATGTGCAATTCCTGATATCGACCTTACGCGTTGTCCAGCAGATCGCTTTTAGTCCGCCAACACGAAAAAGAACACAGTTTCGCCGCAACGGCGCAGCAATTAATGCGATAGCAACAAATTAGAATGTCTTACGAAAAACCGCGAACAGCTCGATACTTGCAGCGCGCCGCTCAAGCGCAAAGGACGCAGGAAAAGAACAGAACGCATACAGGACGAGCGAGAACTCACAACGGTCATAGCTCGACACTTGCAGCGCGCTGCTTAAACAAGGAAGGACGTTCGAAAAGAACGCCCAGGTATACAAAGGACTAGCCCGAACTAACAACTGCCACAGTTATTACTTCTTCATGTCTGAGCAGCGCGCTACAACCCTCTTAGATCTTTTTTTTTTCTGGAAAAGTGCGGCGCGTGGCGTACCCATCCGCGTCTCCTGCCGCGCGGTGGCGTTCGACGCATTGTTTACCCGGCGTTCCACATCGCGAGTGGGTTCAGAAATGGGCCGCTTTTTAGTGCGCGTCTCAAGGGCAGTTTTCACATTGAAGCAGAATCTAGGAGCGTTGCCTTAAAGCGCGCCCTTCGGGCAATCTCGCTGGTGATACTGCCCACGCTGAAGCACCTCCAAGCTCTGCGTACCGCTAGCGGTAAATGGTGCATATAAATAGCTTGCCGTCAGTGTTCCAAAGAACGGATGGCGCGTGGCCTAGTTGCTAGTTGTCTAACGCGCTGTTCTGTGGAGAGAGCGGTTGCAGGTTCGAGTCCCGGTGGCGCTCTTCGGAAATTTTTCTTCTGATTTATTTTTATTTCTGGCTTTTATTAATTTATACATACATATACATATCCGGGACACGACGGCGATGGCAACGGTGACGGCGACGTCAAAAACCCGCCGAGAGTGTCCATATATCGCAATAAAATGGCTATGTAGAGCCCACAGCAAGTGCACTGTTTCCCAATCGTTTCTTTTTTGCATCGTCAGGCAAACATGGGTGCGTGGCCTAGTGTTCAAGGCACTCGCTTTCGGACCGCGGGGACCCGGGTTCAAACCCCAGCCCCGGAACACACAGAGAACTTTTATTAGGGACAAGATTAGAAGAGGCCAGGAGTTCTCCCCAGTGAAGTCGGTGGCTCCACCCATGTCGGCACCGGGAGATGACTCTCGGCGACGACAGGAGTCTCTCTAGGCGGCCCGGAGTTGATGCGTGAGATCCATCTCAGCTGACCGCGTCGTGTATAGTGGAGCCAACGTTAAATGGGCACAGCCAGAGCATATGGTGGAAGGAGCAGGCTTTGCATTTAGAACACGACTGTGGAAAATTGTAATTTGACTAATTGAAGGGCTCTAGGAGTAAGGTAAGCGCGTGTCTGCAAAAGTCTCAGAACAATGGCTCTGTATAATTTAGGGTTTTGTGGAGAGAATTTTCTCCTTGTGGTTAAAGGGTCCTTAATGAGGCAGTCCTGTGAATGAGACAGCCCTTTAGTCACAGCGCGGTATGTGAGTTCTCGCGCTCGGGAGTGAGCCCGCTCGTTGGGATTGCATCCTGCAAGACCTTCGACTTGACCGCCACATGTGGTGACCGCTCAACTTTGTATTTAGTGCTCTTTGTAGGCATTTGTGAATGATGCAAGTGGCTTGGCCTGCACTCTAAGAAAAAAAGGTGTCCGTTGACTCTTGTTTGCTACACATATGACTCTCCCATGTATAAGTCTCTTTAGAGAGGCACGCTGACTGTCTTTGGGAGAATCGTGAAAACTACGACTCTCTTTAAAGAGGCACGCTAACTCTCTTTTGGAGAGTCCTGCGTCCCACAACTCTCCTAAAGAGAGTCAACTTGACTCTCTAAACAGAGTTATACATGGGAGGGTCACATGTGTAGCAAAGAAGAGTAAAAGGACACCTTTTTTTCCTTAGAATGTGGTATTAAAGCATTGGAGGCTCTGACCGCCGTACGCGAATCCGAGTAGACGGTGACGCGCTGTTTAGCCGTAGGTATGGAAGGCCAGGGCTATGGTGGTCTCCTACGCCACATGTATGCATGTTTTGCTTTTTCTGAGGCGGCATTGATTAGTATTCGTTGTGCGTCAACAGCCGTCATAGCAAACCTATCTTCTCCCTCGTATATGGCTGCATCGACAAAGGGAACCCCGTGTGGACCAACTCTCTTGAGGATAAGCCTTTGCACGAGCGACTCTCCGACCCTAATTATTATAATAGGATGGATGTGTCTCGGAATGGGCTCCACCATTATGGTTTGTTTTGCCGCTCTAGAAAGAGAATGCGCATTTTGCGGCGAAACTTGACGAGGCACGCATGTATCACCCAGACCGGAAAGAAAATCTCTGGTGCGCGCGCGCCAGATGTAGATGAGGAAGGTTTTTGTGGGTGAGGGGGGATTTTTGGAACACCACCAGCAACACAGGTCATTCAATACAAGCATTCGCTTGAATAAGAATGATGAAGAAGAAAGAACTCGGTCTGCATTGGCCAGGTGGCGGCGCTGGCTTGCCAGCTCCGATGTTTACTCAGATTGCACAGGCGGCGATCTGGCTTTAATTTTTTTAGCGTGTTTATGATTCTCTACTTTAGTGCGCAATTTAGCGCGGCTTTAGTTTAAGAGCGCCTCTTTGAAGGGACCGACAACTGATTTTGCTCAACCCATTTTTTTACGGCGCGACAGAAAGCTCACCCTTCGCAGTGTTTGTAGCTGTAGTAGTTAATCCCAAAAGCACGTAGTTATTTTACAAGCAGTATTTTTCGATCTGAAAGGCCCTAAACACGGACGTACCTTTCCTCCAGCAACGCTGAGAATTGATAGCGATGCCGCCAGCCCTTCTAGCAATTTGTGAAAGCTATCATTGTTCTGCTTTCGCAGGAGTTCCTGTAACTATGTTTAACCACCTTTATTTATAGCTTCTCAACTATTTTTGAAAATAACAAGCAGTTACAATGAGATGATGTGGCATTATGCACTTTTCCTGTATTTGTACCGCGTTGTATGCGCATGCGTCCAAGGTTGCCTGCGCCTGTGTCGTGGGTGGCTTGTCCCGGCGTCGTTACTCTCGATGCACGAGCCAAGGCATGTCATCGAAAACGTCACTACGCATATGCGCGGCCGCGCCGAGTAGCAGCGCGCGTCATTTCTGTGACCAAGTGTAGGTAGCAAAACTATGTCGCTCCCAAATATTAACGACCTGGAAACTGCGTGCACGGTTGCATGAGCACGCTGAAAAGTTGCTCAAGACACGCTGACGAGTATAGGATCATTACGTCACGCGAAGGCAGCGCCACCTTAATGCATACTACTAACGCAGCCCTATATGTACATTTTTAAGGAGTAATACTTTTTACTATAAAGAAACGAACAATATTTCAATACTAACAAAAAACATCGACGACAGCGTACAGCAATCAACGGTCACGTGGCCCGGTTCATCGGATCGTTCATGCTTTTGCCGCCAGAGGCGCCACAGGTCATTTTTCGCGACTTTCAATTAAGAAATAAAAATATAAATCCATCTCTCACGAAAAAAACGGACTTGGTTTGAGTCAATGCGACGGACAATCTTTCCATCAGTGGAGTCATCCTATTTCATGTTCTGGGCAGTTGTCGGTCCCTGTAAGGTGTAAGTAGCCGCAGTGCGCGCACACACACACACACACACACACACACACACACATATATATATATATATATATATATATATATATATATATATATATATATATATATATATATATATATATATATGCCAGAATGTGTTTCTTAGTATGAAACATACTAATAATATACCAGATAATAATAATAATAATATCTACAGTTTTAAGTTTCAAAACCATGATATGATTAGGAAGCACGCCGTAGTAGATGGCTCTGGAAATTTCGACCAGAGGTTTAACCTGCTCTGAAATCGCACAGTACACCGCCGCCTGTAGCGTTTCGCGTCCATCGAAAAATTCGACCGCCGCGGCCAGGATCGCACCAGCGACTTTCGCGGTCAGCATCTGAGAACCGTAACCAGTGTACCACCGCGGCGGGCTGCACACATCGTTGACAAATATGCGACAGTGAATTACACGTCATGACATGAATGCCTTGATTTTTCTTAAAGCAATACAATGCCGTGTATGCAACTCCTCCCTGCCTTCTTCGCATTGCATCGATTCCCACAATGCGTGGGATATGCCTAATTTTTTTTTTGTATGGCATGAAAATAAAGATTGGTTGATTGCAACTGGAATTCACGAAGCGTGCGCCTCAGGTGACCCAGATCTTGGCACTGGTGGGCGGCTACCTGGGCATATGGCTGGGCCTCTCCGTACGCACGTTCGCCATCATCATCGTCGACTGGTGCTTCGAGAGGCTCAGGCGTCTGCAGCGATCAAAGTACGCGGCCGCCGAGTAAGTGCTCGACTCAAACACGATATCTGCCTGACACGCAATCAAGAGACACGCGACATGTACTCGCTTGCAACATGCTTGGCTCCTCAGGACGCATTCACTGCTTGTTGTACGAGAGCACTGTAGCCGTGTGAAGCAATCAGTTCCTGGTTTTATAAAGTGTACGTGTCAATGAATTTCAAGTCACTTCGGCATTATGGGCCGCAACGCTATACTTTCGAAGACCGATGGACTCCATTGACGGTATTCTCGGCCCGGCTTTCTCGGCAGTGTTTAGGGGTAGTCTTTCGCATTCTGCAGTGGCATGGCTGACAACGCTACCTGCAATGACTGTGGGATCGAGGGGGCACTTAAATATGCTTTGTGCGACGGTCCTCGTTACAGCGCACACATGCTCGTGACTGACCTATACCGCGTATTGACGACTCCGAAGAAATTGAGTACTGTCATTTGGATGACTTCAGTACAAACTATATATGGGGTGATATCCTCTGACTGTTTGCATATACTGTGCGCTTCTCTCTCTTCCCTCCTACGTGTACATGAGCTCCCGCTAGTGCAGGGTAGCAAACCGGGCCTTTGTTCCTTTCCTCTCTCTGTCTCAGTACAAGTACGGACTGACAGTTGGGCCGCTTTCTTAAAAATGTCTAATTTACCATGAAATAATATTGCACCGCCTAATGCCTCGTACAGCCAAACCGAAATATCATTGATGCAGGGTCTCGAGCGTGGCCCGTTTTGTGCGGCTGCTCGTAGAGGTCACGTGCCTGGTGCTGTGCGTTCGCAACTCGCTCGCCGATGTCCACCATTACTGGCGCTTTCCAGCCGCCGTTGTCTACAACGAGGACCGCCACGTGCGCTTTCCTGTGCTCACTCTCTGCTTCCCGGACGGGTACGTGCCTGAGGAGGTGAACGAGGGTCACTCATTGTCATCAGACCAAAAACGGGACAAAGAAAATACCACGTGACCTATGAAACGTGGCTCGAGGCGCGCATTCACATTATCTTCGCGCGACTCGGCCTACTGCTTTCTCCGGTAGTTTTCTCATCCCCACTACGTGACGTATGATAAATGTTGCGATCAAAAAGTGAAATAGATTGCCAAAACAATTAGATACATTTCATACGCGTAACTCAGACCTCACCGCAATTATAGTTGCTCCAATATCGCAATTTAAGACTATCGCAAAAATATTTTTAAAAATTAGCGCGTTTACTAAGCCACTGTTACACTGAAGTAGACCTGTGCGCCGCCGCCTGTTCTTGCTCGCGCCGCCGACGAAGTCCCAAGAATAATCACGCCGCCGCCGCCGCTGCGCCATAATTGCGGCGCGCCGCCGTTAGTAGTTTCTGTTAAAGCGAACGGGGAATCTGGACATAAAATACATCACTTCGCCGTGGGAGTTCTTCTCGCTGTGTCCATATAGTGAACTGTCCATTTCAGCCGCCGCTGATTGGCGGGAGCTCGGCGAGCAGTGCACCCCTGTTTCCGGTTCTTGTTCTGCAGCGTCATCTTGACGTCACGAAGCTTTCACAGCACTCGACAAAATGAGAGGGACGTAATGCGCTTCAACTCAACGAAAGTAGCCCCCAGAGGTCCGCTTTTGGGCGCACATCTCGGAGGCCGTGCACGAACTCTGATCGCGTTAGCCATCGAATGAGGTTTAATGTGGCCGCCCGTAGCCCACCTGTAAAGGTCGGTGCGCATTCCCTGCATCGTTCTCAAACATCTGGGACACATTATTGCGCAGGTTCAGTCTTGGCAACTTCCTGTTTCTGTACATTTCGTCCACTTTCTTCTTAGGCTGGGAATGTGCTGGCTGGTTCGGTGCGTCGACGTGGTCAAGAGCGAGGTGACATCACGGCTCACCGCTTCTTCGAGTAACTGAATGCGCTCTGCCGAAATGGACTGTGGGCATCTCCTTTGGATGGACAGGTCGAGAATAGCTCCCCGGAAGTTGTGGTATCTTTTTCTTCTCCAGAAATATCACGAGTATTGCTTGACCTTAACGCTGTCGCGTCCTCCAGCCTTAAAGGTTCGACGACCCAACTCGCGGGATAGCATATTATTGGAGTCTTGGTACACTATGCATAGATAAATAAAACAGATAAGTAATATATATTGATGCGTTAGTACACGTTTCACATACTATTCTTGCTCGAGTAAATCGATAAATATAGAAGTACAGACAGTGAACAACTTAGACTATCTACAGTTGAGCTGTTTGGTAGGTATGCATGTTAAGAATACAGCACGTACAAACACGGACACAAGAGAAAAGTCAAGAGAGTGAACAGCTATCGCTGACGTAGACCCCCACGCGCAACTGATTGACAGGCATCGCCTCTTGCGTTGAAATGAGCAGAGAAGTATTTGTGTCTACCTTCTTTTCCACCACTGTGTGATTTTTCAGTTGTTAGCCGCGTTTCTGGTGTCTTGACTGCTCCCTTGTGTGCGTGCTTGCACATCCCTGTTTTTTAAAAGTGCCCCAAAACAGCCTCTGAAAATACAAAAAACGAGCGCGTTATTCTGTCTTGGCGTTTCTCGTCTTTTTGGTGCGCTTCGTGACGGCAGAACGGTGATTCACGTGGCGTCATTAGGGTACATACTCTCGACTGGTCCATATGCGAGAAATAACAGCTGTGAATTGCCTCCCACATTACGTTGCCAAGCAGTCGCCCACCCGCTCTTGCTTGTCTCGCATGACTATCGTGCGCGATTAACTGATTGTCCTCCATTTTGTGCGTTCGTGACTGCGCATGCAGAGATAACAGAGTGTAGCCAACAAGCGCGCAATCCTGCTAGGTTCAAAGCTTAGTGCTGACATTGTACGCGTGCTTTAGGAAGCAATAAATGGAGAGGAGATATCCCCTATAAGAAGTGTAGTGAAGGCGAGAGCGAAACTAATGGAAAATGCGCCGGATTATTTGATTCTGCCAAAGGACGATTCCTTTCCAGCGGAGGCGATGCAGCTTTCCAGGAAAAAGGCGAGCCCGCTTCCACGGTTTTTGTATATCTTTTATTCGATAGCAATTATATGGACACTCTGAACAAGTTTTCAACTTCGCCGTCATGTTTCGTATAAAGTCCAAGTCGATAACATCGCTCCGCGCATTATGTTCCACCCGCGAGTAAAAGCTCGCAAGCGCTGGCGAGGAACACGGATAAAGCAGAGATGAAACCAGCTGGTCATCTGCTTCGCACGGAGCGAACATGCAATGACACCAACCCACGTGCGAGGCCTGCCGTCCGACTGCTCCTAAAGCAAAAAAGGAAACGCCGCGCCCGTCTATCGCTGGGCGAAGGAGCATGAAGGGACGCCGGGGAAGGGGGACTGCTTGGCTCGAGCAGCGATTGTGAACTTTTACTATAACGACGTGGTCGCGAGCGCTGGCACGCGCGCTATCTCGGCAGACATCAGCGAAATGCTCGTATACCCTTCTACGCGCTGTGATCTCACGGCTTCGCGCTGTGGCCACTGGAGAGGGCAGGGTGCACGAAAACCGCTTCTCTCCTGGGAACGGCCGTATTGCCATACACCAGCGTTTTGTAGATTTACGCGGGATCGAATCAAAAGGAGTTAGCTGCTAGCCTTCGTGCATATAACATTACGCGACATGGTGCTGTCGCATTCACTGCTTCGTCCTTTCGGTGAAACAGATTTTTCAAAATTCAAGGGACAAATTTGTCTCCCTACCAACTCTCGAGAGTTGAATCTAACCCCCGCCCCCACCCTCCCGCGCCATGCCGCCGCCGATCTGATGAAGCCCGCGCCGTTCACGCGCCGCCGCCGTAGGTGGAAACACCGGCGAGCCGCCGCCGATGATTTTGGGACCGGCGCACAGGTCACCGCATTGAGTTATTATCACAACGAGGCCTTGTTCGTTGCCAATGCGATCAGCAACCAATAACGAAGCGCATATGCACTCGTCCATGTACGGTGCTCAGCAAGTGAAACGCTATAAGCGACTCACGTGGCGGCCAGCAACACGCCACTGCAGGGACAGACCTCTGTTCCTGCATTGTGACAGCGTTTGATGTCGAAGCGTTCAGCGAACGCTCACCGGTGTCGCCGGCTGCCATAAGGCTCGATTATCGCGTTGCCTTCGCTCTGATTGTACGATCACCTGCATAGTTCGTTTCCGAGAAGCCTAAAAGCTTACCGTGCAACTTTCTTTTTTCTCATAGCTACAACAAATCCGGGATGCAGGTTCAACAGGAGATCGAAGCACCCCTCGACATCGGCGGAACAGGGGTAACGACCTTTGAACTTCTTCTATTATTGTTACGATATAAGGGTCTGTGGGCGCACAAATGAGGCGCCGGCTACTCCTTAGCTCTTGAAGGGATCTAGCCTAAAACATGAAGTTACAATTACATGTCTGACAACTTTCTCCCAGGAACACCAGGAGCACCGGGCCAATTAAAGAAAAAAAAAAGGGGGGGGGGGTCTCCTCGTGGTAACACCAGAACGTAAATGATTCGTGGCACATACAATAGACAATTTAGGTAGCACCATGATAATGCAAAAGAAGATGTCAGAAATGCAAATACTAATGTTCCTAACGTCGCTATTCAGGGGGTAAATTATACATCATGTAGATAAATATTTTCGAACTTTGATTGAATCCACTGTCTGCCCATCTGGAACTGACGCTAAGTGAAACTTGTAAAAGAAAACGTTGACATGTGTTTACTGATAGTGATAGCGTATATTGATCAAGACCGAAAGACTGTGACGTCGTGTGTGTGTGTGCGTGCTCCCTCCCCCCTCACTCTCTCTCTCACTCTCTTTACTCTTCCAACTTCCAAAGGCCCCCATCCCTTTCCCCTGTGCAGGGGAAACAAGTGGGCGAGAGGGGAGAGCCGAGCGGGCCACTCCCCCCCCCCCCTCTCGAAGCTTAATATTTACAGCGAAAGCTGTTATGAGATCATTTCAACGACCGTTTTTGGCGCCGTAGTTGTCCGCCGCCGCCGGTGTCCGTAACCACTATCGCGCGAAATAAGAAAAAAGAACGAAATAAGAAAAAAATTTCTTAAATAGAACGGGGTTCGAACCTGGGTCCTCTGCGTGGGAGCCCAGTGTTCTACCGCAGAGCCACGCCGGTGCTTGAAATTGCCTTACAAAAAGACGCTATACAGGTTTCATGCCTGGAAGGAACCACACTACTGTATGTAGTATAGCGTGATGAAAGAGTGAAATAAGAAACAGGCGTCACACGGCGCGAATTCTGTAACCAGGCCTCACACAACGCGAACTGCGGAACGAGTATGTTGTTGAATGCTTCCAACCCATTACAAAGGGCTCTGCCATAATTCTTCATTGTCGTCAGGCACAACATCAACAAAGTGCGCATAATGTCTTACATGTTCTTAGCGGGTACCACGGCTCTCCGTTCAATGACGAAAAATGGCATAGTGGCTGCTTCCCTACTTCACAGAAATTATGATGAGTTATAGCGTTGTGGGTCCTTGCAAGTGGACTTGTATTGATTGCCAAGGAAGCCCATAAGCCCATGATTCATTTCCGCATGGTCTCAGTAAAGTTCTTCCCCTCTCTCTCTCTCTCTTTCTCAGGTCAACATATGTTATATTGCATGGTGGGAGAGCGAAATAGCGACCGGCCATCACACAATGCGAATTACGTAACTGGTGAGCCGTTTAAAGCTTCCAACCCATTACAAAGGACTGAGCCACAGTTCTTCATCAGTCGTCACGTCAGCAAAGTGCACGTAATGCCTTACAGGTGTGTAGATAGTACCTCGTTTCTGCGCAGAATGACGAATAATGGCGTTGTAGGAGCTTCCCAACTTCCCAAAAATTATGATTTATGGCGTAGTGGGTACCTTGCTAGTGTACTTGTATTAGTAGCCCCAAGAGAGTTTACAACGAGCTCTAGAAATGCTGCTCTTCCAGCTTTCGCTGTGACTGTGCTGCGCTTTCCGCGCAGGCCTGGCGTTTTTCTTAATATAAGGGCCCAATAAACTGCCAGGATAATTAATAAAGGCTAGTTGATTGAGTTCATTGAAAGAGCAGCTGAGATGTGCCTGGCGGAGCAGATCTCACCACGCGCTTTCTTCTACGTGGCCTCTGAGATCTGCTTCCGTATCGCGCGAAGAACAAAGTTATCTCGCCAGGGAACACGAAGGCCGACGTGCAAGTGCGCTTCCATACACCCAAGTCAAGGATTAGGATCGGCTCCAGAATTTTAACGCGATAGCGTTAAAGAGCTCGTATCGCAGAAATTCCGCCGTCGGCGTCGGCGTCGTTGGTTGTGAGCGAAAAATCATCATCTCGTCCGTGACCGAAAAATCGAAAAAGCTGCAAATAAATAAATAAATAATAAAAATGTTGGGTCTGAGTGAGAATCGAACCCAGGCCGTCTGCGTGGCAAGCAGGTGTTCAACCACACAGCCACGCCTCTGCTTGGAGCTGCAATGAAAGTAACTTTCATGCTTCCCAAAAATACGCGTCCTGTATACTCGTGCCACAGTACGAGATGTAATATCGCAGTAATATTGCGTGGTACAAGCGTACATTGCCATCGGGCGTCACACCACGTCAATATCATAACGACTTGGTGGTTTAAAGACAGCCACCCATTACAAAAGGCACACACATTACTGCGCGTATTCCCTTAGGACCACGTAGTGGGTGCATCGCAACGTCGAAAAAGTTTCTCGCGCATCCTGGTTTAAAGCATGCTACCCATTACATAAGGCACACACCTTAGTGCGCGCATTCTGTTAAGCACTTGTAGTGTTCGAAGTGAGCACTAGGAGCAGGATATCGCTATCGCGTTCAACTCTTAAAGGCGAAGCTTAAGCGTCCCCCAATTTTTCTTCATATTTTCACTGCAGGCTGCCCCTATTGTACTGTTTATTATTAGTAATCTTTCTTGCGTGTGCCAGCACAAAGACCTTACGGTTGTTCCTATGCAATTGATTGATTGATTGATTGATTGATTGATTGATTGATTGATTGATTGATTGATTGATTGATTGATTGATTGATTGATTGATTGATTGATTGATTGATTGATTGATTGATTGATTGATTGATTGATACTCGTAACCAATCGGATCACCCCAGTGCATGGGCAGACGTCTTGACTCTTCCAGCGTTGTAATCGTGGGAGCATAGAGTACAGACAGGCCGTGGGCCCACGCAATGTTCGCCCCGGCTGCTGCCAGTGGGGGAGAGGGTAGCCTTCGTCCCAGCACGCTCATTTATGCGCGCTGACGCAACCAACGGAAGTCGCCAGACAGCAGCGCCGTCGGCCGGCCTTGGCACACTTTGGCTCGGCCAGCAGACGACGCCGGAAAAACAGGCGCACGCCGACGGTGTGTGTATATATAGGCGCACGGACACTTTGCGGGTGGCATCCCCTGCGGTCAGCTGTTATGCGCGCAAGCGAAATTGTCTGCCCATGTCGGCATCTGCGCATCGTTTTAATAATAATAATATCAGGGGTTTAACGTCCCAAAACCACGATATGATTATGAGGGACGCCGTAGAGGAGGGCTCCGGAAATTTCGACCACCTGGGGTTCTTTAACGTGCATCTAAATTTAAGTACACGGCCCTCAAACATTTTCGCCTCCACCGAAAATGCAAACGCCGCGGCCGGGATTCGATCCCGCGCTGCGCATCGTTTTGAAGAGCGGCAGAAATGGTAGTGGATGTACGCACCTGCCACGCACTATTTTCTAATGGAAAGAGATTTTCGTAATGGCAGTTCGTAAGCAGCCGTTTGAGGAGACAGCGGCCTCGTCTGAGTCGCAGAGGTGGTTGCCGGATGAACAGGCGATAGGCGGCTTCTTCGCGTATACTGGAGGCCTAAAACTGTAACCGCAAGCGTTATGGCTGGTCTGGGCGAATCACGTATACCCTTAATCCGAGCCGGCATAAAAGATGCTTCGCCTACTTTTCCTTCATAAGCGGAACCGAACTTGCGTATGATATGCGAAGACCATCCATGCTTAACCATTCGCTCAGCTTCGGAATCTAATATAGGGCCTTTTTGCTAGCCGCCATGGTGGCCTAGAGGTTATGGTGCTCGACTGCTGACCCGAAGGTCGCGGGATCGAATCCCGGCTGCGGCGGCCGCATTTTCGATGGAGGAGAAAGTGCTTGGGGCTCGTGTGCTTAGATTTAGGTGCATGTTAAGGAACCCCAGGTGGTCCAAATTTGCGGAGCCCTCCGCTACGGCGTCCCTCACAATCATATCGTGGTTTTTGGACGTTAAAGCCTAACAATTATTACATTAGGGACGTTTGGTATTTCACCTCCATCGAAAAGCGGCCGCCGTGAACGGGAGCCGAACACACGCCCTCGTGTTTAGCTCCACAATGACACAGTGCCCAAATCACCACGGCGGGTGAGACACAACATACAATGAGTTATAGCTTGTTCTATAATTTTGATGCCCTGTCAGAGTGAATAAAGCACCACTGAGTTTTGTTTAAGAATGCAAACTTTTTTCCGTTAGGTCAATAGATGCTGTGCTGATGCAAGAAGCTCCCGCTTTCGCGATTTCTCAATAATCTCGCGGGTCGTCTTATTGTTGCTAGTTCCGATGACGATGCAATTATCAAGTGAAGTCACAAATCGTCAGGTGATACCATTGATCACAATCAGCCAGCAACGCATCTCTGTTATCCCTTATATACACGGCATATCACACCGTCTCAAGAAGGTAGCCAGCAAGGCGAAAATGCGGGCGGTTTCTTCCGCACCGAACAAACTTTCGAGGCTTTTTAAGGCAAACTACAAAAAGGTCAGCTTTTCATGCGTCACAAGACATCGAAACCGTTTCGTTCCGTGTCGAAAAGGCGTCGTGTACTCTTTCCCACTGTCACGCGGTAAGAGATATATTGGACAAACCGGCAGGCACCTAAATAACAGACTTCGTGAGCATTCTAACAGTTCTCGGAATATAGCAGCCGGTCATCTTAGTCAGCACTGCAGGACCTGTGGTTGTGAACCTTCACTTGATAATTGCATCGTCATCGGAACTAGCAACAATAAGACGACCCGCGAGATTATTGAGAAATCGCGAAAGCGGGAGCTTCTTGTATCAGCACAGCATCTATTGACCTAACGGAAAAAAGTTTGCATTCTTAAACAAAACTCAGTGGCTCCGCACGTGCCATTGCATAGCCTTTCAAGTGCTTTAGTCACACTGTCCCCAAGTTACCGCTACATTTGATTTTGCTTTGTCGGCCCAGCCAGGACTCTCAGCACCTGCGCGTACTGTTTAAGGCATATGTTCCGCCTCTGTTTAATAGACATTCTCTTGGAAGCAAGCACATCGTCCAGTCGTCACTTTCTTTGTCCGTGTCTTTCTTGTGCGCCACAAGTTTCACCATGTATGGACACCTGTACCAAAATGCGAATAATAATAATAATAATAATAATAATAATAATAATAATAATAATAATAATAATAATAATAATAATAATAATAATAATAATAATAATAATAATAATAATAATAATAATCAAATCAAACGTTTATTTAACGTGCCCAGGAACAACCGTAAGGTCTCTGTACTGGCGCACGCAGAAAAAAAAGTGTCAACAGTGTACGAGGCTATGTAAGTACAGTGCAAAGCTCGGAGCAGAACAACGACTGGGAGCTGTGAAAAACATCGAGCTCTAAAAAGTAAGCATTGTAAAGACGTTGTATCCTGCCAATGGTCGAATGTTCACAGAGGCAGGCGGTTACATGAAAAGGTCTATTCTCTTTGGTCAGCTTACGTGGAATTCGGAAATTAAGACAGTTGAGCAGTACAGGGCAGGATATGATACCATGCACAAGCTTGTAAAGAAATAACAGATCACCGCGATTTCGTCGGCAGCAAAGTGATGGCAATGATAATAATCCAGCAGCGTTAGAACGAGATCCAGAGTCATTTCTAGCGAAACGACGGTTGTAAATGCTTAGGAATTTTTTCTGGACTCGCTCACTGGCGTTGCTGCTGGAATTAGAAATGCCATTCCAGATCACAGATGCATACTCAAGTTGAGGAAGACATAGCGCGGTGTACAATTTTCGGAAGGGCATAGGAGAACAGAATTCTCTAGACATTCTGCAAACAAAGCCTAGGGTGCGAAGACCCCGCAAAGCAACACGCTTAGCGTGAGCAGAAAAGTGTAAGGTGCTATCAAAAAGAACACCTAGATCACTGATCTTACATACCTTACACAACGACACAGAATTGGCAGAATATAAAAATGGCACACTAGATGTTTTTCGAGTGAAACTCATTACCTTGGTTTTTGAAATACGTATAGGGAGAGGTTATTGCTCCTGCACCATTCACAAAAAGAACACAAATCAGATTGCAGCAAGCGACAATCGGTAACTGAATGAATTTCCTTAAATATCTTTAAGTCATCGGCATACAAAAGGAAAGAAGAATTCCGAATGACAGAAGAAACATCATTAACATAAATTAAAAAGAGGAGTGGGCCCAGTACCGACCCTTGAGGAACCCCACTAGTAGCTTTGTACAAAGAGGACGTTTGGCCATTAACGGCAACATAACATGATCTATCAAGAAGATAGCTATGGAGGAGATTTACAATTGAAGAATCAACATCAAAGTGTGCAAGTTTATCGACAAGCAGCGAATGGCTGACAACGTAAATAGCGTCAACCTGACCTCTCTGCAAAATAGGCGTGGAGACTTGCATCATGAAACTGGCAAGATTAGTGACAGTTGAGCGGCCAGCGAGAAACCCATGCTGATTCACAATCAATGAATTTTTTACATCAAAAGACAATATTTTGTGAAGAGCAAGCTCAAAGATTTTGGATGTGGCACGAAGAAGGGAAATGCATGGGGCGGTAGTTCGAGACGTCACTTTTACAGCCAGACTTAAATACTGGGAAAACACGAGCAGTTTTCCACACGCTAGGGAAAGTCGAAGCATGCAGACACTTATTAAATATGGTAGTCAATACTGGTACAAGTATACTGCCATAGGCTTTTAGTATGGCAGAGGGGATGCCATCTGGGCCAGCTGAAAAGGATGGTTTCAAGCGCTTAATGCATTCTGCAATGGAATCTTCATCTAGCGACAGAACATCAGCTGTGCCAACATGCCTTAACCTGTCGACCGTTACTAGCTACAGAGGTTGGAGACTTATAAACAGGTGAGAAATGCATCGCAAAACAGTCAACAACGGCTTGAACTTCTACTCCATTTGGGTCCAGTATCCTGAAGGACTCGCCACTTTTGCTCGACAGTTTGCGCACATACTTCCAAAACTCAGCTGGCCTGTCAGACGCGCTTTTTTCTAAAAATGAAATATATAGACTGTGATCCCGTTTATAAAGGCGTTTACAAAGAGTACGAAAACGACAGAATGCTTCCTTCAAATGAGTTGATGGAGAACATTTATACTTCCTGTGTGCACGATCTTTATGTTTCAGTGCACTCATAAGTTCTGATGAGAACCAGGAGGGATACTTACAATGATTAGGTGTATACTGGGGAATGAACTTGCGCATGCTGGTCAAGATAAGTTCCGTAATCTGATCGACTTGATCATCAACATTGGATTTGTCAGTTACCGGTGACCAATCTGTGGTGGACAAGCCAACGTAGTCACCTCGCTTGAAGGCAAATCTGGGCGTTTTGTCGATTTTTCTGGAAAAGCTTGGTTTTTCAGGTGAAATACAGAGTGTTAGTTTGAGTGGTGGGTGAAATTTGTCAGGACGAACAAGAGAGATGTGAGAGAGTGATACTTCGATAGGTTGATTATTAGAAATACGCAGACCTAAGACGTTACCACGGGAATTGGGAATACTATTGTGCTGCTGTAGGGAATTAAAAGCGAGAAAATCTAACAATACGCTGCATTTGTTCTTTAAGAAACGATAATGAGAAAAATTAAGTGTGGTACGTCCAGTCAATTCCAGGTGTGTTAAAATCGCCAAGTACAAGAATTTTGTGCTTCTTATGTAAAATTACCACATTTTCAATAGAAGAGACGATCTGATTAAAAGGAATTGGTGAAACGCTAGGCGCTACATATAATAATCAATCAATCAATCAATCAATCATTTATTTAACGTGCCCAGGAACAACCGTGAGGTCTTTGTGCAGGCGCACGCAAAAAAAAACAATAAAAATCAACAATACAATACAGACAGTCTTCAGAAATAAAAAGAGCAAAAACACGTAGACAAAGAGAAATGAACACAAAAGCGGAGGAGTAAAATAAGACAATATGAGAAATATTGAAGGAAAAATAATAATAATAATAATAAATAATAATAATAATAATAATAATAATAATAAAAATAATAATAATAATAATAATAATAATAATAATAATAATAATAATAATATTATTATTATTATTATTTAATAATAATAATAATAATAATAATAAAAAGTCATAGTTTCGCCGCAACGATTGCGATAGCGAGAAATTGGAATGCCACACGAAGAACGAGAAGCAGCTCGATACTTGCAGCGCGCCGCTGAAGCACAAAGAAGGACGCCCGAAAAGAACGCACAGGCATGCACAGGGCAAGCATGAACTAACAACTGTCGCAGTTGTTACGTCTTTGTGCTTGAGCAACGTGCTGCAAGTGTCGACAATTTAGAGTTTGAGAACTGGGGCCCCAAAAAGCTTGGGGACCAAGGAGCTTGCATGCCGCCAGGGCGCATGCGCAGAACCCAATCCACTCTTGGGCTCTTGTGCTCGCGTTACAAGACCCAAAAATCGAAGGCTAGCTTGGGTCCCCAAGATGTTTTGGGTCACCGCGAGACTATGCAGACGCCGCGCGGGCCACGGCGTTGTATGGCCCGCATCTCGCATCATGTTAATTTCACCACGTGTGGCGCCCCGTACATTTGCGTCAACACAGCTTGGTGACCCAGTGTCATGGGTCCCCATTGCTCAAACTCTCTAATGGAGAATCAGGTGCTCTTAGATATTTCTTTTTCTTTTAAACTCCGCCGCGTGGAGTGACCCCCTGCGTTTCCTGCCACACGGGGGCGTCTGATGTAAGGCGTGCCCAGTGTTCTTTGTTTTTTTTTTCCCTTCCACATCACGAGTGGGTAGAGAAAAGGGCAAGGGCACTTTGTCGTGTGTGTCTCAAGGGCACTTTTCAAATTGAAAGATAATTAGGAGCGTTGCGTGAAAGAAAACACTCTCAAGCTCCTCCGAGATTTGCTTACCACCAGCGGTAAATGGTGTATATAAAAAGCACGCTGTTATTTCGCTGACGCATGGTTGAGTTGTCTAATGCAGCAGGCTGGGGAGCAAGGGGTGGATGGTTCGAATCCCCGGTCGGGTGCTTCGGGATTTTTTTCTTCTGCTTTAGTTTTTCTTTGTGCCTTTTTTATATATATACATGTATACATGTACATATCCGAGGCATGACGGCGACGGCAAAAATCAGCCGAGAGTGTCCATATAATTGTTATCGCAATAATAATAATACTGCTCATTTCTTTAAATATGGCTATAGGCCTGCCAAAACCATCGGTGGCTTATTGAGCGGCAGAGCCTGGCAGGCAGCAACCGAAGGCGTTACACAGTAGTGGCGGTACATGGCATAAAATAGATGATAGGGCAAGAAACAAACGTACGCTTTAGATTATCAGTAACAAGGCATACAAATGAAGGTTAAGACCACTATACAATATTTATAGAAAATGACATGCTTCAAAAACGCACAAACATCGCGAAGATTGTTAAACAGAAATACCACTCCAGATGACCCTACAGCAACACGTTTTCAAATGATTACATATGTAATAACACCAGACATACATTTTATAGACAAGTACGCCGTAAATGTTTCTTTAGTTAGTATTTTGTTTTAACGCGATAAATGCTTGGGAGTAATTCATTGAAGTACGTTGGAACGTAATGCTAAAATTATGAGCGATGCATTTGGACAATCAGTTCGGCAGAAGCGAGGAATGTGGAGGCGGATTGAGGAGAACAAGTTCGCCCTGATGTGATGTGATCTGCTAACCCGGTACCGGTCAGCACACATGCTGGGCCGAGTGTACCAGAAAGGCGTTCGTTCAAAAAGGAGAAATTTTTCTTCGACTGTACGAAGGTCTCTTCATGAGGAACCCACATGGCTTACATTTGTAGATGTGTGCTGCGAAATCGGTATATTCTTCTTTCTTTCCACAGACTTATGCGCATTGTATCTCATAGCATCAAATACAGAAACGAATCGTGAATGCGTACATTCAACCTATACACTGGCAATCGCTATCCAGTAAGGACCGCTTACTTGAAGCGGGCAGTCCGAAAGAGCAGCTTCACGAGCCTGTTAGATGCCAACACGAAAGGATATGCCGAAAAAAAAATTACTGTTAGACGATGCCGGCTCCCTATTACCATTGGCCGCGCTGCAGCTTAGTTCGGGCGCCTGTTCTAATAGAAATAAGTGCAGGATGCAACGAGATTTGGCAGGGTATAGTGGTGTCTCAAAATTCTAGCACACTATCATTAACGCCATTTCGCATAAATGTACCCATTCCATTTCATTTAAATCGGTTACATTTGTAATATGTGGTACGATGATTAACCTGCTTCCACCTGACAGCGATAAAATGCAGGGGCCGCATCCTGAGTTGGAGATACGTTTTAACAAGACTGTCTGTTGGCCTAGTTGGTATTTACTTAAGGACATCATTTGGCCGCGAATTAGCCTGTCATCGTGTTCCTCCCTTTGTGTGTATGTGTTCTAATTCGCGGTCAATTATGTCCTTGAGTTGGAGATGTTGGTATAATATCAGTGCGCGCTTATTGGCTGGTTGAAGAAATGTGGGCGAGCAGTCACTTCATTAATTGGACACGCATTATTCTACGTCGCGCAGAGCGACACTTCTGCCGAAAGCGATAATCTCAGAATACGGTCCCAGGACGCGGCTCAAGCCTTCGCAACATTTTCGGAGTGCTGGATGTTCCGCGTCGCGGGCGTGGCTGGATTCGTTTCGTGAAAGTATTCACTAAATATCTGGTCTCCAGATAATCAGGCGTTGAATCCGGTGTGTAATGCGACTGCGCATGCGTGTAGTGGTCATACAAGACGGAATTACCGGTTGCTTAAAATGGCAGTGAACAATGGTTGGATTGGCGCATTCTCGTGACACGCGGTTTTATTATTAAAGAATATGTATCCCAACTCTTCAGCACCTGCACGCACTTTTCGGTGATTTGAAACGCTGCCACTCATCTTTATAACGGTATGTCGCCGCGTTTCTGCAGGTAGGCCATTAACAGCGGTGAAAAATGCACCCCACCTTTCTTTTCCTTCGTTGTTGATAGTGAACATGGTTATCAAAGCTTTGTATTAAGTGACAGAATCTGAGAAAAACATTTGCTTAAGGCGTTCGAAATGAGTGTCACGTACCCGAAGCGACTACTGCAAGCAGTTACTGTGCCTTTGTACTTTTAGTAGAAATCTTCCACGTAAGCAGCTCATGGTCGAGAGATGGCCGCGCGCTCGTTTACGCGATAGCTCGACTATTATGGATAGTCATCACGTGTTCAACCTCTCGCTATGTTCGCATACCTGTAGCAGTTTCATGAGCCTTCAGGTGAACTAAAAAAAAGCGCGATTCGCAAAACGTCTGTCGCATGCAGAAAACTCGCCGTCTCAGCTAACGGTAGCCATATGTGAGGAGAGGAAATCGAATCCAAATTGAATTTAGCGGAGTGAATGGAAAACAGTTCTATATAGAAAAAAAAATAGGTCCATTTAGACCCGTAAGTCTTACTAGTCCGTGTTTGCTCTGCCACGTCGCGGGACGAGAGTGGTTTTATAGTAATGGTTGGGCTGCCCAAAAGCAGGATATAATTATGACGAGGGACGTCGTAGTGGACGGAATCTTGACCATCTGGTGTTCTTTACCGTGCACCTGAATCGAAGTACACGGGCCTCGCTCGAGCGGTTTTAGGTAAATTAGGCTTTCCTGATTGCGGCGTGCTTTTAGCGGCGATGACGTCAGCACCACCCTCTCCCTCCGTGTACTGTTGGGTCAAGTCTGGTCTTCAGACAAGTTCTATATCGGGAAACCAGCAACAAGTGCACACGCGTGTTTTAATTGTCGCTCGCATCTAATGACCCTCGATGGGCGACCTCGATGGACGATGGACGGAAGGGCCGCGACGATAAGCGCTCCTCCATTTAAAGAGGCATGCGCCCTCCAAAGGCAGTCGGAACGCCCTGCAGGCACCTCTGTCGTCATGCAGGCGGCGATTATGCGCCGGGCGTGCCCCATTGGCAGACACTTTGTCGCCGCTGTCGCCAGCGCCAAATGAATGATTACCACCTTCTTTTTTTTTCTCGTCTTTTATACCACTAGGAAAATTGTGTTTTGCCCGTCCAAGCGCTAAAGAGTTCATTCCGTAATCACAGGTGCGACAGGTGCGGTTAGCTTGGCGTGCCTGAATAGTTTTGTCTTAGCGACTTGACCTGCCACAGTTATGTATATATATTTAAGTGCGTCACAGAAGATGTGCTGTAGTGTCTCCTCGCTACCAAAGTTGTCACAAAATGGGTTGTCAGCCATTTGGATTCGAAAGGAGAATGACTTCGTGAAAGCCGCTCTTAGCCATAAACGGCAAAGCAGAGTGGCATCGTTTCGGCGTAGTCTAGTAGGCGTCTGAAGACGTGAAGTCCTCGCTACAATGCGCAGAGAAAATCACTCGCAGTCGCTCTCGCTCGTATAGATCCCATACCGATGACGGCAGAAACCATTCTGGAATGTCGTCCTGAGAGGTCATCGCGGGTGAAGGCGACAAAGGCGGTGCTCCACTTCTTGAAGGCATCAGACTGTCAGGACTGTGAGATGTGTGGGACTTTGTGCGTGCGTGCTCTCCTTCTCTCTCTCTATCTTTATATCTCCCCCAACCCTTCCCCCAGTGCAGGGTAGCATACCGGTCCTTCTAGACTGGTTAACATTCCTGTCTTTCCTTTCTCTCCTGTTCCTTCCTTCATTTAAGCGCGTCAAACACATTGTGTCACATTGGAACGTATCAATTACGAAGGATTGGCCGAGGATGAACTCGCAATCGGTGAATGCATGTAAGAAACTTGCAATTGAAGATTTCGTTAATTCACTATCACGACATACTCTGTTACGAAGTCTGCGTGCTTTAGAGACACCTACAAACCGACTTTATACGTTCAAGATTTATAGCGTGATTTATTGGTTGGCTTAACTGCATGGAAAAGAGAGGCGCTCCGTGGGTCGTCGTTGAAGTCTTCGCGCTTAACGAGCGGCATTTCGCTCAGCTCAAATATCCGAACAATGCAATTGAAAAGGCATTAAGAGCACAGGCTTTGTGAAACGTTTATTATTTTGGGCTCTAAAATCCAAAGTACATAAATAATCCCCGGTCATATACCGTTATATATTTATGTCGACGATTTGGTGGAAGCCGTTGAACATCAATTCTGAATCCGATTGCTCGACTATGAGTGTGTTATTAAAAAAATAGCGGGGACCATAACCATGTTTCAAAAGAGAGTTTCCAGGGGTGAATCGTGGGAGGCTATTTTTAGCCGGTGCACATGATTGGTAATGAAGCTAGCACTTTCATTTGATGCTTTAACCCAATAAAAAATCACAGCATATCCACGGAGTGAATGATGATGAGTGGGCGAAGCTGCGGAGGTTCATCGGTAAACCGTGAATCTTCCGTGAATTCTGCCCAGTACATCATCGCCGACGTGAGATCGGGCGCGTTTATACTAAAGGTTCGATGAGAGTTATGACGACTTGCAGCTCACTTTAATTTTACATGTACGCTGTGAATTTTCATTGTTTAATCACGCACAGGAGAAATCGCACACACGCTCTACCTTGGAGGTCAAAATCCAGTGCCTATATATACGGGGTGGTCAGTGACCGGTTGTGCAGCGCGAGCGGTCGGTTTTCTCAATCAAGACGCTGCCGCGACGCTACCTCGCGACGCTGCCTGCGCGGCGCCGCTGCGCCGCGAGGCAAGATAGGGGCGGGGACCGTAGGAGAGGAGAGGGCGATACATATCACGTACTGTCGCAGCGCATTGTCTTTAGGGAGCCTTCATGTGTGCACGCCCCCTCCGTTTTTAAGACTGGTTATGGGAGAGGGGAAGGGGGAGGGGAAGGGGAGAGGGTATGCACATGCGCAGCAAGGGTGGTCACGCCGCACACCACCACCACGACCACCGGACAGATACTGCCGTTTACTGCCGGCTGCCGGGAGATACGCCGGACAACGGAGACGTGACAAGGTTAGACTAAGAGGAGCTACGCCCCTAAAAGCTTTGTCAGCTCTTGCAAGAACCACGGTTTCGTTTTTGGGCCCTCTGAAAATATCAAATGCCAGTCACATGCATATTTTGTTTTCGTAGGTGGTCATAACTCGTAGTGTACAGAATGCTTATTTTTATACGTCTGTTTATATTGTAGTGTCTGCACGTGTTCAATAACCCTCAGCTGTGAAAAACTGTATTGAAACAGCAACTGCCGTTCTACCGGTTTCCCAGAAGACTCAATAGCACAATGCCCCTGCGTGAGGTGTGAACCTATGCTCGTTTTTTTAAAATGTATTGTGAAAGCACAATTTTAATTCTTAATAAATTTAAAACAAGACCTGTATTTATAAAAACAAGATGGCCGCCATCACTAGGAAACCGCTTCGACGGGTGCCGCCATGTTGTAATTTTTCCGGCGCGGCCTTCTGCTCGCTTTACTCGCCCAACGCGTGCGCGCAGACGCTACGGGGACGCCGAGCAGACGACGCGGCGCGGATGAAGGCATACTGAGCAGCGCTGCCCAAGGCCACGTTCCAGGGAATCCAAGGCCACGGTGCCACGGTGGCGCCATCTGATTTTAATTGCACAAACCAGCTGCAGAAAATATACTGTATCACGCAACAGGCGCGGGCAGGCCCTCCTTTCCTACTCCACTTGAGGCACTTATCTCTATAGATAGCGCGAGTGAAATTGGAAGTTAGCCGCTCAGATTACATGACTTCCAGCATGCTGTCCTCCGTTTTAAAGAACGCTACATATTGCGAACACAATGGTGGCGTCTTTCACGATACTCTTCTCAGTCGTAAGCTGCAGGATATGCAGACGGACTAGATAAGCAGTGACACGAGCCGATGCACATCCGATGAAATCGATCGAGTTTGTATTATACAGCTCCTCCACGCAGTGCATAACTTCAACTAGAGGACTGAGAAGCTCCTCTGAGACGCGACAAGTCTGCCAGCATCTTGCATTAAGCACCATGCGATCTACCGCGAGATAACTGCCGCGCTAGGCGTAAAACGCCCATCAATCGAGTGTTGTGGCGAAACCTTGGAGCGCTGCCATAGAGACGGGCTGTAGCTGCAAAAATAGTAACGTTTCTCCCTGGTAACAAAGAACGACACGCGCGTACAGCGAGAGAACGTTCTCTTTTACTGCAGGGACGCTAAAGTGGACTCGGCAAACACTTGAGGGAGGAGATAGTCTAGGAGCTTAGTGGCGGCCTTCGGTTGTGTGAATGAAATCGATGATGTAATGAAAGCAAACAGCTCGCAGCCAATGAAAGATGGCATGACGAGCGACTGTCCCAGCATCGGAGCACGTCTGACTCCTCATGTGTATGTGTATGTGTGCAGACAAATCCAAACAAGAAAGAAGTTCAGGTGTAGAGGGAGGCTTGAAGCAATGAGAAATCGCGGGACTGTCGCTGGAGCCAATGTTTCGACAAGTCTTCGTCAAGGCAAAGAAGAGAGCAAGTGCGAAAAAAAAAGGGGGGGGGGGGAGTGCACTACGGGGCTACTCACATAGGTCGGCATGTCAAATGGGTAGAGTAAAGGGAGTAATCCTTAAAAAAGAAGGAAGAAAACAAGAGGGGGGGGGGGCGGAATAGGTACCGGGGATATATATGAGTTCTGTTCGTGTCAACGATGTAGGAGGGGAGGGGAGGGGGGTCATTGTATTTCGTCAAATACATCGCACGTGAGCAGCAATTGAACATGAAAATTACATCGTCAGAGCGGTTAAGAATGCTTAGACAATAGTCTCAAGCGTGACTGATTGTGTACCTGCTGTATCGGATAGATTCAAGAGCGCCCTTCGAAACGTTTACACCTTTCGGCTCTTCATATTCGACACGACCCGTCTCCCGGAAGTCCGGATGTTTGACTGGAGACTGAGTTGCTCGATGTAGCAACCTGCCGTATTAAACTTCTGTGCCACTTCTCGTAATTTCCTCGCCGAGTCGGCACAGTGCCTGTTTAGTACAGCATTAATCGGTTGCCCGTTTCTCGAACTTGTAACAAAGTTAACTTTTTAGCATGTAAATGTATTTCCATCTCTAGTGCAGGTAAAAGTACATGTTACACGATGGACGTAATCACACTTCCGGTGCTTTTAACTATGACGTCATTTTGAAGGTAAGCCTTACGAGCTGTTACGTGGCGGCACAGTGCGGGTTCGCTTCTGCGTGCGCTAACATGTCTTAGTTTTTATTACCGCGATAAGTTTTTATTACCGGAAAACACCTTTTTTTATCGGCACTCGTGGGTTCATAATATTGGATAATACTTACGGAGGATGTTATTTATGTTTGGAAGTGCGTTCGAGTATTTTGTTACAAATGCTAGCGGCTAATTGGGCTCTGCTTTAGGGACTCTTCTAGCTGGTGCTGATTTCCTATGTAATTTGCACGCTTCGTTGTAGGCCTTGTTCAGCGCTTCGTGCGGGTAATTTCTTTCAACTAAAGTTGCCCTTAGGTTGCCCGAGCGGTGAACGTAGTCACCGTCGTCGCTACAGATCCTCTTCACGTCATATATACCGCTTTTAGTGCCGCGGGTGGTGACTATATAGTGTAATCTAGATATTGTAGGCTATCTGTTGTCTCTGTACAGCGTCATCTATAAATTATCTTTTTAAGTGGATACTGTCGTGTCGAGGAAGTTCATTTCACTGGAAGAATGGTGCATGGCAAATTTAATACTAAGCTGACAGTTAAAGTGGTCAACGAATGTGTTTAGTGCGCTCGTGTCAAGTTCCCATATAATAGATACGCCATCTGTGTAGCGGAGATAGGTGGTAGGCTTTAGTTGAGGTTACTTCAAAAGCTCAGATTCTTATTGTTCAAATTAGAATCGACGCAAGCCGTGTCGCAGTGCTCCAGTTTGATATTGCGGCCTCTCCACTCTGCCCCCCTGTGTACCCGGCCATGCCAGAGAGCACCGTACATCGTTTCTTAAGACTGCATTCTGACATCAATGACGCGAAAGCAGCCGTCCCGCCACCACGTAACATGATCTGGGCCACAAGAGCTCCTTGCATGAACAGGATGCGCTGACGGAAGGATTTCCATCAACAAACTCACGACTTACTGTGATGGTCAACACCCACAGTCACCACCTCATAAGTGCTTACAAGCAAAAGACAGGCACGGACACGAGAAAGAAGTCAAGACACCACAAACGCTTTTCTTTATTGTGTCCGTGTTTGCACAACCAGTCTTTTAACGTGAAAAACATGGCGGACGCTCGAGCTTCCTCTTCAAGAGTAGAACGCGACAGCGTAATCGGGCCCCGTACGCACCGCCTTCTCAACTGCTAGCCTGGCTTCGGCTCTCGGTGCATGCGTCAACCGTGCCGTGAGGAAACGAACGATTGTGCGCGTAACATTGGCCGTTTCGAAGTATGCTGGAATGCCTACTGCAAGTACAGTTGTTAGGTGCCCACTACGCCGTAATTATTCCTTTTGCGTATCAGCGAAGGGCCCTCTATGCGTCCGTAAGGCAACACGCGAACCTACGCACCTGTTCATTTTGTTGATGCTTTTGCTGCTGATGATGATTGAATATGTCTGAGTGCTTTGTAATGGGTTTGCCTTTAAAACGCCCAATCGTGGCGCAATTCACATGTTTTGACGCCTGGCGCGATTTTACGCTTCTAGCACGCAATATTACATGCGTTAGACTCCTTCCACTACGCTACATTCATATAGTGTTTTTTAACACGAAAGTGTTTTATGCCGGGGTCCACCAAGACTTCAGTGACGTATTTCCGTCACGGAAATGATGTCGAAAAAATATACAAAGTCAGATGGCAAAGAAAAAAAGGTACCGTCAACGGGCATCGAACCCACGACCGCTCGGTCCGCAACAACAGATGCTGGGCACGCTACCCACTGCGCCACGGTCACAGACTCGGGAGGCTTTACGAACGCGCCTTTTATATCTACCAATCTTCCGGTCGGCTGGGTGTTGTTGACCTCTGGGAGTGGTAAGGTAAAGTAATTCGTCATTGCTGTGGCCTCCGCGACTCGTACCTGCAACGCGTTACGCGTCCGTCCCATTCGGCGCGTTTTCAATAGAAGTTGAATTTTGTCGATGCCTTAACACAGCGCGAGGTGGCGACCTTCGCCCAAGCGTCGTAAAAGCGTCGGCTTCGCTCAGCATCACGCTAATACAAACCCAAAAATAGCTCTGCGACGCGCGCACGCGCGCCTGCCTCACCTGGCTGTAACACCGCGTTCCATGCTCATGCTCTCGCCCCGAAGAATATCGCGGCCGGGCTACCGGGGCGGCACGACGCGCTTTGCGTTTCCCCCTAGTCCGGCCGTGGTGTTTAATCACATTTTAACATGCCGCGGGATGGCGACCAAGTTCTGCGTCCAATATGCGACGCTCTTCTGGCTATCACAACCTCGTTCTCTGATTACGCTTTCACCGTTAAATACTACAGCTACCACAAGGGTTTGTTTCATCATTTAACATGGACGTTAGTCGTCGGGATGGAGATATACCACCAATCATCAAAGTGGGTGCATACACGTTAAACGGCGCCATTAGCTGCCAGACATCAATATACATTGTGCAAACTCTCTTATATCAATGTACAGTAAGCATTCAGTTTCTTCTGTAAGGGCACGCTTTACTTTCGTGTTATTCCGATTCCTATGACGGAGGGATCAACCGAATTTTTTTTTTTCGAAGCAGTTTCAAGAAATACCGTGGCTTTGTGGTGGAACACCTGCTTGCCACGCAGACGGCCTGTGCTCGATTCTCAATCGAACCCGAAGGTTTTTATTATTTATTTTATTTGCATCTTTCTTGGCTTTTCGGTCACGGACAAGATGATTTTTCGCTCACAGACGACGACGCCGTCGCCGTCATCTACACCGTCACCGACGCCGACACCGGAACTTTTGCCAAACGAGCTCTTTATCGCTATCGCGTTAATACGTGCCAATTAGCTCAGCTCTCTGCTATTCTAAGCATATGCTTTTACGTCGAACAGTTCCCGATTCACTCTATTGCTTATTCTCAAATGGCTGGCTGCGCACCTACCACGTGTGACAACACCACTGCAATTCAAGCACTGCAGACGCAGGTACCGAGCCTTTAAACGTTTTACGCCGACTTTACACGTTCTTGATGCTATCATTTTGAACAATCAGGTGTTGGTAAAATATGATGCAGTTTAGCAGTTTTCTATATATCACTGTAAAGCGACAGTTCGGAACAGGGCAAGCGGTATAAACAACGAGTACTGGATCGATGACAGGGACCTCTTGCGAATGGGTCACAACTTTAAAGGCAAGCCATCTTCGCCGCTAGGGAGCTTTTGGCACTCTGATATTATTCGTTCGTGTCTGTGAGTGGAAGTGGCCTCATGCGAACAGCTACGGCGTTCCATCGCAATGCGCGTGGTAATTCGCAACGGCTGCATTCCGTTAGATATTCTTTGTTTTGTTTTTGTTAATTATTTTTTGCTGTGTTGCTCGAACAATTTTGCGAGCAAACATTGACCCGAAGAGAATATTGTGATAAAACCTTGGAAGCGTAGATGCTTCACTGCACTTGTGCCCTCTCTGCGGCAAAGCCAACTTATTCCTAACGTTTGTGTTACACCGTGCCCTAGCTGAACGAAAGAAGGGGAATTTTTTTCGAGGACCTCGTTTCTTTGTCGGACACAGCCAAGTCATTCCAAAAGGCAGTTAGGCCAGGCAAAGAATAAGGGCCATTAATTATTGCCTTTAATGTGGTGTAGTAATAATGACGTAGATTGAAATCGCCCTTTCCGTCGGTCGGATCTGAACCCACAACCTTCGAATTAAAGATCTACCAATTGAGCTACGACGGAAGGCCGTGGGAGTGTTAGCAAGCGCCGCTCGTAGCCAATTGAGGCGGTCAGCGAAGACGCGCAATGTTCGTTCGCAGCGCGCATTCTGCAAGCAGGTATAACATCCGTAAGCAATTCTAAGCTTTTCTTTTATCCAAGATTATTATTTTGACTCTAAAAACTTCCCTCGTTTCGAAGGTATTCACAGAAACGTCCAGGGCTCCGCGTGGCGTTTTCGTTGAGCGCCGGTAGCCAAGCGTATGAGAAGCGCGCCTGCGGTCTAGCACGCAAGCGAGGCGCATCCGATAGAGGGCGACTCCGTAACTCCTCGCCCACAACATGTAACTTCCTATCCAAAACTAAGCTGAGTTAAGGGCCAGCGTTTGTACGGATCCTTTGCATTGTTTATTGTGTGCGTACAATGTATCGAGGCCTTGTGAGTTCGAGGTATGCGTGCGGTTTCGCTTCTGAATTGCCTACTTCACCACTGACATGCTTAGTACTTTAAAGAGTAGTCGCACGGCTTGCAACAAACGCTGTATTTTGCGTGACATTTATGGGAAACAACGATTGAGCAATACACAAGCGACGCAGAGGACCACTGTCTCTAGGGCACCAACGATACTGCGACGGTCAAGGGTGCTACGCGGTGCCTGGCAGTGAAGGACACTCGCTATCTAGACGAGAAAGCGGGGCTCTGAGAACGAGGAGGCTGGCGACGTGTGGGCAGCGCATGAACAGGAACAGTCGACACTGAGCAACCGCGGCTCAGGTCGCACTGACGCATCCAAACAAAAGCGGGGCCACTGGCAGGAAGCTGTAAGAACGTTTACCTTTGGATACCAAGACCAGAAAAGGCGAGTTATCAGGAGACCTCAAGGAGACACGCCTCGTAACACGGCGTCCTTGCTCGCATCCAAGGCTGAGCAATCGCTGGCGCGATTCCTGTATCATGGAGTGGACGCCTGCTCATAAACGCTCGTTGTTTGCGTGCACGTCACATAGTTCGGGTAAGCAGCGTTGAATCGGGAACAACGAGGCCATAGGAAAGTAAGCTTCTAGAGCAGCGCAATCGTCACTTGGGCAGTAACGCACTCGCAGTAAAGAAAAAAAGGTACTGCATCGTTCAGCGCAAAGTAAAATACGAGCGATAACGTCGGCCTTTGGAACAAGCCTCCTGTAGAAATAGAGCATCGTAGTAACTGCTTTCAGCACGACAAGGAAGCCTGCACACTGGATGAGGATGGATGATATGACAGTCTTATTTGAGCTTGTTACTTTTGCCTTACTTCGGCGTTTATTACAGACCCGTGGTTTGTGCTATCAAAGCGTCAAACCTGTTTCAATCGTCTTTTACGCCAGGTCAAATTCAGTAACCATTTCTCTGGCATCCTTAGCGCTCCTGGCAGGGTTAAGTCATTCGTGTACCCTAAGCTACATTAATAATAAACCCTATGTGTCTGAAGTGGTAATCAGCTAACTGAACGTTCCTTTTCAATCTCCCTGTTCGTTCAGTGATAGAACACAGAAATAACTGATAATTTCTCACTTGGCACGCTTAGCTGTAAGTAACGTCGAGTGGGAAACGTGAATGGCTCACTCCAAGAGGAGGGCATATCTAAGGCGCCCTCTGCAGAGAGTCTGAAAGAAAACAAAGCAAGAGGGCGAGCTCCATTTGCATGTTTTTCGGCCTTTCGCTGCGCGACCGCGGTTGGCTGTCCGAGGTCATTGTGTCAACCAAAGCCCAGCGAGGTCACGGCTATGGAGGCTATGCGATAACACTGCGCGATAACGACTCACACCGAATCGCGAGGAAGGCACTACCGAGCAAACCAGCGGTCTCGCTGCGCACCGGACGCCGCGGCCGTGGTCACGTGACCGTCCTGGTGTCGTTCCAAGCGGTTCTCCAAGGTCTCGTCACGTGACAAACTGCGGAAGGCGCCTGGCGCTGACCACCCTCGCTCTTTTCCGGCAATTTCGCGCTTACGGGAATAAATGCTCCGTTCCTGTTATTGCTGGACATTTCCTGAGAGCGGCTATTTTTTACAGCGCCCAATCAACGGTGGCCTTCCGTTTTTCTGGTCGAGGTGGCACGTGACCGATCATAGGAATTCCCGCCAACACAGACACCGAGGCCCGCCCATAACTCAGGCGTGGACGTCACACGTGCGACGCCCAGTTGTTCGCAATCAAATCACGTTAGCTTACGGCGTATGCTTTGATGTGTTCACTTTTGAGTCGCATTACGGGATCTGCAAGAAAAGTTACGATGGTGAGCCTCTGAATGAGCACACGCGTTTCTCGTATATGCAGCAAAATTTGAAGTATTTTGGACGTTTAAAAACGCGCTGTCACAGTTGCGCGCATTAATAAAAAGCGTACCTTTGGGCGCAGCAATAGAAGCCATCGGGACCACAGTCGTGTCACAAGCGTGTACCGCAAGCAATGCTCACGTGCTGCACACCCTACGGCAAAGAAAGATTGCCTGTTACTCTTTCTGGTGAATTCTGGCTTGCCATGTGTATTACTCTCTTTAAGTATACACTTTAACTCTCTTTCGGAGAGTCGCGCCTCCCACGACTCTCCAAAGAGAGTATGAGGGTAGTCGACAAGGGCTTAGCCAAAGGGGGGGAGGGGTTCAGAGCCCCCCCCCCCTCCGCCGGAAATCTTCAATTTTCCTTACGTATATATACACACACATGCATATATATACGCACGCACGAACATACATAAAGTATGGTTGAACCCCCCCCCCCCCCCCCCCCCCCACGAAAAAAATTTCTGTCTACGCCCCTGGGAGTCAAGGTGTATCTTTAAGCAGAGTTATATATCTAAAAAGTCAGCCATCACCAGAAAAAGCAACAGTTTTTTTTTCCATAGAGTGCATGGCTGCCCAGTTTGGCTGAAAACGTTTCGCTAGAACAAATTGTTTATTGACTCACCAGAGCAAGTGTTCGAAAAGCCGTATCAGTATAAAGCCAGACGATGTGATTGATTCGCGTTGTATTTAGCACGATTTAAAACAGAGTAAAATGCTGCAATGTTTTGAAATGTAAAATCGATGGCAGGAAGCAAACGTGTTCGTGTTCACACAAGATTCAGTTGCCATCATTGCACCTTTCGGTAGGAAACCACGCCCTTCTAATAGTGATTAACGAGATTATCTGACTCCGAAAACCCGCATATGCCGTCCTTTCTTTTCCCAGCTTTTCTTTTTTTTTTCGCAAGCGATGTTTCTCGATAGCGAGCCTCGCTGACATTGAAAACACTTCCTTCATTTATATCTTATCTGATCTCAGCCCTGCGCGCTGTAATTACTTCACTGCAGTATCGCACGCCTTTTGCGACGTCTTTCAGAGCAAAGATAAACACACTTATAAAGGTTAGAATCAATCTGAGTTGATGTCACCATTTAGATCGAAGAATAAAACGGTTGTTGTGGAATGAGAGATGGGAAATCTTTATAGGAAACGCCTAAACTGCGGTGCCTTAGCGGTAGTTAAGCGCCGGTGACGAAGGAAGTGTTGCGCAGTAACGAGGACGTCCAGTTTTCTCGCCCTGCAGTAAGGTGAGCTTACGAGAGCTTACACGACAATTTATGCAATTGAACTATAGAAGTGCAAGAAACTTGGGCGATGATGTGCTTTATGTGATTTGGGTTAATTGAACTTTAGTTTGAAGTTAGCGCTCGTCTGGTGTTTGCTCGCGCTTCTATTTAAATCACGAGCTTAAGCAGCGAGCCAATTTACGTCACTCCAGCTTTCGAAGATCGCGAATGGAGAATAGAAGGTAACCGCTGAATGCCCCTTAATTTTAAACGCGCTCACCACTTTCGACGGCCCGCAATACGGGAAAAGGGAACTAGACACGCTTGAATCAGCGTTAATAATTTTTAGAGGCATGCTAGCCATTATATCCCGGGTCATTATGCTTTGGAAGCGCTCTTGTTTCGGATAGTCCACGCACATTTTGCCGATTTGTTTGCGCATGCTTTCTCGGGTTGTGTGCGCTGTCTGTAGGGCTATTCCACTTTACGACATAACTAACCAATGCCAAGTAAAAATTAGGTTATTTGCAGATGACTGCGTGCTCTACCACGATGTCAAACACCACTCAGACCAAATAAAACCAAACAGAACCTCAAACAATGTCTTTCATTGGTGTCACGTTTGCAACATGGTCGTTAAGACCGTCCGTTATAAAGAAAAAAATTTACGTTCAAGTTCACTTATGGTTCCATCACGTCACGTGATGACGTCACACATGAGATCGTCGCTTGGTCAAAGTTGGGCCGATCACGGAGGCAGTGCGAAACCACGTAAGTATTGGGCTTGCAGCGTCCCACCCGTAACCAAGGCAATGCAGACGGAGGCCTTACAAACAAAGGAATTAACGGCAATTTATTCAACAGCGACGAGCCATTCACTCGCGCCGAAGGGCCGCGACAGCGTCAGCCGTGACCAACACGGGAACATATGACGGCAAGACAGCAGAGTGCCGGGCAGACGACCAGCAGCAGTCACGTAGGCACGCGTTCCAGCATCCAGGACAGCCGGGCAGCGCGCAGGCTGTCGTTTATGAGGCGTACAAGTGGGCCATGCGCATCGCCACTGCGCACTTCTCCAGATATCTCCAGATATCTCCAGATAGCCGGCCTTGTAGCCAACGCGCGTAGCTCCCACAAGGTGCATAAGGCTTGCGGAGGGGTACGGGGGAGGATAAATACATCTACTGAGAAGAAGAAGACAATGGCTTTCGCTTTGGAGTTGTCTTAGGCAAATGCATAAGGAATCCTGTGATTTTGAATTGTTAAGTGTGAGCAACGTCATTCTGGCGAACGATCGGATTGGCTGCTACCGTGACGTCACGGGTAACAACTACAACTTTCTTGTGGACAAATGCTGTTCCCAATTAATGGAAGCACTTTGCAATTTGTCGTGTTTGATAAACCGTAAAGGGAAATAATCACCATTTACCACTGCACTGAGGAATTTCCGATGGACAGTCAGTGTTCTCATTCTATTACAACGCGCACTAATGCCATCTTCGACAAATCGCACCGGTGCGCACCAGTGCGATTTGTCGAAGATGCCATAAGTTTACACAAGTAGCACAACCAAGGCTGATCTCGAGGTTTGCTTTCTCTGAAACCATGATTCACCGTCGCTGCGTTGTGCGCTGTAGTGATTGGCGACATGGCAAGCGGCGACATCGCGTGGCTGACGGCAACTGGCGATCGATGTGGCTGCAGCGCATCGGTGCACTGAGCATCGTGCTATCGGTATCCGATAGAACCACACGCTCGCGGCCGTCACTTCACGCCTCTTGACTACCACGAGAATTACAGTATGTACGCTAGCAGGTGATCTGTGAGCAAACTTCTCAACGGTTGCGCATTATCGGGTCACCGGAGGCGAAAACGTAAGCGACGTCCAACGACCCGGTTTTTTTTTTTTTTTTTTTTTTGGCACCTGGTGTCTGAGAGTTCAGCCAGATGAACACGAAGCGTGGCTTCAGCGATCTTACACGCGCCGGCAGACTAGCGCGGCACACGGAGCTTAGCCCACGTCACTAACATCTAGCGGACCACACCATTCCTTCATTCATATTGCTACGTGCACTTCTATTTGTATTTTTATGTAACCGGTCCGTTACACGTACAACTACTGCCTTGCGCAAACCGCGCCCGAATGTCTGCGAACCTTCAGATTATTGCGAACTTCCAGATTATTTTAGAACCTTCCGATGAGACTTTGCGCTGCATGCGAACAATACAGTTTATTCTGGAACTAACTCGGGCACCAGAGATAATACTGGAAAGTTCGACAAGACATGCTTAAAAAAAAGCCGACGCATTTCACAGATGAGCAGATTACCGACGGCCGACGCTCTGTTCGCCGTTATCACTGTACAGCGTGTATTGCTTGTACATTAGCTTTTCATTCCTCGGCACTAGTTAGCCCGAGTAAAGAGTTTCGTCTTGAACACGCCGACTGCTGCCTTATTCAAAGTCAAGACCACGTGACATCTGGTGGAGGTGCCGCTCGTTCTTGTTCCGGACGCCCCCGTCAAGCTGTGAACCCAGCCCAATTCGCGAATAAGACGCCGACACCATCATGGACAGTCGAGCCAGCCGCAGACTGAAAGGACTACCCCCACAATACGGACTCCTACCGCACAGACCAGAAGCCACGGCGACCAAGACAACAGGCACGATGACGGCCGCAGTGTCCCCTGCAGCGATCGTGATGCAGCCGCCCAGGGATCCGCCGACCTTCCGTGGATCGCCATGTGAAGACTCCGAAACCTGGCTCGAGACGTTCGAAGGGGTCTCAACATTTAACTGGAACTCCGAGGAAAAGCTGCGCCACGTGTACTTTTACTTGGAAGACGCAGCAAGGACCTGGTACGAGAATCGGGAGTCCGCACTTGCAACCTGGCACCTCTTTCGAAGCGCTTTCTTGGAGACGTTCACGAGCGTCGTCCGAAAGGAAAGGGCCGCAGCCTTGCTGGAGACACGGCTGCAACTCCCGAACGAAAACGTAACTATCTTCGCGGAAGAAATGACCCGACTGTTCCTCTACGTCGACCCTGACATGCCAGAGGAGAAGAAAGTCCATTTCCTCATGCGAGGAGCAAAGCAAGAGCCCCTTCGCTGGACTGATGCGGAATCCACCCTCGACAGTTCAAGAATTAGTCTCAGAAGCAACGACGATTGAGAAGACGCTGGAAATGCGCACCCGCCAGTACAATCGCCGATCGATTCACGACAGCTCAGCTGTTCATGCCCTCGGCTCCAACGACCTGCGCGAAACTATCCGAGCGATCGTGCGGGAGGAACTGCACATATGTGCAAGCTGTTACGCTCACCACAGCCTGAAGTGGACTCTATTGCGGAAATCGTACGGGAAGAAATTCAGCATTCACTTGGGGTTCCTAAGACAGCGCAGCCTCAGCCTGAAGCCATGACCTACGCTGCTGCTGTCCTCCATCGCTGCCCACCCCCGCAACAGCGCCAAGACGCCGCACCACGTCATTTCCGTCGCCAGCTCCCGCCGCCGACGCCATCTTTCCCGCCTTTTGGCCAGCGCTAGCGCTATGTCAAATGTCACCTAAAGCTGCCATTTGAAAAAACGTATTTCCGATATCTCGATTATGGATCATTTCTGAAGGGGATTTGGCGTCAGGATTCGAGAACCATATCGATACTGATGTGTTCATATCTGGACGCCGATTGCAAGATATATAGAACAGCTTTGATGTTGCGCGAAACGACACACGGACACGAGAAAGCACATAAGGGCATGCACATAAACACATAGATAACAATAATACAAACGTTTGAACTACCGTTTAAGCGATAGTGTCGTTAATGTTCACTATGTTCTGCGTGAACGCAAATAAGTGCGCCGACAAGCATTGTCTAATATCGCAATGAAAACGCCGTGTTGCTTCTAACGCAGGACGCAACGATGCAGTTCAACGCGGACCACTTGAAGAATCTGATCGAGCAGGCGTACCCACCGCAGGACATGATCCTCAACTGCAGCATGAAGGCTCGCTCGGACGTGTGCCGGGACTTCGAGTGCAGAAAGCTGCAAGCACATTTGCCTTTTCTGACCCAATAACTTGTTATGACCCACTCGCATTTTCGACATTTTGAAGATTGAGACGCAACACTGATCGTTCTCAGTGTAACGAGCGAGTGGATATGACTGCGTCACGCGGTTGCTTGCTCCTTTCTCGACCGGGAAGCTAATTATTAAGCGAATATTTTTATCATCACTACGAGCGCGGGCTAGAAAGGCAGTAAGGCTTGTTGCCTTTCCTTTCTTCTCGGTCTTTTCAGAGAAACGGGAGGAGATACCCGTGGGTTCCCGTCTCATCGTCGAGTGTGTTAACAGAATAAACGTAAAAAAGAAAAACTTGAGGACAACCTCGACGTGGCACATCGAAGAGGGTTGCGTCTCGAGAGAATGTCAGAGAGAGATAGATCTTAAATACGGCATCTGCAGCGCAATGCAGCCAGTTTTGGTGGAACGAAAACAGCCTTGAAAAAATTGAAGGCACGCCAAAGCTGAATAGTTGGCATTTTCTCGCTTTAAGCACGTCCGCTAAGGCATCTAAATCAGAAACCCTGCCTGCGATGCAGCTTCTCGGCGTGTCCTTGTTTCGCCATCACGCGTCGATTTCACTCAAACAAGACTCCGCCCTCGACGGTAAATGAGGGAAGCAACGCATTCTCGTCACACCTGACTTCTTGCCTTCAATGCTGATAGCTGTAAATAATTCCAAATATAGCGAGGCGGAAAGCTTTTTCGCATATTATTAGCCCTTGGCAAACAAGGTGTAAATGACAGAAAGCTGAGCTGTACTTGATAATGAGTCATCATAAAAGAATGCGTGCAAATAAGAACACTGACGTATTCTTTCTTATATGAAGGTTGCTATAAGGTAAAGCTGTTCCCGTCCTTCCTATATTAAGCTCGCCTTTAGCGCTCCACAATTGGCCAAAATCTGTCGGGTCTGTGGGCGGTGGTGGCATATCTAAGCTAACTCGCAGTACCCTGTTATGGCACGTCTCATAAGTCCGCCCCCCCCCCCCACCCTAAAACCACGTAACGAAAGACAGGGAGATTAGCGAGATACCTTGTACTTGGGAAAGGGAAAGGAAGTGCAACTGAATTGAAAACAACTTTATTAGGTCCTGTGGAACGCAACGGGGTCGCGCGCCCGGCTCAGTAGTCCCACGTAGGAGGGGCCGGCACCTGCCGGCCACCTCGCGGCCCGCTGGACAGCCATGGCTTGCCACGTGCTGAGGATATGCTCTAGTGTGGCGGTCTTGCCACATGGAGGTGCTAGGCACAAGAATCTGAACAATCGATACATCTACGAGCTGAGCAACACTTCGCCGCAACACTAAACTCTGCGACAATTGAGTAATGCATGCTGAGTGGTTGCAGCAAGCATCAGACGCACCGAAAGAAATAAACACGACGACACCGCAGCAGCGTTTCTTTGTTTCCGTGCGTCTAATGTCGAAGCTTACCCGGCGCGAAAGAAACGAGGACAGGCGGGAGGAACGGGCAAGACACCACGGGCGCAGTGTCAAACACACTCAAGAGTATGCACCAACTAGCTCGCAAGGACGTCCTACTAAAGTCTAACGTTTGCTGCAACCGCTCAGTATGCAAGATCGCTAACTTGCGATACTTTCTAATGACAGGTAATGTTCTCGCATCTGCACACCTTAAGTATCCATAATCTGACTTCACAGCGGTTGTTGCAAACGAACAGCGTTTCTGCTTTGACACGATTTCGTTATGTCTCCGACTGGCACGAGTCGAAGAGAGCGCACAGGGGGCGGAGGTTTTATTTGCGCCGAGCTCACAAAGAGGAACACCGGCGAATCAAAGTTGACACTCCGATTGGTCCGCTTCTTCCCCGTCTTGTGGTGATCTTGGCAATGGTCGCCTGCAACCGAGCGTTGAATAAAAAGCATTTTCACCAAACAATAATTGGCAGATAGATTCATGCGCGCTGAAACTGATGACAGAGTAATATACCAAGCAAAATATTTATTATGCGCAAAAAAAAAATCTATTCTTCCCGGCAGCTACGAGTGATCAGCGCCAGAATGACTGGCGGGCAGCCATCTTCCAATCCTTTAGGAAGGGGACATTCTCCGGCCATTGCGTGAAACATTTTTCTTCAGCAGACTAATGCGCTGTTTAGTGCGTACACGTAACGTTTACGTGCGACTTTCACGGCATTCTGACGCCGACAATTTCTGACCAATAGGGAATGGTGACAAGGGGCAAAAATAGAAGGACGCAAAATGGTAAACAATTTATTCTATTTTGTTCTACCTAAATCGGCGTAAGCAGTTTATATATACGTGTCATTATGAGACTGTGAGACAGAACAAGTATGGGGTAAGCAATTTTTATGGTGTCTAAATGCATGAACATCTCTTGTCGCTCAGTGTGTTGCTGAGCTCGAAAATAGTGTTCTTTAGAGCCGCGTAGATGGTGTCGTATCAATTCTTCGTCGTGCCTTGCACCTTCTTCACCCTCTTATTTGGTGTACAGGACATCTCCTTTAGCTTCCTGTCATCGCTTCCGGGAGGCGTGAGTATGCAGCATCGGCCAGAACAGTGCCTCAATGTAGCCGACGTTCGCTTTCCGAACGTTACGTTTTAAAACGTACGGTTTCCGAGCAACCCGGTGCACAGCCTCGAAGATGACGTAATTTTTGTGCCACTTTCTCTGCCACGGCTTTCTGATGACAGCAGGGCCGCACTATGAGCCCAAGTGATGCTCCCGCATTAAAGAAACCGCCCATTTTTTTCGTCGGCTGTGTCATAAGTGTAACGTCACTTTAGGCAGATTGGAACAGAAACAGAACGAAATGGTCTTACGTTACGGCACCCCAAGTTATTTGCAGTGCTGCAGAAGCTAGTCTTAGCCGGCGCCTATTGAGCCTTGCTTTCACTAAGCCGGTGTGTCTGAGTTACTGCACGATTTAAACACGTCATGCTCTTCAGAAAGTCATCTCTGGATCTAACTCACCACCGAGCTTTGGCCAATAATAATAATGTTCGCGCGTTCTGGAGAGCGGGTGGTGAATAAGTGCACCAATAAGGTCTGATAGCAGAATGTGTTTCATCTCAAAAAACCGGACTAGTGCTGTCCGTTCGTGCACTTATTTGTGTAGTTCTCGCCAACGTGTTCGTGCCCGGGGTTCCGGACGTAAACGGCAGTAAATAGCGCACGCCGTTGCTCGGCAAAAATGTCGTGCGCACTGCGGGCTCTTCTTAATGGGCTGCGTGTTCGCAGATTTGAGCCGACACCATACGGCATGAAGTGAAAGCTCGTCGAGAAACGGCGTTCCGGTTCCGTTCGGACGAAACCGGAAAGAAGTGCGACGGCAGAGGTCGTTTACCTCGAATGTGTCGTCCCACTATGTCACCCGGCAGAAGCGGTGGCGTCGCGACGCCTCCTGTGGATGCAGAGTTGCCGAACTGGGTCAGAGGGGGTCTCGTTCAATTACGTCCCAGAGATAAGCACCTCGCGGCGTGGGGTCTCCTTATCTACGAGCACACAAACCGTCAGGGTCCGAGAGATTAGCCCTGCGTCTTTACGCTCTGCATAGGTTCGATACATTTGCCATTCATTGCAATGGGCGCTTGTCAGTGTGCGCTGTCATCGACGCCGCCTCCTCCACACAACTTGCGTTGCCAATTACCCGATGGTGTTGCAGTAGACGGCAATGCACTTTCCGGTCTCTGCTTACTGCACAGTCAAATAATTTGTCAGTGGCATAAGTGGACAATGTTATGCAATGTACAGCAAATATCAATGAATGGAACGTGTAACAGTTTTGAACGCCAGAGGAAAACGCGCCCCTATGCGCTTCCTTTCTTTATGCTTCGCTTCAACCTTAATCTAATAAATAAAATAAGAAAACAGGGAGGCAGGGAAGTTAACCAGAAGCACGTCCGCTTGGCTGGGGGAATGGGAAAGGTTTTTTTTTTTTTTGCGCTGTTTATTACTACGAATACCTAGCCCAGCTTACCACTCTCTTGAGGGAATATAAAGATGAAAGGGAAGGAAATGAGCGATAAACGCGTGCGGGTGTGTTGCGCAACAAACTTCAAGTGGTCTGTGTGACTCTGATAAATGCACTGGCGCAAAAGATTATGCGCACGTCAGTAGCTGCGCTTCGTCATGACTGTGAACGAGTTTGGAGATGAGTTTGTTGGTAGAGCTTCGTTGCGGAAAAGAACGAGACGGACGTCTTTCTATATTATCTCTATCGTTCCGTGCTGTTTTACAGAATGAATCGTTACGATTGATTCCGTCCCCCAGCTCTGGCAAATGCTCCTGCAGGCGCGATGTGTTTTGCCGGCGTGCGTCGCAGAAACAGCCCCATGTCTCGTGCGTGAGAGACGTGTCTCAGGGGTCGAGAGCTCTTTGCGATATTTGGTGAGACCTGAGCAAAATGTCGCCCGACGTCAACAATGATGAGAAGGCGACATCATCAACGACGCCATATTGTGACGTCCCAGATTGCCGATATTTCTTGATCTGGAAGAGAGGCTGGAGAGCACAAGGAATAACTCACACAAACTTGTTTTCTTCATATATAACATCTTTTCATCAGAAATGGATAACGAGGGAGCATGAGCTTGACACCTACATTGTCTCAAACGGGACGCGAACGCCGATGAAAGAGAGCCGAGGACAAAAAGAGAAATCTCCCATGAAATCTCCCGCCCGCACTCTCAAACCATTAATTAGTAGTGAGGAGCTGTGGGAGACTGCCCTGCGCAGCTCCGATCCCACCCTCCAGGACGGAGTCCTGAGGTGGGCTGAGGAGATAGCGGAGGCCTACCACGACTGGTAGTCTGACGTTATGCCACACGAAGTGGTGACGGACGCTTACTGGGACTGGATCACAGGCCTCCCTCTCTCCCCTCCGGCTCCTCCCCTTTCTTAAAAAGGGAAATAAAGTTTCTTCACTCACTCACTCCCGCGGAAAGTAGCAAGCATCACATTCACTTCGTGTTGTCATAAGAATTGCGTCAATTGTCTTTTAGTCAACATCAGTAATTACCTTCCTAGTCCTTAAAACGACAAGATTTTAAATACGTATGTTCGGAGTAGCGTGGTATCTTCGTGCACGTGGTTGTATTCTTAGTAAGGCGAAAACCATATATGCCTCACGAGTCAAGAGGCCTTGCGGGATTTGCCGAGACCCGACTATACTTCGCGAGACCGGCGAGGTCACAGATTGTCAAAACTTGTGACCTCATGACATGACGTCATATGCCAACGTCATCACTTGACGGCGTCGCTTCGTCAAACGAGGGACGATCCTGCAGGTGGTGCGACAACGGGTGAGGTGCAAAATACTTCAGGGGTAGAGGGGGCAACGCAGCTGACCTATAGACAGCAATTTAATGAACGACTCGTGAAAGCTTTCGCCCCTTCTCTCCTTGGCGTTAGCTAAAGTGGCGGCCACTTCTCATTTTTTAAAATATACATCGCTGCTCTTCATATGGGTGCATGAATCGCATCCTATTTTTCGCTTTAGAAGCGCATTTTAGCGGCAGGGGTGAGCAAAATTGCAATCCAATGAGAACGTCGAGGTCATTCAACGCGTGTCTCGCACACTGCGGCTTGGTGCGTCTTGCAAGAAGTCTGGGCCCCGCTTCAAAAAGCGTCGCCAAGTGTACGACAGGGTCTCGCCTTCAAGACTTACAGAGAGTGAAACATCTGTGTTTTTTGCAAAACCATCGAGTCACGTTCGCAACAATCGATTACTCTGAGTACACTGGTTTGTTCACCAAGCGTGACGTGAAGGAAAAATGACGAGACTAGCTCGCCACCCAATGCCCTTTTTCCTTGCTTTGTGTGGTGCGGCGCAGGTTGCGAATACACGCAGTCAGAGTTACATTTGAACGAGTCGACCACTTTCATGAAGTGCCACGGCCGCTAGTAGGCGGCGCGGACCAGTTTGTTGACGAAGCGTTGTTGACCTGTTTGTTGACGAAGAGGCGGTGCAGACCTGTTTAGGGCTGCGTCAATTTTAGAACTCTATTTGTGGCGGTGGGGACACTGCGTCAAGTGACGCGGCTTCGCGTACAGGGATCACTTATTGAACGGTATTATTTCTGCAGAAACATTCAGAACAACGAATTGATGCTAAAGATCATTCTGCCTGACGCAGTTTAACTATTAGGTGACATAAGTGGCATAAAAACGCTAAAAACAAAGAAATTCCGCAAACAGTGCTCGTCAACGTACCATAGTACAAATATGCGAAGCAGCAGTAATATACAAGCATACCCAATAGAAAATATATATGGCAACGAGAACGTGTGTGTATAAAATTAATAGTAAATTATTATAGAAAACCAAGCTTATAAACCCAGAGATCTGAACATATGCATGCCTTATGTACGTGATTTGCATGAATAAAGAAAGAAAAAGACATAGACAAAGACGCTGGCATTTACGGAGACGTCACGCGCTACAAGAAATCGCGTGACGTCTCCGATGATGATGATGATGGTGACGACTTTCGCATTCGAGTCTTCTTAGGCGAATGCATAAGGATTGGCCTTCGTCTTCTCGTGTTGCAGGGGTATACGTACACGCTGCAGTTTTTCACCGGCACGATTCTGAAGCAGATGCGCGCGATATGTTAGTGCGTAGCTTCATGTGCTCAAGGAGAGTAAAGCTTGTTTGTATGAGTGTAGCTTATATTCCTAAACTTATTGTCTCGCTATATGCAGTGATTCGTAAACAGGGGAATTCTAGGCATTTCCTTCGGGTCACCGTAATAGTATAGCCTACTTCCGTGACAGCTTCTTCCCGGTCGGTGCATTGGAGTAACAGGTGTTGTGATCGACCTCCCTGACATGGCGCCGCTTAGACGTGAGACGGTTGCTGGACAGCGCTCCCAGAGGTGAACCCAAAAGCGACAACAAAGCAAGCCGTACTTGGAATTTTGCGGCGCAGCCGCCTCCCCTCGTAGAACCCTTGGAACTTGCCCGACCGACTGGCGACCTATGAAAGGCTGTTTACAGTCAAAACGGCTTAAAAAGGGTGGTTATCTCGGTACGTCTCTGTTCGTCGGAGTGCCGCGGACAATGAGCCAAGCGACTGAGAACAGTCTGGGGATGCATTTCCCACGTTCTCCGTGGTGCCTAATACCGCTGTTTCTACAAGTCGTGGTCTGCGTGGCGCCGTTGACTCCTCATTGCAACGGATTACGGAATTGATTTCTACGTAGAACCCAACATCTTCGCGCTGCGCTGTGTCATGCGCCTGGTGCAGTGTTTGTGCAGTGTTTTCTCCCTCGCCATGGTACGAACTGGGCGTGCCTCTCCCGCTTTCCCTGGGTTGGGAAGAAGGCGGTGTTTCACCCTCCCATATCGAAAGCGGAGGTGAAGAGCACATTTTGATTGGACAATCCTGGGTTCCATTGTTTCCCCAGCAAGGGATCCTGGGAAGACGTGGACTTTAAAACACGAGCGCAGAGACGCTCGAGGCATGCTACCAGAAACATTGAAGTAGCACGCTACCTTGAACCTGTATATATAATGTAAATAAACACTCCTGTTAACCGCACCGGCTCCTCTCTTCGACATCTCCCCGGGACTTTGGCTGGCTCCGGTCTTATGGGCAGACCCCCGACTACATCAACTGGTTGGCAGCGACGGGATGTCCCATGCTTGACTCGGGCCTCAACGATATGGTGAGTGCTTGACTTTCTTTGAGTTTTGCCAGGTTTTAGCTTTTGAAGTTTTCTAAAACAGTGTGTAATCTTCTGTGCGTATAGGATTCGTTGTACCGCTACCATACGTCACAGCTATTCACCAAATTTTAGCTTTCATATTCTAAACCGGCAGTAACTTTAACGTATGTGTAGGCTTCGCTGATTCGCAACCTAACATTACGACAAGAAAGAAAGTCCTAACTCGTGGAGACCATGGAATTGGTAAAGAAGCTAAAGAAACCAGACCTCTTGCTACTGTGTGAAGAGCTGGGAATCGAGGTGGAGAGAGGAGAGAGAAAGCCGCAGCTGATCAGGGCAATTCAGCAATGTGGTGCGGAGGATGATGAGATTGAGGAGTGTTGGGAAGTTGTGGAAAAAAGGCAAAAAGAGGCCGAGGAGGACAGGAAAAATGAATCAAGGCGTTTAGCTTTGCAAGAGTCACAGGCAACCAATAACTCGAATAACGGGAGACCTGCAGCCGAAAAAATGAAAGATCTCATGGAACCTTATAAGGTCAATGACGACATGGGCCTGTTTCTAGTAAATTTTGAAAGGCTCTGTGAAAGCCATGAATTTCTACGTGACAGTTGGCCGCAGAGGCTTCTGAGTGTTCTCCCTTGCGAAGCGGCCGCAATAATTGCGAGGCTAAAGAAAGAGGATGCCGGTGACTACGATAAAGTAAAAACCGCCTTGTTGAAGAAATACCGTCTTTCCGCCGACGCCTTCCGCCGCCGTTTTCGGGAAGCAGCTAAGAGATCGAATGAGTCGTTTCAGGAATTCAGCTACAAACTCAATGCTGACTTAGTTCAGTGGCTGAAGGGGGAGAACGCTTTTGGAAACCACGACAGGGTAGTTGAGGTGATATGCCTGGAACAGTTCTACAGTTCACTAGGCCCCGAAATGCGCCTGTGGGTACAGGACAGAATAGGCGATGGGGACATGGAACGGGCTGCAGAGTTAGCGGATGAGTTCACTGCACGTCGTGAGTCCGAAAGAGCGCGTAGTAAGCCTTTGTCACAATTTCGCAGAGACGACAGGAAGCAACCCTTTCAAAATAGGGGCACCGAAACCGTGAAGGGAGAGCCACAGAAAGGGGCAGCTGCCGAGACTGAAACCGCCGCAAGTGGCTTGAAAAACGACAAAAAGAAGGAGAGGGCGTTTGAAGCTAAAAGGCCAATCGTTTGTTACAGGTGCAATGAGCCTGGTCACGTCTCAACAGGCTGCCGAAAGCCCAAAGCTGTTTTCTCTTTCTCGGACAGCAGCGATGATAGCTTAGAGCTATTAAAGCCCTACCTTTACGAGCTAACAGTCAACGGAAAGCCGTGTCAGGTACTGCGCGACTCTGCCGCAACTATGGACATTGTACATCCCTCCTATGTAAAACCTGAAAATTTCACTGGCGAGTGCGCGTGGATCCGGCAAGTAGTCGAGGAAAACAGTGTATGCCTGCCGATAGCACGCGTCGAGGTTGAGGGACCCTTCGGACTGCTCGTGACGGAGGCCGCCGTGTCACAGAACCTACCGAAGCATTATCCCTACCTTTTTTCAAATCGGTCTGATATGCTTTTGAGAAACAAGGGCCTCTGTTTCAGTGACCATACAGTACTAGCTCTGACGCGTTCGAAAGCTCGGGAGATCGCCGCTGAGATGAAACGCAACGAGATTCAGGGAGAAGAAAGCTCAAGTGATGCGCAAGTTGAATGTCGCGATCAGTGTGAGGGTGACGAAGTCTTAGAGTCTCGGGAAACAATGATTGCAGAGCAACAAGAAAGTGCCTTGGTATTGCCGCATTCGGAAGGTTTTTTAGATCTCTTAAAAGTGGATAGAGACCAAATAGTTGCGGAACAGGAAAGTGACTCCTCGCTTCGGAGCTTAAGTGAACTACTCGAGAAGGGGGTGGCGAAGAAAAACGTTAGCTTCCAACGACGTAGAGGGGTGTTGTACCGTCAGTACAAAGATAAGAAAGGGGTTCAGTATGACCAGCTAGTTCTTCCCTCGAAGTATAGAGATCAAATTCTCAACTTGTCCCACGGCAAAGGCTGGGCCTGCCATTTGGGAGTAAAGAAGACTAAAGATAGGCTACTAAGGGAATTTTACTGGCCCGGGTGCTTCCGGGACGTTAAGAATCATGTTGAAACATGTGAAGCGTGTCAGAGGATTGGGAAGCCGCACGAAACTCGAAAAGCCCCTATGAAACTGGTGCCTGTAATAACCGAACCATTCAGGCGCTTGGTGGTTGATGTAGTAGGACCCCTTCCCACAACTAGTTCAGGCTACAAGTATATATTAACGATGCTCTGTCCTGCCACAAAGTTTCCAGAGGCCATACCGCTGAAAGAGGTAAATTCAGTCGAAGTAGTCGAGGCTTTGCTCTCAGTGTTTTCCCGAATAGGCTTCCCAGCCGAGTTGCAAAGTGACCAGGGAAGTGTTTTTACAAGTGCTCTTACGACTACTTTCCTAGAGAGATGTGGCATTAACATCATACACAGTTCCGTAGGGCATCCGCAGAGCAATAGTGTTGAAGCATGGCATGCCGTCTTAAAAAGAGTGTTGCGAGCACTGTGCTACGAACAAAAGAAGGATTGGGAGGCCTGTTTACCAGCCACTATGTTTGCCTTGAGGTCAGTACCTCATGAAACCACAGGGTTCAGCCCTGCGGAACTTGTCTACGGGAGGTCGCTTCGTTCACCCCTTCAGATGGTGCGTGAGGCATGGGAAGGGCGTGAAGAGAACCCAACAGTGGTCCAGTACGTACTGGAACTACTGCAGCGTCTGCAATCCTGTCAAGAACTGGTGGAGGCAAACATGAAAGCCGCGCAGAGCAAAGCAAAGTTGTACTATGACAGAAATGCGAGAAAACGGGTCTTTCGTGAGGGCGACAAGGTACTTCTATTAACAGCTTCACGAAGGAACAAACTAGACGTTCTGTGGGAAGGACCAGCTGAAGTTGTAACAAAGCTGTCAGACACAAACTATGTGGTTAGGCTACCTGGCAGGCGCAAGGAGTTGAGAATATATCACACGAACTTGATGAAGCCTTATAGAAGGCGCGAAGCTATAGTTCAGCTCGTTCTAAACGTGCCCGAGGAAGTGGAAACTGAGTTTGGCTACCCGAGTCCCCCATCTGCAGTTCCTCTTGACAAGGTCTTAGAAAAGATAACGCAGGACTCTGATCTTAACGCAGATCAGCAGAGTCAGCTTAAAGAGCTTCTATGGGAATTTGAGGAATGTTTCGCCGACCTGCCGGGAAAGACTAGCTTGATCGAGCATGATATTGAGCTGACGTCGAATGAGCCAGTCCAATGCAGACCGTACCGAGTTTCCCCTAGACAAAGAGAAATTTTAGAAAGCGAGCTGCAACGCATGTTAGAATTGGGATTGATTGTTCCGTCAGACAGTGAGTATGCGTCGCCGCTCATACTGGTAGAGGCTCAAGGGAAAAATCCAAGACCTTGCATTGACTATCGCCGTCTAAACGCCATTACGCGCGATCAGAATTACCCAATCCCTAATCTGGAGGAACGAGTGGAAACAATTAGCAGTGCGGAATATGTTTCTACACTGGACTTGACTAGGGGCTACTGGCAGGTGCCTTTGACCGAGCGAGCTAGTCGATATGCCGCATTTACCTCTCCTATAGGTACGTTTCGGCCCCTTGTCCTTACATTCGGCTTGAAGAACGCACCGTTCTGTTTCTCCCGACTAATGGATCGCGTCTTGAAAGGCACGCAAGCTTATGCGCTTCCCTATTTAGACGATATCGCTGTCTTTTCTCGCACCTGGGAAGAACACTTGGGTCACCTCAGGGATGTTCTCGGACGATTGCGCGCTGCCGGCTTAACACTTAAAGGCGAGAAATGCCAACTAGGTAAAGCTGAGGTCAGTTACTTGGGCCACGTTGTGGGTCGCGGATACAGGCGTCCCCCTGAGATAAAAGTAGCCGCAATCTCAGAGTATCCGAGGCCGCTAACGAAGACTGATGTTCGTTCATTTTTAGGGCTAACTGGCTACTACCAGCACTACATCCGCAACTTTTCCGAGATCGCTAGCCCTCTCACCGACAGTCTGCGAAAGAATGAGCCGGTGAGGGTAGCGTGGAATGAGGAAAAAGAAAAGTCGTTCGTCACGCTCAAACAAGCGCTGATCGACAAACCGCTCTTAAGAGCTCCAGTCTACGAACGCCCGTTCATTCTGCAGTGTGACGCAAGTGACCGGGGGATGGGTGCAGTGCTCAGTCAGAAGAGCGATAATGATGAAGAGCATCCGGTATTATTCGTGAGCCGAAAGCTAACGGAGCGTGAGCGGGCGTACAGCACATCGGAGAAAGAATGCGCCTGTTTAGTATGGGCTGTGCAAAAACTGCAGTGCTATTTGGCAGGGTCGCGGTTCCTCATAGAAACTGACCATTGCCCATTGACCTGGCTGCGTAACATGTCTGCAAAGAACGGCAGGTTGCTTCGCTGGAGCCTTGCACTGCAGGAACACGCCTTTGATGTAAGGTACAAAAAAGGGCGCGATAATGGCAACGCTGATGGGCTCAGCCGTGGCTTTCCAGTGTAATGCCAAATCAGTTTTACGCCCCTTGAACCCTGTGTCCTTCTTTTATATATCTTGCATCTATTACTCTTTTCATAAATCCCTTCTTTTCGTTTTCGTGTCGTCCGTAGCAGCTGAGTGCTTTAAAGGCTGTGACTTTCTCTGAGAAATTATACCAAACGTTAGGCAGTTGATTTTCTTCGCACATAGTAGGTCTGTGTTTCTTGGCTTTATCATCTGATTCATGATTTTCACGAAAAAAGGTACGATGGTAAATTTTGAGGGAATTTTTATCTGAGAATATAACCTGGCATTTCTCGAGGTCAGTTGAGTGCTCTCCGTTTGTTGTTCCTCGGGTTTTGCTTGGTTCATTTCCGGCGCTTGCAAGCCTTTGTCCAGGTCCAAAGATGGGGTTCCGCCTACGTCAACGAATTCAATGGAGGAAGCCTACGGTCTCTGCGGAGTGTTTTGGTGCTGCATCCCCTTCGAGACCTCCAGGGGCGGTGGACGGGCTGTTGTGATCGACCTCCCTGACATGGCGCCGCTTAGACGTGAGACGGTTGCTGGACAGCGCTCCCAGAGGTGAACCCAAAAGCGACAACAAAGCAAGCCGTACTTGGAATTTTGCGGCGCAGCCGCCTCCCCTCGTAGAACCCTTGGAACTTGCCCGACCGACTGGCGACCTATGAAAGGCTGTTTACAGTCAAAACGGCTTAAAAAGGGTGGTTATCTCGGTACGTCTCTGTTCGTCGGAGTGCCGCGGACAATGAGCCAAGCGACTGAGAACAGTCTGGGGATGCATTTCCCACGTTCTCCGTGGTGCCTAATACCGCTGTTTCTACAAGTCGTGGTCTGCGTGGCGCCGTTGACTCCTCATTGCAACGGATTACGGAATTGATTTCTACGTAGAACCCAACATCTTCGCGCTGCGCTGTGTCATGCGCCTGGTGCAGTGTTTGTGCAGTGTTTTCTCCCTCGCCATGGTACGAACTGGGCGTGCCTCTCCCGCTTTCCCTGGGTTGGGAAGAAGGCGGTGTTTCACCCTCCCATATCGAAAGCGGAGGTGAAGAGCACATTTTGATTGGACAATCCTGGGTTCCATTGTTTCCCCAGCAAGGGATCCTGGGAAGACGTGGACTTTAAAACACGAGCGCAGAGACGCTCGAGGCATGCTACCAGAAACATTGAAGTAGCACGCTACCTTGAACCTGTATATATAATGTAAATAAACACTCCTGTTAACCGCACCGGCTCCTCTCTTCGACATCTCCCCGGGACTTTGGCTGGCTCCGGTCTTATGGGCAGACCCCCGACTACATCACAGGTTACTTGCAGCCCATCCACCACAGTTAATCATACCGTGGTTAAAACGGCACGCATGCCCTAGTTGCCCATTTGAATATTACCGGCGTCACGCGCGCTTACATTCACAGTGCCCACGTGTTAATTTGAATCATCGCTGTGCTCGTTTACTTTAGTACAATCGACTGTCCAATTTCGTGTCGTGTAAAATGAAGCATCATTTCCGACGGCTTCTCTGCTTACCGCCCTCTCCTACACTGCACCGTGTCGAAAAGTTGAAAGAGGCACTTCATCCCTAAGACGACTAGAAGGCGAACACCATCATGCAAGTGAAGCTGCTATGGGGGCTAGTTGGTGCGAATACATGGCTTGTTCGCGCTGCCAGGAACTGGACGACTTGATACGGAAAAAGGCACACCAAGGGCGCTTCACCCGTGTGTGTCTTTTAGGGGCGAAGCTCCTTAAGGCGGCACCCGTTCGTCCCTCGTAGTTGTCGTAGTCGTAGTGCGTAACCAGTCGTAACGCTAGTACCAGATCTTGACCTCCAAGGTGGTGCCGGTGGGAGATTTTTCCTGTGCGTTGTTGAACAATAAAAAATTCGCAGCGTGCGCGTTAACTAAAAGCCGAATTCTTCTGTCTCTCATTCCCCATTAGCAGCCATTGGCATGTTCCAGTAGGAAACGTTAGTAGAAGTAGAAGTGTAAGTGTTAGCTAAAAGCCGACTTCTTCTGTCTCTCATTCCCATTAGCAGCCATTGTTTACCTCCAAGGTAGTAGTGCCTGGTGAGATTTCTCCTGTGCGTGATTAAACAATAAAAATTTTGTTCAAAACGCCGTTGATTGATGAAATAAACCAACGAAAGACGCCAGATGTTTTCTAAAAGCAAAACAAAAGAACGCCAGATGTTTCTAAAGCAAAACGAAAAGACGCCAGCTGCTTAACGAAAGACGCCAGATGTTTTCTAAAGCAATGGTTTTCTAAACAATGAAAATTCACAGCGTACATGTAAAATTAAAGTGAGCTGCAAGTCGTCATAACTCATCGAACCTTTAGTATAAACGCGCCCGATCTCACGTCGGTGATGATGTACTGGGCAGAATTCACGGAAGATTCACGGTTTACCGATGAACCTCCGCAGCTTCGCCCACTCATCATCATTCACTCCGTGGATATGCTGTGATTTTTTCCGTATCAAGTCGTCCAGTTCCTGGCAGCGCGAACAAGCCATGGAACGCCATCGTCTTCTTTTTCTTCTCATTCGTTTGTATGGATCCCGCTCGAAAGCTTTCCGCACACAACGGGGCTTCTTCTCACTGCCTCCGGGATCGGAGTAATGGAAGCTTTCTGCACCTCACGTGGTCTTTGACCAAGCGTCTATGCCGTGCGATGGCGTCGTCATGGGACGTCACGATGACGGCATGGCGACGTCACGAATTTTGGCAACATGTGACGCCATGACGGCTCGTCACGTGACGATGATTTTTTGCATCACTCGTGTTGACGCCGCCGACGCCGACGGTAACCTTTGGCGTTTGATGAGGCATCTAAAGCCTTAACATTTCGACAGTCTGTTTGTCAGGCCCATCACTGAGGTGCACGGTTAAGCAAGGCATGCGCATGCGTGCCACCTTTCGACGTCCCACAACCGTGCAGCCCAAACCAATGTCTATCCGCCATCAGGTGGAAGGTGGCGTACACCTACGTGCTCCACACCGTCTGCTATTCCATGGACTTCGATTTGGCGGCAGAGCTCAGAGAGCCAGAGACTGCATTCGCCGAATGCCCCGAGCCTTGGAAATACAGTGAGTGCACCTTACACGTTGTTGTCTGAATGTCATCTTTTTTTTTTTATTGAAATGATTGTGCCTACATCGGCTACTCCTCGCTTAGCGAACGAAGTAGAAAAAATAAAAATGGGGGAAAAATGGAAATGGCACAAAATATGTAACCGCAGCACAACACCGCACGTGCAAACATAGTACAGTCCTAAAGCACATACGTCACAAATATTTGAGCACTAGTTTATGCAAGTAAAGTGAGTTCGCATGTATGTGTATAAAGTCAAATGGCTTGTATGGCTTCTCATACACAGCAAAACATGGAGACACAACAAACTAGGACATGTGGCCCTGTCGATAAAATCTTACTTCCTTAAGGATACGTGTATACTTGTATAAGGCTGTATGCACACAGATTCTAATCCCCGAGGAACGAAAGTTTTTTATCAGTATGAAATGTATGGGTGATAATTAACGTGGGGACAGACGATAGCTTCAGTTTCAATTATCTCTCTTGTTATACCGACATGCTCGTTCCTTTTCTATCGTTCCGTCGCTATTGCACGAGTCGCATCTGGAGGTGTCTGCCATTCCTATGCGAAAAGAGTAGGCCTTCGTGAAAACTACTCCTAACCACAGGCGGCAGAGTAAAGTTGCATCACGGCGGGAGAGGTGCGATGGAGCTTCCTCGATGGGTCTAGTTCATGTAGGCGACGGTTCCAGACACAGGGGTCACTCAACCAAGTTCCTGCGAACGTTTTGTGAAATAACAAAACGTTCTACGCAATGCGCTGAACAAGCTAGACGACAGACCGTTTTCCGAAGAGAAGATCCTCGGATCGTGGCCCTACGCATCTCAGGCCAGCAAACCGACGCGAGCATTGCTACTGCTTTTAAAATCGACCGCTTTAAGCGACCGCTTGTACGCGTGCAATGGACAGGCGCATATGTACCCTCTTCTTTCTTTCTTTTAATCCCTCCCCCCCCCCCCCCCCAGTGTAGGGTAGCAAACCGGACGCGCGTCTGGTTGAACTCTCTGCCTATCCTTCCTCCTCCTCCTTGTTTCTTTTAGTGGCTCGTGTGTTAAATAGCGGTTCGCGGACACAAGATGCCCAATGAATTGCAAGCCATCCGTTACACGCATTCGTAACATTGTTAATAGAGAGTTTTAGTTTACGGGGGCCACAACGCTTGGGGCCCTCCAACTATTTTGTAATCTCCTAGCGTTCAATTCCTGGCCTAGCGGTTTGCGCCCACCGACACTTGGGGCCTCCCTACTACTATGCTCTCTACTATGTCTGTCCGGTACACCACAAACAAAAAGGAGGATCCGATGCGCACGATCAAAAGTAGCAGAGCCCCGAGGAGTACTGTGCTTGGATCGACGATGCGCAGGAATATGTTCAATGTTCTGAGACTTGCAACACACGACCACTTTCATGAACGCACCGCCATTTTCGCAAAATATGAATATAGTACCGTGTCCTGTGGACAACAGCGAAGAAATATGTGGTCCTTTCCCATATAAGCAATCTGCATGTCTGTGTCGGCCTGTGAGTCAATTATTTTAAACTGCGGACGACTGTACAATAAATGCGAATTTAGTTACCCTGCTTACAATAACTAATTATAAAGCGCACGAAGCATCATCCTGCCACTTGGACTTTCGCACGGGGACCACAGTACGATGATATACGGCTCCGTAGCCTTAGCACATTAAATACAGTCGTTCATAATTTGCGACAGAATGTGTCATACGCAACTCACCAGCAACTTGCCATACCAGTGTTTCGTTTGCGGCGAATGTAGATCCAACGCTGTTTGGCGATGGCTCGCTTTTTCCCCCATCGCAGCCTTGGCGATGACAGTGAACGCGGGTCGCGACCCGATGGGCAACCAAGTGATCATGGCCACTGTGCACGACTCCGGCAGCTTCTCGGGCGGTCTGCCGCGCACCATCATGATGACAGCCACTCACAGATATGTCATCTCCGCCAAGCAGGTGAGCAATCAGAGGCCGTTTCCGTGAGAATGACACTAAATAACGGCGCGAGGATGGGCCGTATGAACGCCTCAGATAGGCTGACCGACGTTTATATACGGAGACCTATCTCTGTCAAAGGCGCCATTCTTGGCGTGCTAATTTTGAGCGGGTTAGCTGTTGACGTCATGTCCAGTGGCGTCGCTACCGGTACTTTCCATCTTCCGAATAGCACGCGCCGGCAGCGGTATACTTAAAGCAGGCTTTCGCCTTCAAGTGTTACAGAGAGTGCTGAATTTCTTGTTCTTCCTTCAGACTGACGTGCTGACGCTGCCTCCGCCCTACGAGACAGCGTGCATCGACTACCATCGTTTGAACGACACCAAGACAAGAACCGGATTCTCGAAGACCCAGGACAAGGTAGACAACTGAACTGTTCGCGCTGCAAGCATCTCAGACGAAGATAAACGTTTAGCGAGTTATATTCCTCTGCCCAACTACTCTTTGATGAAGAAAAAAAAGCGATGAGGATAGAAGGAACAGAACACGCACCGCGGCTAAGCCTACTCTTAGTCCACACTGTTCATTCATAGGCAGCCTCAGAAACCACTACACGAAAAAAATAAATACAGGGTGACATATAAATGGCGAACTTGTTATGAAGTAACAGCGCAGGAACACAAGGGCAGTAGACGCTTTTCATGGCCGGCAGCCGTACAAATATAGGTGCCACAATCACCCAATCGTGAAAAAACCATAAAGTCACGTCGACAAAGCTGGTTCGACCTGAAGAAACAAATTATAAAAAAACAATGTTTAATAAATTTTATACGAAAAAACGCATCAAAGATGAGCATGCGTGGTAGCTAGATAAACACCAAGGACACTAGGCAACCGAACAGGACAAAAAAAGGATGTTTTGCACGAACGGAAAAGGAACCTGCAACATGATCAAAACCTGCTGGCCAAAAGTAAGACAGCGCGCGAGATCGTTGAGGCCTTTTTTTATCCACGAAGCGGGTGACAACAGACGACGCAGCTCATGCCGCCTCATGAGCTGCACCGTTTCCATTTTTTCTACTATAATTTTTTTTTGTCCACTCTATCTACATCAGACGCAAGCCGGTCAAAATGTACTCATGTAAAGCTAGCAACACCTTTCCACTTCATTCACGCTTTTGCGGTGCTATGGCGTCGTGTGTCATCATACGTGACCCCGAGCTGCTCAGGTGGAAATAGATGAGCCCCGACCTCTTGGTCTGCAAAATAAAGCTGCGTCCTACAAAGGCGCGTCCCGGTGAAAGTATAAAAGCGAAGCGAGAAGCAGAGGGTGCCGCCCACGTCGCTCACATTCAGCCGGGCGTGTTTCCTATAGCAACACGTTCGATGAGTATAGAATGATCGATGCGAGAGCCCGTTATCTTAGCTCGAAAGCGCAACAAATTAAAGGACTGCCATCGAAAGGGGGCGTCAAGTTGCCTCGAGCTCCCGCTAAGCGTCGGCGACAACATTCAGCTCTTCCTCCAGTGCCGCAATTACACGACTGATTGCGCGTTCCCGAGGAACGTGTCCAAGCACGCCCGCGGCTACAGCTGCGGCGACGATCGCATTGGGTGTGTCCGAGTGATTCTCGCCAAGCGGTGTCCGCTGCGGATGCAAAGAGAAAAGCATCTCTGCGGAGATACGCCCACGGGAGTTTGTGCCCCGGAAAGTTCTCGGAAAATCTGCCTCTCTCGTGTTCGCCTACTCATTTGCGTGGCCTCGCGCAGTAAAATTAAAGAGGAAAGGAGTGATGCTTGCTTCACAACAGCGACACTATATACCTTGTTCTTAATGAACGGCCGGTAAATGAACAGGAATATTATTCGGTTCTGAAGGAAGCCTCATCATCTCTGCGTTATTTTGTGGGGCATTGGTTGCGGTAGCTTGCATCAGTAAAAGCTTCACTTGCTGTAAAGAAACTGTGAGGCTGCTTTAATTAGTTAAACATGTGCACTACAACAGAATGCGTACGATGGACACTAGCTTGAGTTCAAAGAAGGAAATTCCAAGAACAAGCCTCCGTGCTGGTCCAGTGATTACCGCGCTTGGCTGCTGACGCGAAAGTACTCTGCGATTTCAGTGCACGTTAAAGAACCCCAGGTGGTCGAAATTATGCGGAGCCCTCCACTACGGCTTTTATGTTGAATTCTTACCAACTAGCTCAGCGTTCAGTCGTCCTACGCTCCACTACGGCGTCTCTCATAATCTAAGTCGCTTTGGGACGTTGAACTCCACAAACCCACTATACCTACCAATTTCAAGAACAGTAATTGGCCAGGTCAGAATGCGTGTTTGCGGATGAAATGGAAATCAGTACTAAAATATGGACTTGTCCAATTTCTGCTCTTTCGTCCACGCTTCCTGTATATGTCAAGTGGAAGTTCCCACTTTGAGGTACTTCAAGCTACAGTTTCCTTTTTTTTTTTCAGATGTCATTCGAACATCAGTAGCTAATTAGAAACCCAGTCGTCCTGAACTACGTGTGGCGTGAGATTTAGGCAAAATTCACTACCGTATCGTCACGTTTACAATGAATGCCATTGAGAGATATACGATGTTAGAGAGCAAAAAGCAGGGTTGTTTGCATAACTTAAAACTTGAAAAACAGCGCAAAGACAGGACGAAAGAAAGTGACACACGGACGGGCGCTGACTGAACACTGAAATTTTTATTGACGAAACCAAGAATAAGTAGATATCCCGTCCGTGTGTCACTTTCCTTCGTCCTGTCTTTGCGCTGTTTTTCCAGTTTTAAGTTATGTACCAACTAGCCCGCCTTTCGCCACTTCAGCTTGTTTGCATACGCACAACCTCGATCTTCAGCCATAACTGCCGCGCTTTACTTTTTTTTTTTTTTGTCGCTTCGTAACTGTCAAATTTACTCGAGGGTGTTTGTGTCTTTCAAGCATCAAAAACGTTGCCCAGTGGCGGTCTTCTATCTCTTCAGCCTTCTAAGTTTAATTTATGAAACAAGCTACTTCATTTAATACCTTTCCGTGCACAAAAGTCACGCTTGCGATGCCCGAATATACGGGCCGTATAAAATAATTGCTGGGGTTTTGCGATGATCCAGAACCACGATGTGGTTACGAGGCACACGGTAGTGGGGGAACTGCGGTTCCTTAACCTAACGGGCGCTCCTTGCATTTGGCCATCATCGAAATTCGGCCGCAGTGGCCGGGGATCGATCCGCGCCCTCGAACGTATATTAGCGCGACACCTTACGTGCTGGGCTGCTACCACGGCGTGCAAACAATGAGGTGTCCGCGCGAGCCTCGCTTTGTTTGTTTGTTTGTTTTGCAGGAGTGCGAGGACACCTGCATTCAGCAGGTGTGGGAGAAGCTGTGCGGCTGCGTGAGCGCCAACTACATGCTGCGCCACACCATCGACGCGCCCGTCTGTTCCACCGTGGAGCGATGCGAGTGCACACTTCTTCCTCTCTGCACACGCCGCCCAGCCAATCGAAAGCAAGCAGGACCCCGAGGAGGGCAAAAATATATTCAACTCGTCAGCCAGTGTGGAAACATTTACGTCGTCTAAGCGACATTAGTTGTTATTTGGAGAGCAACACTGGCCCTGCTTAGCCAACGCCAGCCTACATTGGCGATCATTAGTCATCACCAGCCACCACTTAATCGAGAGAGAGTCTATTTGCGCATAAACATGGCTGCTATTCTGAACACTGTCAATTCCGCCATCTTGTCAACTCCGATTGGCCAACAGGGCTGGCTTCTCCGATTGCCTTAAAATGTCGCCATAACGGAACTTGACAGTGTCCAGAATAACAACCCAGCTAGGGGTCACGTGACCTCAGCAGAAAAATCACGTGTACCATCACATCACCGCCGTAATATTTGACCGAAAGGCAAATGTTCTGCACGACGCTGCATGAGTATTTTGCCACTGTTGGCCAGAGTAATCACAGCAGAGGACACACCTTCACTCTTCACCGCTGTCCACAAGGGATGCACTGTGCTGCTTTCTTCTTGCGCCAACTGTGTCGGAACCAACGGCAAGGTTACTTGTTCCGACTGCGCGGTATGGTTACTTGCAGCCTCGACTTTACTTTAAAAAGGAGTTGAGCGAAAATAAATGAAATATAAATTTAAAAAAAACTATGCCCTGCCTGCACCACCTAAGTATCGCAGGCCATGCAGCCTCGACTCTATCACGCCCTGCTTTGTTCTAGCGCCGGCTGTGTGGTGTTACTTGTGCCGGCAACTGTAGTGGCGCGTTCTTTTGCCTGTCCACTGTGTCGTATACGCTGCGGCAACTGTCCTTTTTGCATCAACTGTATACGATACGTACGAGTTTGCTGCGGCGATTATACTTTCGGTGTGCGCCGACTGCTTTTTGTTACGCTGTCTCGCTGCTACTCATAAGCGCTTTCCTCTGGAGAGCTGGCCAAAGAATGCTTAATCAGTAAAAAAATACGAGACATTTCGCCGAGGCTGGTGAAATGGCAGAAGCTGTACGCGAGAGCTATGCTACCTCAGAAGTGAACGCGCGACACCGGGATCAAACGCAGATGAGCGAGCGTCTCCTGTTCCGGCTGAGTATTGGCATTTTCGAGAACGCAAAACAACCGCAAAATGATAACGTTTCGCTGAGCGCACGTGGAGTTCTCTCTCTCTCTCTCTCTCTCTCTATATATATATATATATATATATATATATATATATATATATATATATATATATATATATATATATATATATATATATATATATATATAATGCGTGTGTGTGCGCACACAGACTTCACAAGCACGTAATCGTGTTATAGAAATACGTTAACGCCTTATGCAACTTGAAGTCAAGAAGTGTGACCCGAATTTTCGCATGTAAGCAACACTGGAGCCAAATTTCATGCTCGAAACTGACATTATCGTTCTGGGCGCAGGATGAATAGCGTGTCCTCGACGCTTCGCCGCCCCGCCTCTCGGCGTCGACCTTTGCCTTCGCGAAGACTGTTATGCAATGCGTGAAGGCCTTCTATAAACGGACTCGCAAAGCACTTTCGTGATTTCTTTGTCGACGCCGAAGGCCGCTACACGGCGCCGCGTGCTTTCACGTTAATACAGGCTTTGGGTCGTTCTGCGTGCGCAAGGTCGAGGTGCGCGAACATCATTTTGCGTTCGTTCTTTAGTTTGCATAGGTCCCCTTCAGGCTCGAATTAAGACGGACTCTCTGCAGATGCGTCAGATTTGCACAACTTCAGTCCAACAAAGAGAACGTGGTAATAAGTTCATTTGTACATGCTTCAGTAATTAAGCTTAATTAGAGTGTAATTAAATATGCATATTTTCCGAAGTCGGTCATGTTCTGTTTTTGTAAAAAATAATCAGATATCTGGTTCGAAGTACTTGTGCAATTAGTTATCGTGTTTATATTTAGTCCGAGCAAACAAAAATTACATTTTCTACGTGGCTCCCAGATAGCGGTATGTCCAATAACTTGTCGAACATGGTAGCGCCTTCGGTAATGTCATCGTGTGCAAGAATTAAAGTTAAATGAAGTCGCAGTCATTGGACATGAGGTTCAATTCATCCAAGACTCGGTGTATCTTGCTGTTGTCCACTAGTCAACACAACTAGCAAAAACAACTTGCGTACACCTGAAGGAGGATAGAGCTCTGTTTCGTTACGTTTGTGCAGAAACTTCCTCATCAATGGGACTTCTTCAGATGTCGCTACAAATCCATCAGAACAAAGATTTCTGTGAGAGCGGGAGTTTTCAACGTGTGCCTAGGTAGTGCCATGTGCGGCGCTTTTAGCCGCTCTCTTTTCAGCTTTAAGGTAGCCGGCCTTTAGGAATGCCGCCAGCAGGCAACGCGGATAATATTTGAGAGAATGCTGTGCTGGTGTTTGGGACACGTCCCCGGACGCTTTGAGAACTGCAGAACATCGCTATCTCGCGTAACTTCCAAAGATGCTGTAATAGACAGGCCCGACAAAAATTAATGCGCACTTGCGAAGACACCGTTAATCGGGGACTGTTATATAAAGAAGACTCGTTTCTTTCTCTTTTCTCTTTTTTTTAGGAAATAGCAGGCAGTACTCTTCATATTCGTTTCTCGCGAATACGCATAATCCAAATGTATACAATTGTTTCGCGTTAAAGCAATCTACAACTGTCTTTACGGCCTTTCTTAAGCTAATTGTCCAATATTGCCCAATAAAAGCAAGACCAACTGCGGCGGCCAACAGCGTTCGTGAGGGACAAGAACTTGAGACATTCGTTGGCCATCCATAAAGCGCCGCAACTGCTGGAACAAATTTCGACGCGCGGGATTGTCTAATCGTCGAGCATAATGCTGCTCGCAGAACTGCCGCACACCTTCAGCGGCCTTTTTGGATCCCATCCCAGCAAGCTACACTCTACGTGCGGAGATAACAGGCATCATTCAGCCATGTAGTGCCGCAAAAGCCGTCGCCTGCGCCTCGGTCCCCCCCCCCCCCCCCCAAAAAAAAAAGTATACCTTTTTTGTTTGTTTGTTTTTTAAGCGAAGTGAAATATTCATTTGCTTTGGAAGTGCTGTAGTCATAACATCCCGATCAAATTCGATTAACTTTAAATTCAAAGTTTCACGCGCCACGCCACTGAAGAAATCTGAGTGTGCCGCTTTCCCGTATAGGTATACGGAAGCATGCAGTGTCCAGAAGAAACGGCATAAGATAACACTATACTACATAGTTTCAAACTCCGTTGTGACTGCAGCGCCACTAAACGTTATTGGCATTGCTGGTGCCTCGACAGTCAGCTAGGTATGCTAGCTCATGTCCATCACGCTGATAATGGCCTCTTCCGCTTGCTCAGCGCATTGAGGAATGTCGAAAATGTGGCACTCGATTCCAACCAAGGCACGTTTAAGCGCGAGGATTCGCGGCCGCTACCAGCTGTAACATAACGCGTGAGAGCATATTCTTCTGCATAACGGTCTGTCGGACAACCAGACTTACCTCAAGATTAAAGGGGCACTGACGTGTCATTTTTACGGTTTCCTTTCGTTAAGAGAAAAATACCTGAGAAAACAATACCGACCTCGACGATACTTACAAACGCCGGAACGTTCAAAATAATTTACCGTCTCATACTTGTTTCTAGATGCCGGTTTCGGTACCAAGGTGGACGGCGCGAGATGCGATGTTTCGAGAATAACATTATTATCCAATTAAATCATGTCACACGACCCACTCAATTCCCTATTGCAAATCCGTTTTGCGCGCGAGAAGTGCGTGGCAATTTTACGACAACTTGGAAAATATGCCTCAGCGATCTGTGCTCGACACTGGCGCGTCTTGTGCTGCGATCGTCTGACGACTGCAGTCCGAGGTCGTGCGCCTCCGCTCTGGCAGTCGTTGCGTGGCATGCATGAATGCCTCCTCACGTTTGTCATCGCAGTCACCTGCTGGTCGGACGCGTCGCGGAAGGAGAAGCTGCGGGAGTGCCGCACCAGGTGCCGCAGACCGTGCGGGTGAGGCGCTGTATTCTCTTGAATATCGGCGCTGTCAATTGGGGACAACTGACAACACGAAGCCCAAACTGTTCATTTCGGGCTGTTTCGTCATACGTAAGGGTAGCAGAACACTTACGAAAACAAGATAGAACAGCAACCACACTGCACACGCGCATCGTTACGTTCGCGGTCTCGACACAACTGGTTTTGATTCTTGCATGTATTGAGTTTCCTTTGGTGACAAGCTGACACATTCTCCTGCTGCACGAGCGTGCTCTTTCATATATGAAATGGTCCTTTCCATTTTGTCACACGCGTTTGCTAAGTACTCGAACTGCAAAATACTCGTTGTTTCTCTGTCTTAATTATTTTTGTAACTGCGCTGCTACCTATGTAAATACGAGCGCATATGTATGATGAAACAGCCCGACATAAACACTTATTTGCGCTCCGTGTCCAGTGCGTGCCTAAGTTACATATCCAAGACAATGTATAACCAATAACTGGCGCCTATTGCAGTGTTTCGTGTGTATATATATGCTGCACAGAATCTCTACGCTACAGACTCGCGTTATGCGTAAACTCATTCCGTGTCCCTGTGACTGGACTTTACGTGTAGCGTTATTTGTCAACATATTCGGTGTCCGTGCGACGGCAATCGATGAGAATTTATGTCAACCTGACTTTAGTTTGTATATATATATATATATATATTTGTTTTGTATACACACGGACATAGCGATTGTAGCTGCATAGCTTTTACACGCCTGGCTGAGAGGATCGTGTCGTCGCCGCGGTTTCCATTCAGGGCATGAGACATAATAAACATAGACATGTAGGCCGATCATGGATAGGAGACGCGTTGAAGCGAGAGGCGATGCTGAGTGCTCGGGCTCTGTCCATCATGCCAACGTTGCGGAAGCGAGTTTTCGTGCTCATCGAGCGATATCTGTGCGTGCTCGCCTGCGCATGCGTAACGTCGCGCTTAATAATTTAATTAGTAACCTCATATTCATTGCAATATACACGGACAATTAATGGACGAGCCTGTTTTTGCGTAATTGTTTCTCGCTATCAATGCTTTCGTCGACCAATTTTTGTGACTTGAGCTATATAGAAATTAGTGTTGTTGACGTTGTTACAACGAGATATAAGGAGCTCCGGCCTCAGAAGTGCCAAAGGCTGGGCAAGTTCTCGTATGCGTTCACTTTAAGAAAGCAGCGTTCATTACGCCCGCTTTCTTTCCTTGTCCGCAGTAATTTCTTCTGGAGACGAGCACCGGGCTCCGGAGGGTGTTTAGGGGAATCTCAATAAGCGAGGCAGCCCATTAATACGGCCACTCGATTTTGCCCACCAACGTCTGAAAAGAAGTAGTACCTTCGAGCGCGAACGAACGATAAGCTTGAACACTTCGGAAAGTGCGGGAAAGTACTACACGCTTCCTGATGCCCGTTTCGTCTACCGTCTAATTCAGCAACTGAGTCCGTTATCTGCTCGTCATATTCGCGACGGTTCTTGGACGCTGTCCAGACAGTTGCTGCAAATGAAGCCCGCCTCAGCTCGTCATAGTCGGAAGCGAACATTTCAGTGAACGCTTGTCGCGACTGCTTCTTACGTTGTACGAGTATACGGTTGTCTGTTGCGCAGTCCATATTTATGCCTTTTCCCTTCCTCTTTCGCAGGATGTCGGTGTATGCCGCTAACATCTTTGGCAGCGATTACAAGGACGCACAACCGTGAGTTGCCGCAACTCAGACTTTATAGGGTCCTGTCGACGAGTGCCGCTCTTGAGCGGACTTGTCGCGCTGCTAAACTCGAGGGCGCGGGTTCGATTCCCGTCCACGGCGACCGCATTTCGACGGGGGCGAGGTGCCGAGAACACGTGTGCTTCAATCGTGGCGTTTTTTTTTTTTTAATGCGAAGCATTTCTTAATGAACCTCGGACACTTTGACCGTATCTATCTATCTATCTATCTATCTATCTATCTATCTATCTATCTATCTATCTATCTATCTATCTATCTAGCCGCCTACGTCTGGGTGCTCTCGTGATCGCTTCCTTAACTTGGTATAGATCAAAATTGGCATAGGAAAGTAACAGGATTTGACGAATATGACTGTCGGTTCATGACATGAATAACGTGAAAATCCTGTCGCGTAGGTCGTCAAACCCTTCGCTCCAGACATGTGTGGCACATACCCGTTTACCACGGGCCGCTGTGTACGGGTATGCGCCACAGGTGATTGACAGTTTATAATCTACACAGGAACGGCGAGAACAGACATTGGTAATTTAAATGCGAGAGCGTTAAGAAAAACCGACATCGGCAGCGTTGACCCGACCAACGTAAAGAATAAAATATTTGGCAGATCCCACGCGTTGTGGGAATCGGCTTCATGCGAAGCAGTTAGCGAGTACCTCTATGCTGTATTTTATGGCTTTGACAGACACACAGACAGAAAAACTTTATGAGCAAGTGTGAACCCCCCGGGTCCCTGGACCACCGCGTCGTCCCACGCCACGTCTACACGGACACGCCTCTCACCGCTATGACATCGGCAGCCCGAGTCAGCGCGCAGCAAGTTGCAACGCCGGGTCCCTAGACGAGAGCAGGACCTCCCAGTCTTCCCAAGCTTTGAGCCAAGTGTTACGAGGTGGACAGACGTGTTTTTGTAAGTGTAGTAGTTGTGTGCACATCGTGGGCTTACCAGGCACGTCCAAAACAACCAACATGGCTGCATCGAATCTGTTTCATCTGTACCCTAGTTGCTTTCCTATCGTGCTTTAGTTCCGCAATTAGCTTTTCTTGGGCGAGTGAGTGGATACATACTGAAGGATATGATGTCGTAGGGCAATACTCGAATATAAACAGTAAGAGGCCGACTTTCCTACTTCTTTTTGCCTCTTAGTGTTTCTTTTCGAGTTTTCCGCAACAGTATCATGTCCGTCTTTCGCTCCATGACGGCATATCTGAAATAGGAGACAACTGAAATGAAGATATTGGGCACCAATCTGTCACTTGAATGAGAAGTGATCCGAAACGGCGCAGCGTAAAATGAGCTAAGAAGGAGAAGAAGAGCTGAAGCATCCTTGAAGGCCTTCAATAGATGCCAAGAACAAGAAAACGCTGCCGACAGTTTTGCCAGGAAGGACCCCTCGCTCTTCAAGTCTAGTCATCGCCATTACGCGCATACAACAAAGGACGGCACCGGCGGAGGCACAAAGATAGTGTTAGTTTTATCGCAAAATATTGCTATATTGTTCATTCGCAGCGATTTAGACTCCTTTACGAGCTAATTCAAGCCTAAATTAAATGTTCCCATCTGTAAGAGCCAATCCAAATTTTACTCCTGATTACCAACGCTAGCGGGCTATACAGATTTTAGCCGCAATATACAAGGGGTGTTCAAATGAATAGGTATGAAACGACACTGTGGGTATAAATGAACTTATTCAAGGTACAAGAGGGTGGTAAGCTGGGCTAGTTGGTATGTATTTATAGTAATAAACAGTGCGAAAAACTATGGACAAAAGGGAAGAACGTCCCGTCAGCGCTCGTCCCGTGTTGTTCTTCCCTTTTGTCCATATTTTGCGCGCTGTTTATTACTGAGAATTTATTCAAGGTATACACTATGTGCCTGAGCACAACGATCCCATTGATGAACGAGCCGAATGATTCCTTGTTCCCATAATTTCTGTGGCCGTGACGAGACCCAATCCTTCACAGCGTCCTTGAGTTCGTCGTCCGAGTTGAGGCGCTTCTCTTTCAGACGTTTTTTCAGGGGAACAAACAAAAGGAAACCACAGGCGATAAATGGTGGCCGGTTTAACACCTTCCTCTGTCAGAAATCGTTTAACGCCCCGGTACTCCTCAATCGTCGAATTCTGCAATGTGAACGCCCTCCTGTCCTCACACGCACTGCTGCATGAATTGGACGGCGCTCTTTATAAGAGCCTCTGCTCTCTACTGCGCACGCGGGCACCCCCGCATGCTCCGATCCATAGCACGGACGCCAGTCGCATCCCTAGATGTCTCGCTACGTTGTCCCATAGCGACATAGGCATCTATGGAAGCGGTCATGTTGTTAACGACGTTTCATACCTTTTCATTTGGACACCCCTTGTAGATTTGAGTATATCGGTGATATGAACACACTGCACAAAAAATTGTTGGGGCAGGCCTCACCATATTGTCAGCAGCAAACAACTGCGTTTTTCTCTGTTTCACTTAAAGTGGACTTGGCTCTTTTAGAAAAAAAAATTACACCATCTCCCACTAAAGGGAACCATGTGGGGATGCGAAGCAGCGCATGGGTCGACTTAAAGTTCTGTTCATCACGGGCATCTTGCCCGATGTTAACGCGTCCTTGCAAGTGGAGCACACCATGAATTCACTGTAGTTGCTGTTGTTGTTACTCGTCCCGAACTCTTGTTGGAGCACGGCACGTGGGTTCATCGCGCGTCTACAGAATCTCGTTCCCCGATGCCATCACGTGATTGCTGAGAGAGTGTAAGGGGGAGAGGCCACAGCGTCTTACCCAGCCCCTTACACAGTCCCAAACGCGCTAGCACGTGCCCGCACACATGGTTCCCGAATGGACGATCGCCAATGGAAGGACGGACACAGCACCGAGCAAAAGCTGCTTCGCATCTAAAAAAAACGCCACAATTTAGGTGCACGTGAAGAACATCGCAGTGGAGACTGATCCGGTGTCCACCACTATGACGGGCCTCACAGCCATGTCGCGGTTTGGCACGTGAATTCATCCACCGATTATTATTATTACCTTGAACCAACCAAGTTCAGCCAGCAAGAAAATAGTAATTAATCGGTTACCGCCTGCCCCCTTATTACGAGTTTATTAACTGCCTTCGCGCCATTTCTCACGTGAATTTGCGAGCACGTGCCCTTTTTTGACACTTTTGAGTCAACTGCTCGCATTCCAGGCGGCAACAAGTTCAAGACTGCCGTGTGTTGTACCTTTCGCGTTTTGTTAATTCATTATATATTTTTATTTTTTTTAACAGCGGAGCTGTTCAAGCTCAGAAAGTCCATCGGCCGTGCACAAAAATTATCATCATCATGAACCGACACGCGCTCTCTTCGTCCTCCTCTTCGTGTTCTTCATCGATCCCAGAACACGTGAGCCGATTAGTCCGGCGTGCGATGCAATAACGCTGATGGCCGAGAGGACGAGTACAGAGAGAACGACGAGGAAGAAAGACAGAAAAAGATAGAAAGACAGAGAAATAGTACAGAGAGAGATTGAACGAGATACAAATAAAACACACAAAAGAAAGAGAAAAACAGAGAGCAAGACAGAGAGAGAGACAAAGAAAAGGAAGAAATATAAAGAAACAGAGAGAAAGAAAGAAACGAAAAAGAGAGAACGAAAAGAAAAGGGAGAAAGATAAAAATAAAGAGAAGCAAGGAAGGAGCTCCGCTCTTCCTTCAGGCTTGGCTCCCCTATAGTGCCAAGCTGCCTTAATTTTTTTTCTCTTCTGATAGTTTCGTATGCTTGTAAACCTTGTCACTGCGCTGCCTCCTAACCTTGAGGCTATTGAAAGTCAGCAAAGAAGAATCAGTAAATGACCCCCGAAAGAACATTTATGCGAACTCGGAAGCATTTTCGTCAGTCCATCTTTGTACATTTAATTTACTATATTTAAATTATTTTAAAACGTTAAAAACGGCATGCAAGATGTCCTCAGAAATGCAGAGAACATTTAATTGGACGCCTAAGCAGCAGGAAAGACAGGTTGACAAGGAGCACCAGGCGCTGCCACACTCCTTGCAGCGTCAATCACAGATTGGCCGCTGTTCAGTGACGTAAGCAGCAACGTGGCCTTGACGACGCGCGCTTTCGCTGCACAGCTTGGCATGCTGAAATGGCGAAAAGTCGTCGTTGCACGGGTAACAGAATATTTCCAGTTCCAAAAAGCCATATAGCTTTTACGAAGCGATCGTTTCAGTTTCCCAATTACAAGAAGCTCACTAAGCTTATTACCCTAAAGGTCAACTAGCATATCTTTAGCTGGGCAACAATTACCATCTAGAGCTTGGGCGTGTTGGCACGACATTGTTTGTGTCTTCCTTTTTCTGGTGTTCCGTCTTTCGCGCTGTTTTCTTTCCGCAGTTACCATCTACACCACCCACCACCACCACACACTCGATCGCCACCACTGCCCTTTGACTTCGAAACGACTGGTTCTCATTACAACTTGATGTGTTCTTGGAAAAGAGTCAGTATATATACTAGTACACTGCGTCTCACACGTCTGAGTTCAAATAAGAGAGTAATAATCGCAGGTGGGTATAAGACTAAGATAGCCACAACCACCTATGCGACACGCTATAGTTCGGCTCATCCTCGGCTGACATGCACGCTGGCCACCTCATTAACTACCTTCTGTGCATATCGTTTTAAGAGCTGGAGGTAAAATGTCCGCCGTCAGCAAAAAACCCTCCTCGCCTGGAGCAGCCAACCGCCGTACTCGTCTCGCGTGGCGCGAGCCGAGTACGAGCGACGAAAGGCGCGCGCTTCTACCGCGGATGTCACAGCCAGGTGTGCACGTTAGTTTCTGGCGCTGGAGTTGGGACACTCTTGCGAGGTCTGTGACAGACTGTGGTTCGACTCTGTCCACGCCAAGTAAAGGCCTAGCATCAGCCGCGCTAAGATCGATCGACCAGCTTCGTTGTTTCTTCATTCTTGTTTCTTTCTTTTCTTTTTGTGTCGTTTCTGCGGGGAAAGTGTGCACAGAACACATGGAATCGTGGCTATTGTCGTTCCTCTAATTTTTGTCAGCGTCGAGATGTACGCCCGACGTGCAAACAACACTGAAACCCATGACATGTTTTATCGGCAGAGTCCATGGAGGGAAAAAAACTAGGAGGGAGCGTCAAGAGAAAATGTTGAAGCCCAGCCATGAAAAAAATGAAGCAGGAGCATGGTGGGGATTGTGACCAGCGCATGGAGAACGATGGGGGGAGCGGCATCCGAGGAGGTCGGCTTGTGGACCCTAGGCGCGCGCGCTCATCAATCTTTTTTTTTTTCATGGGTCCACAAAAAAAAAGGAAATGAAACAGAAGCGCGATGGTAAATGTGACACGAACACGAGGAGCGAGCGGCTTCAGAGGAGGTTGACTTGTGGACCCTAGGCACGCTCCCTCCTATTTTTTTTTTCCTCCATGGAAGAGTCCATTTCAACCTAAACAGCTCGGGGTCACGTGATCTGAGCAGAAATGTCACGTGTGACGTCACTGCTAGAGAGGCACGTCGCTGTCGACCCCGGCTTTGGCATTATCAGTGATGCTGGCAAAGCAGTGACAACCGCGAAGCGGCACGGCGTAGTTTGCTGGCCCCCGAGTGACACGGGGCCAACCACTGACACTGGCAAAAGAGCGATCCTTATGCAACGCCAGCCAGAACCTTGCATTCGATCCAAATTGCACAACGGTGGTACGACGTCACACGTGACTTTTCTGCTCAGGTCACGTGACCCCGAGCTGTTGAGGCGCAAGTATACACACTCCCTGTTTTATCGTTGTACTACGTTAAGAAAGGAAGGAAATCGTTCTCTTTGATCTCGTCTATTTCTTTTTTCTTCCCACGCAGTCACGAAATCTACGTTGTTCTTCTACTCGGATCCTATCGAAGGAAAATCATCGAGTCGAGACCTATGCTGACGGTAAGATACGCAGCGAAGATTACGCGTTTTCGTCATCGCGTCAGCAAAACGCAAGAGAGAAATAAACGGCGCGAACACGCCACAATGTCTACTAAAAAATACCGTACGGATGGTGGAAACACACTGCCGTCCCTCTTCAAGTGAAGCACAACACCTCGACGCAGGGTCAGATGCCAAGCATCGTTTAACAAACACCACCAGCACCTCCTCCGTCGTGCGTAAAGTTTTTCTTTTGCCTGCGTGAACCCTAGACTAGCGCAAGCCTCTGCACACCAGAAATGCGGTTGCAAAGACGCGCCAAGTTGGCATGAATACGACGTCCCTCTCAGGTCACGACCGTGGCGGAGGAGGGCGCCAGGTTGCCCGCCGTGTGTCCCCTCGGTGCTGCTGTTCTGCCTGTTGTAAAACAAATTATCATAGACGGGGATATCAGCGCCGCTCGAAAGTCATGGCTTACACAGAACAGACAAAGCTCAAAGAGTGCTGTAATCTCATCACATACCAGCCACCAACACATTTGCAGCAATCGCTGAGCAAAAAGTCAAGCGCCAAACGATCGTTCGTAGTCTTGTAGTAAAGCTGTCAAGAGACCCCGCTTATATTATAACTCTCAGTAGATAAACTGACAGTCACTTTAATTAACTTTAGGTATGGAACAGGCGAAAGCTCTCACGGGTCGCTCATTAAATTGCTTTGACGTTCTCAGTGAACTGCGTTCACTCCCCCTTTACCCTGAAGCTGTATGCACTTCACCCGTTGATGTACGTACTACCTCCGGCATGGACCCACCTTTGATAAAGCGACGGTGTGATGTGATGAAGTCATCATCATCATGTCGTCATGATACGCCACAAATTTCGGCGATCTGTGGCGTCACTATGGAGTCACAACATCACGTCGTTAATGAATTCATCTTGTCACATGACATCGTTGATGACTTCATGCGACATTTTGCCCAGGTCTCGCGATGTATCACCAGGTCTCCCCAAATCTTGCAAGGTATCTCGACTCATGGCACGTATAAGGCTTTCCCCTTAATAAATCGCCGTGTTATGCCGTGCCTTTGTCACGCCGAAAATTAGCACGTTCCGCCTGCGACACGTTAGCATGCCGACAGAAAAAGCAGGCGACACACCTTCTTCGAATCACCGGTGCAGTCCGGATTTAACCGGTCGAGGGGCTGGTGCGTACACATGCCGCCCTTCCGCGCTCACTAGAGCTTACCTTGGGGCATTTTGCGTTCCGTCCTTCGCTATATTCTCGCCCGGTAGCTTTGTGGCGCTTCCGCCCAAAGAGGCGTGCCCGGAAGATATCGCCACTACTTCCGGGGGTCTCACGAGCCGGAAGGATATTCGAGTGTTACATAACGATGCTGGTAAGATGGGAACTGAGGCATACAGCAAAGAGGAGCAAGGAAACTTGATTTTGGGCTCACTCACGCGGACCTGGGCCATCCTAGTGAAACGAAACGGCACAAGGACACGCGCACGAGGAAAGGAACGACGCAGCACGGACGCCGACTCTCGACTCGCCGCTAGTTTTGAACCGATCAGAACAAGACCTGCCGGTCCCCGCGTGGGAGTAGCGGGCTGGCGCGGGGCGTCTGCACTGGACTCTAGTAAAGTTTTACGCTCTCTCTCTCGCACGTGGCTCCGCAACGGTGGTCTAGTGGTTATGGCGCTCGACTGCTGACCCAAACGTCGCGGGATCGAATCCCGGCCGCGGCGGCTGCATTTGCGATGGATGCGAAAATGTTTGAGGCCCGTGTACTTAGATTTAGGTGCACGTTAAAGAACGCCAGGTGGTCGAAATTTCCGGAGCCCTCCACTACGGCGTCTCTCACAATCATGTCGTGGTTTTGGGACGTTAAACCCCAGACATTATTATTATATTATCTCTCGCACGTGTACAAGGTGATCTAAGGGCAAATAAGCAACAGCACGTAGACGACTATTCACGAAGTTATCCCCACGCACTCTCTATTAAAGTAAGACAACTCTTTCTGTGACGAGGCTATCGAAGGTTGGCTGATACACGTGTCGCCTCCCAGCGACATATGAGATGCTTCGATTATCTGTCAGGTATGCGGGCCTCTGGGCGGGTGCAATATCTTGGTTCTGTCAAATACACGGTTGCTAAAGCTTGACGCCAACGAACCGTTAAGTGACATTCGGTGCCATTTCTCACGTTGAGCGCGTGCACCTGGATTCTGATATTTATTCAACGACTGGTTTGCCCTGCCTTTCGACATGAGCAAGGAAGTAGATACTAGCAGTTTCACCTTCCGTGTACTTCGTCCCATGTGACTGACATCGTATTCTAATCGTTTTTCGAACGTCACTCTATTAACCTTATTGTGGACGGCTGGACAAGTCTGATGAGGAGTGTGTCTAGCTCTTAAAATAACATCCACTTTATGTCTGGTTGTCACTTTCTTTCTTTCTTTTTTTAGACCCGTGTGCTAGCCTATGCACAAAAGGCAGCGTACTTCTCCTCTTGTGGTCATTATCAACTTTTCTTTCTTCGCCACTCTGCCGTACGGTTGTACTCTGGGTAGAATGAAGTTCTTAATTAGCGTAAAGCTGGACACATATATATTTACTAGAGCACAATGTGGTATGAAGTTACCGTGTCATGAATGATTGATTTCTGTGAGCAGGCGTATCGCCTGCATTCACACAGTGTTTCGGGGGGTCTTCTGGGACGTTACATTGAACGCACAATGGTGAGTCCGACATCTTAAATTTCCTGTTGAAGTAATTAGTGTAGGCGACGTTTAATATGATGCGGTGCAAGCATGTTTCCTCGTGTCTGTTGAGGTCTCGTTTCGACCACAATCATGTTAAAGAAAAGACGCTCGCCTGCACGCTCCGAGCGCCTCCTTAAATGCAGAGCGTCTGAAGAAACGTTACCCTTCGGCTTCTTCTTCTTCATCTGCCTGCAATGCCGATCCTGCTGCAGCCGCTATCTGATCTCAATCGCTCGCGACAATTTCGTTCGCTAGCTTGACGTCCATTGTGATTATTTTGCTTTCGCACCCGCGTTTAGAGCAAGTATACGTAACTTTGACCCCAGTCATCACCTGTCCGCGCGCGTAGCGCAGGGGCTGCGGGTTTGGTTACGTCACAGCTGATGGCGCGCGAACACTGGCGGCAAGCATGCGATAAGGACAGACCTAACGCTGTCAGAGGCGAGCGCAGGGTTCTCCATCAGGGGGGACCAAGTTTCAGCGCACCGAGACTAGGAGCCCCCGTGCGCCCGTTTATGGTCGTTCGTTCCACCTGACGCCCCAAAAATCGCGGCCCCCAAGCGATGAAAGTTCTAGTCTATACGCATGGCCGAAGGACAGTTTCGCACTACTGCCGCACTGCGTTGCCTAGAGCGGCAATGCTGCCAGCCATCCTCCAACCGACACGTTGTAGTACGTCGATTTTCTGTTGGCCTCACTCTCTCAGTCTGGCTGTCGCGTTGCTTATGATTAGGGCTGCGTGTTTTCGGATAAATAAAAAAAATCCGATAAAAACTCGCCGGTAAAATTTTTTGGTAATTCGGATTTATCCGATATGCTCCGATATAACGGTCAATATGACCCTGCTCCGTTCTTTGTCGAAATGACATTTCTAAGCGGTCATTGATACATATGCTGGTTTGGTCGAACTTTACCTTACGTCAATAGTATCTCGTAGACCGCACCCACCGCACATTTAACAAAGGGTTTGTCACGAACGGAGCGAGAGACGTCAACGTATGCAGGGCCCCCGGGAGCGCGAGACGGCATATTTATATACGGTCCTTTGGCGGCAGTGGGGCGCGCCAGACGACATCGATATACGGAGCTCGTAATCTGTGATTGCGTCTATTACAAGCTTTAAAGTGCGCAGGCGTGCGCACTTTACAGGCGTGCGCAGAGTTCCCCATTAGGGGGGGGGGGTACATCGCAGTCCCCCTCCCCCCCCCCCTCCTCGTTGGTGGAGTCCAAAGGACACGTCTCACAATAGTGAGTGAATAAACTTTATTAAAGTCCGGGCGAGGCGGGGGGAAGAGGGGATTAACCCCTGTCCCGTCCCAGTCTCCGTCGATAATGGCGTCAGGTGACGGCTTGAAGCCCTTGGACCCGGGCGGCATCCTCGGCTTGCCGGACGGCCCAAAGTTGGTCGGTCAGCTTGTCGCTGGTGAGTGCCGCCTCCCAGCGGCAGCGACGCCGACGCAGCCGATCCTCAGCAGTGACCACAGCCGCGGCGGCGGTCGGCCCCTGCCCTCGCGCGGTGGTAGCAGTTCGTCCCTGTCTAACATGCGTCGCGAAGTGAGCGGCGGCAGCGACATTAACTCTCCCGGCACATTCCCAAAGCATGTGCCGCAGTGTGGCTCTTTCCCCGCACGCTTTACACGCGTCCGTCGGGTATAAGCTCGGATAACAGATGCGTAGGATCGCCGGGCTGGGGTAAGTGTCTGTTTGTAGTAATCTCCAAGTTACGGCCTGTCTTTTGTTTAATTTGTCGTGTGGTGGAGGGTATTTGCGTCTGTTTAGTCTGTAATGTTGTGTGATGTCGCTGAATGTGGTCAGGCGATCGCCCCACGACCATTCCGGTTGCTGTTGTGTTTTTACTCTCTCTGGGGTGGAGTCGGCCGCGGCTCGGTGAGTGAGACCTCGAGCCGCGGTATGGGCCGCCTGGTTGCCTGCAAGAGGGACGCTGGTGTGAGCCGGGGTCCACAGGAGAAAGACCGTCGCATTTTCGGTTTTTAAATGCGAGGACGGTGACGTCGGGGCCATCGCTCCTCGAAAGTCGCCACCGTCCCTGCTTACATAGCGAGTCTGAAGTATGCGGGCCGCCTGCCACGAGATGCGGCCGCGCGCGAAGCCACGGACGGCAGCCTGCGAGTCGCTGATCACGACCGCAGCTTCCGGTGCCGCGACCAGTGCTAGAGCGATCGCCGCCTCTTCGGCCGCCTCTATCACCACACAATAGGTGAAAAAAAAAAAAAAAATGAAGCGATGACGCGCTTCTCACAATGGGCTTTCCTGCAGTAAAGGCAAACTGTTCTTGGAATGCAACACCACCCCTTATCTGATTTTTGTGTGTATATGTTTTCGTGCGTTCGAATCTCCCAGACGTGTGTGTTCCGATGTTTTCATGTTCAGATATCATTTCAGATATCTGAAATGATATTTCAGATATTGGAATATTGAGAATAATGCAAAATTAAACTCTGAATTTCGGAGAATTGGTTATTTATGAGAAATAAACTCCGATAAACGCCGAATTTCAGCCAAAAAAAAAAATAAACTCCGGGAAACACCCTCCGAATTTCAAGAAAAATAAGCTCTGAAAACACGGAGCCCTACTTATGATGCACACAATACAAAGCGAAGAACCACAAAGTGCTGCTATAAGCGAGAGCTAGAACTTGAAATCTTCGTATTAAACTCGTCCAACGGGCATCCACGTGCAACAAGATCCCGGATTCAAGATGGAAGTGTGCTGGGCTACTTGTTGCAGCATATTGTAAATGCATGTTCGAAAAAAAAAAAACGGCAGCAACGGAAAGAGCGGAAGCGTCGGCCTGTCATTTTCGTTCCGTTCCTGCTGTGTAAAGGCTCATACTTTTACAAGACCACGGATTGGCCGTGGAAGTAAGGCGTGTGAGCACGTATACAAGATACCTGCACGTGTGCATATTAGCGTGTGGCGCTGCTATTCCTGAGCATGCGCAGATGTTTTGTGTCTTTTCCAACACAGTACGACCCTAAAGTTGATAGTTAATATTTGGCGTTTGCAGTTCCCGTTTTCGCTCTCTCTCTCCCGTGTCCATACGCGCTATGGCAGCTTAAAAGGCGCGGGTTCGATTCCAGGTCACGACGGCCGCATTTGACGGGGGCGAAATGCAAGAACACTGATGTACTTAGACCTAGGTTCATGCACGATAAAACACCCCCGGTGGTCAAAATTGAAGCAGAGCCCCCGCTGCGGTGTGTCTCATAGTGATATCGTGGTTTTCTCACGTAAAAATCGTTATTAAACATCAAGGTGAAATTCCTAAGTTGCTCATCATAAGTTGCCCGCGGCGTGTGGTAATAAAAGCACGTGACGTCGATAGATAAATAGATATCGCGGTTCCAGCCGGAGTATTTCGCGCGGCAGTCAAGTGTTCTACAACAGAGTCACGCCGCTGCTTGAAACCTCTTATAGGAAAAAGGCCCTACGCAGTCGTCATGTCGGGCAAGAAGTGGCATTAAAAGATGCTATATTGCGTGGCAGACGAGCAGAATTTGACCACGCGTCACACCATTTTAAATGGGCCACAAGCGGATGGTTGAAAGCTGTCAACCCATTACAAAGAGCTGAGCTATAATTCGTCATCACGGAATTCAGTGAAGGACGAGCAAGGTGAAAAGGGTCTCGCCTTGATGACCCCGGCAATATTTTCTTTCGTGTCAGTGCTTGCCCGCCTTACTTCCTTCTCTGACGAGTCCTAACCAGCTAGCTCAACTATTTGTCGCTATAAGACATCGAAACGCAGGTGCCCTACTTCGTTATCGATATTTTACTTTTCTCGCCACGGCGGACCCGAACCCGCTAGGCACCGTGTAACTGTAACCGTGAAACTGTAACCGGCACCGTGTTGCGGGCGCTTCGCCAGCAGTGATTTCGCGACAGCAGAGAGGACATACAGATTGCAGCACAGTCCGAGCATTCTTAGCTCAGGTGTAGTGTGCCCCTAATGGAAAGCAAACCGGGTGACGTCATCTCGTCCCCAGCAACGACTGCGCAGACGCAACCAATGCAAGGTCACACGTGTGCGCTAAGTTTTACTTGAGATTCCGCACGCGGTTATTGCATTAGCGACCAGCGTCACCGCTGCGTTCATTAATGTGCGGCTACATTCCGACTCAACAACTTCAGAGTCACCAAATCGTGGCGAGGTTTGACTTGAAAAGAAACATCGATTGTCGGCAGAAAATTGGCTTTCGTGACGCGCGATAAGGATAACATGAAAGCAAAACGCTTCGTACTAGAAGAAAGCGATGGAAAAAAACGTCGCTCCTGCCAAACGTAGCTTCCCGTCGTATCGGATTCGATCTCGCGACAGAGGCGAGGTCGGCAGCTGGCAGCGCCTTCTTAGCATGTCCGCTCGTATAGGCCTCCCAAGCTCGGCCAGGGGGCGCTGCGGCGCACGCGTTTCGCCGCCTTTCTAGCGAAAACCGGTCGCTCCCCTCTCCGCGCCTGCCTTTTGACTGCGCTGTCTCCGCACGTTCAGGCACCCTGCACGCGCTGTTCTCTGCTCGCCGTGCACGTGCAGCTTCACGTGTCGCTTGCTCTGAAGGTTTAGAAAGATCCCAGAGATGGAAAAAAACGTTTTAACGGTGGGAATCTTACCAGAGGAGGACGGTTGATCGACCACCTTTTCGGGACCGAGCAGGTCGTCAAGGGCGATGCTGTTTGTGCGAGCGCTACGTGCGTGCAGATGCTGAACGGGCACATTTCTTTGACATGAGTAGGGAGGTGACTGCGCGAGTTCTGTAATTATGTTACCGGTAAAACGCACATTCGTTGCGGCAGTCGTGTATACTCGGAGCTGTCAGCAACCAACCAGCACGCTTTCGAGTGCGTTTTCTATTGATAACTTTTCAATTGCTTAGATGCCAAGTTTGTCGTGCGGCTTTAAATTTATTATGAGCTCAGTGTGAAGAGCATAAATTTACATCTGCCCTGTTGAGTCACTGGCTGCATCGCAATGCGCAGTGTTCAGTTTCGTGGGAGTTTCACTTTTGCCGAGGTTTGCATCGAATGATAACAACGTCGGATCGCAAGTTTAATGTCGCCTTGGATTTTTTAGAGCTCCCTTTGACAGCATAATGATATACGCAAACAAAAAATAAATAAATATTTCATGCCCACTTCGACGATGCATGTTTCTTGCAGAGGCGTGTTTCATTTCGAATAATATCGACGCCTCATCACGCACCGTGTTCGCTTATTCGAATGTCGCTTTGGTTGTTTCGACAGCTCGCTTGGTCAGCATCATATTATACAGGGGCGTAGCCAGGGGGGGGGGGGTTCAAACCCTCCCCGAAAATTTTCAATTTTGCTTGCGTATATGTACACGCACACATACAAACGCACGCACAAACATACATAAAGTATGGTTGGACCCCCCCCCCCCCCCCCCCGAAAAAATTTCTGGCTACGCCCCTGATACTATACAATACCCACTGGGATCGCGCATGTGTATGATTATGCCGAGATTTGTGCCCAATAATAAGCGCATCTGAATTCGCGAAGCCATCGAAAATTTAATTGCCACCTTGGTTCTTTTTTCAGCTCGTTTCCAAAGCGGCATGCAAGGCTTTTTATTACGTGCCGAACGCATGACATTAATACGAGGCACGCCGTGGTGGATTAATTCGGATTAATTTCGGCCACCTGGGTTTCTTTAACGTGTACGTAAATCTAAGTACGCCGGTGTTAGTGCATTTCGCTCCCATCGAAATGCAGCTGCTGTATGCGTGAATCGAACCCATGACCACGATTTTAGCAGCGCAACACTTCAGCCTTCTAAGCAATCACGGCGTGTCGCATGCAAGGCCAATATAAACGCTCAGTGCAAACATACAGCTTAATTCTGTTTACAGGGAGCCGCGACGGGAAATGTACCGCAATCAGCTGAATTAAACACTTAGTACTCACGGTACGTTATTTAAACTGTGGTGTAATAAGCCCAAATGCTCCGCTGCTGTAACATTACAAATGGTTGACTCGGAAAGCCAGCGCGCAATCTCGAAACGTACAGCGGCTGTCTATTTGTTGTAACTTCGGTTCACAAACGCACTTCCATTTCAAATGAGCACGATCATCGCGTTTCTCCCCGTTAATAGTTTGTAATACTGTGTACGACAAAAACTGCTTCAAGGTGACAAGACCGCGAAAGCATCGCGGCGAACTGCCATAATCCACTCTTGACGCCTCTGCTCCTCGGACTGCTTGCATTGGAGACGGTAGAACATGACAGGAAGTTTTCGGCTCTTCGACATTTTTAAACTTTTGTGACAGTTCACAATGCAGCAGGACTGCGTGCCTGCTTTCGAGTACGACGAAGGAACGGCACCCATAGCGTGAAAAATGCGAGATAAAAGCCCCGGGGAGCACGTTCTCCGCGCGCGCGATGGGAAAACCAAGCAAGAGCGACCCGTCCCAGCTACCGGAGTTTTCCCCTCTCTCCGCTGGGGCGGCGGACGGCGCTGCGCAAACTTGAGCGTTGGAGGCCTATGGTGCGCCAACGTGAAAGCTCTTGCCTTTTATGTCGCCGATGGATAGTGTGAACGCGGTCTTTCTTTTTATTAGTGGCAGGAATCCACGATTTACGCGGACGCCTCAGCAGCTGCTGAGCGACTCAACGTCAAGAACCGGTTAATGGAAAATATTACGCCGGAGAAGACAGAGAAAACAGTAACTCTTAAAGTTTAGGCGCGAAGACGAGGGCACACAAAGACAAGCGCTAACTTCCAACTAGAGTTTTTAGCGCGAAAGGATACAAGATTTGTACTGGATATGTGTGCTGCGATGGGAAAGGTAAAAATTACCACTTGTCATGACGAAACGTAACTGAATTAAGCAGAATCAATAAAGCCATAGAAAAAAAAAACCCGATACAGCGGAAGATAAACAGCATAAGTGAAATTATGGTGGTCACCGAGCGCGAACCCGCAACTTCAAAGAAAGTCGATCGTTTTTCACTCAGTGAGGCTGAAAGCTTGTTCACTCAAAAGCAACTTTCCCGTGTCATCTGCGTCGCTTCTACCATAATGCGAGCACGTTTGTACATTACTGCTGTATTCCCCGCGTGCGCCACCGATGGCGGCGCTGCGAACGGCGCACCGGTGACGCAAAGGCGGGCATTCGGCTTTTGTCGTCTGCTAGGCTCTGGCTAGAACAGCAGCATATTCGTTACAGTTCGCTCGCGTCGCACGGCGTTCCTCAACTATAGCTGTATTTTCTTGTAATTATAGTTCTTTAGATGGCTGCTAGCATTACAGGAGGTTAATAAACTTTAACATTTCTATGCGTGCTGCATAGGAATGGATGACACCGCATCATGTGACCACTGCGGCAGTGTTGAAACAATTCAACATATTCTGTGCGACTGCCCACAGTACTGTTCAGAAAGACAGTCACTTTGCAACGCGCTCGATAAGTTGGACGACCACACTCTGTCGGAAGAAAGAATTCCTGCGCCATCGATCGGACCAAACGTCACAGAAAAAGGCTGTGCAAGCGCTACTGCGCTTTCTGCGTTCAACCGGTCTCTCAGAACGGCTCTAACTGGAACGTCTTGCGTGTGTGTGCATGTGTGCGTGTTTTTTTTTTTAATTTTCGTTCTTATTTTATCTCTCTCTCTCTCTGTCCTCTTTCTTACCCTTATTTCCCCACCCCTGTGCAGGGTAGCAAACCGGTCACTCGCGCCAGGTTAACCTCCCTGCGTTTCCTTTTCATCTATTTCTCTCTGTCTGTTAACATTTCACGTATCTTCTATATACCCACAGCAATCGCGGTCAGGATCATGCCCCCCAGTTCGTAGCGTCACTCACTGGACTGGATGGCGTTGAAATAGCTCACGTGAAAGCGCGAACGTTCCGCCAGGCGAATTAAAGAGAGTCTACAGTGCTTTGGAAGCGAAGCGCGATCAATAAAAGTTAGCGTTGTGTAAACAGACTTGAGCTGCACAAAAACTCATACTCCCCTCCTAATTGTAGTCATGTGGACCTGTGTACACAAAACGTTTGCCGAAGAATTAAAATTGATAACTTCATCGACAAGCTGGTTATTACGGACAACTAGCGTAGACTGGGCAAGTTGGATGCACATTAAAAAGAGAGGGAGACTTTATTTACAGAAAGGCACAGAGGTCAGCCTGAACTACAGTTTGCTCTGGCCTGCTACTCTACACTGGGGAGTGGGGACAGGGGAGCGAAAGTTAAAAGTTGTTACACGCACTATCAGCTCCGAATGATACGCTCACGCGGTTTGCCGCTCGTGAGCCAAATTCATGCTTTCGATCGCGCATTGGTGCCTAATCGGGTATGCGGGCCTGCCCATGGTGGTGACAGGACCGCACGCACTATACAGTTCCTAGTGGTTCGGCAGCGCGCTCCGCTGTTCGTGTTTCATTTGACACCGATAGCACATGTTCGTGAATAGTAGGAAAAAATCGGCGTATGTGTCCAGGAAGAGGAGAAAGAGAGCTCTTTCCCACCATTCTTTTGGCCCCTTTGGCTGGTTATTGCTATTCTTTACCGCGCTGTAACAAGGTTGAATATCGCGAAAATTGACCGCGAAAATTGACCGCCGGCGTCCCGCGTCGGTAGCGTCAACACGAGTGATGCAAAAAAGCATCACATCATGACGTCATCATGACATCACAGGCTGCCAGAATTTGTGACGTCATAACGTCGTCACATAATGACGTCATAACATTGCAGCGTTGCTTTGCATTGCCTCCGTAATCAGTGGGCCGATCACGGAGGCAATGCAAAACCAGGTGATGCGTAGAAGGCTTGGAATACCTCCGATCCTTGAGGCAGTGCAAAACCATGTTACGTCCAGAAAGCATTCGGAGAGGGGCGGGTAAGGAACAATACATCGATTGAAAAAAAGAAGAAGAATAAGATGGCTTTCCCCTCCGAGTCATCTTAGGCAAATGCATAAGGGACCCTGTGAGTCTTTTTACAGTGATCGCACCACGCCCTCTCACGAGTCAACCGTTGAGAGTGATTTACACTATTTTATTGCATTGCAAATACATCTTATTACGACTTACCGCTGCGATAGCTTTGTATTTATCTACGTTAGTATGATTACACTAATTCTTTTCAGAGTACTTTCAGACGACTATGAACGAGTCAGAAAACGTCGATTTATTAACGTAGGGATTAAAACATCTTACATAAAAAAAAAACTCCGCGCAACCTACCAATATTTCACATTAGCGTCGTGCATCTCCTTTTGACTCATACTCTCAACCTTTTTATTTCTTGTTTAAATTTCAGGTATTTATGACGCGCTTACACAGCAGCTGCTGAAAACCTAGATTTAATCAAAGTTTGTTGCCTGTAACGATCATTTAATTTACCTGAATGCATCACACGTCGTTTCTCATGCGCTTAAAGGAGTACTGATAGGATTTTGAGACACCGCAAAAGGGGCATTTTTTGTTTCCTTGGTATGTAGTGTCAACGCTGTCCACACCGGAGTCGGAGAACACGTGTAAAATATTTCTTTTTGACTTTGAAGTTTTCGTCGCTGAGCATCTGCAAGCCAGCCCCACTGCAATGGACATTATCCCGACGAGTCAAGACCCCCGAGTTTGTGGGTTCTGCGTCCTGCGTGCAGCCTAAATCGCAGAAATCACTGTAAGGCTCACTGGACAACAATTCACTCATCGTTGTTTATGTGCACCACGAGCACATGACGGATTTTCCGCTAGTACGTCGCGAGTTTCTGTATCCCCCTGACGTCACACTGCTATGAAACGTCACTGAGAAGCCGCCCCCTCGATATCGAAATCGAAGGTGTCTTTTTAAGGTAGCGGTAATTAAAATATATACGATGCATTCCCAGGCACCACAATACTCGTTTTAGGTTTCTCGACACCAGTATTTTTATTTAGAGCAACAATCAGAAAATTTCTGAAATAAAATTCGTGTCAGTACTCCTTTAAAGCTCCGAACAAAGGAATTCAACCGAAGGAGCAGGCTTGGCAACCGAACACGCACAGCACGCGGTGTGCACGTGTTGCCCTTTAACGCAGACGCGGTAGCCGAAGCCCGGACGCTGAAATCAGTGATCGAAAATGGGCCGGAAAGTCATTTTGAGTGCGCCACAGACATAGGACAGTCGCGAAAAGAAATCGTCGCCATACATGCAGATGTACGTACACATTGATGGCTAGCAGACGACACCGGGAGATCGACACTGAACGTGCTCCTGAACGTGCTCCGCTCGATTTCGCTGGGCATTTTGCTTGAACATTCAGTACAAATCGCTTTATGAACTTGCCCACTAACGTTTTCAGTAACTCGAGCAGGACAGACTGGCCGGCAGCGTCGAGCAGCCTTCACGTAGCAAGCAAGCGCGCGCGCGCGCGAGAAGCGCCACAGAGCCCTCTCTCTGACGTCATATGCGAGAGGGCGCCACTCAAAGATCTCGAGGCGAATAGCGATCTACGTTACGTCGTGACACGTGCTAATTTTTACCTATTTACCCTGCAGCTGTACGGTGTATGTCTCGCGTCTTCTCGCAATGAACGTTAGTTGAAAGCTAGCGTTTCTATTTGTGCGCCCTGGCCCTCGTCTGTTTTTTTTTTTTCCTCGCGTCCAAACTCTTGAGCATCATAGAGTATCGACTAGCCCAAACCGGCATTATTCTAAGTGATACATCAGCTCTGTATGAGGCACGGCGTGGCCGGATGCACCGAATTTCGACCACCTGGTGTTCTTTAACGGGCATCTAAATCTAAGCGCACGGGTGTTCTTTGAATTTCGCCCCCTTCGAAATGCGGCCGCCGGGGTAGGGAATAGAACCCGCAGCCTGCATGTAGCCTATAGCGGCGCGGAACTTTACGTGCTAAGCTACCGTGGCGGGAGCGCGCACCATGGTGGCCGAGGCGTAAATTTATTCGTAGACCATATTCACGGCCCACTGGTGTGTAGGTGAGAAATTCGTGGGTGATTTCCAAACAAACAGTTTTTTTTTTTTCGCGCATTAATGCGTAGTCTCAGAACAGTGTTATGCGGTAATGAATGACAACAACGGTTTTTCCCCTAGTTTCTCACTGTTTCAGGACTGTTCTGATAGCAAGCAGAGATCGTTTGGCGCTCGCCCTTCGAATCCTTTTTCCTTCTCAGTATTTCCCGTTCAAGAAAAGATAACAGAAACTTCTCATGCCCGTGTGATACGTATACATCACTGAGGGATTTTTCTTCGCTTTTTTTAACAACTACTGCTATGAGCAATTGCTCGTGATAACCGCGTCATGTCGCTGCAAATCTGGCCCCTAAAGGCAATGTTGGCTCTGGTGTAAGTGTTCGAGTCAAAATTACGCCGATATGACACCAACTGTAGACGCAGAGAACGAAAGTACGTGCGTTACCTAGCTATAAATTTTTGCGCGTCAATCAGCGAGTAGTGCACAAATACGCATGCAAAAAAAATTGTCGGAGGGATCTGCAGCAAACACGTTAAAAGGTAACTGCGACGAAATTTTGAACAGTATATTAAATGTAGTTTAATACAGTGTGGATGCAGAGGAACCTCCGCGCAAAATGTGACGTTTCAAATAGCGATATAGCTAGCGAAAATAGACATTCTTTGACATCGAAATTGTACAAACCGCCATCGTTTTCTCTCGCAGAACCGACCCTTCTCGGCTGCTGACCGGAAAAAAATGCGATCGCGTTCGCGGCGGTCGCATTTCGTCGGAGGCGTAATGCTAGAGGCCCATGTACTGTGCCATGTCAGTGTACGTTCAAAAACTCCAGGTGGCTAAAATTACCCGGAGCCCTACGCTACGGTGTCTCTCATATAGCCCGAGTCACTTTGTAACGTTAAAGAACAACCACTGAGGCGTGATCTAAAACGTGCCGATCCATTTAATTACGTTCGAGATAATGCGGCACCCGCGGCGCACTTAGAAACCTTGGAAGTGGCATGCTGCGACTTGCGTACGTTACATAACGACAAACACGCGTCGTCTGCTTTACTGATGTTTCAGGGCAGCTAAGAAGGAAACTGTGCAGTCGCAATATTTCTGCAGTGGTATTATCTACACGTTTATAGCAAATTTTTAAGAAAGGGATATTTGGTTGCATTTGGTCCGATCGCACGGCTTCGTCGATTATTCTGAGCACGCACTGGAAGGAATTCTACCTCTGAGTGTACCCTCGGAGAGCCTTGACGTGAAACGCGCAGTGACACCAAAAAAACCCGTGCGTGCGGAAACACATATGAGCGAGCAAAAAAAAAAAAACGTGCTCGTGCTCAGCCGACACCTCCTCTCGGCTTCTCACTGTTGTTGCGCGCCCACTTTGGCACACTGCGCATTTACATCAAACAAGGCGCAGATGCTGCGAAGTCGGCTCTTGCCGGAGGCGCTATTCCGCGGCGAGGACGCCCTTGCGGCTCGCGGGAACCGCGGTCACGCCGCAGCAGCTCTTCCATCAACGATCGACACTTCCACAAGAGCCGTGTGTGCCATATATTAATCTATGGTGCGCGCAAAAAAATGTTTAAAGAACATGCTGACAAGCGTGCGGAACAGCCATATGATATGTGCAGAGCCGGAAGGCAAGCATGAAGTTGTAACCGCGCCGTAGCGTCCGTGATTTCTCGTTCGTCTTGCCCTTGCTGGCGGCACACGTTTTGATTTCGATTGTAGGTCAACCCCGTAACTTGGAATTTTCAAATTCAAGTAAACCAGGTTTACCTACAGTCGTGCAATTCGCGACGGTACTCTGCAATAGCGACAAAGGCAAGTAAGAAGAAACGTGCGAGCGTCGAGAAAAGGTCTACTGCCCGATTCCGACCGCATCGGCGCAGCATGGCTGGCCACAGGCTAATAGGTGCACTCAGAACGGCCCTTAAGCTTTCGCGATGGCACAGTTCCCACAGATAGGTAGAAAAAGAATGGTGCTTTTGACAATTTTTCAGTCCTGCCGCTTGCCGGTGCACAATGACAGTCGCCGCCATCTTCATCGCCTTGTTATGGAAAAAGGAGCTATAGTTTTGTTTTTTGTTTTTTTTTTTCTTTTGCTACATATTTTTGGCTACCTAGTTTTCTGGCTATAGCGAAATCGTCGCCAGACTAAAGCGAGCTTGACAGACAGAAGAGAAGCCTGCCGATTAAGTGAAACCGAAACTAGTCCAAGTGCCTTTATCTGCAGCAAAGTGTCCTGCATGGCGCAATGCGGCGCACGGCTTTATTTTTGGCGCATTTGGCCGGCGATGCAGCAGGTCGGCGCTGGAAACTTCGAATGGAGCAGAATGGTGCACATCGAGCTGGAATTCCACACCTGACTACCTTCTTAAGCTGTATTACGGCAAGCTCACAATTTCACCAGTTCACAATATTTATTTTTTGCAGTTCAGAGTTGCTGTTTTTACACGATGAAGCTGTGCATGCCGTGTTACACATTTGACGCGAATTATACTAAAATTATGTGTACGCTGTATGTTGAATATTTGATGTGGTCGCTACTGAAACTCTGCTATAATATGAGTCACATACATTGTAATTATGATCTTATGTGCATATGTAATGTGGACGTCGTTCGCTGCCAGTGTAAGGGTCCTCAAAGACCCAGCCAAGCTGCCCAGAGCAGCTTTTAGCCCTGAAGACCATCCCGATATTTCTGCTGAAATAAACTTCGATTGATTGATTGATTGATTGATTGATTGATTGATTGATTGATTGATTGATTGATTGATTGATTGATTGATTGATTGATTGATTGATTGATTGATTGATTCTTTTTGTCCTTGTTCTCTGTGCTTCTGGATGCAATTAAATAATAAGTATGAACCAAGTGCACGTATGGATACGCATTCGTCATTACCGTTACCGACAAGGCCATCGAAATTCTTGTCACCATCGAATATTTCGAGAATGATCGTGGTAATAGCAGAGACGACAAATATTTTTTTTTTTTCGAGTGCAGACGCAGAACACAGCGTGTACTTGCAGGGCGACACCCTGTTCTCGTACTTGGAGGGCCACATCGGCATGTGGCTCGGCCTGACGCTGTTCTCGGCAGCCGGGCTGGCGGCCGGACTGTACCGGAGGGCAGCCGACTTCCTCCCGCAGAGCGCATAGTTGCCCGACTCGCCCACAACGCGCGGCGCAGGTGCACTATCTCACGACTGTGTTCATCTATCTATCTATCTATCTATCTATCTATCTATCTATCTATCTATCTATCTATCTATCTATCTATCTATCTATCTATCTATCTATCTATCTATCTATCTATCTATCTATCTATCTATCTATCTATCTATCTATCTATCTATCTATCTATCTATCTATCTATCTATCTATTCAGATGGTTGTTTCATTTCTAATATACGCATGAAAATTAAGTGTACGTGATCACTCCTACGCTCGTTTGACGCATCGAGTGATTTCAGTTTTAACCGCACTGTGTCGCAACAACAGGAAAATTAACACCATTATACTTCAGATATGATTTACTCTTTTGTAGCTTCCAGATTTCGTTTTTGTATCTACTGAACCCTCGCTATTATTTACGCATTCAATAATTTATTCTTCTTTAAGCCATGCTCTCTTTTTTTCTTCCATATTTTTTTTTTCAGGTTAACGGGCACCAGGTCGCTACAAGGCCAAGTACCGACGTAATTTGTCCTAGGCACCGTGTCTCTCATTAACTCCATTACAATAACGCCGGAGTGAATTTGTTTGTCCCCAATCACTAGTTGCAGGTATGCAAATCTTCTAGCAAATAAAAGCGCCCAGAACGCGTAACACTTAGAACTACGTCATGTGCAGCCATGATGAGAAAAAAAGCTTTTGTGTCGCATCCTAATTTGGGCTAGTTGGTGATAACTGAACGCAGGCATTTTTTAAACGAGCGCAAATCAACACTCGCACAAGGACCTAGCGGCCGTCCTCTCTTCGCGTCTCTTCCATGCGTGAGTCTTATTTTGCCTCCTTCCATGACTTACATCTCCCACTTCCGAATAGGAACCATACAGCGAGTTTGCAGATTCATAACAGAAAGCATATGCTTCCTCATGAATGCACATTTAGCGCTACCTTGGTCTTGCGTGCATTACAGCTTTGAACAACATACGTTCCTGGGATAAAAATTATTAAAGAAAGGCATATAGCTTTCGCCCCACCCCCTAGTCAGGCGGGGGGGGGGGGGGGGGGGGGAGGTCGCAAGGTCTGCCCCATACATTGACATAGTAGGGAAGGGGGGCACTGCGATGAGTCTTCGCACCCCCCCCCCCCCTGATAACCCTGCGCACGCCTATGCACAGGAGCCACGCATCTGTACACGAATGGACGTCTTGAACAATGTACGTAGAGCGTCATTTACTTTGCTGTGAGTCGCAGCGCGATCGAGCCAGCAAGCATTCTACCCATCAACCGTACGAGCGAATTTTGAAACCACAGCGTCTGCTGCATGAATAGGACACTTGTCAAGGAGCTCTCCTTCTGCAAAAATAAACTTTCAAGGCGTTCCTGGGTGTCGTTCTGCACATGCACGAGACTGAAGTGTCGTGAGCTATCCTTTCACCTTTTCCCAAAGGCCCAGTGAGGCGAAGAGCAAAGCAGGTATGTGGGCCTGCGGATGGGCAAGCCCGTAGCAGCGACCATGGTTGCATGCTCGAGATATTTTCGGCCAGATAAATGACTTCTGAAGAGAGCGCACATGGTGCCACGTGTTTCCTTAACTTAAGGGCAAAGTTTTTTTAAGACGTGCAGCCCCTAATTATTTTTTTTTTGGCAGAGTCGCCCACATCACCCCGGTTATAAATAATTTCCCCTTTACGTCACCAACAAAGACAGCTGTCGCTAGATCGGCACGCTTTCACATGGTCGCGAATAGCATATTTCAGCAGGCTCAATCAATCGATAAATGACAAAACTTCATTTTCCACTGAAGATGTGCGATAACTGGAAAAAAAGCCTGCAAAGTGCGGCTTGACTATGCTTCGCAACCCGACAGAATTCACCTGAAGTGAATCGTTGTGAACAGAAAATGTGCAGCGAGCAGAGAATGTAAAAAACGTGCACTAGGAGACACACGAATAGAGGAAGAATAAACGCTTCATGATCAGAGTCAGTAAGGGAGGGTGCCTGCTCATTCCAGGCAGTCATTGGCCTATGAGGAAAAAAAGAATTAAAGGGAAACGTAGACACGTTTACACCGAATAAGTAACGCCCTTTGTTAACACAGTCTCGGCCACATTGTCAGCAGACCTCTCAAAATGCGCACATCGTGTAATATATGAGAGGAGCTGCAGACTACGGATGGTTTGCGTAATGCCCGGTGTAGCAATAGCCACTGCCACGGCCATAAGCGATGACTATCTAAGCCATCGAAATAATTAAGCATGCGTAGGTGTCGTCTTATCGTTTCATGGGAGTAGTAGTATCTGTATTAAGCTTTGTATAAGGTATTTATAGATAAATAAAAGAAAAATATTGCAAACAAATCGATCGTTGGATTGCATGATGTTGCTTTTTTTTTTCAGTCTTATTTAAGTATTGCCTGCGCCATCGTATTTCTCAAATTTATTACAATTCTTAAAATTTTATTGTTCATTATTTCTTGCTATTTCTTACTTCGTACCTGGTTAGGTAGTTAATGTGTGCGCCCTAGGACGACATCGTATCGTATGCCTCCAAGTGGCCACACGAGCCAGAGAGCAATGCGCCCATCAATGCGAGTCTGCATGCTGGTTTCCACCGCCTCTCTCCCACACAGGCGCGCGCTCAATCTCAGCAAGGACACGAAATGGCTCTCGTCGCCTCTTAAACATTTCCTACCCACAATCCGGTCCGCCATCAAACATATTGGAAGTTTTCGAGGAGCAGCTCTTTCGGCAATGTCGGTTTTGGGGGCTGACCTACTGTGACCGCAGGCATTCAAACCGATGTCGTTACGTCATTCGGGCAGCTTGCATGCGGCTTGGCGTTCAGGAAACGGCGTATCTCGGCGTGCGAAGGACCCACGGTCGGCGCTGCTCTCGAAAACGTGCGACCTTCGCGCTAAGAGTGCTCGGGCGACTCACGTGCGCCGACCGCACGAGACATCTGGCGGCCTTGTCGTCGCTGTTCTACTGGGCAGGCAAACACCGGAAGCGACGAATCCTCGAGGGAGGTCAAAAACACGCCTAATGACCATTGTCGCTATCGAGCACCTGTACGCGCGTCATTCACCGATAAGCTACGCCGCCGCATGAATCATCTACCGTAGCCCGCACATAATATAAGAGAGAGAGAGGGAACTCCCTCCTGTGGGCGAAGTAAAAATACGTTTGGAGCAACACTTATTCGCAAACCTCAATTTATGCGTGCGAGCTTGCAGTAGGCATTCTGCAACTTCTACTGGGGCCGTATTTTGTCCGCTCGAAAAGAGCCGCGGGCAGAGCGCGCTCTTCGGAAAGGGTTCCGGCTGATAGCGTAACCATGTATTGACCTTCGCAGGTATACGACTGCACACATCGCGCACTGCCGTCACACCGCAAACAGCTGAAATGCGACAATGTGCATTCCGCGCAGGTCACGCGGGCTATAAAGATAAGAGCCTGAAAGTGTTCGAAACACGCTTAGCATATTATGCGAGCATAACGGAAAGCTTCCGTGGTCGTTCGCTCGTTGTATACGTGTATCGGCGCAAGGACCGATGAGAAATCACCGCTAAGTGTGCGTGTTTGTGAAGAGTCGTCATCATGCCATTCGCCCCACGGCGTTCATCTAATTGCGCCATTATGTGCGGTTCTCTTATAGCCCTTTTCAGCCTCATGCGAGCACTTTTGTCTTTTTGTGCATTTTTGAAAGCTGAGCAGACGTTCGCGAAGTACCCACTATGGGTCCGTAAGGCAACACCCTGTTGATGCACACTTTGTTGATGCTGTGGCTGATGACGATGACGATGGTGCTGAGTTATTGCGGAGCCCCTTGCAATGCATGGGTGGGAAGCTCTACAAGACGGTACGCTACCCTCCTAAAACGGTATCGTGCTAGGGAGTTCTTTGAAGCCTTTTTTTATCAGCCAAAGGAGCGAGCAGTGTGTAAGCGTGCTGGAATTACTAGAGAGAGAAGAGGGAGAAAGGAAAGACAGGGAGGTTAACCAGAAGCAGTCTCCGGTTTGCTACCCTGCACGTGGGAAGGGGAAAGGGGATGTAAAAGAATGAAAGAGAAGAAGAAGAGTTTGTGACGACAGCACGCAACAAAATACAACAACAACAACAAACAAAAAAAACGAAGTCATAATCGCAGTCCAGGAAAAGTCCACTACCTGACCTCACTTACTTCATGGAAATGTCACCTAATCTTTGTTCATGTCTGTTTTATTTTTTGTTTTTGTATGCCTATATTCTTGGTTTAGCTTCCACTAAATAATAAGTTGGCAGTCGGCGCCCGTCCTCCTATTTTCTTTGTCCCGTGTTTGCGCTGTTAATTCGTTCTTTGGGAAGCTCTGCACCACTCACTCGTCACGCATTTAACGTGGTGTGACACCTGATGTGATTCTGCGTTTCTGTCGCGCAATACTACTTCTAATAATGTGACTCCTCGTCCGACGTGACGCCTGTATACGGCCTTTTCCAGAGCAGTTTCAAGCACTGACGCGGCTCTGTGGTACAACACTTGGCTGCCACACCTGCCGGCTGGAACTGACTTTTACACAATTTTTATTGAGGTAACGCTGGTTCTAGCACCGCGCACCGCGTTTTCAAGGCCATCGTTTGATAGCCACTGTCTGTTCTTCTTGTGTCTTCGTTTTTAGCGCTGTTTTGTGGTCATGAAACTATACCAACAGGATACTAGACCCTTTTAAAGTATACTGGCTCGTCACGCCTGCATTGCATCTGGCGCTGCTGGTCATGGAAACGAATATGCATTTGTGACAGCAAATAAAACACTTCCTCCCTCCCTATGCCGCTAACCACAAGCAACACAATGAAGCTTCTGGCATTGGCCGCGTGTAAGCTGAACTCGCAAATGGAATGTGATGCGGCGAGTGAGTGATCGCAGTTGCCCCTCTTTCGGTTCGCCCTTGCGCGGTCGTCTTGCGGATTTAAATTTTATGGGCTCTGCAGAGGCATGCAGACACAATAAATCTATTTTCCGCAGCACGTTACAGTCTCTGGAACTCTTGAAGGCCTGCTTCGCACTTGGTAATGCTTTATATGTTATACAGACTTCCAGACTTCTTGCGAGGCTTAACGAGCCGCAGTGTTAGAGACATGCATTAAAATACCTTGATGTTCGCAATGAATTGCACTGCCCCCCCCCCCCCTTTCCCCAAACTTTCTGCACCTGTGTGCGTTCCCTTCCTATGTGTACTGTGGTTTTCGCGCTGTTATGCGGACGGACTAGAGTTCGCAAATCAAGCGGGGGGGGGGGGGGTGGCTTGCAGATGTTGGGCGACGAAAACATTAACATCAAACTAGCTCTGTTTTGTAGAGAGCGCTAACACCACTGCAGTCAGGGAAGCGAGAAGTGGCCCTTTTGGGACGCCTCAGAATATTGTTACGGTGAGATACGTTTATTTACAAATGATGGATGCGAGAGCCCGGGGATCGAGCAGATCACAGTTCGAGCCAACGTCGTTCCGCTCTTGCGCCCCTTCATCGTAGCAATATGAATCTTTACCAGGGCTCTCTAATGTGCCTCGTCAAGCAAAGTGCTCGTGTCGTTTCAACATCTCCTAGAAAACTTGTCCAGAAGATGTTAGTCATTTGCGTGTACGTGCATAGTACTAGTGCGTAATGCGGAGCCTTCCTTCCTATTCAGACGTTCATCCTTCGCTTGAAGGCGAGCGAGCGAGACACGTGGGTGGCGGGGCCAAGTCAGTGCAAGTGACGTCCACGAGGCCGTCGAGAAGACGACACGTGAGCTAGCTGACGGACCTGCCTGCTATGAGGCTGTAAAAAAGAGCGATACCGGGATTCGCCACTACAATTTTGTCGCTTCTTGTGGGAAGCTAGCCAAACTATGTATCTCATACCACTTCTGGGAGCGCATCACTCACCAGTGGCGGTGCATTAAACGTTAATTGTTCGTTCTACATCGACTCCTCTTCAATGCCGAGCCCTCTCTGGTGATCTACTTTGTGCAAGCTCCGAGCATTCGCTACCGAGTTCACCATGTAGTATTAGTTGTCGAGTGCTCTGTACAGGCACCCGCAGAGGTACATTGTTGACAGCCCAACCTTCATCCGCGCTGAAGCTGTTCCGCATTGGTTCGGCGGCAGCAGTTGAAGTAAAATGTCGCGTCTCTTTCGAGCGCTTGATCGTGGGAGATCTTGCGCATCAGTAACCGCTGCGTATGGCAAACTCGAGATATTCTAGACCTGTCTTCGAGCAGTGGAAGATGCCACAACTATTCCGTGGCTGCCGTAGCATGCACCGATTTGCCTCCATCTCTGCGCAAATCCTCCTCACCATCTGGTGCAATATTTGGCCTCCCACCTGACGCTATACAAATGAACCCTGCTCCTCAGATTCCGGCGGCTGCGGAGTATGTGATCACGGCTGCGGTGAGACTTGTAACGCAGCGAACGGCGATAAGAATCATTGGATCCGGACAGGCAGCCAGCGAACCGTTGAAAACACGAGCCCTCTCAAGCAAAGCGGAGCTACTCGACGAGTTAGCAGGACTGGGATATCATTGGACGAGGAGTACTTGGAAATCACGTACAATGGTACAATGCTGGCAATAGCTACTGGGCTTCCTGAGAAGAGAGAGCATGGTGCGGCGTTTCCAATCCACAGAACCACCGCGCACAACATTCATCAATTCTGCAGCATCGATGAAGGGGCGGCATATCTACATGCGGAATATAAAATGAATTTGAGTATGCTCCAACGTTTAGCCGTGATGACAAGAAGGTAGAATGGTCTTTTTTTTACAGAATGTCGAATTATTTATGCAAAAAGTACGAACCCATAACTGTGATGAGTACAAGGGCGACTGATATATAGCGTGTGTCAACGAATGCTCACTCATAGCAGCGTCGATCCCAACGCCGGCGGATTGCAGACGATTGAGAAACCGAGAATAAACAATGCGATCGTATTGAAAATAGAGCAATAAGGCTGTCCTGCCAACCGTACGCATACGCGAGAAAGCCGTCTGCAACGAACGTGATAAAAAACGCCATGTCTTCGTGGAACTTGCACCAGAGGCGCCGGAGGAGCGGTCTTATAGCCCGTTACAAATTCTCATGCAGTTACAGCAAGTGCAGTTGCGAAGTACCATATTTCACAATAATTTTGCGAAGTAGCGAAGTGCCCACTATGCGTCTTTTAGGAAATATTGTAAAGGGCTGAAGAGGACGACGAAGAAGACAAGAAAGAAGACGACGTCGACAGACCCTGCAAGCTGGGCGCCATCTTGCCAGCCGCTGAATTTATTTTGTGTATATATGCTGTAAATATATTCTCCCCGTAACATCTTTGGTGGATGTCACGCAAGACGAGGTTTCGCAGCGGGCGCCTAGTTGAATCTTCAACGGTGACCGAAGTCAACGATGCCGACCCTTCAGCGGCTACTGTGCCTTCTCCAACCGGCCCGTCAACCCTCATCTTGGAGCCCCCGAGAGACCAAGGCACCTTTTCGGGCACCGATGGCGTTGACATAGAAGACTGGCTAAAGACATACGAGCGTGTGGGCGTACGTATCCGATGGGACCCAACGCTCATGCTGGCCAATGTGATCTTCTACCTAAGGGACACCGCGAAGGTCTGGTATGAAACGCACGAGCAAGAGCTGACCAGCTGGGAGTTATGCAAGCAAAAGCTTTGGGAGCTATTTGGCAGACCTGTGGGACGTCAGCTCTCCGCCCAAAAAGAGCTCGCACCTCGTGTTCAGACATGCACCGAATCCTACCTTACGTACATTCAGGGCGTGCTCGCTTTGTGGCGCAGGGTGGACACGCAGATGTCCAAAGCCGATAAGGTTGGCCATGTCATCAAGGGCATAGCAGATGATGCCTTTCACCTTCTTGTATTCAAGAACTCATCTACTGTACAATTAAGACATCATTTCTGCATGTCGGCGCTTTGAGGAAGCCAAGAGCCGCAGTGTTCTCCACCAGTTTACACGCCTACCTAACACGGCTGCTACGTCCACCTGCGAAGACCCCCCGCCTGCCTTCTACGGAAAGTTCCAATGATGTTGTCCGCATTAGAGCTGTGCACGGGCCGTATTTCCGAGCCCGAGCCCGGCCCGGGCCCGCTGACTTTGTCGAAGGCCCGCCCGAGCCCGACGGCAAAGGGCTGCGAGCCCGCCCGGCCCGGCCCGACGTACGAACACACAATCCCGGGCCCGGCCCGGCCCGGCCCGTCTTTTTGAAGGTTCGCTGCGAAAACAAAACATCGTTTTCCGGTAATTCGGCCTTTTATTGAACATATCAAATATGATCAAACGACACACGACGAACAGCCTCTATTACACAGATTACAAATTACAAGTAGACGGCCTCGTGCCAGCAACAATGGAGTTCGCTCGCCAAAGCCGTCACGTGTATGGGGTATGCCCATGCAAGCGTCAGCTTGCACGAAGGCGATCTACGTCGGGTCGCTGTCGCGTGCATTTTCACTCATATCTAACGCGAAGAGTCGCTTGGCGCCGTCACTAGCTCAGGTGGTGTTACTTCTCTGTTTGTCGGAGTGCAACAGAGGCAGTACTTTACCTGCTCCCCTTTTGTTTAAAGTAGCGAATGGAAAGGAAAAGCGGTAAAGGGCGGTCGAGGAAAAGGCGCTGCATGCGTGCCGAAAACGATTCCCGCTCATTCTCAATATTTCGGGCTTGAGTCGGGCTTTGCGCCGGGCCCGAGCCCGGCCCGATAAAACTCCAAGTAGCCCGAGCCCGGCCCGGGCCCGAGGTGAAAATACGTCGGCCCGCCCGAGCCCGGCCCGCGGGCCGGGTCGGGCTCGGGCTTTCGGGCTACCCGGAGCCCGTGCACACCTCTAGTCCGCATTGTCCGCCGGGAAATCGAAGCTGCGGCTCCGCACACGTCACCAACCCTCAGCTCCGACAACTATCACGCCACCGTCTCCCTCATCCAGACCGTCGTGCGTCAGGAATTGGCCAACGTCGGCTTGAACAACATCTGCTCAATTCATCGATCTGAATATGCTCCCCCAACTGCACCTGTCGCTGGCAGGGGCGTAGCCAGGGGGGGGGGGTCAACCCCCCCCCCCCAAAATTTTTCAGTTTGGCTTGCGCATATATACACGCGCACATACAAACGCACGCACGAACATACATAAAGTATGGTTGAACCCCCCCCCCCCCCCGAAAAAAATTTCTGGCTACGCCCCTGGTCGCTGGCACACCCAACCGACGTTTTTCTGCTCCCCCACTTTATCGTAACCCAGCGGAATGGCGCACACCCGACGACCGGCCAATATGCTTCAACTGCGGGCGTGTAGGCCATATTTCTCGTCACTGCCGTTCTTGGTCTAACTCGACACCATGGCCTTCCTTCCCATTGCCTACCTCCCGGTAATCCACACTCATCGCCGCAAACACAGCCGTTCACGCCTGACGACACTCTCCATTTTTTCTTTTGTTCGGCCGCGACCTTACGCTACCTTTCGACACACTCCTGCCGTCCAGACTAAGTTATGCGTTGCAGTACGCTTGGGAGGCAATGACGAAGGCCCAAGAGGCGCGCCAAGTTGCTCGACGCCGACTAGCGGACTCGCAAGACAACCAGAGGCGTATATATGACGCCCGCCATCGTGACGTCCACTTCGCACCCGGTAATCTGGTTCTGCTTTGGTCCACCACGCGCCGCCTAGGACTTTCGGAGAAGTTACTTCCACGCTATTCCGGCCCTTACCGCATCTTACGCCAAGTGACCGACGTCACCTACGAAATCGCCCCTAGTGACCCCACCGTCGTTCACCCTCCCACTGACATAGTTCATGTTACGCGGCTCAAGCCATATCACTCGATTGCCTCCTGATTAGCACCGGGTCGGTGCTTCAGCCGCCGGGAAATAATGTAACGGGCTGAAGAGGACGACGAACAAGACAACAAAGAAGACGACGTCGACAGACCCTGCCAGCTGGGCGCCATCTTGCCAGCCGCTGAACTTATTCTGTGTATATATGCTGTAAATATATTCTCCCCCGTAACAATATGTGCACCTACGTAGCTGCTCTCTTTGTTGATACTGTAGATAATGATAACTATGATGATGAATTATGGCTGAGCCCTTCGTAATGGGTGCTTTAAACCACTCACTCATTAATCAATTCAGATGGTGTGACGCCTGGCGCGTTTTTACGCTTCTGCCGCGAAATATCACATCACTTAACGTGACCCCCAGCCCGACGCGACGCCTGCGCAGGATCTTTTTCCGCAGAAGTTTCAAGCACTGGCGCGAATCCGTGGTAGAATACTTGACTTCCAGGCAGAATTCTTAAATTTGGTTGCTGTTCGAACCCTGGGTTTGTTTTTTTTTTCTCTCTCCCTATCTCTCATAGCTGCGACGAACACTGGCGGCGGACAACATCGCCAGCAAAGTCGGCTGTTGCTCATGACACTTTACGCTATAAAACGTCACCATACATACATACATACATACATACATACATACATATCATACACTACATTACATACATACATACATACATACATACCTACATACATACATACATACATACAGCATGCATACATACATACATACATACGACATACATACATACATACATACATCATACATACATACATACATACATACCTACATATACATACATACATGCATGCTACATACATACATACATACATAGATACATACATACATACATACATACATACATACATAATACATACATACATACATACATACATACATACATACATACATACATACATACATACATGCATACATGCATACATACATACATACATACATACATACATACATACATACATACATACATACATACATACATACATACATACATACATACATACATACATACATACTTTGCAAAGACTAGGGCCCACTGTGAACGCTTGAAAGTGCTGCCCATGACGCGTCAATGGTGATCAATTTTTGCAGGACATAGATTCAGGGCTCCGTGTTTTCGGTGTTTATATTTCTTGAAAATCAGCGGGTGTTTATCGCAGTTTATATTTTTGGCGGAAATTTGGCGTTTATCGGAGTTTATTTCTCGCAAATCTCCAATTCTCTAAAATTCGGAGTTTTGCATTATTCTCAAAACCCCAGAATTTTAGATCAATTCATATCTGAATACTAAAACATCAAAACACACGAAGCTCATTTTATTTTTTCTAGAAGGTTTGAATGCACAAAAACATATATACACAAGCGAAATACTTGAACACAAAACACCTGTATTTGTGCGTATAACAACCTTAGCTTAAAGCTTATTGTAAAACACGCAAGCATACTTTGCGAGGTTGCTGTCAGTGATCGAAGCGCGCTCCTTTCGATTGACGACTCTCCTTTGAAAATGCGCTTTCAACGTTAGCGCTAGAAACAGGAAGTGCCAGAAGACGCAGTGCGCAGCGAGAAAGCACTGGCCACTGGACATTGTGAAGTCTCCAAAACGATAGGGGTTCAGCAATGTTACATATTTCATAGCACTGCTAGTTCGCAAAAACACTCAGGACCTGGCTCATGTCGTCAGTTTCAAGAAACACTAATTGAAAAATAGGCGCATAGGTTTGGAACGGCAGCTCGATATGCTTCACGTTTGGATTCAGAATTTGAACAGAGTACCAAAACGATTATTTGGTGTACTGGAGTTGATCGCACAGGTTCCTCTCAGACATAGGCCGGCAAACTCACTCATGAGTCGGCTCACTCAGACTCTCTCACACTCAGATCGGGCCGTGAGCCTGAGTCTGAGTGAGTCCGGGTGAGTAATATTTTGGTGAGTTTGAGCCCGAGTGAGTCCGGTTGAAGAAAATTTTAGTGAGTATGAGTCCGAGTGAGGCCAGTTGATCAAAACATTGGTGAGTCTGAGTCCGAGTGAGCCCTAAGCGCAAAATATATTTGTTGAGTGAGTCAGAGTGAGCTCCAGCTTTTGTTTCCGACTTATGGTCCTACCAACTCATCTTCAGCATTACTGTCAGCCTTATATCGGCTTACGTTTATACTCAAGTGCATTCACACGTACCTCAGCACACTAGCATTCAGCGCCACCTCTATGTTTATTTATTCATCAGCATTACTGTCAGCCTTATATCGGCTTACGTTTATACTCAAGTGCATTCACACGTACCTCAGCACACTAGCATTCAGCGCCACCTCTATGTTTATTCATCAGAGGCGTGAGTTAGGGGAAGTGGTGCCATGACCTCTTCCCGCAAACTCCTTCTTGATAAAAATATCTCGTCTGAGTCGCGTATTTCATAAAAATGTCCCTACTGGATCGATATATTATAATGATGGTATATGATAATAACTAGTATTTGAAGGTACAAGATCAAAAGGCGTATCATTGAGCACTGGTTATGGGAGATATTGACATTAATGAGGATTGACACCATGATCGAAGACGCTAATTTTACGCTAACGGACTCATGAGTCGACTCACTCAGGCTAACTCAGACTCAGATGAAGCCGTGAGTCTGAGTATGAGTGAGTCCGGCTGAGTAATATGTTGGTGAGTTTGAGTCTGAGTGAGTCCGGCTGAGAAAAAGTTTAGTGAGTCTGAGTCCGAGTGACTCCGGCTGAGGAGAATTCTGGTGAGTCTGAGTCCGAGTGAGCCCTCAGGGCAAAATATATTTATTGAGTGAGTCTGAGTGAGCTCCAATTTTTTCGCCGGCCTATGCTCTCAGATCTCTGTCTCCACTTTTCGGCGACAGTCGTTAAGCAGTCATTCTCGTCGAGGAGGTCGACATCTGATGCGAAGCCCTCGGTTGGATCACGCCATTGACTGATGAGTGCGTGCAGACGAACCCCCAGTATTGGATAAACTTGGTGTACCAGAGTACTCTCTGCCTCAAGTTTCTTAGTGATTTAGAGCACGACTCACGAATTCGTCTTCAGAAACCTCATCTAAACGAAAAAGTCGTGTACAGCTTCAGGCGATGAAATAAGGCTCTTGAGCTTCTCACACTTCGTTCCCTTGGCTTTGTCGTTTCCCAATAAAGACAAAATGGCGCGCCAGTAGTCCAGAATATCTTCTAGAGCTTCATAAAAAGAGAACCACCTCGACGGACACACTGTTTTCAACGACTTGAAGGACATGCCCATGGCCAAGCACACAAGACCAAACTTACGTCGCCGCTCCCGCGACGACTTCAACAGGGCAGGAAAGTGCACAACAAAACCTTGAGCTACGTTAAACGAGCTCGTCCTGATTCCATCTTCCAGAGCGTTGTTGAGTAGGTGGCACGGATCTTTGAAGTGAAGCGCCTTGAATTCGGGGCCGGAGAGTTGCAAGTACTTGTGAAGCTTCTGCATGTAGGAAGGGAGCACAATACAGCTACGTCGTTTAATACAGCTACGCGCGGTAAAATTCAAGTCGGTCAAACCAGAAGATGTATCAATGAGCGCTTAGAACTTGCCCTTTCGATAAAGAACGGAACCAGTATAATAAAATGTTGGGCGAGTTGCTGTTGGTTCAGGTCATATTGGCCCTTGAAATCGCAGTTTATCGGATAAATCCGAATTGTCAAAAATTTTACCGCCGAATGTTTATCGGATTTTTTAGGATAAAACCGAAAACACAGAGCCCTAATTATATTACATTGTCAGTTTCACTATCTGCGCTACGGGTTTGGCCTCGGACAAAACTGGAGGCCGACTCGTACAGGCACGAGCTTGAATGTCGCTTGCCAATGTTTCGCAACCTCAGTGACACTCCTGCGCTGCCATACGTGGAATTACGCTTCGGTGAACCGTGCGACCTCGCAGAATTCTTCGAAGAAACTTGTCGCTCCAGTGCGCAGCCCCTGACGAAAAAGCGATTTTTCAGCCAGGCGATTTTCAGATAACTTACCTCGGGATAGCTCGCGCGTATGCAAAGCGTGTAGGTTCAAACCAAACCTGTTCGCCTTGCCCTTAAAGAAGCGAAGATGGATTGCGTAGGTGATGCTTCTTCTCCCCTATTTCTGCCACTCTCCGAAAGCATGTGAATTCGGAGTCATACGCAGACTTCTCCTGATGTCCTTCTTCGACGGTGAAGCGACGGCGTGAAGAGCACTTCATTTACTGATGAGAGAGAAAATTCACAGCCACCCGTTGTTAGCAGGAAAGCTACAAGAAAATTCGTATGGATATCCCAGATACAAAGAACCTTGGCTGACCAAAAATTGAGCTAACCAAAAAGCTAGCAATTGGCAGCGCGAGGACGAATTAATCGACAACTCGAAGCGCATGTACGCTGCGTCTGAAATGTTCAGTCTCCGTGTGCTTCCAGTTCTGGATAGCTTAATGGATACTGAAAATTGTATATTGCAAATCAACCTTAATGCCTATATGTCCAACTTGACAGGGCATATGCAGAACATGAGAAAGGTAACCCAAAGGCAGCAGTTCACATGAAACCAATCTGGAGTTGTTATTGCGCAGTAAAATGATACTTCTATGTCCCTTTCATGAGTTATTTCGTCATCCTGTACTACGAGTACAGCTTTTTTAGAGCGAAGCTGTGCACCTCTCGCTGGTCAGAAAATTTTGTGGCGTCAGCGCGTATGCGCCACAGAAATTAGGCAAATCCCACCACTCACCACAGACGCTCGCGTGCTCCTCTGCTAACAGATGCGCGCGCTCCTTGCGTTTTCACCTCGGACGCTGAGGAAGGGCATTCGGAGAGGTGGACAGAGGAGCCGACGAACGCAGCGTAGCGAAGGAAAGAGCGAAACGAGCAAAGGAGTGTAACTCCACTAGCGTTCGCTGTAGGCTCGTGCACAAGTGCAACGCCACAACTAAATTTTGACCTCTGGGTGGCTTAGGGGCGCGGAGGAAGAAATATTTAGGAGGTGCGATTCCGCTACTACCAGATAACGTGACGCTGCCGGAGAGCCACTTCATGCTGGCGGCGTCTGGCGGCAGGCAAGGGAATTGCCGCCGTTTCGGTTTCCGAGGGAACCGGCCACACGCGTTGCTCCCGTTCCGCCGCTGAACTCAATCATCCTCTCCATTATTTGTAGTATAAGCGAATGGTCAAACACGGCGGAAATATTTTCCAGAATCGGGATGATACGAACAATTTTTCCAGATTTATTTTTTTTCCAGGGCAGACTTGGCAGTAATTAAATTACTTTGTTGCTGTAATGGGTAATGTAACGACTTACTTCCGCGGGATAGTAATTTAGTAATGTAATAAATTACTTCGAGCAAGTAATTTCGAGAAAAGTGCTCATTACATTCCCAATTACTTCCAACTAAAATATATCATGTCAGCTCCCCTTACAGCATAAAGAATTGACCAAATAAATAACAATGGCAAGTTAGCCTGGGCGTCAAACCTCAAGCGTGGAGTTGAGGCATGCCCGCAGAGAGTCCGCGTAGCATCCGAACTCGAAGCCTTGAATAGCGTTGCTTGAATAACAAAAAAAAGTAATTCCAAGGTAATTTACTTTTCAGAAAAAAATGGGCCGCCGCGGTGGTACAGAGGTTACGGCGCTCGGCTGCGCGACCCTAAGGTCGCGGTTTTGATCCCGGCCGCGGCGGTCGCATTTTCGATGGAAGCAAAATGTTATAGGCCCGTGTACTTAGATTTAAGTGCACTTTAATGAACCCCAGGTGGTCGCAATTTACAAAGATCACAACCCTCATCATCATCATCATCATCATCATCATCATCATCATCATCAGCCTGTCTACGCCCACTGCAGGGCAAAGGCCTCTCCCATGTTCCGCCAATCAACCCGGTCCTGTGCTTTCTGCTGCCACGTAATACCTGCAAACTTCTTAATCTCATCTACCCACCTAATTTTCTGTCTCCCCCTCACGCGTTTGCCATCTCTTGGAATCCAGTCAGTTACCCTTAATGACCACCGGTTATCCTGCCGACGTGCTACGTGCCCGGCCCATATCCATTTCTTCTTCTTGATTTCAACTATGATGTCCTTAACCCCCGTTTGTTCCCTGACCCACTCTGCTCTCTTCCTGTCTCTTAAGGTTACACCTATCATTTTCCTTTCCATCGCTCGCTGCGTCGTCCTCAATTTAAGTTGAACCCTCTTTGTAAGTCTCCAGGTTTCTGCTCCGTAGGTAAGTACCGGTAAGATGCAGCTGTTATATACCTTCCTCTTGAGGGATAGTGGTAGATTACCATTCATGATTTGGTAATGCTTGCCGAATGAGCCCCAACCCATCCTTATTCTTCTAGTTATTTCACTCTCATGGTTCGGCTCCGCGATTACTACCTGTCCTAAGTAGACGTACTCCTTTACAACTTCTAGTGTCTCGCCACCTATCGCAAAGCGCTGTTCTCTGCCAAGATTGTTCCACATTACTTTAGTTTTATGCATATTAATTTTCAGACCTACTCTTCTACTTTCCGCATCCAGTTCAGTAATCATGAGCTGCAATTCGTCTCCCGCGTTACTCATCAATGCAATGTCATCAGCGAATCGTAGGTTACTGAGATACTCTCCATTAACTCTTATCCCTAACTCTTCCCAATCTAGGGCCCTGAAAACCTCCTGTAAACACGCGGTGAATAACATTGGAGAGATCGTGTCTCCCTGCCGTACGCCCTTCTTTATTGGGATTCTGTCGCTTTCTTTATGGAGGACTATAGTGGCTGTGGATCCGCTGTAGATTTCTTCCATTATGTTTATATAGGCTTCGTCGATGCCTTGATTCCGCAGTGCCTGCATGACTGCTGATGTTTCCACCGAATCAAATGCCTTCTCGTAATCTATGAAGGCTATGTATAAGGGTTTGTTGTATTCCGCGCATTTCTCTATCACCTGATTGATAGTATGAATATGGTCTATTGTTGAGAATCCTGTACGAAATCCTGCCTGGTCCCTTGGTTGATTGAACTCTAATGCCGTATTAATTCTGTTAGCAATTACTTTTGTAAATAGCTTGTAGACAACGGACAGTAAGCTTATGGGCCTGTAATTTTTCAGGTCCTTGACGTCCCCTTTCTTATGGATCAAGATGATGTTGGCATTCTTCCAAGATTCTGGTATCCTCCCCGTCGAGAGACACTTCGTATACAGGGTGGCCAGTTTCTCTAACATAATCTCTCCGCCGTCTTTCAACAGGTCTGATGTTACCTGATCCTCACCAGCGGCTTTGCCTCTTTGCATTCCCTTTAGGGCTTTCTTTACTTCTCCTGTTAATACTGGTGGGATGTCAGATTCCTCTGGGATATTACTGCTTCTTACGTTATCATCCTGACTGTCTCGGCTGCTGTACAGATCTCTGTAGAACTCTTCCGCTACCTCAACTATTCTATCCATATTGGTTGTGACCTTGCCATCCTTGTCCCTTAATGCATACATCTGATTTTTGCCTATGCACAGTTTTGTCTTCGTAGCTTTGAGGCTTCTTCCGTTCTTTAGAGCATGCTCAATTCTCTCCATATTATACTTTCTTATGTCGGCTACTTTACGCCTATTGATCAACTTCGAAAGCTCCGCCAGCTCTATGTTGTCTGTTGCATTTGAGGCTTTCATAGCTTGACGTTTCTTAATGAGGTTTTTCGTCTCTTGGGGTAGCTTACCAGTGTCCTGTCTAACGACTGTACTCCCGACTTCCACTGCACACTCCTTAATGATACTAGTCAGATTATCATTTATTGCGTCAACGCTAAGGTCGGTTTCCTCGGTTAAAGCCGCGTACCTATTCTGAAGTGAAACTCTGAAATCCTGTACTTTCCCTTGCAGAGCTAGTTCATTAATCGGCTTCTTGCGTATCAGTTTCTGCCGTTCCTTCCTCACGTCTAGTTGAATTCTAGATCTTACCATTCTATGGTCACTGCATCGGATCTTGTTAACTACTTCCACATACTGTATAATGCCCGGGTGGTCGCACATTATGAAGTCTATTTCATTTTTAGTTTCGCCATTAGGACTCCTCCACGTCCACTTACGAGTAGTCCGTTTTCTGTAGAAGGTATTCAAGATCCGTAAATTATTGCGTTCTGCAAACTCTACTAGTAACTCCCCTCTGGCGTTTCTAGAGCCGATGCCATATTCCCCAACTGCATGATCTCCAGCCTGCTTCTTGCCTACTTTTGCATTAAAGTCGCCCATCAGTACAGTATACTGTGTCTTTACCTTACTCATTGCTGATTCTACGTCTTCGTAGAAGCGTTCAACCAGTTGATCATCATGGCTGGACGTAGGCGCGTAGGCCTGTATCACCTTCATCCTGTACCTCTTATGGAGGATACCAGAATCTTGGAAGAATGCCAACATCATCTTGATCCATAAGAAAGGGGACGTCAAGGACCTGAAAAATTACAGGCCCATCAGCTTACTGTCCGTTGTCTACAAGCTATTCACAAAAGTAATTGCTAACAGAATTAATACGACATTAGAGTTTAATCAACCAAGGGACCAGGCAGGATTTCGTACAGGCTTCTCAACAATAGACCATATTCATACTATCAATCAGGTGATAGAGAAATACGCGGAATACAACCAACCCCTATACATAGCCTTCATAGATTACGAGAAGGCATTTGATTCGGTGGAGACATCAGCAGTCATGCAGGCACTGCGGAATCAGGGCATCGACGAAGCCTATATAAACATAATGGGAGAAATCTACAGCGCATCCACAGCCACTATAGTCCTTCATAAAGAAAGCGACAGAATCCCAATAAAGAAGGGCGTGCGACAGGGAGACACGATCTCTCCAATGCTATTCACCGCGTGTTTACAGGAGGTTTTCAGGGCCCTAGATTGGGAAGAATTAGGGATAAGAGTTAATGGAGAGTATCTCAGTAACCTGCGATTCGCTGATGACATCGCATTGATGAGTAACGCGGGAGACGAATTACAGCTCATGATTACTGAACTGGATACGGAAAGTAGAAGAGTAGGTCTGAAAATTAATATGCATAAAACTAAAGTAATGTGGAACAATCTTGGCAGAGAACAGCGCTTTGCGATAGGTGGCGAGACACTGGAAGTTGTAAAGGAGTACGTCTACTTAGGACAGGTAGTAACCGCGGAGCCGAACCATGAGAGTGAAATAACTAGAAGAATAAGGATGGGATGGGGCTCATTCGGCAAGCATTATCAAATCATGAATGGTAATCTACCACTATCTCTTAAGAGGAAGGTATATAACAGCTGCATTTTACCGGTACTAACCTACGGAGCAGAAACCTGGAGACTTACAAAGAGGGTTCAACTTAAACTGAGGACGACGCAGCGAGCGATGGAAAGGAAAATGATAGGTGTGACCTTAAGAGACAGGAAGAGAGCAGAGTGGGTCAGGGAACAAACGGGGGTTAAGGATATCATAGTTGAAATTAAGAAGAAGAAATGGATATGGGCCGGGCACGTAGCACGTCGGCAGGATAACCGGTGGTCATTAAAGGTAACTGACTGGATTCCAAGAGAGGGCAAACGCGTGAGGGGAAGACAGAAAATTAGGTGGGTAGATGAGATTAAGAAGTTTGTAGGTATAACGTGGCAACAGAAAGCACAGGACCGGGTTGATTGGCGGAACATGGGAGAGGCCTTTGCCCTGCAGTGGGCGTAGACAGGCTGCTGCTGATGATGATGATTAGATGCGTACTATGACCTTCGTAAAAGATAACTTCGACAAGCGTTCAAGAACGTTATACGAGCGTATTACAGAACATTCTGAAAGTTTTCTGGCGCTGTACTAAATCAAGTAAATGTGGTATGGAGTTAGGATGCTGGAGGAAGATATAGGATGGGTGTAACTGATGTCTATCTGTAGATTGTATAGCGCAAATGATCGACGGGACACAAGAAAAATATATGCACACAACAAAGCGCTAAATTTCAGCAATGAATTTTATTCCCTTTTATGGCGGAATAAATACAGGAACACGAGCGAATGAAGATATCGAAGAAAAACAAGCAAGACTGCCCATCTTGCACCAGCGCCAAACCGCCAAGTCATTGCACTGAGGTGAAGCGAACGGATGAAGAATGATCACACTTTTGTTCTAATTATGACGCGAGGAAATCCATTTCTTTTTTACTTAGGTTGACCGACGCCACGCTTACGCACAATGTTTATCATTGATTCGCCTAGGTAGATATTAGGGAATAATGCGTCGCCGAAGCTTTAAGCTTCCGGTATTATAGGGTTACGCGCATTACATAAACCTGTGCGCTAGTGCTGAAAATATAGCGACTTCTTTAGAAGTCGGGCTGTGATTCTTCGAGGGCGCGTACAAATATGCCGTGTGTTTTGATGGAAAGCCAGCCGATGGAAACACGTCAAGCTATCAGAACTGGAGCTACAATTTCCTCTCCTTACGGCAGAGCTGTAAATGGCACACCTGCTGGATTTTGCGGCGTCTGTCCGCGTCCGTCCACGAAAAGAAAAAAAAAACCACGTGACCTCCTCCGAGCGTACCATGACGCCACATTATGACGTCATCAGTTGAGATCGTGGATCGGCCAAATGTGGGCCGATCCCGAAGGCAGTGTAACAAGTGAGGTGCAGAAAGCTCAGTGGTGCGTATTTCGCCACGTCAGTCGAGTCTTACGCTGTGCTGTCGCGGTCGTGGGTGTACGCATGGGTCGACCGTGCATTGTGAGAACACCCGAGGAGCATGAAGAGCACCGACGAGAGTTCCCTCGCTGCTCACCCACCTTCACAAAGCGGAATGGCTCCAACTTTTGTTATTAAAACAAAACAAAAGAAAAACTAACGACGATCCTCGCCCAGGAGAAGTGCGCATGTGACCTCGAAGCCCTAAAGCAACATGACGGCGTGTTGCATTGAATGGTGCGCGTTATTAGCGGTTATCCTGGCCCGCGGGCTTCAAGCGTACACGCTCTAATCACTGCGCGTAGAGCGCGCGTACGCACGCATCCGTGTACAGCAGCCTTTAACAGCACTGCGCCGGTGGGCAGACCTCGAGCGTTGAGAGCCGTCACGCGTGACGTCACACACTGTTACCCGGTTCTTTTTTGCACACGCGAAAGATCCTCGGTCGGAGGAGCGAGACGAAGGAGAGCCGAATGCGGTCAAGAACAACGGGCCATTGTCACATGGCAGCCGGCGTCTCCGGGGTGCAATCGGCAATATCGCGTTCCGGCATCGCCCCTGCACTGTTGTAACACGATTCAACTTGGGTCACCGGCCAACATGCGCCGTCTGCTGACGTAACGGCGGCGATGAGCCGTCTCTCATTAGCGCGTGTCCAGAGCTTCCCGCTTCGTCCAGTTTGCGAGAACACGCAGTTTGCGGAATCCCGAAACCGAGAGAAATTGAACTGAGGGGAAGGTGCGTGTCGTGAGACACGGACTAATTATGACACCCTTGGGTTTTTCAACGGGAAGTCTATACGGGTGTATTCACGCCTAATGCCGGCAACCGAACCCGCGTGCTTAGCAGCGAAACGCTTTAGAGCTACTCCGGACAGGAAGAAAACTTGTGTCGTTATTCTTGCGAAGGTCGCCGTTTTTTTCTCATTCATTCTGGCTGGAATTATAGACGCACGCTCGATCGAACATGCACGCTACGGAAGGAAGCCGGGAGCTCTTGCGAAAGCTCATTTAGGCGGGATAAATATTTTCTGCTGTATATATGCCTCCCTCACTGGGAACAAGGCTCACGCAAAGGAGTCGGAAACGTCCTGCATATGTTGCTGCTTGAGCTCGGCATCCTTGCCTTCGGCTGCAACGATTTCGGTCAGCGCTCTCGGCGTCCGACACCCAACACGGCTTACGAGAACGAGCAGCTGTCTAAAAACCTGTATGTTACGAGCGAAATAAAACAATTTATTCTCCTCACAGACCGATCGGTCAGAGCAACGTGAGCTTACCAGCGTGAACACTGGGAAGCACCTTCTCTTCAGCCGAATTTACTGTTGGACAAGGTCGAGGCGTTTATGCTGCGTAATTAATACTCACATATTGAATATTGCAGGAGGAAGGGACGTATACCAGCTTTACAAAATGTTGTCTTTACAAAACTCCTTAATCTTATCAGTATCGATCGCCTCCATCCATTTCGTTGAGCGACAACCTGCCCAAATACTTATTTTGCTCTTCTTATCAACAGTAACAGCGATCAACACGTTTGTTCTTTCGACCACAGCGCCCTATTCGCGTTTATTAACATTGTGCAACAGTCATTCTGCGTATCATACATATATGCAGAACTGAGCACGCATGCAGAACAAGATGTTTTTTTCGGGCACATAACCAACGGCCCAAAGCAGGCACACGCAGACTAGCAAATAAGACCTCGCTTTAAAAAAAAAAAAAAAAAGCTGCTCTGTAAAGTATCGCAAGGAAAATACATATCGCACGATAGTCTTTAGAAGCAGCACGTCGTAACATCAAGTTGCCTGCAGGCTTTCAGTCTCCTTTTGCTTCGGTAGCTTAACAGAAGACCATTAACTGCACAAACAAAAAGACGACTGTTGTCGCCTTTAACATTACTGTGTAGCCGCGCAAAGCGAGCTTTATCCCCTCGCAGTTACATTTTTTTCTCGTATGTGGCGACTAAAATAACCGTACAAGCAACCTTGCTAAAGTGACACAGTAACCGAAATTAGCAAATGTCTTTTACATGCCACATTAAAGAAAAGAACAAACGCAAATGCAATAATGCTGTTTTGTTTTAATAATATGGCAATAAGGTTTAAACAAATAAAGTGACAACACTTTAGCTGTGCAACCGCAATGTTACATGCAGAACGAAAGCCAGCCATGCTCGAAAGCATAGGTCGGCAAAAAATGTGGAGCTCACTCAGACACACTCATGAAATATATTTTACCCTTAGAGCTCACTCGTACTCAGACTCAGCAAAATTTTACTCAACTGGACTCACTCGGACTCAGACTCATTGAAATTGTTCTCAGCCGAACTCACTCGGACTCAGACTCACCAAAATATTACTCACTCAGGCTCACAGCTCTATCTGAGTCTGAGTGAGTCTGAGTAAGTCAACTCAAGAGTCCGTTACATAGGTCGGCAAAAAATGTGGAGCTCACTCAGACTCACTCATGGAATATAGCGCATGCGCGTCGCCTCCCCCTCTCTCTCCTCTCCTACGCTGCCTCTCTCGCGCGCGCCTGTCGACGTTCCCCGCACGCCCTGTGAGAATTAACGGCCAGGCTAGAGGGAAGACACGACGCGCATAGTGTTCCTCTTCGCGTTCCACGACGCGAGGTCGGTAGCATGCCCAGCGAACGCCAACGGAACGCGATCGTGCAAGTGCTCCGGCTTCGCATCGCATCATGGTCCCCTATAGCGGGAGATGGTGTAATTTTTTCAAGGGGCTGTGACCAGACCGCCGCCAAGATCGAAACAAAAAGAAAAAAGACATTCTCTATTATTATTATATTTTAAATCGGGCTAACGCCTTGTCTACCTCAATTAATTTTTTCTTCCTATAGGAAAGAAAACTCATGATTGCACAGCCCAATTTTCTGCACCATGCGGCAGACTAAGCTTATTTTGCCCACTACTTGTTTTCGTCCTTTCTTCTTGGTTTTCCACCACCAATCCTCCAACTGCCTCTCACATATTTCAATCGCGGACCTTTCCATTGTTGTCCCTAAAACCCAAGGCCCCATGTAGGCTAGTGCCCAGACACACATCCATGTTGAATATATTCACGTTCAATTAAACATATTCCGTCGCGCATATTCGTCTTCTCCTTTACTGAACCTCGCTTTATAACAACGCGTTCGAAGGCAATCCGACCTCGCTTCACACAGCGAGATCGGGTTGCTTTTATTTTCGGTAATCCCGCGTTACACGGCGGCGAAGTCATCACGCCGTCAAAATGGGAAGATGCTATCACAAGCTCCGGACTCGAAGCACAACTATGGGCAGTCCAACGGGCCCGCGACGCAGCAGAGAGACTTGGTCTTTCTGTTCCGACGTGGGAGTGGCCCGCAACGTGCTAGGGCGCGTTCCGAGCGACCGAAATAATGTTTATTCATCCATCCATCCTAAGGAAGCGCAAAAATTAAGTATTGCAATACTTAACAACTGCGCTACTTAAGTAGAGCAATACTTATGAGCACGCCCCGTACTGGCCGCACGCAATACGATGGGGCCGCCACCCCTTGGCCAAGACAGCATGCAGCCCAGTGGGCTAATTACTGGGGACGTTATTTTAGCTTCGTCGCCATTTCGAGCTGCGGTGCGGAGATAAAGGAGCACCTGTGACGCTGAGGATGTTCCTCTTCGTTTCTCGCTCTCTGACAACAGAGGTCTTGTTTGACGTGCTCGTCGCAGAGAGCTGGTCAAGTCCAGGCGATTTCCGAAACACAGAAGCGCATCAGAGCAGCAAGCCCACGGCGATAAGTCCATCGGCGCGTGCGTGAAATGCTGCCTAATTTTAAGTGATTTCGTCCGACACACACGCTTTCATCACTGAAACCGAATGTCTATATTTCTAAACTGTTATGCTAATATCTCCGTGCGTGGCGTTTCAAAAATTCAAAGTGAAACGCGGCGCTCTGAAGCGAGCATGTTAAACCGGGCCTCTGTCGGGGCCGCTTCCCAGGTGAACGTTACCTTTCATTGTGTCCCCGTCCCAGCCCCTGAATGTCCGTGGACCGAAAATAAGGTACTCGACAATTTGTGTCCGCCGTCTTGGCCAAGAGGTGAGACGATCTCTCGCCTGATTGTCGGGTTTGCTATTCCACATATTTTCAATTTCGCAGTCTTGTCGGCTATGATCGGCCCAGTGGGCTGCTATGACCTCTCTAGTCGATGTGAAATGCCACCATTAAAGAATACGACGGCCCAAGGACTAGCACTCCCGCTGAATTTCATTTTTTGGCCGCGGAGGTCGAATTCCAATATGGGCCTGCGAAAACACTCGTTTGCCAACCATTGCACGGCGGATGACACTAGAGTCTTTTAGCAAGTTACGGAAATACGGTACGCAAATACGCTAAGGCAGTACGGTACGGCTCCTCCTTTCCCGGTCGTTGAGCGGCAAAAGCACAACCAGCGGGAAAGGAGGAACGCTACCGTACTGCCTTACCGTATTTGCGTACCGTATTTCCGTAACTTGCTAAAAGACTCTACTATGGAGCGAATAGATTTGCTTCAGTTTTTGTAACAGCGCACAAGGAACGACAGAAACGGGAAGACGGACACTGACTGCAGGAAGTAAATAAGGCGCCCGAGCCTGGCTCCGCTATGGCGCCTCTCATGGAAAAGGATTTGCTTTGCGGTACTTTGTAATTAACCCTTCTGAAGGAAAAAATTGTAGCGCAAAGCAACACACGGACAGACAGAGAGGACGGGACTGGCGCTACGTCAGTCCCGTCCTCTCTGTCTGTCCGTGTGTTGCTTTGCGCTACAATTTTTTCCTTCAGAAGTCATGAACCAACTAGCCCAACAAAACGTATTGCTAAGCCGTAATTAACCCGTCTGTGGCTAAACCAAGCAGGATGCCCGCGCTGTGGGACCCAGTCGAAGCGCAGGACGCCGTTGCGTGTTGGTCACCTGCAGAGCTCAGCAGCAGGAACTCCGGTCGGCGCCATATGCGGAAGAGTCACGTGATCTGAGCAGAGCATTCGCGTATGACGTCATACCCTCGCCAAAATTTGGATGAAACGAAAAGGTTCTACCTGTCGTTGCATAAGTACCACTATTTTGACAGAGGCCGGCCCATGTTACTCGGAGGCCATAAGCCTACGCCGTGCCCCTTCGCGGTTCTCACTATTTTGCCAGCATCACTACACTGCATGTGGCGTAGCCAGGGGGGGGGGGGAGGCACACTGGCCCCGTGTCCCCCCCCCCCCCGCGATTTTTTTTTTGCCATGTCCTACAGAGCTTAAAATGAATCTCGATCACAATTGACTGCCCGACCCCCACTTCAGATCAAGGAGGTGCCCCCCCCCCCCACCCCGAAAAAAATTTCTGGCTACGCCCCTGCTACACTGCCACAACCAGAGTTGACAGCGACGTGCCGCTCCACCAATGACGTCATGCATGACGTTTCTGCTCAGGCCTCGCGACTCTCCCGCTTGTGCTGCTGCGCCCTTTTAGGTACACGGACACGCGCGGCACCGTTAGGTGTCACTGCGCCGCCTAACAACTATAGCGAGGTTAGCGGCAACGTACGTTAAGTCAACGTGGCGCAAGGCGCTCCTTTTCCCTAAGCTGAGTGCCCCGCATGGATGCTGTGTAGAGTGGAGCAGTGTCGAAAAGCGGCCGGAAGAAGCGGTGATTTGCGTATCGCCCGCGACAGCTTCCCGCGCAGTAAGCAATTAACATCCGCCGGAGATTGCCCCCAGCTCTGTCAACCGTGCAGGACGTGTTTTCACGTTCGGGGAAATGTGTCCACTCGCGTGGCCTCCGCTAAGTAGAACTGGAACTCATTGCACGGGAAATTAACTATCCAACTCAGAGAATCCCCAGCAACTCGGAAAAGCGCTCGCACGAAGAGAAGCGGTTGACTTTGTAATGGCGCGAAGAATTTGTCGTAAAGTACTCGGGTGTCCGCCATTGCGTAGAAATCGAAACGCAAGTGGCTAACAAAAGATTTCAGCACACTCTTCAAAAAAAGGCTTTTTGTTCATCGTATTGTACAATATATGTTACTGTAGCCTCGTCGCGTTTTCAAGACGAAGCACGCACATACACACACGGACTTACACGTACATACGTGCGCACACCGGCATGCATATAGCCGCTCGTGTGAGAGGAAATGCAGGAAATGATACTCATTGTAGCCCTCCCCGTGCTATCAGCGCGTTTTCTTTTGTTTGCTTATTTATTTTCAGTAAGCACGGGGAGTGTCTCTTCGTTTCACTTTCGTTTAGTTCATGGTCAAGCACCGCCGACAAGAACGCCTGATAGCGGAGCGGGTCGCTGCGATAACTCTTTCGAGCCTTCCCACCGGCACGGCTCGCACACACGCGATTAAGTGCCGCCGCAAGGAGCTTTCGTATACAAGCTAGAGGGCGGTTTACCTGCAGTGCACGATCAGCCGAGCTACATTGGCGAGTAATGCGAGCGGGTTAAACCACTGACGAACCATAAAAACATATACTCTCACTTGTAGTCCTGATACGAACGCGCTCGCACAAGCATCCGTATATAGAGCCCACCACCTTGGCTTGGCGTTTGAGCGTGCAGCCTCTATAAAGCAGAGCTGCTGGAATTGAAACTTGTTTTGATCTATTGCTTACGGATCGTGTAGAGGAAGCTACTTTGATCGTATGTGGGATAGTCCAAGAAGTACGTATCGACGCTGATGGAGAAAAGAAGCAGAAATACGAAAAAGGGGACGCGCCTTATGGTCAACGCCGCGCACTAAGGGTAAAGTGTCGGAGAAATGCACTAGCACGACATGACTGCGTGTTGCGCGCAATTAGTGCTTAAGAGATCAAAAGTAGCGTTCTCTCTCACACACAGCAACACTGCAGAGCGCCATCTTCCGCTACGTGAAGAATGAACAGCCCTCTTGCGCTGACAAGCAGACCCCTCGAAGAAAGAAGCCTCGTGTGTCAAGAAACCAGGCTACTGTGCACTCGAGCTACTGACACACAAAGCCAGCCGCGTATCGAGGGAATTCCTGGTCTGATGCGGACAAAACACCTCAAGGACACGCGCCCAGAAGGACGCGAGATAAGGCATCGCTCTTGCGTAGCCCACAGCATAACCGCAACGATCATCTTCTGGATGACCGGCTCACGCTGTCCTGTGTTCGAGCAGCGCTGAAAGATACCGTGCATGCCGATACTTGTTTGCGCGACCTAAAGTATCATGAAGCTATGTGTACGAATGGTGCCAACTCTGTTCGGCATTATGAAAGCACAATCGAGCCGTGAGATAACAATTACTGCCGATATCTGTGTGAGAACAGGTTAGATGCCGCCGCTCCTCGACTGTCTTTATTAAGGCGAAAGCCTTAGATGAACGCGAAAAGTGACCGTCAGCGTCAACACAAACGGCACAAAAAGTATCATGTGATAGCGTATGCCGTCATCATGACGCCACAGACCACCATATTTGTGACGTCATCATGACGTCACTAAGCCACCTGACATGGCATAACACGATGGTGTCATCACATGACATCGCCATGACATCACTGATATGAAGAGGAAGATGGTTTTCGCCTATTCGTCGTAGGCGAACGCATAAGGGACTGCGTCACACTTTTGGGTCTTACAAATGTCGTATCCCTTACCAGAAAATATCGAGTACTACAAGTATCCCTTAAGAGAAATATATATAGCAGCTGCATCTTACCGGTACTCACCTACCGGGCAGAAACCTGAAGGCTCAAATTGAGGACGACGCCGAGAGGCCGTGGAAAAGAAAATGATAGGTGTAACGGTAAGGGACAAGAAGACAGCAGAGCGAGTCAGGGAACAAACGCGTGTTAATGGCATCTTGGCAGAAATCAAAAAGAAATCGGCATGGGCAGCACACGATAGCAAAGATAATCGCCATGGTCATTAGGAGTAGAAGACTGGAGGGAAGGCAAACGCGGCAGGGGGCAGAAAGTTACGTGGACAGATGAGACTAAAATGTTTGCAGGGATTCCTCAGCGAGCATAGGACCGGGCTAATTGGAGAAACATGGGAAAGGTATTTGATTGGGAGAGCATTGATTTGCCTTTCTCTCTCTTGTGCTGTGTTTATCTGCTTTTCTGTTTTTTATTGTGTTTCTTTGCTCTTTTGTGTCCTTTTCGTGTTATTATGTGATATTTTATATCATTTCCTGTTCTTTTCTTGTGATAATATGATTTGTTTTGCGATTATCTATTTTCCGCTCTAAGGTCTCCTTTCTACTGTTTTTCTGCTGTCAGCTGCTCCGAGCGCGGTGCGTCTAACTCCTGGCGCTAGCGTTTAGCCTCCGCTTCTCTCTTCCGTAGATCTGTGTCTAACTACCGACGTTGGCGTTTCGATGTTGCTTCGATGTCGCTTCACGGGCTCGGACAGACGAATTAGCCATTCGGCGACGCTTGCGTTCACGGGCAAGCAAGTGCTGGCGCTGCAAACGTCCAGCCTGCTCGGCTTAAGTGCGTCGAGCGTGGGACCTGCGTGACGCCAACGCGAGACATGAGACGGGGCGGTCTTTTAAAGGGACACTGAAGAGCAAAACGATTTTTCTCGCATTAGTAAAGTAGTCTTCCACGATACCAAAAACACCACGCTTGCTGCGAGAAGACACTTAATAAGCGAGAAAACGCGCAAAAAGAAAATACAGGTGGCGACGCCACCTTGGAATTCCCGCACCATTTGCCGTGACGTCACATATTTTTGACGGCGCCTGCTTGGGCCTACGTAGTTCCTAATAGTTTAAATCGAAGTACACTGTCCTCTGAGGGGGTCAGAGACTTGACATAACGAGTTTGTGGAAATTTCGTCGAGCCAGTGGCGCCAAAATACGTTAAATGCTCTTTGAAACCTTTTACGTCACGAATTACAAAGTTCGGCGCGAAATTTAAAACTGAAACTTTGAACTTAGTTTTCTCCTCTAATAATAAACCTATGGTGGTGAAATAAATTACACAAGAGTTCTCCGAGCACACTTTATCAACCTAAACCAATTCATTGTTTCTCGTTAGTGTCCCTTTAAACAGCTCCGCAGTTAAAAAACGCAGTTTACTCCAATTAGTTGTTAACTTTTCACGTTTTAATAATGCTGTCACGCTCACGTAAACCTGTTCTTTAAGGGCAGGTCTATTCGCATGTAGACGGCATGTCTCTAATACTTGTCGTTTTGTCTGTAAAATAAGGTTAAATTGGGCAGTACAGTATGCACATGTTGAGACTTCCAGCGTGTGGGAAAACGACTAAAGTGGACTGCTGTGCGGAGTCTCTCGCACCTTTCCGAAGGGCCTGCTGTGCACGAACACTTGCCAACCACTTGGAAGGATTCAAATAGGGACCGTTGCGTTTCAGCGAACAGGGTGGACGTTTGCACGCACAGTGCTTTTATTTTTGCTGTTTCGTCAATGAAATCCTTGAGACCGATTACTACAAGATTATCGGTACCAAGCACCCTCTCGTCAGGGGCAAACACCGCGATTCGACACCACAATCCAGGAACTTGAGTGCAGCGTAGTATATATAGTGAAAGTGACCCCCTGACCCTGGATATTGCAGCTGTATTCGTTTATCTCAACAGTGTCGCCAGCACAAGCGGCAGATCCTGGAGTTGCGAATAACGTGGGAATAGTGGCGTAGCCAGGGGGGCACACCGTGTGCCATGTGTTACAGAGCACGAAATGACACTCGACCACACTTACCTGCCAGCACCCCACGTCAGATCAAGGGCGTGCCCCCCCCCCCACCCCCCTCCGAAAAATATTTCTGCCTAGGCCACTGCGTGGGAAGCCGCTATGCGCACCCGCAGAACAGCAGCACTGGCGTCACGGCCATTGAAATGAGGTTGAAGGAGAGACTACCTCGGTGGGTCTCGCACCCAGGACTTCAAGGAAGTAGACCTGACTAGTTAGGATTAATTCTGCTGCATCTTGAAAAGTGGCCAGGTTAACTCCCTTTTCTCACTTTATAACTCTATGCAAATAGCACTATTTCGTTAATACGAGCTAATCTAAATACGTTTCGGGCATCATATGGTTTATATACTAATATATTCGCTTTCTTTTCCGGTGCGCTGGCCGTTTAGCTGTCATGAATCGCCTTCAGGCACTTCCAAGCTCTTTGCGACAGCTTTTCAGGCCAGTTCGGAAATAAAGCTGTAATTCTTTACGCGAAAGCAGTACAGCAGCGTAGTTTTTTTTTTCTTTTCTTAGGATACTCCCGGTTTAGATCTTTCATAGACTAGCTCACTTGGGCCTGCCAAGAATGGAGGGTTACCTACGTGGGTTTGCACTCACTCCGACGCCCCTCAAATCTGACGCATTCCGTTCAACGGTGGCACGTGACTGTTAAAGGCGTCTGTCCCGGAATTTATAAAATGAGCGCAGGGGTTGACTATACTCGTTGACCGGCAACATTCTGGACACTGTCGAATTCCGCCATGTTGTCCAATACGCCATCTTGTGAACTCTCATTGTGCCAGAGGGCTGCTGCTGCTTTTCTGATTGCCTTAAAATGCCGCCATTACGGTATTTGACAAGATGACGGTACTTGGAAAGTGTCCAAAATAGCACCCCATGTTCACGACACGCAGGGCGACCGGACCAGTTAAGCTACACAGAAAGACCACACGCCCGAGTTGGACCCTTACGTACATCCGGCCGGAACATCCTTGGTTGCTCACTGGCAAACCGCACCTGTGTCAACGCTGCCGGCTATTCTCTCGGCGCGCTTTGTCCATACATTCGGCACGGCTGCGGCAACCGAGAAAAGGGGTTACACACACCACTGCTATGCACACGCGATTCAACTAAGCAGTTTCGAGCGAACAAACGCACTGTCAGACTTCAGGAGGTACGTCCCATTTGACTGTGATGCGCTCACGCTGAGCTTCAAATTATAAGAACCCGTTCACTATGAGTAGGCAAACGCTGCAGCTAAATGGAAGTAGACAGTGGCCGTGAGGTCAAGATGACTCTGGTGCGGGCAGCTTTTCTTCGTTTCCACAAACAATCGTTTTAATCACCTCAATGACTCTCGATGCAAGGTCCTGAATTTTACGCCCGGTTGCGGCGATCGCATTCCCATTCGTGTCCGAATGCGAAAACGTCCATGACACGAGCATGCATCAGGTGAGCGCCATACGAACGTGGTTGCTGATTACGTCAGCAAGCGTGAGCACTGCATAGCTCCAGACAACGCCTTGATCAATTACTGTACAACGCAATGGGAACCTGATAACCGATATGTAATGAATGGGGGCGTCCATTAGTTTATAAATGTATTCTCGCACTGACTACTGCCTGTTGTGGAGCATAACATCGTCTTGTTCGACTCGTGTTATCAAGAAGGAAACTTTAACGGCTGTCAGAACTTGACCAAGCTTTTGTTTGTATATAATTAGTAATGCCAAGTTCCCAGCTCCAAGGGTAATATGGTCGGTGCGTCGAGGTCTAAAGTTAATAGTTGAGCAATGATTCGCCGTGGCTAAGGAATGTCGCCACACCTGGCGAATCACTCCACTGAAACACAGCTGATCAGAGGCACTGCAAATATCTGACGTGAAGCTCTGGAAACTTCAGGCGAAAGGCGAGAACATCGGTGTATGTGTTGCGTTGCAAACAAGTACATCATCCTGAGTCGCGGGATGATGTACTTCCAGTCCTTTGCGGCGTTTCATGAAATCCCGCAGTTCCGGCGGAAGACGCGCGCCCTCGATCTTTTGGCGCCCGGAACGTCTTCATGGACGACACGGTTTTTTGAGAAGCGGGATGATTCGCAGCTGCCCCGTGTTGGCGACCGCGCATGAGTGAGTGTGCACGCTCCACTTTCTTATCCGCGATGAGGCCACTCCGATAGCGAGGTCAACAGAGCCTCACTTTCTTCATCGGAAGCGCTGTCGCCCGGTCTGCTTGGCTCACCGGTTACAATTGCTGCGAAGAACGCGTGCAGCCTGTGCAGTGTGCGTGCGTGTGTGTGTCTGTGGGTGAGAACGAAACAGCTATTTTCAGCTGTTTCGGAAAGACCTAGATAGCTGAGGGTAGGTGCGTGCAGCCTTACATACATACATTTAAACATTTTCCAGGTAATAAACGCTTACAAGGGCTCTACATTCGAACGGAGTTATCTTTTAAGAATCACCGACTGGATATTTCCGGTTATCAAACTCACTGCCTAAATTACTGGTAGTGATGAGGTGCTGGCACCCAGGTTGCCTCGTATGCAGGGCGCTGCCGTCGAAAAGGTCTTTGGTCGTAGTCGACGCCACCGGCTCGCCCCATTCAGCAGATCTCTGATGGCGCAAGAATATTTTTCCCGAAACAAGAAGCATGCAGTGACTGCGACAGAAACTCCTCGGACAGTATTCTAACTATATACACGAGTGCCACATAATATAAGACACTCTTAAAGAACCTGTATTGCGCAGTGGAGCTGTGGAACTACGTCACTTCCAGATTGAGAGCAGCAATATTGTTTTTCACTTCTTGGTTTTCTCAGAGGACAAACGATATCCAATGTGAATGAAATTTCTTTTTATTTTTTATGTGCGCTACAATTTTCGAAAATCTTGAAAAATATTTAGGTGGCGATCGTAAAATCGTGGTGCTTGGTCTAACGAATAGTGCTGCTTCAATAACAGCGTATTTGTACGTGTGTATATCTAACACACGAAATTCCACCGCAGCGCCTTCGGCGCATTCGAAAGTGAAATAAACGTGGTTTCATTCATTCACGAAAGATTACGGTGACGACGAAAACAGATATATAGCGGGGTTTAGGTGCATTTATTAGAGAAGCTGTATCGAGAAATAATCCAGCGGACGAGAACTACATAATGTGCATCTTGCTCGTGGAAACAGCGTTGGAACCACAAAGTAGGTGCGCATGACAATGGCGGTAATAAGCCTTAAAACGTGGCAGATTCGCACAATAAAGGACGCGCCGAGGCAAGCGAAAATTAAGTGGTGGCCGTCAGCAGAGGTGCAACCTGAAATCTATTTCGGGGGTTCGACCCTCTTTTATATTAATAATAATAATAATAATAATAATAATAATAATAATAATAATAATAATAATAATAATAATAATAATAATAATAATAATAATAATAATATCTACGGTTTTACTTGCCAGAACCATGCTACAATTATGAGGTACACTGCAGTGAGTACTCTGGACCATCGGGTGTTGTTTAACGTGCACTGACATCGCACAGTACACGGGCCTCTAGCACTTCTCCTCCATCGAAATGCGACCGCCACGGCCGGGATCGAACCCGCAACTTTCGGGTGAGTAGCCGAGCACTGTAAGCACTGTACCACCGAGGCGGACTTCCCTTGTTTATGTTCGCGCGGGTGTTTTTATGCGCGCGTATATACGCACACATACAATACGTAAGAATTTCGGGGTGAACCTCCCAAAACCCCCGCTCTGGCTGCGTCAATGGGCTCGAGCGTGGGAGAACGCTGCTGCAGCAAGAAGCGAGTTCTGAGCCGACGAAGGCCGCTGTTCTTCCCCTTTTCTGACACTCGGAGTAGCAGGTTCTGCATGCGAGATCACAAGATCACAACACAGTCACTTAATAGCGTTTGAACGAGAGCCAGTTGGTACGTATTCATAGTTAAAAACAGCGCAGCATGAACACGAACTAAGGACTGTCCCTTTTCCGATTCCTATCCCCCGTGCAGGGTAGCAAACCGGTTACGAGTACGAGGTCAACCTCTCTGCCTTTCCTTTTCATCTATTCTCTCTCTCTCTTGTCCTTACTTGCCCGTGTTCACACCGGGCTGTTTTTGTAGCACAAGACAGAGCGGCAAGGCATGCCATCTGCGGCTTTTGGATTACAACACAGTGCACACGCACTGCATCGTGGACGCTCAGCCGGACCGCGCCGAGCAGCGTCTGCGATGCAGTGAAAACGGCGGCTATCTAATCGCATTTGGCAGTGCCACCAGGCAGGCACCTTGAAACGCGCCTCGGAAACATGCAGACCACTCGGCGCGCTTTCTTTTCTCTCCGGGCGATAAAATGCAGGGAGAGCAGCAGGGCAACGAGGAGGTGAGTGACACGCGGCTCTCGCGGAAGCAGCCTCTCCTCCTCCTTCTCGCTGCGAGGGAGGCAACCAGAAACGGGCTTCACCGGCGCTCGTGCACGCAGTGTGCAAAGCGTCGTCCGCCGGAGTCCTTCGCCGTCATTGACGAGAGACTTTGACGTAAGCGCTGGCCGGTCTGGATCTTGCCGGGACGGCGTCGCGCACAACGGGCAGCGCGGCCTGCACAGTCGGCCAGACCAGAGCCAGTCCGTCCACTCAGCGCGTTCGGTCGGTCGCCTTCCAAGAAACACAGGTCAGTCGGCCGTTCGCATTTGACGCGCACTCGTGCCTGTTGGTTTGCTGCTCGGGGCTAAACCGCAAAACGAAAGATCTAGTACGGTTGGTTTATGGGGTTTAACGTCAGGTTATGAGAGACTGCGTAATGCAGCGCCAAGGATAATTCCGGCCACATGGGGTTCGTTGGCATCGCGCAGTATACGGGCGTCTAGCATTTCGCCTCCATAGAAACGCGACCGCCGCGGCCGGGATCGAACCCGCGTCTTTCGAGTCAGCAGAGCCGAGCGTACACCGTGGCCGAGTGCCATAACCACAGGGCCACCACGGCGGCTGTGCCAACCCAGGGCCAAACTGTGCCATGTTTTTATTCCGCCCAGTGAAAACGAAACACCTTACACTTTTCCCACGAAAAACACGCCGTGGTAGCTGAGGGGTTCTACTACTGAGCGCGGGTTCGATTCCTGGCCACGACGGCTGCGTTGTCATGCAGTCGATATGCAAGAACACCCGTGCACCTACGTGAACGTTAAAGAATATTGCGAATGAGTTCTGCGAAAACCCGCAATGTGGTGGATAAAAATTATAAAAGCAAAAGGCGTCGGTCGCGCGTTCGATCCCCAAACCAGGACGAAATTTTCGTCAACGAAGAAGTTTTCTCTTGCGTGTGGATTTTCTCGTAGCTTTGCGCTACAAACGGGTGTGGGTCAATTTTCCCTTTCAGCGCTTTAAAAACTCAACTGGGCTTTCTCTCATCATGGCGTGACTCACGTAACCATATCCTCGCTTTTGCACGTGAGAAGTTAACTTTTCCTATGAAAGAAAAAAGAGAACGAATCCACTTCGGCACTGTGGTCGCGGACTATCGGGGGATTTTGGTTTTTTGTTTTTCTTTCTTTCAAACCGCTTACAAACACCGCGGATAAGAGCGGATGTGTGCAGGCAAAGAAAAAAATTATGAATCATGAAGGATATTGAAATTATACATATTATCAAGCTAATCTAAGAGCTTTTTGCAAGCATTCGCTCGTTATGATTACACGATCATTTAATGCATGTGTTATCTATGATACTTCCTCACACAAACAAGAAACAAGACTCTGACGCAGAAAAAGACGCCGTCTTGAAGTCACCGCGCGATCTCCCCGACGCGTCAGGGATTGCTTGCTGTTGAAAAGGGGACTCGAGCAAATTATCCAGAAGCTCTGCTACAGCAAGTTTCCGAGCCTTTACGTACACGAGGCACGGAGAGAGAGAAAAAGTTCGTCGATTGTCCAGGATGGGGTCGAGGCAGTATGAGAAAATGCTTTCAAATCGGTGGGCTTGCTGGCTTCGACGCAAAATACAAATAATGAAAGTTCTGACTTGGTTATATGCCGTAAGCAGCAACCTTTTTCTTTTTTTTTTTTTCCACATAATGAACGACAGAATTTTCAAAGAATATCAGTGCAAGCCAACAAAAACCACGCTTCTAAATCTGCAATCGAAATGCAGCGGGCACGAAAATCCTTTCACGTGGCTCTCAATACAGGCGGGAAAGAACAGGCCTTTTTTTTTTTTTTTTCCGTTTGCACTGGTTGAGAAGTGGCACCCTCGAACAACATACGCGGAGAGCCGCAACTCTGAGTACCATCAAGCAACTATCTCCTGATATGGCTGTCCGATAAACGCTAATGTTGTTACGCTCACAACGAGCAATCAGGACAAGGATAACGCACAAAAGGAAACCTCTCTTCCTCAGCTGCAACAAAAAGTGCAAAAAAAAAGTGCTACGAGCATGTACGGGAGTGTGAAGCACAAAGGTTTTTTCAAAACAGGAGGTGTCGCTTTTGAGACATAAACACAACGCGGTCGCAAGTTCATAATAATTGCTGGGGTTTCACGTGCCGACATGATTATGAGGCACGCCGTCGGACTAAATTCGACCACCTGAGGTTTTATAACGTGCACCTGAATGTAAGCACACAGGCTTTCTCTGCCCTTTGCCTCAATCGAAAATGCAGCCGCCATGGCCGGGAATCAAACCCAGGTCCTTAGCAGCGCGTCACCTTACGTGTTTAACTACCACGGCGGATTTTTTTTTTTTTTACCCTCGGTAAAGAGTTGCAGTATTCTTGGTCTGCACTAAATGACTCGTATCAGCTTGACTAAGTACCGCAGTCCACTACGTTGGAGCAAATACATATTCAACAGTAGATATAGCTTCGGTGATTTTAACAAAACCTCCTTACGTATACGACATACATTGCTGACTAGAATGTCTTCGTTCGCAGCGCTGTAACAGCAGTACCAGAGCTAAATTGTTTTGCTCATTGGTAATGAACACGAAGATCCAGTGGTGAGGATGCAACTGTAGCTGCTTAATATTTACTTATGTAATTATACAATTTATTACTCTATCGCAAAAACTGTCCAACATTGAAAGAAATACGGGAGAATCATGTGCGTATTAATCACCTACCGGAGCTCGTCTGGTCACTGCCTCATTTCAAAATCTTCTATTTCTTGTATGTTATGCGTTAAGGGTTCAGCTTAGCAATTGCTGCCAAAGCTGGGTACTTTATATTTCTAAATTTCGTGTACATTTAGTTTTACTGCCCTGTTGGTAAGCGACCAGTAGCATAGTAGTAGTAATAGTAGTAGTAGTAGTAGTAGTAGTAGTAGTAGTAGTAGTAGTAGTAGTAGTAGTAGTAGTAGTAGTAGTAGTAGTAGTAGTAGTAGAAAAAACTTTATTGTGTACAGAAACCAGGCAGGCTAGAACCCCAGTGCTCCGAAGGGAATATGTGGGTGAAAAGCGTAGCCTGTCCGGCAGGGTGGTGCCCCTATTCCAAGGCCCTACTGGTACGAGCCATCCGTTCAACTCTTTGGATCAGTCCAGTAAGCAAAGAAAATTTTAAGAGATGTTTTGAGAAAGTTGGTTCATAACCTATGTTCTCCACACGAATCGTACTGCTATGCGAACGGAGGACAGGCTCGTACAGCCGTACGTCTTTATTTATAACAGTTTAACTGAGACAGAAATAATGCGCGGCATGTCTATTATAGCCTTAGCGGAAGTCATACGATGGACCAATCGGAGACCAATGGGAAAGGCCTGCAGTGAACACAAAATAGGCTGTCGATGATGATGATGATGATGGAAGGCACCACTAAACACACCTGTCAATATTAAAGATTTGCTACGAGTCTGTGTGAACAGGAAAGCATGCACCAAATATTTCTTTGTCAACTGCCTTCGCGAAAGGTTTGCACGATAATGTCTAAAGGTGCACTAAAGAGAAAAATGATTTTTCACGTGTTAGTAAATCACCCTTTCGCAATACCAGAAGCACAGCGGCCAGAGGACGCTCGGCAGTTGAAAGAAACTCGCAAAGAGAAAACGCCATCCTGGGGTTCCCGCGCCAACTCGCTGTGACGTCATAGACCTTGACGACGTCTACGAGGGCTTACATAAGTTTTATCGGTAAAAGCGAAGTACAGTGCCTTCTGAGGGGGCCAGAGACTTAACGTACCAAGTCTCAGGAAATTTTGCACAGCCAGTTCTGCCAAAATACCAAAAATATTTTGAAATCCGTGACGCCGCGCTGACATTCGTGTGCAGAGATTTCGGCGAGAAAATTTAGAGTGATACTTTTATCTTGCTTTAATCTTCTCTATAATGGTGAGATCAACCACAGAAGAGCTTTCAAAGAATGACTTATCGACATAATTGATTCATCGTTTCAGTTAAATAAATGTTACTTATTTCTAGCGCAACTAATAATTGTTGTTTATTCGTGGATAACTTCAATAACACAGCCCTCGGTCCTCGTCAATAGCCTCAGGGAATTTCGCAGTATTTTTGTCCATAGTCTATTTGCTCCAGGTGTTAAAATCGTTTATGCGGTAGAGCACTAGAGCAGTTATACCAGTGTTCTTTTCTCTCTCAACACCTTTCTTTCTTTCTTTCTTTCTTTCTTTCTTTCTTTCTTTCTTTCTTTCTTTCTTTCTTTCTTTCTTTCTTTCTTTCTTTCTTTCTTTCTTTCTTTCTTTCTTTCTTTGTGTAGTCTGTGACGGTAACTTGGCACGGTCTGTTTGAGTGATTAACATCCTCCTTACAATCGGGTACAACTTGGCCAGGTCGCAGAGGCCCAGATGCCTCCGAGAAATATCACCGTCCACGTTGGCAGAATCAGTGGCCGTGCGGCTCGTGGCGAGACTGTGCGCTGCTTGGTGCACGCTCCGCTTTGTAGATGTCGCTGTCTCCTGAAGCTGTACCTGGCTATCTTAAAGCGTATGTTGCAAGTGCTAAATTAACGCCAACATGTTATTCAGAAAGCCCAAACCTGGCGACATTTTGGAGATATCCGTCTCAAATTAACCGAAAAGTACGCGAGCGTTGCAGTTACAATTACCCTGCGCTACTTGACGAGCGCTTTTGGTAACCGGACAATGGAGCCAGTTTTGCGATTCCTTCTCAATGCAACATTGCTGTACTTCACTTTCGCAGTTGAAAAATGTACCCCAACGTTTATAATTCGAAAGTTAGTAATCTAAATTATAAAACCAGTAAAAAGCTGTAAAAAATGGCTACTAACCATGGTCACCTGAACATTGCGAAATCTCGCACCAGTGAAGTCGGCCTCTACAGTGAGTGCACTTGAACACACCTGATTGTGCTGTATGCTTCATATTTTTTAAATAGTTAGAACACCCCCCCCCCAAAAAAAAAAATAAAAAATAGACACGGCATTTACAATACGTGAAGCGTTCTACATGGTTACTCACATTGGAGTTTTCGAAAACTGTTGCGTCATTTTGACGCGACAGCGTTAAACAGCTCGTTTCGCAGAAATTCCGGTGTCGGCGTCGGTGGTTGTGAGGGAAAAATCATCTTGTCCGTGACCGAAAAATCGACAAAGATGCAAATAAAATAAATAGTAAAAAACTTCGGGTCTAGTGAGAATTGAACCCAGGCCGTCTGCGTGGCAATCAGGTGTTCTACCACAGAGTCACGCTTTTTTTTCTCTCTCTCTTTCATGGTAATTATTACAAATGTGCGTAATTAGCATACATAGCGAACAAAATACTCAAGGCAGCCTCTACAAGTGTACAACAAGCGTTACACCGAAAGTAAAAAATAACTCTGTGTCCTAAAAGGGTATTAAAGCAGTACATTTCATGAAGAGTGGATACCAGTCCGGTTGAAAGTGTAGTTGTTGATAAAAGTGCTTTAGCTGAAGAGCCATTTGATTGAAGTGCAAACGCGATGATACCATGGGTTCGGCATGCCTGTATAACATGCGAGTTTTCCATAAACCGTGCATACCCATTAGTAGGAGCATGTCAACAGGCATAGAATGGCTTTTGGGTGGCACGAGATAACGTATGCTATAAGAATTTAAATCGAGTTGATTTTTAAAAGCCCTTTGTAGAACGTCCCAAAAGAGTATGACGTCTTTACAGCTGATGAATCAATGTTCTATAGTTTCCGGAACATAACAGAGGCGACAATTAACTGAAGATACAAAGATGCCTTTGCTGCTTAACCAGGTCTTCACAGGCAGCGTCTGTGTATGCACTTTGTAGAAGAATGTCTTGGATATTGGTGAAATAGGCATTTTATTCACACGCACAAGCACGTTGTGTCCAGGCAATCCAACATATAGTGAGTGGTGCAAAGGTGCAGAAAATAACATATCTAATATGGCATTATATAGATCTTTCCTTGAACTTGAGAATAAATAGTCATTAGAGAATCTTACTGTCAAAAAACGTACTGGTTCATACACTTCACGCATGAATCCTTGCAAATAAGGAGGCGAGGCACAATTAGTAGATACCACTAAACTTGGTAAAACATCGACGAGATTCACTTGTAAAAATGTTCGAAGCAGCGGATGATCACAGTCCCGAAAATAGAAAAAACGAGACACCAATTGTCTAATGAAGAGATGCACCAACCCAAAACCACCTGCACAAACAAACTGGCCTAAAAACATCGTCCCGCCTCATCGGCTCATAACTTGATGACCAGATAAAGGTAGCAAATATTCGGTGAAACGTCTGAATGTAAACCCTGGAACAATGTAGTATTTGCAGTACGTAGAATATTTTTGTTGCCAGGAATAGATTGCATGCTTTAGCTCTGCCAAAAATTGAGAGGTTATGGGAAATAAACGTCTGGGCGTAACGCTTTAGGCTGGGTACACGTTCTCTCCAATAATGTGCGCTTGACTTATATGCATCCAATGGAACGCCAAGGTGTATTGCGCGTTTGCTTGAAACTCCTTGGGAAAAAAACACTATGAATGTCATGCAGTGGAAGGAGTCTCCTTAACGCATGCAATATTGCGTGGCAGAAGCTTAGAATCGCGCCAGGCGTCAAAACAGTGGGTGTTTTAAAGGCCCACCCATTACAAAGCGCTCAGACATATTTAATCATCAGCAGCAGCAAAAGCTGATGATGATGCCAGCTGCGTAGGATCGCGTGTTGCCTTACGGACGCGTAGTGGGCCCTTCGCTGATTCGCAAAACGAAGAATTATGACGTAGTAAGCACTTAACAACTGTACTTGCAGTAGGCATTCTAGGATAGCTTGAAACAGCCAATGTTACGCGCACAGACGTTCGTTTCTTTACGGCACGGTTGAGGCATGCACCGAGAACCGAAGCCAGGCTAGCGATTGAGAAGGCGATGCGCACGGGGCCCGATTACGCTATCGCGTTCTACTCTTGTAGACCAAACTCAAGCGTCCTCCAAGCTTTTCTACTTTCGTCACGTTATTAGTGCGAAATTTTTCAAGCGTGAACGACAGAAAGTTGTAAAATTGTAAGAATCCATCGTGGGAAAACGTAAAACACGCGCGCGCACACACACACAAAAATAAATAAATAAAATGCAAACGGCGTTTGTGTTGTCCGCTTCTGTAGTGCCCGTGTTTGCATACAAAAAGATGTCTTGCGAAACGAAAAGCGCGATATAATATTGTTAATAAAACAGGACTGAAGTACGTAGATGTTTCCATAGATTTATTAGTAACGTCAGTTTAACTGATCGTTCATGCGCGCTTTTGAGAAGTGTGGCTCGTATTACTGAAGTTCTGCGCAATACAGTTTCGCAGTTCCGCTCGCGTGCCGGCACACGAGGCCGACGCGTGAACCTACAGCGCTGCTGTTCCATTTTGCTTCACTTACCGTGGTCCCGGGATCGGATCAGGTGGCGTTGATCGGATACGGCAACGCACCGTTGCTCTTGCCGAAGCTAATCGCGGAGGCGACGCACCTGTCGCAAGACGAGCGAGGAGTAGCCACTAGCGACGCGTTGCGCGTTTCTCTGTGCTCGCTTTCTGCGGACTCCGTGCGTGATTGTTTGCGAACGGTGATCCCTTGGGAAGCAGTTATTTCGATTTAGCGTGCGTGAAAGGGACAAAGCTGAAGAATGCCATCTTGATGCGTGCGTTGTACGAGCGGCTCGGAAAGGAACACCGGTCATCACTTCTCCGAATCAGAGCAGGGACTTGCAAGAAATATCTCATAAACGCCTAACCCACCAGAATCGCGAAAACTAACTTCTCTACAAGTCGCCTAACCGAGCTCAGGGAATACAAATCAGGTATCTTGATCAACTGCAGTTCAGGTTGTATGCCTTTCTCAAGAAATTGGAATTAATTCGACCGAAAATTAAAAACGGTCCTCTGTTTTACGACTTGCTTAGGATGACAAATCTAAGTACATGGGTTAGTGTCATTTTCGCCTCCGTACAAAAATTTCGACCGCCGTAGTCGTGATCGATCCCGCAACCTTCGGGTCAGCAGCCGAGCACCGTAACCACTGTTCCACCGTGGCGGCTAAACACAGGTTGACGGCAATGGAATATTCGTGCAAGAGGACAGCTAGACGTGTGAGATTGTACTATTATTATAGGTCACGTTTGATTATCTTTTTTATTTTTATGGAGCATAGCTTGCGAAATGATCGCTTTTTGAATGAGTCGAGGTTAATGAAAAAGTTTAAATCTCGGAATCTCGGCTGTCACGGCCGTCGAAAGCTGCAGCGACGATTGGTCACATGCAGCAGACGACGCGTGGGGCATGATGCAAGATGGAACTGCAGCGCCTCTATTATAGTTCTTGCGTCGGCCGTCGCGTCCACTTCGGAGAGCAGGCGTCTATGGGGAGCTGCGAAACTGAACTGGGCATTGGCATGGCGTCTTTCATTTTCTTTCTTGCGTTCGTCAGCGTCTGGAACGTAGGCGCCCCCGCAACCCCCGAGACGCGTCTGTGGCATTAAATTTTCGCGAAGTCGGAATTCTCCCGATGTATGCAACGCTCCATGCTGGTTTTACAACTTGTCCTAGAGAGGACTTTCATTCTACCAACACGAAATACATCAACGGAGCCTTCGTAGAACGCGTTCTTCTTTTACATTTCTCCTGTACTGTCGGTACATCGCATTCATATGATTAAAATATGGCCGCCTTCTGCAAGCGTGGGTGTATATAGCCCAATGGGTAAGACACTCGGCTTCTGAGCGCGGGGCCTTAGGTTCGAAATCCAGAGAAAATTCATCATGTTTCATACATTTCTTTCTTTATAGCGATTCGCCTTACGTGACGGAGGGGCGGACATAGTTTTCTCGCTCAGTCGGCAAAGAAATGCCTACGCGTTTAGAATTATCTGTGCCATTTCAGTGATGAAACGGGGTTAATTAGCGAATTCCGCCAGGCTATCGATTCAATGGTCAGGCAGAAAAAGAAACTGCGGCTTAACCCAACAGTAGAAAGTTTCGATATTCGAGGTATGATAACCCTGTCAAATGCGTAAGAAGGGTGGCATCGGAGAGATGACGCTTGAAGTTCTTGAAAGAATACAAAATGTGCCCAAGGTCGCTAAGCGTCGAGATCGCGAAGCACTGATGTATGTGAAAAACGAAAGTGATAGGTTTATTTTACGTATAATTTATGTGGTAGAAAGAAACTGGATCGAGCACGCTTCCGTTAGGCAGAGCTCGCATGAGAGGCAGCAATGACGAGTTCTGGTTACTTTTAAATAATGGGCAAAATTTAATGCTGGAGGCTTTCCACATTTCACGCATAACGCAGTCTTAAAGAACATGACCTCGTGACCAGCGCTGTGCAATCGTAAAAGTCCCAACCGCAAAGAAATATTTCGAAAACTTGCGTTTCTTTTTTTTTTCTTTGTTGACGGAGCCTGTTCTATTGACCCACGTTTCAAACTGAATTAATTTAGCTCTGCGACTTTGCGAGACACAATTCTGGTCTGATTATAAGGCGCACAGACACCCCAGATTAATTTTTACTCCCTGTGGTTCTGTGCCCAGTTATTACACGAAAAATTTTGCACTCCATCAGACCAGGCGGTTGAAATTTCCGGAGCCCTCCACTACGGCGTCTCTCATAATCATATCGTGGTTTTGGGACGTTAAACCCCAGATATTACTATTATTGCACTCCATCAGAAAGCGCCTATGTTTAAAAAAAATCAAACTGTGAATCGGTGTCTGTGTTATCATACACGATAGAGCTTTTCGTTGCGGTTAGAAAGTGTACTTTACAAGTGCGCACGATATTCTCGACCAATTCACTATGCGTCGCGCTTACAAGAGCTCGATCTAGCACGACCATAAGTGGTGACTCGCGACAAAGTGTGTCCCCGATTTCTAACGGAGTCTTTTCTTTTATTTCTTGCTCGGCCTTCGCTGAAGGTCCTTATTTATATATTGATTTCGTTCCAATTGTTGTGGATCTATTTTTTTCAGCTCCACAACAGGCCACAGAAGGCGCACTAATTGAAACGCAAGTAGACCACCTCGAGCGTATCGCTTTGGCGTTCACGTGACACAATTCCTATCTGCCGCGATGCGCGAACGCACAGTACCTTCTCTAATGAATCGCAACGGTCATAAGTGGCCTCCTTTGGTGTTATTTCTTGCAACAAGAAATCAGAAATCGTCGATCGACGGTCATGAGCAAACTCGAATAAGCTCGCCCTTCCCATAGCACTGTGCGGGCATGCGTCGAACGCTCCCCGCTGGCGCAATGCGTCAGGGTAGCCGGGGCAAGCATTCGCACGAGTAACAGTTCTTTCCCCGCAGAACATTTGAAGACAGTTAGAATGCGCGCACGTCCCCGACAGGAAAGAGCAAGAACTCAGGCTAAAAGTAGCCACAAGTAGCCGTGCCCTTTAATTTTATTGCCAAAGTTGTAACCAAATAGATACGAAGCTTGTTATCAATATATTTTTATTATTAAACAAAAATAATATTATATTAAATAAGCAAAAACATTTAAATAAGAGCACATATTTTCCCTCTCGCTTAGTCACTAAGTCACGAGTTACAAATAAATAAATAAATTATAATAAGTTCAGAGCGCCTGTCTATAGTTTATGTAGAATAGAGCTCTTGCCAGAGAATAGAGTAATTTTAAACAGTCCAGCCAACGAGTCACTGGGAACAGTAAAAATTGAAGCTGTCTTTCCTTGAAGCCGCAGACCGACATCGATTACACTCGGCTACAAACGAAGAAAAATATTGGCTCCGCCCACAGAGCCACGGTGTCATCCACCTGAGAAAGGCGGGCGTGCTAGCTACTTCCCGCTCGAACCACAAGCTAATGTGGTTCTCGGCTAATGTAAATACTACGCATGTTAGTAGTTAAAGGTTATTGACCCGAAACATTAAGTTTGGCTGAGCAGCGATGCAAAAATCCCTGACGAAGTACACTAGGACGCTGCGAATATGCTTTTGTCAAGTTCACACGAAAACATGCGCTGCGCCTTAGCACTAGACTTTGTCGCGATGGCGGGCAGCGTGCTGGCCACGCATTTGCCATCATGCATGCGACTTGGTCACTCCGTCTCGGTGTTGGGAACTTGGGGTGCATCGATGCGCGCCTGCTGGTAAGACATGCACGCGCATCTGCTGACACGACAGAAAAGCAGGGAAATGGGAATAAGGGATGGGCCACAGAGCGCGGTAGGTGGGAGAATGTATTGTAGCGGTAATAATAAAAAAAAGGCTACGAAACGCGCCAAAAACAAGTTCAACGTAGTCAGAAAGTAGCCACGGAGCGAAACTGGAGTTTTGGTCGCCAGATGTGGCCGTGACGTAGCCGATTTAGCGCAAGGTGGCCACCCTGACACCCGACATAAATGGATCTTCCTGCTCATAAATGGAAACAGACTGGGCGCTTTTCCGTGCAGTTTTATAGCGCGAAACTACCGAAGCAGCAGACACCATACTCACGGGAAAGAAAGAAAACCGTCGCTTCGAAGGCCGTGGCGTTTAGTCTGCTCAACGATGGCGGTTCTCACTCATCAGCTTACTCGTTTGCGTCGAGGTGCAGCGACCGCACTGTGATGCCGAGCGCGGGTTCGATTGCTGGCGAAGGCGGTCGCACTGCGATTGCCGCATAATGTGATTATCGTAAAGAACCCTAAAAGCCGTAGACGGTGCAAAATTATTCCGGAGCCTGTAACATTTTTGGATATCACTTCTCACTCACAGTGCGGCTATTGGGATTGCTGTCAATGATTACTTGCCGATATTACAGATGGAACAAGCTTTCCAGTTTTGTGAACATTAGTGCTGCGTGAACTGTATATTTCAGTTCTGAGGCCGAGTATGTAAATGTTCGTTGTGTGTTTATTTGTCTAACTTCGTGACAGTTCGTGACGATGACAACAATCATGTAAAAGAGGAGGGGCCGCACACATAGCGACCAACCTCTCCTTAAGTGCATTAATTAGGCGAAATCCTTAGATGCCTCATCAAACGCGAAGAGTGATTGCAGGCACCAACACGAACGATGCGAAAAGTCGCGTGATCAGAGATGACGTCACAGATTTCAAAGTCTGTGGCGCTATCATGACGTCACTATGGCGTCACATATGATGCCGTCATCACATGATATTGCAAAAAGCTTTAGGGGTTGGGGCTGTTCACTATACAATCGACTAGGAAAAATAGGATGGATTTCACCTTCCTGTCGTCTCGGGCGAATGCATCAGGGACCGCGTGATTTTTACAGCGAAAGCTGTTATGAGATCACAACAATAGCAGTTTTTGGCGCCGCAGTTGTCCGCCGCCGCCGCCGCCGGTGTCCGTATGACCGCTATCACGCGAAATAAAAAAAAAAAAGATGGTTAATGCCTCCGTCATAGGAATCTGAATAACACGAAAGTAAAGCGTGCCCTTACAGAAGTAACTGAATGTTTACAGAAGTAGCTGAATTGATATAATAGAGTTTGCACAATGTATATTGATGTCTGGCAGCTATAGCACCGTTTACCGTGTACTTAGCTTTAGGTGCACGTTAAAGAACCCCAGGTGGTCGAAATTTCCGGAGCCCTGCACTACGGCGTCCCTCATAATCACTTCGTGGTTTTGGGACGTAAACCCAAGATATTATTATTATTATAGCACCGTTTAACGTGGATGTACCCACTTTGATGATTGGTGGTACATCTCCATCCTGAGGACTAACTTCCATGTTAAATGATTAAACAAACCCTTGTGGTAACTGTAGTAGTTAACGGTGAAATCGTAATCAGAGAACGAGGTGTGATAGCCAGAAGAGCGTCGCATATTGGACGCAGAACTTGGTCGCCATCCCGCGGCATGTTATAATGTGATTCAACACCACGGCCGGACTAGAGCGAAACGGAAAGTGAGTCGTGCCGCCCCGGTAGCCCGGCCGCGATTTTTCTCGGGGCGAATGCGTCAGCGGGGAACGCGGTGTTACAGCCAGGTGAGGCAGGTGCGCGTCGCAGAGCTATTTTTGGTTTGGATTCGCGTGATGCTATGAGCGAGGCCGACGCTTTTACGACGCTTGGTCTAAGATCGCCACCTCGCGCTGTGTTAAGGCATTGACAAAATTGAACTTCTATTGAAAACGCGCCGAATGGGACGGACGTGTAACGCGTTGCAGATGCTAATCGCGGAGGCCACAGTAATGACGAATTACTTTACCGCTCCCAGAGGGCAACACCACCCCGCCGACTGGGAGAGTGGTAGATATAAAAGGTGCGTTTGTAAAGCCTCTAGAGTCTGTGACCGTGGCGCAGTTTTTTTTATGGTACTACTTTCCATGACCTTCCGGCAAAGGGTACAAACTACAAGAAGCTGAAGTACGGTTACTGGCTTACGCCGATGATATAGCTGTGTTTTGTAAAGATTACGAAAGCGTCACTGAAACCGCTAAAATTGTAAACCTTTATTGCAATACGAGTGGAAGTCTGGTCAACTGGAGCAAATGCGTGGGTTACTGGCACGGTGAATGGCCTGTGACTCTTGACTTCTTTGCCGGTATTTCATGGACTACTACCCCTGTGCGGTACTTAGGTGTTCCACTGGAGTATTATTGTGACAGTGAACCGTACTGGCGGCGTCAAGCCGCTGAACTGCGAGAAAAAACTCAGCAATTCAAGGGTTTTCATCTATCAATTTTCGCCAGAGCAACCTTTTGTAACGTATTTTTGGTTAGTAAGCTCTGGTACGTGCTTCAAGTACTGCATTGTTCGCGTGTGAATGTACAAAAGCTTCACCGAATATTTGCTGCTTTATTATGGGTTTCTTCTTGGGAGCGAACAAGTAGAACTAACCTTTTCAGACGGGTTCGCTCTGGTGGCCTTAGTCTGTGTCATTTGTATCTGCGTCAGTTAGTTAACCGGTTCATGTTCTTCCGAAATAATCGAGACCCGTTCATACGTACTGTTATACAGCTTAGGCTTGGGAGGGTGTTGCCGGAACTCGTGGTGGCTTCTGGCAACATGAAAACAAATGTTAGAGGTTACTTGAAAGAAGTAGCTAATTCGTGTCTCTTTTTAAAAACACGTTTTTCTTTGGAATATCTCTGTTCTGTTTCCCGTAAAATGTTATACAAAGATCTAGTAGATACAGTTCTTCCTGTTCCTCTTTATAGAGCAATGTACCGTGTAGGCCCAGGTCAGAATGTCTTAAGCCGAGTAAAAAAAATGGAGGTAACACCTGGAGTAAAATCCTTTTTCTTCAAATTACACAGTGCAACATTGCCTGTCAAAACATGGATGCAAGAAAAGGGCTTATTCGTTCCTTGGGGAGACCTTTGTTTACTCTGCAGGAAGCCGGAGACAATCGAACATGTTTTTCTTGACTGCTGGGATGCGGTCTTTTTTTGGGACGTTCTTCAACGCACTTTAAAAAAGGATTTGCACCTCGACGCCTACGGCATCAGATTTCTCCCGGTTGAAAATGAGGAAGGGGTACCATTCGATCTAGACATGTTACTGGGCCTACACAGTATATGGCAGTCAAGAATGGCGGTGCGCCATGCTGATATTAATGCACGTCCGGTTCGACAATACTTCTTCGAGTCTATATGTTCATTTGTGGAAACACAAAAGGTCTAGGAAGATGTACCGGATTGGCTTCATCAAGTAGAAAGCCTTCTACAGATGAAGCAATTTTAAGAAGCTTGCAAACTGTATTCTTTTATATTTTTATTTTTTTTGTTCTTTGTACGGTATATATTTGTTTTCACTATTGCATGTATGTACATAGGCAATAAAGAAAGAAAAAAGTGACCGTGGCGCAGTGGATAGCGTGCCCGGCATCTGTTGTTGCGGACCGAGCGGTCGTGGGTTCGATGCCCGTTGACGGAACTTTTTTTCTTGGCCATCTGATCGTGTAAATTTTCGTCACTGAAGTCTTGGTGGACCCCGGCATAAAACACTTTCGTGTTAAAAAAAAACGAGATAAGAAAAATATCCAGGCTGGAACGGGGTTCAAGCCTCGGTCCGCTGCGTGGGAGCCCAGTATTCTACCACAGAGCCATGCCGGTTCGCGCTGCCGCGGACAGCCCCAAGAGAGCTTACAACGGGCTCTAGAAAGGCCTCTCTTCCAGCTTTCGCTGTGACTGTGCTGCGCTGTCCGCGCAGGCTCGGCGCTTTTTTTAACAGCGAAACTTTACCAAACCGTTCCTTGTGAGTCGATCGCAGAAAAATATCATCGTCTTAACGGGCACGCGCCACTGTGCTGCCAGAGAACGAGCACAGAGAAACAAATAGAGAGACGGAAAGAAAGATACAAAGAAAGACAAAAATTCTGCCCGAAAAAAAATTCTGCACGAGGCGTGATTCGAACCCACGTACCCTCGATCCGAAGGCGAGCGTCCTAAGCACTCGGCTATCCAGGCACGCTAGCAGACCATGGCATAGCCTTGCATAGTATAGCGTAGTAAGGGGGTGGAAAGGGGAATGAGAGTGAGGAGAAGAGATGTGATGGTGAGGCGGAGGGAAAGGAGGAGGGGAGAGAGTAAAGCGTAGCACAGAGAGAATGCGAAAGAGATAAGTAGACAGAAAGAAATGCTGAAAGAAAAAGAGATATGGAGAGAACATTAACGAGAGAGAGAGAGAGAGATAGAAATAGAGAGAAAAAAGATAGGTAAAGGAAACAAGCATTGCGTCGTCTAGCGACCAGATACCGCACCACCTGGCCAAGCTGCGCATGCGCAGTAGCTAAGCCACGCCCACCGACGGAGACATCGTGCGCAACCTCCGCTCTATAATGCATACTATTGCATAGAGCTGCGTACTCCCGAGGAGGAAGCCGCGCGGTCGAAGCCAGACGTGTCGGTCGACGGGGAGTACGAGCGGCGATGGCTTCGCTGTGCCAAGCTTTGCGCGACTTAGTGCAAACTGCCCGCAATTTTTTTTTAACACGGTCGCGCTGAACAGCCCGTGTCGCAGAAAGTGCTGTGTCGGCGTCGGCGTTGTCCGTGAGCAAAAAAAAAATGCCTATGGATGCACAAAATACACAAAAAGGATTCGAGGCAGAACCGAATCCAAGCATTCCACGCGGCAGTCAAGTACTTCACTACAGAGCCGCGCCAGTGCTTGAAACTGCTTCGTAAATGGATCCTACAGAGGCGTCATGTCGGACACGGAGTCACGTGAACCGATGCAATATTGCGTGGCAGAAGCGCAGAATCTCACCAGGCGTCACGCCATGTGAACTGCGCAACCAGTGTGTGGCTCAAAGCACCCTACACATTACAAAAGGCTCAGCCATAATCGGTTATCATCGTCCTCATCAGTGTGCAACTACGTGAGTGCGCTTATGGCCTTGCAGACGTGTCGTGGGTGCTTGCTTGGCAAGTGCAGCAGGCACCATAGCAAAGTCTACAACGGCCAGTTGCACTGACGTCCCACCGAGAAGCGTAGTGTGGGAAGCCATCGTGAAAGCGACACGAACAGGACCCGCTCTCAAAGGCGAAGCCGCCCTCTTTCAGTTCTTTTTACCTCACGTTCTCACTATTATGAGCTAAACAGGAGAAAATCGCTCCGTTTATTCGGATCCTTAGCGCGGCAGTGTGTTGGTTCGCGAACTTGGAAAACAACTTAGCGCCAGCGGGCATCGACGCCGTAAGGAAGACGTTAAAAACACAATGAGCTAGCAGTCTATTCCCAGCGAAATTCTCTTTCTGTACACCATGCATAGTAGCAGCACACCTCATCAATATGCCAAAGTGCTCTTTCCAAAAAGACCGTTTCCACAAGGTCGATAGATGACACTCAGAAGCGCGCTCGCTCGTAAACGTCAAGCCCATGGCGGCGTCGTGAATGAGAGAACGTGAAGGGTGATGGTTGCTGTCGGACGGCGGGGCAGTACCGCACGTTTACGGTGGGTGAGGAGCTTTTCTGTGAAACTTAGTTGCATAGTCTATGTATTCTGGACTATAGTTCCACGATATATACAGAGTGGGGTTGTGTAAATCACTGCTCCTGGCTCCACATTTGCAAAAGCTCCGCGACACCATATAGGAAGCCTTCATTTCCCACAGCGCACCGGAGGCCCGTAATCTCAATACTGCAGAAAGTTTTATGTGTTCTTGGTACGGCCGCATGATTCCATTAAATTTCTCCTCGACCGATCGGCACCGTTATTGCATCCGAGCGCCGATTATTGGCCCAACGTGTCCCTGACCTCCTGTCAGAAGAAGCGCGCGAGAGACGCCACTCTATACGCGGCGTCGTACTTTGCGGGGATATCACTGGATGCAAAAGAAAGAGCAGATGCTAATCGCCCTGCGCTTTCAGCTATCGATTCACGCCCGCTTCGAATGTCTCCAGCCCAGTCTTTCTTTTTACCGTTACTGCTAGCCCCGGCGTGGAGGACAAGTGTCGTTCAAGGAAAATTTACTCTGCAAGCGAGTCGCTAATCCTCTTCACATGTATAGTGCGCTGCCGAACAGCTCATTTCAGGAGTGTGTTCGCTGCCATGTCTTTGTGACGAGCAAAACAAAAAAAAGTGCCACTCTTTCCCCGATTCGGAAAGATTTTCTCCTAATGGAAGAAACTTCTCCGACACCTGACGACCAAAAGAGCCTCCCAGTGTCTATCTTTAAGGCCTTAAGTTGACTCCTCGTATAGTGTCCTTGTATTAAAGACGAGCGGTGAGCACACTGAAGCAAAACACTCCCTGCACTGCTCCGCTTGACAGGTGAACAAGGGCAGACGCTTGGACGAGCTGGTCTTGGTTCTTGACAGCGCGCGAACGTTATGAAATAAGAAGAGTAGAAAAACTTGGAGGACGCTTGAGTTTGGCCTACAAGAGTAGAACGCGACAGCTTAATCGGGCCCCGTGCACATCGTCTTCTCAATCGCTAGCCTGGCTTCGGTTCTCGGTGCATGCCTCAACCGTGCCGTAAGGAGACGAACGACTGTGCGCGTAGCATTGGCCGTTTCAAGCTATCCTAGAATGCCTACTGCAAGTATACAGTCGTTAAGTGCCCGCTACGCCATAATTCTTCCTTTTGCGAATCAGCGAAGGGCCCACTACGCGTCCGTAAGGCAAGACGCGATCCTACGCAGCTGGCATCATCACCATCTTTTGCTGATGATGATGATTAAATATGTCTGAGCGCTTTGTAATGGGTTGGTCTTTAAAACACTCACTCGTTGCGCAATTCGCATGTTTTGACGGTTGGCGCGGTTCTATGTTTCTGCCACGCAATATTACATGCGTTAAGGAGACTCCTTCCACTGCATGACATTCCTGTAGTGGTTTTTTTCCGAAGCAGTTTCAAAATATAGCGTGGCTCTGCGGTAGAACACCTGCTTGCCACGCAGACGGCCTGGTTGGATTCTCACTCGAACCCGAAGGTTTTTATTATTTATTTTATTTGCATCTTTCTCGATTTTTCGGTCACGGACAAGATGATGTTTTTCGTTCACAACCAACACGCCTACGTCGGAATTTCTGCGAAACGAGCTCTTTAACGCCATCGCGCTACAAGAGCGCTCACTATAATCTTCATTTTGCAAGGCAGTAAAATATATATGTGCTTATGATACTAACTACGACATCATTGGCACAATGGGCCCACCGCTCTTTTTCTATTCCGTCCTTTTTGCCTATATTCGCGTTTTTTTTTTCGCCGTCATTATTTAGGTGAAATTGTAGCATTGGAAGTCATCCTTGCGTGTAACGATTGGGATTGCTCGAGCGCTAAATTGGCTGCATAGGCCAACAAGGCCCGCGTGCGTATATTCGCAAGCAAATAGGCGGCATTGCCTGGTGCTTTTCACTCATCAGCAAAGCAGTGTCCTCGTGTCGTACGATGACAGAAATGTTCAAACCTGCGGCCGCGCAGTTCTTGCCTTTTTTCTACGTGTGTTACGAAAGGCAACAAGGAGAGCCCTTTAGACTTATACGAACTGCGTGGTACGTTCATCCACCAGCAACTTTCTGCGGAAAGCGTGCACGAGAGACGTTCGTTGTGTATCGCAGTAACGCATGCGAGATAAAGCGTACGCTTTTTTCGGGATCTGCTCCGGCAGCGTCCGTTTCGCGATGATTCGGCCGCCTCCTTGGCACGACGCCGAGAGAGTGGCGCTCTCCACCGGCGATTCGGTGGGCCCACCGCGGCAGATAAGTGAAAGTCACTTCCTCGGATAACGCGTTAAAATATCCTTTTCGGCTTCCGAAACACGCGCGAAGGACACCGTGTCATTTCGCATCTATCTCCCTTGGCTGCGTGCCCGTCCATTATCCGAGAAAAGGCCAACGGACACACGACGACGCTTCGCCTGCTTTATTACACGCCGCCAGTGTTGCGCGAGCTGTTATCGCGCTCGCTGCCGCGAAACGAATGAGGACGACTGCATGCAAGGACGCTCTCTTTCCGTTATTTCACGAGACCCTGGAAAAGTGCACCCGGTTGTGTCCGCCACTCGGCACGAGCAGAATTTAGAAACTTGCCTTAAACGACAGAACAGTAGAGACAGCGTTATAACTAGAGGGCGGCCCCCTCTAGTTATCTGAGAGGGGGGGGGGGCTGCGACGAACCTTCGCCCCCCCCCCTGAAGGGGAACCCTGCGCACGCCTATGGCCGTAACCGTGGTGCAGTTTACTCAGTCGGACCTGAGTCAGCTGACCCGTCTTTGTTTAAAGGTATGAGCAGACTTGGCGCCTTCCTTAGATAATTCCGCCTCACCGCTTTATATGTCCCGAACTTCACGGTGTCATTATTGTGAATGTATAGTTTAACGGTATAAGGGATCTCAAAAGTCGCGTCCTTTTTTTTTTTTTTTTTTTGAAGACCCGTACTTTATGAACCCGTTATACAATATAGCCTGTGCGACTCGAGTTATCGTAACGTTATTGTAACGTCGTTGAGGAGGGAAAGAACCATGACGAGCTTTTTTTTCGTATACAGGGTGTTTCTTTTAGACAATAAATTTTTTATAAAAATCCTATGAAAGTAAGGCTCTTGTCGATTTCGCACACGCACTCCACGTCGAGGCGGAAAACCTTTGCCGCAGTTAAAGTGACACTGTTGCCGCCAATTAACAAAAACTCGTTAATTAACTTTTTTAATTATTGACTCGAGGGCAGGTGTTTATATTACAAAATTGTAGTGCGTGCCAAATTAAGGCATACCTATTTTTTTACAAATCACAAAAGTTGCACGTAGTTCGAGATATTCTTCATCGAATGTCAAGGGTGAAATCGAAATTGATCGCGCAAAGCGCGCACGAAGCGCCACCATTCTGCTACGTCAGGCCGGAACTACCCGTCACAAGGGAGCGACTAAACTTGAATGAAGGCGCGCCGCGGCCGTACGTCTTCGTGCAACGCTGCAAGTCATCTCACTTGTGCCCGCGTATCGCCTTACTTTGGCGCGCAGTGTTTGGTGCTTATCCGTTTCTTTCGAACTGTGCACAAGAGAACCGCAATATCAACCTTTTCTTTGTCTGGGAAGCGTAAAACTTAGGGGCTGCCACTTCAGTGCTTCTTCTTGCAGACACGCGAAATATTGATTCGCGCCTCTTTAGAAAAAAACACATAAGCACCACCCATCGCACGAAAACATTAGGCTGTCTACTTGTGTATTTCAGAATGCCTGCCGATTTTTCTGACCAAATTCTGCTTCTGCGCGCCTTCATTCGAATTTTGTCACTTCCCTGTCACGTGTCGTCCGGGTGTTCCACCGCACTTTGTGCGCTCCTGGCGCCATCAGTTTCGATTTCGTCCTTGAAAATCGATCATGAGAATAATAATAATATCTGGGGTTTAACGTCCCAAAACCACGATATGATTATGAGAGACGCCGTAGGAGAGGGCTCCGGAAATGCCGACCATCTGTTGTTCTTTAAAGTGCACCTAAATCTAAGTACACGGGCCTCAAACATTTTCGCCTCCATCGAAAATGCAGCCGCCGCGGCCGGGATTCGATCCCGCGACCTTCGGGAAATTCGATCATGAATATATCGAACTAGTGCGACTTTCGTGATTTCTAAAGAATGGGTGTGTCATAAATTGGCACGCACTAGAACTTTCTAATATAAACATCTGCCTTCAAGTCAATAATTAAAAGTTAGTTAACGAGCTCTTGTTAATTAGTGGCAACAGTGTCATTTCAACTGCGGCAAAGTTTTTCCGCCTCGACATAGAGTTCATGTGCGAAAACGGCGAGAGCCTTACTGTCATAAGAGTTTTACAAAAAATCTGTATTGACTCAGATAAAGAAAGACACCTAGTATAGTGCTGTCACAATGAACCCTGCTCTGACTGAGTGGCAAGAAAGTAGCATGCGCATCCCGTGGTGAGAGCCCATTCGTCTTTCTCGTGTATTTCTGACTAAGCTTCACTTTTGTTACGTGACGCCTGCTCCTAGTTTCCTTCTATTCTTTCTTTCCCTATGTTTGGTGCTTACGTTCAGCGCGATCGACAGGAAATACGGACCTCAACGGTGTCACCGTTGGACGTACGCATCTGTATACATACGGCCTTTTCCGACGGACGAAGAATTGCGCGTATTATTGTCCGACAAAGAAGGTTTGTGCTGCAAACACTTGTGCGAACACGCACGTTTTCATTCCTGTGGCGCCTTCAGGCATGTCGCATTCTTGGTCGGACGTAGACAGTTATGGAGGCACAGCAGCCACCACAGCACGTTGCAAGCCTATTTCTAAGGAACGTTAGTATTTGCAGCGCAATTTCTGATGAAGGGTGGCCACTAATTGCGCAACACTTGTTTTACAGATTGGCACGCACGAGGAAGCGGCCCCCCGGCAGCCATGACGACCGGGCTCCTGGAGAAGAAGGGCTCGGCGCCCGGCCAACAACAACAACAGGCGACGGGCCAACCACCAGCAAATCCCTACCAGGACACCTTCCGCAGTTGGGTGGTGGGCGTTGCATGTGCCTGGAACTTCTTCTGGCTCACGCTGGTGAACCGCTCTAGTGGCATCCTGTTCGTGGCCATCCTGGACGTGTTCAACGTGAGCCGCCAGGAGGCCGCCTGGTCTTTCAGCCTCATGGACACGCTGGCCAGCTTCACTAGTGAGCATCTATGGCGTCGTGATAAAGACATTACCACTCCCTTTATTAAATCACGTCACTCATTAAATTACATTCTCCCCCCTTCTAACCCGAAGCGCAGCCTACTGGGCGCAGCGCTGGTTAAGCTGCCCGTCTTTCTTTTATTTATTCTCCCTCCTGCACCCCACCAGTTGTATTACCCCCGGGATCGTTACTGTTAGCACGGTTCGGCGCGGGCCGCGCCGCAGTGCTTGAGAAACTTCGCGATTGTTTCAGACTGTTCTGTTAAGATTGCGCCCAGGACGCGAGTAGTCGAGGTGATTCTGGAGCTAACGCGACGACCAGCGATAGCGCTGGATGGTTCTATCAGGCATGTATAAAAGCCGATTCGTTTCACGGGCGATCAGTTTAATCGAAGACCAACGATTGTTTTCGCTGCTATCGTTGCACTGTGAGTGTTAACACTTATTGTTATACTTTATAGGTTCGCCCAATAAACAGTTTAATCTTTACCGGCCTGTGTTCTGCGTACTTCACCGCCGCAATCACGTGACAATACGCCCAAGACTGCCGACCGAAAATACATAGAATTTATTGGAGCTCAGCAAAGCTTCAACTTGGGCTGCAGCATTCTAATGTTGTTACGCTAAGAAAAATGCACAAAGGACTAACGAAAAAAAGGGACAGGACAAGTGGTGCGCAATACTTTCAACTGTTGATACCTTCGACGTGCTTTTGCGAAAGTTGAAAGTTTGCGCACCATCCTTGTCATGTTAGTCCGTCGTTGGATGCTGCGCTACGCAGTGCGGATGTGAAAACACAACTATGGGCAATCCAACGGGCCCACGACGTGGCGGATAGGCGAGGCCTGCTTGTGCCGACGTGGGAGCGGCCCGCTACGTCCTAGTTCACGCCCCGACGGACCTGAATAAGGTTTCTTCCATTCCATTCGTGCATTTTCTCAGCGCAACAACATTGGAATTATTGGATCTGTTATCTGGATTTGTTTCCTAAGATTGTGTTCTTAGAAACTGAAACAAATTATGACTTTTGTTTTAGAAAAATATTCCTAGTAGCGCAATTGCAAAGCTGTATCATTAATGAGCGTTCGTAATTTTACCATTTTTGTTGTTGGTCACATTAAGAGGCGCCGTATACTCATATCCTTTGCTCATATCCTTGACTCAACACTAGCCACTAAGACTATGCGATCAATAAAAATGCCTGCAAACTTTTATACGACTGCCAACGAATCAGAACTTGACTGGCTAGAATCGATTCGTTCTTTAACTCCGACTGATATCGGTGTGACTACTCTGAGCTTATTTTCATGCCACGCACGTATTATGTATGTTATTGTGCATCATGAAGCCCTTCTAACGTACTGTAAATATAGTTGCAACGTATACTACTGCTGCCAATTTCACCAAGAGTGATTGGCGAACTAGTTGGTTGTACGTGATCAGCCGATCTTGTCAGCGCCTGTGTTGTGTGTATCATTGTTTCTTAAATCTTGCGCTGCTGTTCTCAAGAGCTTGAAAAACGTTGCCAAAAGTGTTCCGCTTCATGCTGCCAATGAATAGTGAAAACATTGTCCTTCGCAGTCATCGTGTGCAGCGTGGTGTACAAGGTGGTGGACACGCGAGAGCTGTCTATCATCGGATCGCTCACAGTGTCCGGAGCCTGCATGCTCTGCTTCCTGGCCTTTCGGGTCCAGGTAATTACAGTCGTTCTGGGAACCATCATAGGTTTGTCACACTCTCACTTCTTCTTCTTCTTTGTGTCTGTTTCGATCATTTTCCTCGTCACGCAAGCATCATTTGAAAGGCCGCTGAAAAAGGAACACTGAAAAGCGTGCATGTGCGCCGCTTTAAGAATGCTTATGACGAACATAGTCTCGTCAACGTTTCTCGTATCCCATGCGTATTGAACACTTCACACAGAAGGAGGAAGACGAACAACACGCGGAGGGTTGTCGAGGGCTTTCGCGAACGTCGGGCGTGTCGACGAGCGACCTGCTCACGTGGTTGGCCCCGTGCGAGATCGTTAGGGCCCGTAAGCGTTCACTGACATCTCGCACAGATCTGATGTACAGGTTGTCGTCGAGCGGATATATCATCTCAGCTTGGCTCACCTGACGAATCAAAAAAGCAACGGCAGGTTTGGCACAACGAACCTTTCGACTCAACATGACTGTACATTCGTAAGAGCATCCTTTGTAAATCTAAGGAAGGAAGGAAGGAAGAAACAAGCGGAAAGACAGGGAGGTTAGCCAGTTCTTAGACCGGCTGGCTACCCTGTGCTGGGGGAAGGGGTAAGGGGGATAAAAGATGATAGAAGAGAGATGTTAGAAAAAAGGAGAGCCAGAAAAGGAAAAAGAAAAAGAGATGGGAAAAGAAAAAGAAAAAAAAAAAGGAAACGAGAATATGTCACTTCTTAGAGTCTGTCTCTAAGACCAGTTGTCCGCAAGAAGCGCAATAATGCTTTTAAAGCCTTCTGTGCTGACGATGGACTCGGCCAGGGTCCCAAAACCCTTTGTTCCGACAAAGGGCGATTATCAAGTTTATCTAGCGCATTGGAAAGTTCTTGTCTTGGCGCACTGAAACGGGGACACTCACACAGAAGATGGGAGATCGTTTCTTCGCAGCTGCAGTAATTGCATGTGGAGTTGTTGGCCATTCCAATCAGACAGGAGTAGGCATTCGTGAAGGCCACGCCAAGCCACAGGCGGCACAGAAGCGTCTCCTCAGCTCGCGATATTCCTGACGGAAGACGGAGCTGGAGATTGGGATCCAAGCTGTGTAGACGAGCGTTGGTGAATTCAGCCGAGTTCCACTGGGCAAGTGTGAGTTCACGTGCCAGCGAACGAAGTCTTGTAGCTGCGTCGGTTCTGGAGAACGGTATATCTGCGTAGTGGTCACTGTCATGTGCAGATCGGGCGGCCTCATCCGCACGGTCGTTACCGTATATACCACAATGACCCGGTATCCACTGATACGCTATGTTGTGTTGTTTCTCGACTGCATGGTGGTGGAGAAGCCTTATAGCAGCGACTAACTGCTCATTAGGTCCATAACGAAATGGCGACATAAGACATTGAAAAGCTGCCTTGGAGTCAGAGAAGATGGACCAAGCTTGCGAAGGTTCTTCAATTACAAATTCTAGTGCTGCACGGATGGCGGCGAGTTCTGCGGTCGTTGATGATGTCAAATGCGTTGTTTTGAATTTTATGGTGATTGACTTCGCGGGAATAAATACTGCCCCTGCTGAGCTTTCAGAAGAGACAGAACCGTCCGTGTAAATGTGAAGGCGTCCGCTGTGTTTCTCGTGCAGGTACAGTAGTGTGGCTTGTTGTAGGGCTAAATATGACGACTGTTTCTTCTTTTGGATTCCGGGAATGGTGAGTAGGGCTTCGAGTGGGTGTAGACACCACAATGGTAACGGTGGTCTTTCTGCATGCTTGAAGGTCGAGGGAATCACTGTTCGATGTGATGCTACAGTACCGCTGAACGCAGAGTGCGGCCTAGATGTAGGAAGTGAGGCGAGGTGGTGCGACGGAATCCGAGCAAAATGTCTGATGTGCATTCTCAAAGCATCGACGCGTATGTATGTAGTGATTGGATGGTCACGCGCGATGACGACAGTCGCTGCTGTAGATGTGCATCTCGGAAGGCCAAGGCATATTTTCAGTGCTTGAGCTTGAAGCGACTGGAGGACACGTACGTTCGTTCTTCGGGTTTTACAAAGCACAGGTAGGCTGTAGCGCATGAAACCGAGGAACAGAACGGTGTAAAGTTGAAGCATCGCTCGCACAGATGCACCCCACGATTTTCCAGCAAGAAACCTTAAGACGTGGGTGATCATAGTCAGTTTCTTCTTCATGTAGGCGATGTGAGGGCTCCAGGACAGGTCGCGATCGATTATGACCCCCAGAAAGCGGTGGGTCTTCTCATAAGTGATAGCATGGCCGTTGATTTTAATTACATACGGGCCCATCGCCTTGCGCGTGAAGGCAACAAGTGAGCACTTTTCTGATGACAGCTCCAGCCCCCGTCCTTGAAGGTACTTTGTCGTCAGTGTAGCCGCTCTCTGAAGCCTGGCACGTACGTGAAGACGCGTCACCCCCGAAGCCCAGATGCAGATGTCATCGGCATATATTGATAGATGAACAGACCGTGGAAGGCCGTGGAATCTAAGTATCCTATTCCGATCTTCAGCTAAACGGAACGTCAGCAAAATAGTGATCGCGGAATGTGCCTATCGCACCGTAGTTTCGACAACATTGTGCTACACTAATCGTCAGACGAAATAAATACACGCTTAGTCATTAATAAAAAAATGCGATATATCGCATCGGTGAACGTTAGCCAAGACTTCCGTTCCTCGGCAGTCACTCAGATAGCACAAGCCTTACGTGTCAACGAGTCCAAGAGACCATTAACAAAAGGAAAGCACATGGAACATTATTTGTTGTTTGTAACTATAGTGTAGCAATTATGACGTAAATTGAAATGAATTAAAATGAACGAAAGAAATGCCCTTTTCGTCGGGCATTTCTTTCGTGGCCCGAACCCACAACCTTCAGAACTACGCTTCCGATGCTATGCCAACTGGGTCCACTTCAATAGGTGCGTGCACATGTAAATCCTCGGAGTGTTAGCCAGCGCCAATCGTAGCCAAGGCGGCGAGTGTGGAACACGCTTTTTGCCAGAGTGCGTCACGTGGTTTTCTGCACGAGGTGGCAGCTGACCAATAAACTCTCGCACGCAACTAAAGGGCATCAAGTCTGCCGGGACGAGGACCTCGCTATCGAAAAAACGAAAGAAGTTCGGGGGGCTCGTTTTTTTTTTTTTTTGTTAGACACAACCATAGGCGTACGCAGGGTTCCCCATCAGGGGGGGGGGGGAGGTTTATCGCAGCCCCCCCCCCTCCTACTAAGTCAATGTACTAGACAGATTTTTAGCTGTGCCGTTGTATCGAACCGTCGCTGCCATCGCAAATATGCCTTCGTTACTTCCAGTTTACGTACTTGCGTGGTAGCACACAAATTGCATAGAAGCACCCTGCCTCGTGCATGGTTCAGAATTAGCGGCGCACCCTTGTGAGGATTGCCACGGCAGTTTTGTTTCTGTTGCGACGACATTCCGCGCCTGCGTCTACCGTTCTCAGCGAGTGTAGATTGTTAATACAGTGCACGGCGAGGCAATGTACACAGGCGTCCACTGTTAAAGGGAACATCGGAGCGTGTGGCGGCAGCTCGGCGCCACCGCCGGCCAGCGGCTGCAACGAGTTTCGCGCAGGCGCAGTGCGCGCTGTGAGTCGTGCTCTTTCGTCGTCTGCTTCCGCGCTGCGAATCGTCGCGAAGCGAACCGCTGACGCGACGAAAGAGCACCGGGCACGGTGCTCACTGTGCCTGCGCGAAACTCGTTGCAGCCGCTGGCCGGCGGTGGCGCCGAGCTGCCGCCACACGCTCCGATGTTCCCTTTAACAGTGGACGCCTGTGTACGTGAGGTGTAAAACCATCAAGACGTTGACTGCGGAGCGCCATGCCTAAAGCGACTGGTGTCAGACATGTGGCCACTTGTTTGCTCTTGATTTTCGTCAATTAGTCATAATGAAATGGCGGTTGTGGTGGTGAAAATATATTGACAGCTGATTGTACACAAGTGCTGTGGGCAGTGTCCGTAGTTTCCGTTAGCGAAAGCGGCTGCGCGGGCTTCTCCGGCTCCCGAAATCAGAGCAGGATAACTCTGAATTTTGGCCGACTTTCAGGGACTTTCCCTGGCAGTCCCATATCATGTGGTGAAAGTCCGCTGTTTCCCCACAACACGTGCTCAAGCAGCCTATAGGTGTGTCGGGTCCTTGAGGGAAAATTTCTGCTCATGCCTTCAATTGTTGGTCTTTCACTGACTCTAATTTGCAAGTGAGGGCACTTACTCTTACCACTCATATGTCATTTCTGTGGGCTTTCTTGCACGTTTGTTTCGTTTGGCGCCATTTGAGCAAATTACGATTAGCACCACACCGAGTTCTCTTGAGCCAAAGGGCAGTTGAATTTAGGTCCGGCTGTAAATGCATGGAGTCATAAACGATAACTGCGTCGCGTCGCATGTTGCATGTGGTTATAATGGTCATAATGAAATGCATTATTATAATAGCAGGTGAGTGTACGAGACCAGTTCCAAGTCCAGTTATTTGCCTCAAAGAACACGGGCCATGCATAGCACTGCAGCTGCGCCTCGCTCTTGCGCAGGCATTGGGCAGGGCATGATGTACTTCTGCAACACGATCGTGATCAACCAGTACTTCAAGCGGCACCGGGCGTCGGGCAACGGCATCTACTTCGCCGGCGGCACGCTCAGCTCGTTCTTCTTCCCGCCCATGCTGTTCAGCATTATCAACACGTACGGCCTGCGCACCACGCTCCTCTTTCTGGGCGCCATCTCACTGAACGCCATCCCGGGCTCGATGCTGCTCGAGTCGCCGTTCAACCGCATGCGCCGCATCGACCGCCACAAGAAGTTGCGGCTCGTCGCCGTCGACAACGAGTGCACGCCCGAGAAGATGAAGCTGCCCGTGGAACGCACCACGGGCCACAGCAACGTCGAGGAGAAGCTCGAGCGCTGGTTCCGCAGTCAGCTGGCCGTGTTCTCCTTCTTGCGGCGGCCCATCTTCTACGTCATCGTGTTCACGGGCATCACGTTCTCCTTCTCGTTCGTCGTGTTTCCGGTGACTATTGTAGACTTCGCCATCAGCCGCGGCGTGGCCAGGAACCGTGCCGCACTGCTGCTCACCAGCTTCTCAACGGGCGACTTGGTGGGCCGCTTGTTCAGCGGCGTGCTCACCGACCGCAAGCTGCTGCGCAAGGACCACATGATGGTGCTCACATACGCCGTGTGGAGCGCCGCCTTCTTCGCGCTGCCCGTGTGCGACACCTACGAGCTCACCTTCGCCGTCACCGTGGCGCTGGGCATGGCCGTCGGCAGCGGAGGCATCTTCAACACGGTGCTGCTGGCCGACTACCTGGGCGTGCGGGTCATGCCAACCACGTTCGCCATGTACCGCATGGTGCTGGGCATCATTTCTCTTATCCGGCCTTTCTTCATCGGTGAGTGTCCGGGCACTGCACATGTCCGTGAAATCGAAAAACCTATGCGTTGTATGGCATCGGCACGCGCTCGCGATAAAAAAGTTCGTGTAGACGGTGGGGTGAAAATTGACGGTATTCCTCCAAAGAATCGGCCAACGCTCATTTTTGGTGGCCTCGCAAAAGCAGGCACATTCGGCACGACAGTGCACACAAGTCCTACAGTTTCCAGATGTATGGGCGCTGCTTCTCTCCACCTTGGCATCGAGAGCATGACAGTGTGAGACGCGTGCGCATGTTACCACAAACAGTATTATATAACGGTTGGTTTGCAGCACTTGCAGTAGCTACGCTTATGTTCCACAACTTATGTTCCACAGTTTAGCCCTGTAAAGATCATTGTCTGATTGAATACCCGAATCGCAAATGAGATTTTCATAATAATAACTGCTGGGATTTTACTTCCCAAAACCGCGATATGATTATAAGACACGCCGTAGTGAAGGACTCCGGATTAACTTTGACCACCTCACGTTCATTAACGTGCACGTAAATCTGTGCATGGAAGTTCCTTGCATTTCGCCCACGGTTCGTAATGCGTCCGCCATGGCTGGGAATCGAACTCCCGCCCTCGAGAAGATTTTAATGCGCTTGTTCAAACACTCCATCCATCTTCGGGGATACTTGTATCAGAAGCTTTCCAATGAAAGTTGGGTCATTGTGTCGGTAGTCCACAGTTTAGCAATGGATGGAACATCTATGCTGACAAAACCGTATCGGCCAGGCGTGAACTACGGGCCACTGGATCTGAAAATGTACGTGCCGTGTTTACAGTTACGTTCTAAAAGTTTATAAACAGGTTCTGCCCTCTTTAGCTCCTGTTTAGGTGCTACGGACGCTGTTAAACTTCCTGGCGCACACACGCGCCTAGGCGATATATAAGGACCTTCGGATGCATACCGGATGCATATTTCAGCATGGTTTTGCGTAATAAATTTTTCAGTTGGCAGAAAGGCTGCCCACGTGAGCGCTTTGTCCGATAAATTCATCGTTAAATCCTCGATAGCCTTGCTTGACAAAGAGCTTAGTTATCTCAGCTTGCGAAGACAGTTATCGCCTTGTTAGTTTTACCTTTTATTTTCTAACCGGACCCTCCTGTACACGTGATGTGTAAATGTTTCACTTGGCAGCAGCGCTCGTCCCGTGTTCTTCTTCCTTTCATCTCTCGTGTTTTCGCGCTGGTCATTAAGTACGCAACCGTGACAACCAGCCCAGTTTGCAAAATGATCTGCCGCACGGACGTAAAACAGCGCTGGCGCCGCGACGTTGTGCTTGGTGATGGCGGAAGCAAAACCCGAAGACAGAAACTGGCATCACGTGCATGTTTCACACGTGTACAAAATCGTGTCCCTGAAGGCCGTTTCACGCTGGTATACGTGGGACCTGAGGGTGCTAATCAAACTGTGTAGTTTGCTGCTAAGTGCATAAAAAAAAAAAGGCACATGCAGTTTCGCCGCAAGGGCGAAGCAATGAATGCGATAGCAAGAAAAGCGGCCCGTGATGGACGCGCTGCTACGCTGCATAAACATCTGCCCCCCGGCAGCAACTATACTCGCGGAAAACTTTTCTTGGCAGTGAAGCGAAGGCTACAGAGCCACAATGCACGTATCTTACCGCTAATGAATGTAGTCCCACAATTGCGTCCGTATTTTCTGCGTGAGATATTCTACATTTCCTACATGTAGCTTTTTGAGACGGAACGCAGCGCTCACAAGCGAAACATATGTATTTCTTTTACTTTATACGTTGTCACTTTGCGTTTTTGCGTGCGTGAAAAGTCGTGCCTTTTACCCGTACCTTGGACGCTAAGCAGCGTTTGCGTCGAAATGCAACGCTAGCCATCACTTTCCACGGCGTTACGACAGCGCGCCAAACCGGACTACTTCGCGTAGCAGTACATGTGCAGACGCTCCACCCCGTAGCTTTCCCTTCATTGCCAAGAAAAGTTGTCCGCGAGTGTACCGCGCGAGAAGACAGCGGATGGGCAAGGTTCTCCCTGCGCAAATATTAGAAGACGCAAACGAGCTGGCCGACGACCTTTAAATGCGCCTGTTTAGGGAGCTTCATGTGAGCGCCGCCGTGCCTCCGTCGGAGGCACGGAGGCGCGTACATGAAGGCTCCCTACGCCCGTTGCGCTCCTCGCGCCATCTCGCTGGTAATGAAGAAACGCTTATAAGCGCCTGCCGTCTCTGAGTCCTGCCAGCGGTAAAGGATCTGCTCTTTGTGGCGTAATGGCTAGCGCCACGCGCCGCGGAGCGAGAGATTGCTGGTTCAATTCCGCGTTTCGGAAGCATTATTCTGAATTATTTTAAATGCGAATGCATTCCTTAGTCGGGCTATGTAAGGCATCCGGCGTTGTCCGCGCGCCTCTCCGCTCTCACTCTCTCTCCCATAGCAACAGCTGCGGGCGCGCGCGCTTATCCTCGCCCCTAGTAACCGGAGCAGGTGGTGCGGGCGGAGTAGCGGAGAGTGAGTGGGGAGGAGGAGCGCGCTCTGGCGTGTGAGGGTGCTCGCATCGTGGGAGCTCGGCGGAGCTCCCGCGTGTGTGGAGAGAGTGTAGGAGAGGGTAGGTCAGTGCTTCGCCGCTCCTTCTCTCGCCGTTCGCTCTTTCTCCTCCCTGCGCCACCGCCTCAATGCAGTGCGTTTGAAACGCGTTTGTAGCGTTTGTGCTGCCTTGGCACAGCCTGAAAACAGCGGGTTCTAAACGCGTTTGTGCTGCATTGAAGGCGGCGGTGGCAACATCCCTGAGGTGATTACGAACGCACGTAGGAAGCGTTCGTTGAAAGAGGCGCCCAAAAGAGAGACACTTGAGCGCGTCGATGTGTCCAGCTTTACGCCATTCCCTTCGGGGAGGTGGGGGCATGTTTTATTTGGGACTCTAAATATATATATATATATATATATATATATATATATATATATATATATATATATATATATATATATATATATATATATACGGTGCATGATGACGGGACGGCAAAAACCAGCCGAGACTGTCCATATAATTGCTATCGCAATAAAATATATTATCCGAAATTCCAGGGGCCCTCCCCCCCCACCTCCCCTTTCGGACGCCCATGGCCTCAATAGTGCCACGTCCCTCCGGGGCCGCTGCTGTCAAGGCACCCTATCGTAGCTGCGACAGCCGCCTGTGTTCGCTGAATGGGTGTGCAGGACGATGATGGACGCCGCCGAAAGTCTGCAGCCAGTGAAGTTCGCTCCATGTGGGTGGGCCTAGTTTGGAACGCGTATGTCTACCGTGAACGCAGGCGCGTACATGGTAGTCATGCTCAACTCACGAATGGCAACTTGCCGCTGTCATTAAAGCAAAAGGTGCAGTCTCGTCTCACGACACTATAGTTGTGAATATTTTCCTCTTGACGGTGTAGACCTGCAATTCTTCCGGACGTCCCTCACCTCCCGTATATCTTCTTTCCTTACCCCACTGTAGGGTCGCAAACCAACTTCCGCTTAACATCTTTCCAATCTAATTTCTCACTCTGCCTTCAGCTGACATAAGTAGTCGTTTCTTACCCGCCACGGTGGTCTGGTGGTTATGGGGCTCGAGTGCTGACCCGAAGGTCGCGGGATCGACTCCCGGCAGCGGCGGCCGCATAGGCGAAAGTGCTTGAGGCCCGTGTACTTAGACTTAGGTGCACGTTAAAGAACCCTAGGTGGTCGAAATTTCCGGAGCCCTCCACTACGGCGTCTCACATAATGATATCGTGGTTTTGGGACGCCCCAAAACCACGAAAACTCAGCGAAAACACGGTGCACTTCTTGATCACAATATTTATTCCCATCAAAGGACAACTCAGATGCAATCTTATGAGTTTTCTTTTTTTTTTTTCTTTGCTGTCAAAGGACTTTTGAGGGGAAAAAAATCACAAACTTGGTAAACTGCACAAAATACTTGTATTTCAGGAATTTAATGCTGCAGACAAGTTAAACATAGGGTAATAAAACTTGGTACACATTGACATTGATACTCGCGCTTTTTTTTTTTAATAATGTTCGTGGCTTTCGCGGTTGCGGTTACAGTGCTTCAAAACTGTGCTGAAACGTATGTGGTTTCTCAAAAACGCCGATATTTGATAATGGTTTTCTCAAACAGGCCAGTTTTATTTTTTTGAAATCTCTGATTGAGGTCAAGGACGCGTCGTCTACCAATCTGAGTAAAAAAAAACGTTGCGTTATTTGAGTTTCTAACAAAATACAAGGCGTCAAATGTGAGCAACTCAGCCAAACGGCCGCGCCACTGATTATGTGTTGCAAATCGGATACAAGTTGTTCAACGTGACATGTGACATAATCACAAAGCAGTGTTGTAGGCGATACCGAAGAAAAGTAACTAAATACGTTATACGTTAAAAAAAAGGTAACGATTTGCCGTTGCTGCGACCGATAAAAAGTAATGCACGTTACTTCTTCCGTTACGCCATAGTAAAAAATTTTAATAAGAGCGTCATCTGTGCGGGAGCCCACGTTAACAATTTTATAAAGAAGATGTTAATATTTCACATAAAGGTTCTAGCCTAAAAACGATTTTGCCCAAAATACTGATTTAACGATAATACATAGCAGAAATGTGCTGGACGTTAGCAATATTGGCCTAATGTTGCTTCTAGAGTTTGTGGGGATCGAGAGCGTCCTCCTACTTGGCGCCTCGTTCCCCAGCTGCCGCGCGCGTGCCGGCCGCGTAGCCCGGGCGCACTTAGGCACCGGCAATCACCAAGATGGCGGCCAGGGCGCCTCTTTGTCTGGGCGAGCCAAGCGTCGGCTCCGTCCCGCGTTGGCATGTCCGGGCACGCTACGCTGGCGCGCTGCGCGGGCTACGTCAAAACGCAGCGCCATTCCCCATTGGGCCGCTGGTGACATCCTCCTCTCCTACGAGCTAAGATGCGCCCGACGATTCGCTCGTGGCGGCAGATGCTCTCAGGCCAGCAGTGTCCTAGTTGGCCACAACAGCAAAACCAAGCAAAAGCTGTTCCGGCCCGCAGTGACGTATACACAGCATGAAAGCAACTACAAGCGTTTTATTCATGATCGATTGCAAGTATATGTAGCTCTGGTTGACTGCCAGATAACAGAAACGTGTTATGTTGATAGGTCGGTTATTCCGGGAGCGCATGCGCGACCTGACGATACAGAATCTGGAACGACAGACTGAGCAGAAATTGCTGCATTTAATCTAACGCTGAGTAGGCAGTTAGCATGCATTCTTCTTTGCTGTCGGTAAGCGGTTCTGTTGCAGTGTCGAGTCTACAAGATCATTCAGGACAGTGCAGTGGATAACTTTCAATGCGGCATGGCCTCGAAGCATTGAAGTCGGTTGCTGTCTGTGCAGGTTACTTCCGGGACCGGATAGGCACCTACGATGGCCTCTATTTCCTGCTGGGAGCCTACAGCTTTCTCATCACCCTCATTTGGATCGTCATTTCCATAGTGCAGTACAGCAGAGGAACCAAGAAGTACAACCTCAAGTGAAGCTGGCCAACCTGCATCGTCGTTCTGAACTGTCTTCATAGTCATCTCACTGCCAACCATTTTGTGCATATTGCTCACTGCATACGAAGAAACATGACTCCCTGTGAAAGCCATTCATGTTGTTCTCGTCGCTTATAAGTACGGCCTACCTCAAAAGGCTCAAAAACACGGCATCGGTTTGCTGCAGTCTCGTATTGCAACCTATAACCGGCCAGGACCGGCCAGAACTCGTGATAAGAAATGAAAAGACCGTGAAATATAGTGACAGATTCCAGCATCCTTTTCGCGTTGTGAGCAGGATTTATATTTTTAAATCGTGTTTAAAAGTAACAAATAACTAAAGTCACTGGAACGGGAAAAGTACCGCGTTCGTTTTCTCTTCGCCGCCGCGCCCTTTCGGCGGCTTCGCCACACAAATGGTCCAGCTCGCTCGCCTCGCTGGTGTCTCCCGGCCCCCGACGCACGGCGCCTTGAAGGGCGATTGTTTTCATAGCCCCGAAAAAGCGTGCAGGAACATTACGACATCCCGTATCGTTTTCACACTTCATCGCAAGCCTGTCGAGACATCGAAGAAGGCCTGGGTGCTGCGCTTTTGGGTGCAGCAACCGGCGAGAAACGGGCAAAGCCCTCTTTGCTATTCCCAGCGGGAAAAAGGATGCCAAGTGACGGGCTGAGTGGCTGCGCAGATTACGGCGTGAAAAATTTGTTCCCACGACTGATACTCGCCTTTGTGAGGCAAGCGTTTCATTGAGATTTCGCAAATGTTGTTTCGGAGAATGTTTGCGTCTCCGCTGCACTAGTGCAGCTTGTTTCGAGTGGTTGCCGCAGAAGGTTAATGCACAATAACATTGCCGGGCAGCTCTTAATTATGTTTGGCGTAAAATTGAAGCCTTTGTGCTCACATATAACGATCAGTGCGCCATGAAAACTGACTGCTACAGATTGGTATTGCATGACGTGACTGTATGACGACTATAAATAACAGTGTGTACCATGAAATTAATGGCACGCATGTCATGTAAGGTAGAGCACTGCACGGGCCGGATTTTACGGCCCGGGCCCGGCCCGGGCCCGCTTTATGAAGCCCGAGCCCAGCCCAGGCCCGTGGTTCCAAGCGCAGGCCCGGCCCGGGCCCGAGTGTACATGACCGAACCCAGCCCGAGCTCGGCCCGGGCCCGGGCGTACTTGACCGTATCTACAATAAACCGGTACGCCGCGCAGCCTAGCGGAAGAGCATTGAAGCTTAATTATGGAGTCGATCACTTTGCCGTACGTAGTCACGTAGTCTGCTGCTGTCATGCGGCATAATTAATCCTCAAAATTAGAGTATGTATATTATTATCAATTCCAGCTCTATTCTGTGCTGCTTACGAGGTAAAAGGAGTTGCAGGGCGAGAAGCGGCACTGCCTTCGCGGCGGCCAGTGGAACATGTCGAGCCGCGGCGCATGCGCGCGTAGTGCACGCATGCGCAGTTAACCGCCGCGCTCGAACACGAACTGTTCTCGCTCTCACTGTTTGCAGCACGTGTTGTCACGTGTGTATACGACTTCATATTCGCCGCAAATAGCAAAATTCTCATTACAAATGTTTCCTGGCGTTTTCCGTGTTACTATTCCGTGCTTAGACACTCTCACCGGTAAGCTTTCCGTTGCGCTAAAGAAAATAGGTACCATAAAAATTGGTTGTCGGTCCCCTGAAAGGTATGCCAAAGAAAAGCAATTAGCGAGTCAAGACCTCCTTGTAAACTTGCGCAGCAATGGCAATTAAAAGAAATAGCGCAGCTTGCACTAAGTCGCGCAAGGCTGGGTCGCAGCAGAGCTGTTGGGTATACCTATGGCTGGTCCTGGCTTGGCTAGGCTTTTACCCTCTCTCCTCTCTTCTTCCCACCCCTTGCTGTACTGTACTATATACTGCACTATACTGTACTACACTACATTGCTATACTGTATTACTATACTGTACTACACTGTACATGGCTATGCTTGCTCTCCTTTTCTTTATCTCTTTTGTCTGCTTCTTTCTATCTTTTTTTTCTATTTGTCTATTTTTTTCTCTGTCTTTCTATCTTTCTCTTTCTTTCTTTTTCTTTCTCTGTAGTCGTTATCTCGCCTTCTATCTTTTCTCTTTCTTCCCTGTCTTTCTATCTACTTCTCTGTTTCTCTTTCTTTATTTCTCTCTCTCCCTGCACTTGTTCTACCCTCCTCCTCACCCTTTCATCTCTCCTACTCAGCCTCACTTCCCTTTCCCACCCCCTTGCTACACTATACAGTGCAAGGATATCCTATGCTCTGCTGGCGTGCCTGGACAGCCGAGTGCTTACGACGCTCGCCTTCGGACCATGGGTACGCGGGTTCGAATCTCGCCTCACCAAAAATTTCTCTTTCTCTTTCTTTCTCTGTACTCGTTCTCTCGGCCATCAGGCCCCGCCACGGTGGTCTAGTGGTTATGGTGCTCAACTGCTGACCCGAAGGTCGCGGGATCGAATCCCGGCCGCGGCGGCTGCATTTTCGATAAAGGCGAAAATGTCTGAGGGCCGTGTACTTAGATTTAGGAGCACGTTAAAGAACCCCAAGTGGTCGAAATTTCCGGAGCCCTCCACTACGGCGTCTCTCATAATCATATCGTGGTTTTGCGACGTTAAACCCCAGATATTATTATCTCGGCCATCAGAGTTATTGCATACCACGCCGGACAAATCGGCGCACGTGTTCTGGCAGCGAGGCAGAAGAGGAAGGAGAGGACGAAGAGAGCGCGTTCCGGTTCATGGCGATGATAATTTTCTATCTACGACACACGGCAAACCTCGAGCATAACAGCTCTGCTGTAAGAGCTGTTCTTTTCCGCTGTGCGTTACTCGTGCAAACACATAATCAATGTAACATAAAGCTGATCTAGTTGGTAAGTATGTTCATTCTAAAGGACAGGGCTTGCTAACACGGGCACAAGAAAGACGTCAAGACACCACAAACGCCGGCCAAACAACTGCAAAGGCTCACAACGGCGGAAAAGAAAGAAGGCACAAAAACTTATCTGCGCATGCCCAGGCAATAGGCGAACCTATCAATCCGGCAGGCACGCATGGGGGTCCGCGTGAAATATAACTGTTAAGGCATTTGATTTCTTCTTTATGCAAGTTAATCGACGGTTGACTCACGTATGCGCTTACCACTATTATCGATATTCCATGCCTCAATCGTTAGACGCGTTTCTTCATTCCTGTGCCTGTACAAAATTGCGCATTCATCGAATTTTGGCATACACTAACGATACATTTGGCATACACTAACAGTAAATCACCAACGACGTGAGATCAGGCGCGTTTATACTAAAGGGTCGATGATAGTCATGGCGACTTGCAGCTCACTTTAATTTTACATGTACACTGTGAATTTTTTATTGTTTAATCACGCACAGGAGAAATCTCACACAGGCACTACATTGGAGGACAAAATCCAGTGCCTATATATACGTGGTGGTCAGTGAACGGTTGTGCAGCACGAGCAGTCGATTTTTTTCAATCAAGAAACTCGCTAGCAGACGCTGCCTACGTCGGCCTCGCGAGGCGAGAGGGGGGGGGGGACTAGAGCACGCATCTGCAACGCAGCGAGCGCCTCCGCGCCATCTAGGGATCTTTCTGAGAACTAGAGGTGGCTACGACAGCGCCATCTAGTGAACACTCCAAAAACTAGAGGTGGCTACCTGCTACTACTACTACATACTACAGAGGAGGGACAGACCCACACCCAAAGGAGCTTCGCGCCTAAAAAATTTGTGGCTACGCTACTTATGCCATGGGTTACAAGCGGCTAGTCGACGCCACCTGCGGCGTGCTGGACTTCAGCACACCAGTCCGCCTGACACACGGTCCGCGTCATAGGTCTCTTCTGGACTTTATGAAGGAAATGCAACTGCGCAATTTTGTACAAAACATATCGATGCCGTAGAGACAAACTAACGAGGAAAAAAATCTAAAATACAGACGACGATGAAGACATCGGCTCTCGGAGAAAATGGTGCTCTGCGTTGTCTAATATACACTGTGTAGCAGATAATTCGGGACAACCTACATTAGCTAAATTGGTGACACCCTTCTATTAGCATTGATTGCCTCATTAGTGATAATATTACGCAAATTACTAACTGCATAACTGCATGAGCTCGCACGTAAAATTGAGCTTACGTATTTGAAAATATTTTAGTTATTTCTTGCCGCGTTTCTAAATTTCTGGCGCAGGTCTACTGCACAGTTTGTTCGTTTACATCTCTGCGTAGAATTCATCTGCTCTCTTTGCTATATCCTCGAAATTGTTGATATTTGACAGCATGCACCTGTTCTTCAATAACAAAATTTTTCTAACACAGTGGCGTAAATTATGGGGGATCAGGGGGGTCCGGACCCCCTTGCGTTCAGTTTGGGGTGCACACCCAGTGCAAGTGTCCCTCCTTGATATTTAGCTTTCCAACACTGAGTCATATTTGAATTGATCGACAATTAAAAACTCCCAGGGTCCGTCATGCACACACCAAAGACGAGTGGAATGCGAAAGCGGTCTTCTTTTTCTTCTCAGTCGGCGCCGCTACCCTCCGAAAGCTTTCTGCACTTAATTTGGCTTTGCATTGTCTCCAGGATCGGAGGCACCTCACCTGGTTTTGCACTGCCTCCGTGATGGACCTACCGTTGACCAAGCTAAGATGCATGTGATGACGTCATCGTGTGACGTCACTCTGACGTCACAAATTTTGGCGATCTGGGACGTCATGATGACGTCTTGATGAGGCATCGAAGGCTTTCGCCTTAATATAGCGCACTCTCCGCAACACCAACCCTGAAATCTGAAGCCCTTCCAAAGAGCAGAAGCGAAGTACAAAAGCGAAAACTTCTTTCTGTTTCAAAAGGCACCGTAGAAGCTTTCTGAAATGTTCCAGGTTAACTTCTGACGTGCTGCAAATGTTTATTATGCCTGGCTCTGAAGTGCAAAGCAAATAAAGAATTCCCGATCCTCTACCGCTCTTTACTTATGTCGACGGTTTGGTGGAAGCCATGAAGTATGAATCCGATCGCTGGACTGTGGTTGTGTTGTTTTTAAACATAAACATGCTTTAGAATAAACTTCTCAGGCGCAAATCGCTATAGCAAGAAAGTGCTAGCATTTTCATTTGATGGTTTAACCAGAATGACACACTAACTAGAAATATGCTATCCTCCTTCGAGTTAGGCATCTTACTTCACCAACTATTGGCTGCTCAATGCTCTTAGGTTCAGCTGCTTGCGTCAGGCCTAAGCTCGCATTCTTAGTTTTATTCCAAAGCACGATTTTAGTTTTTATACCATTAAAAATAAAACCTATATTTGTAAAACAAAACAAAAAAATCGCGAAGCGTCCACTAAGACGCCCAAGGCTTGAAACATCGAAACTGGACGATTTTGAATTCTATAATCTGGTTGCTTCTGGGTTGTTGCTAGGCTTTAGCTCGGTTAGTCTCGACACGGATGTCCAAACTCCACAAACGAGCGTGCGCACCTCTCATGGATCTACGGGCACGTCGTCGTCGGCGTAGGGCTTCCATCGCTTCGGGCTCTTCTCGCAGCCGCCTTTCCCGTTCCCAGCTTCTCGTGCCAAGCCTGAAGGAAGAGCGCAGCTGGGTGGCTTTCTTTATTTCTCATTATTCTTTTCTCTCTTTCTCTTCCTCATTGTTTCTTGCATCTGTATTCTGTACCTCTGTCTTTCTATTTCTTTCTCGCCCTTTTTATCTTTATTTCTCTTTCTTCCCTTTCTTTCTCTAAGCTTTTTTCTCTCTCTCTCTCTTGATATTTCTATTTTTTTTTTCTATCTATTTCTCTCTCCTTCTGTGTTCCTCTCTCTTTCTCTTTCTCTGTCTTTCTATCATTTTCTGTCTTCGCTCCCTTTATTTCTCTCAATTTTTCTCTCTCTCATTCTTTCTATAGCTTTATTGAACCAGTGGTGAGTAGTGGGATTTGCCCAATTTCTGTGGCACATACCCGTTCATGATGATGATAGTTTTCTGATAAGCCGCACAAATTACGGCTAGCTTAAACGGTTTCCTTGTTAAAAAGTTATCGTAACTTGCAGCGCTGTAGGCGCAATGCTAAAGAGACAGCGGAGCTGATGGGCACATATGCAGTGCTGGCTTTTGCGTTTTGCCAAGTATGGCTCATTTTCTCTGTCTTTATTCCTCTATTTCTTTCTTCTTCTCTCTTCGCTCTCTTTTTTCTGTCTTTTTTTTTTCTCTGCTTATTTCTATTTATTCATTTCTCTGTCTTTCTCTCTATTAACGCCGTCGACGATGCCACAGGCAAAGTACAGGCCGTTCCATAGCGCCATGCGCCAACCAATACCCCTTGACCAAAACGTAAAAACCGAGATTCCTCACTGTCAGTCCTTTTTGCGAACTTCCGTAGTCTGTATCATATAAGCAGGATCAGCTGTGTTCCTATGTGGAATCATGCTCAGCAGATATAGTCTTAGGCAGAGAAACTTGGTTGTCGCGTGATATTGCTGACTGCGAGTTGTCCTTGTCCCGTAAATTTACATTATTTAGGAAAGACAGGGTCAGATCGCGAGGTGGCGGAGTGCTGATTGCAGTGAAAAAATCACGCCATATCCACGGAATGAATGATGATAAGTGGGCGAAGCTCGAGAGGGGGAGATCATCGGTAAACCGTAACTCTCCCGTGAAAGTTAGCCCATTACATCATTAGAAAGACGTAAGACTGTGCGTATATTATACAAAATCAACTTTTATTTTGTTCTTGTTCGTTTGTTGTTTCGTTTCTTCGTTTGTTCTTTTCATTTCGTCGTTGTCATGGCGGCTGGATTGCGAGGTCCCTTCATTATGACGGCTTTATGGTCCGTGAAATGAAGCGAGAGAGGTTCTTGTACTGGCTGCAGTGGGAAGTTTGCAAACACTAAGTCTATGCACGTCCCTCGGATCGTGGTAGGTTGCATATGGATACATCTGAGTGCGTATTTGGAAAGCATGTGCTGCACGATCCAGTCATTGGCAATGAGGTCCACGTTGAAGTCCCCGACCAGCACAAACGGACGGTTCTTGTACTTGTTGTCGTAGTCACGTAATGCAGTGTCTATAAACGACTTGACGTCCCCGATAGACAGGTTGGGTGCGAGGTACACGGTCATGACGGCGACTAGCAGACGGCGACTGAATCGGTGGACCGGTGTTTCGACGCGTGGTGGCGATTCCGGGCTCGATTGTCGGCTCCGCGATGGAGTGCCAAGCATGAAGCTTACCCCGCACCTCCACCAGTGTAACGACGTGGGATCGACGAGGACACGGAGCACGACAAACAAACACGCTTTATCGATCAGAGAAAGAACTGCAACGTTTTCTTCGTCCCTGCGCTGGGCCAAGAACACTCGCGCTGCTTCGTTGCCATCACCACTGGCACATACGCGCGGCATAGACGGTCATGTACGCGCTAGGAGGGACAGAGCCACGGCTTTAGGAGCTTCGCACCTAAAATAATTTGGAGGCTTACATTGTTGACACTGATTCATGTCTTGAAATTTTGTGGGTAGCCCTATGTTTGCCGCCACGTGTCACATGTGTAATTGGTATCTGCTACCGCCCACCTGATGCTTCTGGCGAATTCCCAGAGTTCCTGAATGAGTCACTAACTTTTATACAAAATAAGTGGCCAACTTCGTCAATATTCTTAGCTGGCGACTTCAGTTATCCGGCTATTTAATGGCACTCATACAGACCCATAGGTAGCTCGAAGAAGCGTGAATGTCAGAGTTTTCTTGATGTACTGTCGTCATTTGATTTGCACCAGGCGGTCTCTGATTGCACGCGTGGAAATTCCCTGTTAGATCTTGTATTAACAACAGAGCCAAACAGTGTCTCAGTAAGCGTCTTGGATGGCGTGAGTGATCACAATATTTTGCACTGCGATTTCATATGCGAATGTAAAACACAGGATAATGCAAAGAAAATCATTTTTGATTACGCACGAGCGAATGTCGATATGCTGATTGGTGACCTTTCAAGCTTTTCTGCTAATCTTATGCAATCCTTCCATCTGCGCGATGCTAACATGAACTGGGCCCTTATTCGTGACAAGTTACTATTACTTAAAGAAAAGTACGTACCTAAAATCAGTATAACGATATCGACGCAAAGCGCATGGTTCACGACGCATGTGAAACGTTGCATTAACAAAAAGAAACGTTTATACCCAAAGGCGAAGTTATCAAACACTGAGGAAGATTGGAGACGCTATCCTGAACAAGCGCATTTGTGCAAAACTGTAATATCAGTAGCTAAGGACAAATTTTTCAACAACGATATTTCAAACATGCTCCAAAACGACACAAAGAAATTTTTGAAAGTAATTAATCCAAAATACGTCTCAAATTCAACTGTACCATTAGCGAGAAAAAGCTTTTGTTGTTAATGGCATTGCATTATACTTCATAATATCGTATTTGGAATTCTTGCTTTTGTCTAACGTGCATTTTTTGCATTTCGTGTGTATTCTGTGAACTACGCAGTGATAATTTTTCTATATTAAACTACAGTAAACTCCCGTGAAGCGTATAGTCCGTAGACCCTTTTTTAAATAAACGCTTATCCCTTCTTGTGAAGTCTCATCCCCTCACTATGCTTCACGAACAAATGAGGAGGGGGAGCCGGAGAGGTGGGGCTTGACCATGGACGAAAGGAATGTTCTTACTGATGTGTTCACCGGGATTATCTATGTATACGTTTCTATGTTTTCCTTTTATTTCCTTGAGGATGTACGTGTCCTTTGTATGTCCGAGTGTATACACGTGGTCTGGCTACTCTTTTTCATTTTTACATTTATTTTTATTTTTATTTTTTTCTCTCTGTACCTGCTTGGAGGACGATGCTATAAAAGCGCATCGAAGCCTCGCAAATTTTGCCTTGATAAAGATCGGTCTCCGATCGAAACGTTGAGAAATAAACTTTTTTTAGAAGCGTATATCCTTTTCCTATTTTGTCTTACGGCAGCCGAAGACAGCCTCTTCACAATCTACGTGTCTATATATATTCGCACAGGCACATACATACATAGAAGGTAGACAAAAGTGGGACCCCTGCTCTATTACCTCCTGGGGCGATGCAGCTATGTAATGAATGTATAATAGAAAAATAGAAAAAGTTGAATGCTCAAGGGCTGAAGGGGTCGTGGCGGCGCCAGTGCAAGTTTTCGAAGCGAGAAAAATTCCCACGTAAAGCCATTAGTAAACGCCACTTTAGCCGGGTACGTATCCTTGGCGTGAAAGTAACGGCAACACATGCAATGACCCCCACAGTTAAGCACCATATGCGCTAAACGCTTTTATTCCGTTGAAACAAGACGTCAAATGAAGCCTTGGCCTTTACCTCAAACACGATAACAAGTACGGCGACTAATCTCAGACCACTTCGCCATGCTTCGCTTTGAGTCACAGTTGCCATAGTTACAGCAGCCAGTCAAGGAAACTGGCGGTGAAAGTTTCGTAAAAGAAATTACAAACGATCTCAGTACATGCGATTAATGTCGCTATTTTGTTTTGTGAAATATTATAAAAACGATTCCTTTATTATAAATTTTACGTTAAGTCTGGCATTCTTTATTTTAATACCTAAATAGGTACTGCGCAGAAACATCACCTTTGAGATGTACATCACATCTTCGTAGACTCCGAGATGACCGCGGCGGGAGGTGCGGTTTAAAGAACAGATATATTGTTAAGCTGACGCTGAACTTCGTGCCTTCACAATTTTTTTATCTAGCCTTGCTTTCTTTCTTTCAATATCAATGCAGTATTGCAAGATAATGTTTATATGCGTGAAAATTATTGATCTTGTTTGGGGACTACTTGCCTTGTAGCGCGGAGGCATGCAAAACATGAGAAATACGGCCTCCTGGGCGGAGCTTATATTTACTCTTAGGCTGTCACCGACTATAGGTGGGCTCCCTCTTGCGGCAGCCCTTTGTCGTTGGCCGCAGTCCGGGCCCGTACGACCAAGGTCTAACCAAGGTCCGTTGGGCTGACACGTCACAGCAGCCGAGCAGGGTTGCCTCCCAGTCAGTGGCGCACCAACTCGTTCATTATATATATATATATATATATATATATATATATATATATATATATATATATATATATATATATATATATATATATATATATATATATATATATATAGTTGCAGCAAGGAAGTCACGTTGGCCCCGGTTGAATAAGGAACAAGAGAGAGTACGACGCACGTTGGTTTTTGCGGTATGTTTACTGACGTTTCGGCTGGTGGACCAGCCTTTGTCAAAGTAACAAGTTCCTTGTTCCTTATATATATATATATATATATATATATATATATATATATATATATATATATATATATATATATATGTGTGTGTGTGTGTGTGTGTGTGTGTGTGTGTGTGTGTGTGTGTGTGTGTGTGTGTGTGTGTGTGTGTGTGTGTGATTTGAGGTGATTCTTTATATCCATAGAGCTGATCAGATGACTTGCCTTTCAAAACTGTTTGTTTTAAATCAAGGAAGACTGCACAAACAGATAATGCAGGCTCGCCCTATACCGCTACAACACAGCAGTGTTTAATAACGTTTTGGAAATATTACCGTGGAGTTTAAAAAGTACACACAAATTTAACCTGATCATCTTAGCAGTGCATCAGCAAACTTCCCAGTCTTAGTTTGGCGTTGTAGATGCGATGAGTATGAAGAACCTGCTATGTCTCTAGTACCTTATGTTCTCACTTATTAAACAAAACATGTGTCTGACAAAGCAAGGTACTTCGCAGAAGTCTTCAGGAGAAGCCGAGTGACAATTTCTTTGCTGTTAGAGCCCTCTAATATGAAGTCTTTCGTAAGAAGAAGACAAAGTTCAGTCCATTAATACTTAGGCAAAACACATTGAGCTGGTTGTGTATAGTTATCAGATTACAAATGACTACGAATTTATATACTAAATGTCGTTCCTTGCCCTCGTACTTTTCCCAGCTTGGGTGGGGGGTGGGCGGAAAAGCGGTGAAGTGGCCATTTACTCCTCCCCTCCGGTTCCTCCAAGTAAATAGCCTACGTAAACTGTTTAAGCTCAAATTTTCCTTGAAAAAATGTGGGCGATTATAACGTTAAACTAACCCGCATTGTTTCCTTCCGTATAGGTCATTAGCTGTTAATGATTGGTCGAAATTTTCTGGGTCATGCTCACAGCACCTGCTCGTAAAACGACGCAATAAATGACGCGTAAGTGATCCACCGCGTAATTACCACGTACGCATGACTGCGTAAAAAAATAATAATGAACTATTTTCAATATGGCGTATTGTTTGTTACTGGCTCTTCGCTATTCGTCAAAAATTTTCAATGTGCCATAAAATCGCCTCCTTGTTATGCGACGTCACAAGTCTGCGAAAACTCGCGGCGTTAAAATGAAGTGTGCACAATAAGCAGCACATTACTGTGCTGAACAATAACTAATTCTTTTCGGAATAGCCAGACAGCGTCTCTTTCTGAACGTAATTTAAGAAGGCTGCCCGCCAATCACATTGGCAGTGGCTGCTTATAGCAGCGGGCGAGATGGATTCATATGTGTATAACAGATACTTTCAGTTGTAGTATAACGATGCTGAGCTGTTTTTGCACGTGTACACTTCTCTGTGAACTCATCGTTGCTGACAGAGAGGTAGAGAGAGAAATAAACATTATTAGGAACAGACACAATCCATTGCAGGTGGGCAGCCCTCTTAGTCCAGAAAACCGTGGACGCTCATCATCTCCCTGGTGAGGTAGATAAAGTAACGGGGCAAATTTGAAAGCTGGGCTTCTCAATGTGCTCGAGTCCACTGCCTTGTTACAAGCCGCCGCGATCTCTGCAGGCTGCCAAGTGAAGCAGGCTAATCGGAAACTAAAGTGGGAATCTATTTTAGCTGTCCTGGCTAGGTACAACTAAAATACTGGACACTTATGCACACTCACCAACTCACAGCAGCTTGAATATGGAGCAGTGGCGATGCTATTCGTTTTCAAAGAAAGAAACTGAATTTCCTGAAAAAAGAGAGCGTTTGATCGGGCTATAAAATGTTTACTGGTTCCAGCCCATTTTGCGTCGCGGATTGTTTAAATTTCAGGCCAGGCAGAACAAAAAATCATGACAGATTGCTGTAATGTTATAGAGCCCCTGCTGAGCGATAGCCTCTGCTGTTATAGAGCCCCTGCTGAGCGATAGCACAAGGCGCGCAAGCGTGGAATGGGCAGCCCGCACCGCAGGTAGCCTACAGTGCGAGGTCATGAAACACAGAGGACAGTCGTCACAGCTGAATCGGAGGACAAATTTTGTAACATATTTACGTTATTGCTGCGTTCAAGTAAAATTTTGCCTGACTTGTTAGTTTCCCAGTCTGCAGCCGACAATGACCAGTGTGGAAAGTGGGGGGGGCTCCGCCCCCTAACATTTCTCAGTGGGGAGGCTAGCGCCCCCCTTGACCTCCCCCCCCCCCCCCGGTAGGTACGCCTATGCTCCCAGTCCTCCCGCGAAGGGTTGGGCAATGGTAGGGGCATATCCAAGGGGGGGGGGGGTTCAACCCCCCAAAATCTTCAGAGAGAGAGAATTTTATTTGAAGGCAGAGAGGTCGGCCTGAGCTAGTGCGCTCTAGCCTGCTACTCTGCACAGGGGAAAAGGGAAAGGGGAAAAAAGGAGTGATGAGGGGTGATGATGGGGAGAGGAAAGAGATATGCGTATATACAATAATACAATAACCACGTGACGTAGTGGTTTCGCTATAGTCTTGTGTCCAGTTCTGTGCTCTTAAGAAAATCTATCACAGCCTTGATAGCAGTTGGTGACTTTGTCTGGTCGCACATAGCTGACAAAATACCCGTCTCACTTAGTGTTGCCACACCGATTCCTGACAACGTTAAAGCAAGTGCATTACGTTGTGACACGTAAAGTGGGCAGTCACAAAATATATGTGCTGTTGTTTCATGTACTTGGCATCGTTCACAGTTCGGGCTGTCCGCACGGCGGATGAGGTGTGCATAGCGGCGAGTGAATGCAACTCCCAGACGAATCCGGTGCAGCAAACTGGCGTTGCCTCGGTTCATTCTAGCCGGGAGGCGAAAAGTCATTTCCGGATCTATTTCCCGCAGAATTTTGTTTGCGTATATATGCAGGCACACATAGAAACGCACGCACGAACAAAGTATGCTTGAACCCCCACTCCCCCCCCCCCCCGAAAAAAATTTCCCGGTTACGTTAGGGGTCTTTTGGCATGCCCACACCATGTGGAAAATCTCGCAGGAATTTCCCTCACAATGCGGGCACTTCCCCGTGCAAGCGGGGTCAAAGTGTTGTGATCGCCGGGCACAATAGAGTTCTGGTATAAAGGCGAAGGAGGATTCGCTCCCCCGCCGTGTGAGCCGGAGCCCATATGATCGTTCTGTGCGCGGGGGCACCTAGGTAGTGTACAGAATGTATCCCTGTTCGATATTGCGAAAGGCACCCCTTGAGTCGGTGATGATGACCCTTGAGTCCCGATCTGCGGCGGCTAGTGCGATGGCGTGGACGTGGTCATTTCGGGTATATGGTATCATTTGTCGAGAGAAAGCGAGACTTCTAGCTGACTTTGAAATTTAATTGTAAATTCCAGGCCGCATGCTGCGCTATAATGTTTGGCTCACATGTTCTCAGGCGCCTCGACTATCGATCGGCCGCGTTTAATGACCATGCTCAAAAAGTGTAGCGGGGACTTCAAAGGGGTCATGAACCCGAGAGGTCTCATCACCACGGCCGAGCCCGAAGGGTCTCACCAAGCCCGAGTGTGTGTGTGTGGGGGGGGGGGTCACCCCTCGTGCTTGGAGACAAAAAACCTGCGGATAGCAAGTGAATATCTCAGCAAAATGTGTCAGTCGTGCGCGGCAAGGAGAGTTTGCAAGTGGAAGGCAAAGTTGCCATTTTCTCAGGCGCCCTCTTTTCATACAGAGGCCCGCCCTCACTCTCTTCGGAGCTGCCGGCGTCTACTGTTTGACGTAGAACAGCAGATAGCATGACCGCGAGATAGAGCGGAGTCGCCACTTGACCTGACGACTTCTGGCTGAACCGCGCCTAGTGTGGATTGCTCCATGCGTCGTCTGCTAGCCACGTTGTGTTTGCATGTGCGTGTACGTCATGCAGGTCCTCAAAAGGCGGTTTATTCCGTTGCGTTACTGCAACTTTAACCGCACGTACGTATGCCTAACACGATGTAAAGAAGCATTTGGCCTTGATCGGCTGCATATGTAATGTAATAAGATCAGCGAGTGCACTTGTCGAGAGTGCTGTGTGTGGTCGTCGTACCCTCCGTTCACGAGAGTCATATCAGTGTAGGCGGAAGCGTAGCCAAAAATATTTTTCGGGGCAAATCACATGCTCTGGACTGTGACAAAAACCCGGAAGGTGCTAACTCCGGAACCCTTCCGCCGCGATGGGCCGCTGCCTTGCGCAGCCCCAGCCTCGGCGACCAACTTTGGGCTGTCCAGCAGGCCCACGAGGCGGCGGTGAGGCAAGGCCTCGACGTCCCCACGTGGGAGACCTAAAGCCCAGTCGGCGAAAGCTCTGCCGGACCATCAATAAAGTTGTTACCAACCAACCAAGCTATTTTCGGGGATAGCTTTGTTCCCCATCTACCTTGCGAATTGTGAAGGCATCGGCAGTCGTTGTTCTTAACTTCCACCACTGGAGCAAATTTAGGATGTCTTTGGGGACCTCTGAGGAATAAACAGAGCTGTCCAGCTCATCTCTTCATTTCTCTCGTTCTCGAACGTGGTTCCACTCTTCAATGTCATCTATGAAACTTCTCTTTGAGGGCTTCACCTCGCAGTTTTCAGCAGTGTATATTATGAACGGTTCGTACCATAGGCGTGCGCACAGGGGGGGGGGGGGGGGCGGCCGCCCCCCCTAATCACCTAAGAGGGAGGGCGCAAAATCTGCCCCGTACATTGACCCTTCTAGTCACCAGAGGGGGGGGGGGCAAAATCTGCCCCATACATTGACTTAGAAGGGTGGGAGGGCGCTGCGATGAACCTTCGCCCCCCCCCCCTGATGGGAAACCCTGCGCACGCCTATGGTTCGTACCGTACCGCCAGCTCACCCCAGCCTAACTAGGGAAGAGGCAGTAACCCTCAGGAAGCTGCAAACAAACACTTACGTTCACGGTATATTACTTCACCGTATCTCAGCGACTGAGCACTAGTGATGCAGAACTATCGATGGTACTATCGATACTATCGATAGCTGAGTCACTATCGAACTATCGATGGTGAAAAATACTATCGATAGCGCTATCGATAGTAAAAAACGGCCGCCAGCGCACCATGAGCGTGGCACGTAAGTCACGCTGTACATGACATGCGTGTCATGAATTTTATGTTAACTCGTGTTTTTATGTTCGTCACACAGTCACGTCGCGCAATACCAATTTAGGGGTAGATCAAGCTCGCGAAACGGCCGCCAACGCCCCATGAGCGTGGCACGTAAGTCATGCTGTACATGACATGCGTGTCATGATTTTCGTGTTAACTCGTGTTTTTATGTTCGTCACACAGGCACGTCGCGCAATACCAATTCCGGGGTAGATCAAGCTAGCGAAACGGCCGCCAGCGCCCCATGAGCGTGGTACGTAAGTCATGCTGTACATGACATGTGTGTCATGACTTTCATGTCAACTCGTGTTATTTAAGTTCTTCACACAGTCACGTCGCAAGATACCAATTTCGGTGTATATCAAGCTAGCGAAACGGCCGCCAACGCACCATGAGCGTGGCACGTAAGTCATGCTGTACATGACATGCGTGTCATGAATTTTACGTTAATTTGTGTTTTTATGTTCGTCACAGAGTCACGTCGCGCAATACCGATTTCGGGGTAGATCAAGCTCGCGAAACGGCCGCCAGCGCCCCATGAGCGTGGCACGTAAGTCATGCTGTGCATGACATGCGTGTCATGATTTTCTTGTTAACTCGTGTGTTATTTATGTTCGTCACACAGTCACGTCGCGCAATACCAATTTCAGGGTAGATCAAGCTAGCGAAACGGCCGCCAGCGCACCATGAGCGTGGCACGTAAGTCATGCTGTACATGACATGCGTGCCATTATTTTCACGTTAACTCGTGTCATTTATGTTCGTCACACAGTCACGTCACAAGAAACCAATTTTGGTGTATATCATGCCAGCTTAACGGCCGCCAGCGCACCATGAGCGTGGCATGTAAATCATGCTCTACATGACATGCTTGTCATGATTTTCATGTTATGACTTGTCATTTATGTTCGTCATACAGTCATGTTACGCCATACCAATTTTGGTGTACATTCGATTAACGAAGCGCCCAGGAGAGCACAAAGTCGTAGGCGGACAGACAGACAGACAGACAGACAGACAGACAGACAGACAGGCAGGCAGACAGACAGACAGACAGACAGACAGACAGACAGACAGACAGACAGACAGATAGATAGATAGATAGATAGATAGATAGATAGATAGATAGATAGATAGATAGATAGATAGATAGATAGATAGATAGATAGATAGATAGATAGATAGATAGATAGATAGATAGATAGATAGATAGATAGATAGATAGATAGATAGATACGCTCAAAGTCGCAGAAGTTCGCTAAGAAATGCTTCGCATTTAAAATTCGATGGTACTATCGATAGTATAAAATCAACAGCGCGGACTCACTGCAGAATAAACTTGGTTCCCCGCGCGCGTGGTACATAGTGGAGCCGGAGAAGCAGGCTGAAGGGCAAGAAAGTTAACATGCTTGTGTTCTTCACCAGAGTGCTTTGTTGACACATGATCATAAAGTCAAACTGTTCAGTTGTAGCGGACAAGGAAGCCTTTACATGTGGCGGGACTGCGCGGCTTCAAATTTATATTGCATTTTATGATTTCAAAATAAAAAAAAATCAAGAAGTTAATTGTAAGGTTTAACTAGTTGCTTTTGGATACGAATTTATTGATGGATATATTCCGCCATTTACACTGCGGAAATAGTTAATTTCTCTGCCGAACATTGCTCATAAATTAAGCGAAGCTGGTAGTAGGCTATCGCAAATATTTTGGCAATATGACCGGCCAGCAACCGCATCATTATTCACATCACTATCGATAGTATTGTCACGTGGTTGTGACGATGAAGAATGCTGCAGCAAGACTGGGAAATACGGAGCTCTTTATTTGGGCGAACTTGTGCCTAGAAAATCAAAACTCCAAATACGAGCGATACGTGCTGCGCACTGATACCGCGGGAGCAGTCGTCAGCCGTTGAGTTCTCTGATCATCGGTGGAACGCGTCTTTTATGCATCAGTCATCAAGCCTTCCAGCGTTATCGCTGCAGTGCTCGCGTAAGCTCTCGAACAAACTTGACTATTCGCGTCCGGTGCGTAATCTTGACAGAATGGTCTCAAACAATTGTGAAGCTTCTGAAACATTACGGCGCGGCCTGTGTCAAACGTTGCTAACAGTTTTAGCGGGTGCAACTCGACGACGTCAAAACGAAGTGATAAACACGCGTGGCAGTAATATCACTAGTAATATTAAAGATGGTACTACCGATTGCACTATCGATAGTTTGTCGATAATAGCACTATGGATAGTTTCAAAAAAACTATCGATACTATCGATAGTCAATTTACCGATAGTTCTGCATCACTACTGAGCACTCGTACATCTGCAAGTACTGTGATGTCCCGGACACTCTATGCCATATGCTATATGCATACAAAACCCCAGAACCGCTACGCTGACCGAAGAGCAGTGGGAGGCCAAGTTATCGGACCCAGACCTCAAGAATCAGCGAAGCCTGGTTCAACGGGCACGAGAGATGGCGAAGGCCCGAGGCTACCTGGAATAAGGAGGCCACCCACCTTGGGCGCACAGCGCGCTTGCTCCAAATAAACGTTTATTCTCTCTCTCATAATATAATGGTGTGTGCCTTCCTAACGGTGTTGTACTGGTAGAAGGTTGTCATTGGACTATAGTCCAATGACAACCTTCTACCAGTTCTACCAGTCTGCCAGCATGTGGTCGAAGCGGTTTCGAACTATTTTTAGGGTTCGTTCAAGTTTGGTAATAAAGGCGGGAATAGGCTTCTCGTCGCTTACCCATTGGATGCATATGGTTCGAGGTAAAGGGTCATCACCCGGCACGGAATTCGTAATGGTCTTTTTCAAGCCAAATATTTTGTCAAGCGAATATACCTTGTCTCACGCCTTGTTTATTGGACCCACGCTATTCCTGTACATTCCAACGCTGTTGCGGCAGTATCGTCATGCAGCTCTCGCACTATATAGCGCAGGGGTCTCAAACACGCGGCCCGCACATGACTGTCTTCGACCCATTTTATTTTATTTTGTTTAAAATTACCTTCTTATGTGCACAGGCATGACAAGTTTAAAGCATTTTTTATTTTTGTGAGGCACCCCATGCGGCCAGCATGTGCTGATTCCTAACCGTGACACAAAAGTCTATAATTCAGAATCGTCGTCCAAAATTTAGTCATTTTGCAGATAGGTATCGATATGTTGTTGGAATCCTGCCGCCAAATACCCTACAGAATGGTACATATATGAGCTATTGGATAGGTCTTCTTTGAAAGGCAACGTTAGCTGACATTTGGTTATAGATATAAATTTATTATATTACATTTATTACTGCTACTACAAAATAACGCCCCGATGTCATATTTTTTTAGCGCAAACAGGAAGAAAAAGAACGAACTGGCTGGTCGATGTTTGATTAGCTATGTTACGACTGCGCGCATGCGCTTTAGGTGATCTGTCTTTTCCGTGGTTTTTTCTTAATAAAGCCAGTTGATGTTTAGCGCTTGCCCTGTGCACTGTATTCTTCTCTTCTCAGCCAGTTCGTTCTTTTTCTTCCTGTTTGCGCTAAAAAATATGACGTCTGAGATACAACACCAAATAGCCCGAGAGGAAGTTTTATTGATACAAAATAACATTTGGGATATAAAATAATAACGAATGCAAAAAAGCACACGATAGCGAGATGTTATTTATATAGGCACCTGGTCTATTTACTCTTAGCTCGCCTGCTTTATCAAGTAGCTCCACATGCAAGAAGAAAAAGAGGTTCGGTACGTGCCCTTCATAAAACTTCTCCAAATAGCTTGCCCAACATAAAAAACTGCTCGAAATTCGTCATTACGCAAGCAAAACTGGGGGACACTTAAGCTTCGCCTTTAAGAGTTGAACGCGGTAGCGATATCCTGCCCCTAGTGCGCACTTCGAACACTATACGAGTGTTTAGGAGAATGTGTGTGCCTTTTGTAATGGGTGGCTGTCTTTAAACCACCAAGTCGTTATGATATTGACATGGCGTGACGCCCGATGGCAATGTACGCTTGTACCACGCAATATTACTGCGATATTACATCTCGTACTGTGACACCTGTATAAAGGACGCGTATTTTTGGGAAGCATGAAAGTTCTTTCAGTGCAGCTCCAAGCAGAGGCGTGGCTGTGTGGTAGAACACCTGTTGCCACGCAGACGACCTGGGTTCGATTCTCACTCGGACCCAACATTTTTATTATTTATTTTATTTGCAGCTTTTTCGATTTTTCGGTCACGGACAAGATGATGATTTTTCGCTCACAACCAACGGCGCAATTTCTGCGATACGAGCTCTTTAACGCTATCGCGTTAAAAAGGCGTTTTTTAAAAGATAAAATGTGAATCATATATGTATGCACAACGTATATGGAACAAACTTTAAGGGACACGAAAGAGAAAAATTATTTTTCTATTATCAGTAGATTATTCTTTTACACTCACAAAATCACCACGCTCACCGCGACAAGCCTCTTGGTAAGCGCGAAAGCGCGCAAAAAGCAAATGCGGGTGGCGACGCCACCTTGAAATTCGCGCAGCAGACGCCGTGACGTCAGAGTCTGACGGCGTCTGCTGGGGCCTACGTAGTTCCTAATCGGTAAAAATGAAGCACACTGACTAGTGATGCAGAACTATCGATGGTACTATCAATAACTGAGTCACTATCGAACTATCGATGGTAAAATATACTGTCGATAGCGCTATCGATAGTAAAAAACTCGATGGTACTATCGATAGTACAAAATCAACAGCAGGAACTCATTGCATGAATAAACTTTGTTCCCCGCGCGCGTGGTACATAGTGGAGCCGGAGGAGCAGGCTGAAGCGCAAGAAAGTTGACATGCTTGTGCTCTTCACCAGCGTGCTTTGCTGACACATGATCATAAAGTCAGACTGTTCAGCTGTAGCGGAAAGGAAGGCGTTATATGTGGTGGAACTGCGCGGCGTCAAATTTAAATTGCATTCTGTGATTTCGAAATAAAAAAATACCATGAACTAGGTAGGTTAATTCTAAAATGGAACTGGTTGCTTATGGATGTGAACTAGTTGATGGACATACTCCGCGATTTTCAATGCGGATAATTTCTTTCGCCAAAAAGTGCTCATAAATTAAGCGAAGCTGATAGTAAGCTATCGCAAATATTTTGGCAATTTGGCCGGCCAGCAACATAATCGTCACACCACTATCGATAGTATTGTCACGTGGTTGTGACGGTGAAAAATGCGGCAGCAAGACTGAAACCCGAATACATCAAAACAAAGCAATTAACAGGCTTGGCAGTAATATCGCTAGTAATATTGACCATGGTACTACCGATTGCACTATCGATAATTGATCGATAGTAGTACTATCGATAGTTTGTCTACACTGACGATAGTTTCAAAAACTATCGGTGCTATCGATAGTCATTTTATCGATAGTTCTGCATCACGAACCCTGACGTCTGCGGGGGCCATTGATTTAACACACCAAGTATCAGGAAATTTCGTAGAGCCAATGTCCCCAAAATACGACAAATGCAGTTTGAAATCCGTGACCTCATGCGCGGAGATTTCAGGGTGGAAATTAAAAACGGAACTTCGTCCTTGATTTCCTCCCCTATTTATAAACTTATGATGGTGAAATGAATGGTATTCGAGTTCTCAAAGTACACTTTATCAGTCTAAACCGATTCAGCGTTTCAATTCAGTGTTCATTTAAGAACTGAGCAAAGTGGAAGCCCGGCCCGACCCAAGCCCGCCACCTCAAACCCGGGCCCGACCTTATAAGCCCGGAGCTTCAGGCCTGAGCCCCGGCCCGCCGTGAAAACTACTTTACCCGGTCCGGCCCGGCCGGGCCCGGGTTTTCGGGTAGGCCCGAGCCCGTACAGTGTTCTACTCGACACCACCGACTCGCCTTGGCTACGGTGACCAGAGCAGCGACTGGAAGGGGGCGCCACCAGCAGCGTGACGACACACGTCTCCCGAGCTGTCATTGGCTGCAGCCTTCCGACGGTCCGATGCGGCGACGAAAATATCTGTCGTTTGATGCACGCCGGGCATGCGATGCGGCAGTCCGATGCGATGAAACGTTACCATTCCGGCTGTCGCACCGCTGCGTCGGACGTCGCATCGGATGGAAAATCAGACCGTCTGTCTCGGCCTTCAGTTGGTCCGAGAAGCGCGCCTGCGATGTTCGTGACGAGTGCGGCGCGATATCGTAATCTGACGATTGAGATTCCGCTTGAAGCTGCCAAAGTAAAGCGTAATTATATCCTAAATTATCGTCGACTCGTGAACACAGAACGCGTCACTAAGTAGCGCGATTTTCGACAGCCGTGTCCTCGCGACGCACAAGCAGCAGACGACGCTCTCCCGGAGCGAGCATCGGTCCAATGGCGAGACGTGCTGGAGCAACATGGCAGAAGCAGCCAATCGGAGGCCTCGAAACGAACGTCAAACGTTTGCTTTTTGTACGCTTGTTTCTGAATGGAGGAGCTAGCTCAATCTGGGAATTTGAATGCGGAGAAACGCTATTTCCGTCGAACCCAGAATGGAGGCGCTCGGTTGCGCCGTTGCGGAGATATTTTTTGAAAACGCTGTTTTTATTTTCGATTTCTGTGTCAATTTTTGCCACCTCGGTAAGCGCAACAAAATTTTTACAGCACTTCTATATAGTTTTCAGTGAAGATATTTTGGGATCAACTAGAAAAGCGGCTACGGAAACCGAAAATGTGACTTTCAGAAAATCGTTTCTTTTTTGTAATTCCCCGTGGTAAGAAAGCCGCGTCCCCCATTAAAGGGGTACTGACAAAATTTCGCGGCCGAGATAGCCTGCTAGATCGATTCCCGTGTGCGTGCGTGTACCATCTGCAAAATATCGACAGCGAATAAAGCTTGGAAGGTATTTTATATGAATTTTGAAGTTCGCGAGCGCGATCCAGCATTATAGACCACACCTAGTGCATTGACACCCTCGGAGGTGACCCGAGGTGACCCCCCTACTTCCCCTACGTAATCGTTGCAGCCGGTACAAGTTATGATGACGTCGTAGCCGCCATTTCGGTTTTGACGCGCTTCCCGACGAATCGCTCCTCGCGAGCGGGTCAAACCTGAAATGATTCGCCACGTTGAAAATTCCTTCCATCCCCGCCGCAAGAAAATCGTCGCCGTCAGACGACAATGAGCCCGACGACGACAGACCACGCGGAAATGCGTCACTGTTCTGTGTGCTCACGTGACCGAGCGTTTCACTCGCTAGGTGGTGATAGTTGCACCCGGCGGCTTGTCGTTTTTGGAGCTCTGTCAAACCGAAACTGAGGCTGTGTCGGCAATGAGGAGCTTGTAATTAATTATCTGTCGCGCGCTGCAGCAAACGATGTGCCGTGTTATGACTAACAGGCCTCCAGCAACACATTGCAGCAAAAAAACGCGGGGCGAAAATTTGTGTGTCAGGACTCCTTTAAGAATAAATCCGTTCTTTGACCGCGTATGTGACTCGTAATTCTCTCCAGTTCTAAGAGACCCATTCAGCGTTTACATAAAAGGTCTGTTGTAACAGTACTTGGATTTTATATACTCCTTTTACAACAGACCAAAATCCTCTTCCCTACAAAGGTCTGTTGTAATGAGGTTATTCTGTACCTGTAATGTTCTTGTTGCTGAGAAAAAAAAATACATTGTTTAGCCTATTTAATGACATTTTTACGTTGTTTTTTACTACTTGAAGCCATAAACTCTGCATACTAAATCAAGGCAAACATATGGTTCTGCTAAATGGTCAGCTGCGTGTGCTTTTTTTGGGCGTCTTGCTTAATTCGTCTCGCAGATAATTAAAATTGGTCCCGTTAGTGCACGTAAGAAATCCACTTCTCAGTGTGAAAAATTAGTGATAAAGAGTTGAATGTTGCATGGGACTGTTATCCCCAATGGGTGCGGTCACTGAATGCATGTCAGTTTAAAAAAAAAAGTGGAGCCAAAGAATGGCAGAACTGAGTAACAGTGGCAGCAGACAAGGGTGTTCAACACTGAGATGATTTATAACAGGCAGCTGGCGACACAATGAAGCGTGCTCTATTACCGAGACTCCTTCAGCAAATAACAGAGCTTAGTCTGCAAGCACTACAAAGTCCTTCCTCCTTGAAACACAAGTTACAACAGGAAAGTAAAATCATAGCAACGTTTTTTTTCTTAGACAAGGATGGCGCCTGCTTTGCTGAAATGATGCACAGACAAAAACGGAGCAAGCAGAATTTTGCTTTCGCATGACGTCTTCAATTGCAGATGATGCTGTACGGCAACACATGCCAAACACCTAGCCTTTTTCGCCTACTTTTGACCCAAGTGAATTTTTCCAGGCTTCTAACGACACAATTTCTCAGACACAGTAAAAGCTCGTTACTTCGGAGTTCACGGGACTGGAAAAAATGTCAGAACTAACTGAACGCACCGAATTAGCGAAAGTACCAAGAAAACAACAAACAAATGTCTGTTACATCAATACACTTTCATTTTCTTGATGAATACATAAATCCTGTACTTATTCTGCATAAGAGCAGTGTAAAAGCTGCAATTTGCGTCATCCTGCGACTTCATTCTCAATGCGACCATGGCACCAGACTCTGTGTTTAATTAGCCCAAAACGTGCTCTGCACCACTTCCTTATTAAGTACCGCCACCACCACTGCCACCACGCACATGTGACGGTAGTTCGTTTACAGGTAAAAATGGCTGGCAACAGATAGTTCTTTCACTGCGATGCAGCAAGTTTTATGCCAGCATGCAGACTGCAGCTGAAAGCTCTTCATCTTCAACAGCTTCCATCATGTTTAAGTTTTGTGACATTGCGCGCGCATTGTATCAAATAAAAACGAAGCTGTTCAGTGTCAGATTCGCAAATGTACGAAACAGTGGTCACTCTGGTGATGATAGCAATGCAGACAGCACAGCCTCGTTTCAGTTATCTGCTAACACCGTTTTCGCTCTTTTGCGGCGCTTCGAACTCGGCGCACTCCAAGGATCCTCCGAATTTACCAGGTTGCGGCCAAATATATGACCGAATTAGCGAGAGTTTGATGCCATCAAACAATGTATACGCTGGCTAGGACAGGAGAACACGTCAGAGTTATCCAATTTTCCAAATTAATGAGGGTTGTATTAACAAGCTTTTACTGTATTATTGATTTTTACAAAGTCAAGCGGAACTTCCGTGGGTGTAGCAAAGGCTTTCTTTTGTTGTCAAAAAGTGATGTTTGAATCGCAACGACATTCAAGAGGGAAGTCTGGGTTAAATAAATAACATGCCCTTGTTCATAAAGTATTTTTCTTCTATGTCAAGGCTTAAAATTTTTTGGGCACTCTTGTATTCAGCAAAAAATGTATACACATTCACACACTTATGTATACATGCATAAGTCACAAAACACACAGGTTGTCCCCAGCACAAACTAAAGCACTGAACTTAGGATTGAGTCCGAGATACTGCAACACTTGTGGAGGCAATCACTTCTTCTTTCGCTCAGTGGAACATTTGGGACAGAACCACTTTCCCTTGGGTTTGCTTGTGAGGCCGACACAGGTGAAGTGAAACCACTCAATTGGACACTGAAAGAAGTAATAAAATGAACTAGTTAAGCATGGCAGCATGCTGAAGAATACAACATGCCTTGTCATCACTTTTTATTCATCTAGTTAAAGGGACACTAAAGGCAAATAACACTTTATGTCAGGGTGAAAGGTCGGTGCTTGAGAATGTCTGAAACATCAATATTATATACAGCAGCGTTGTAGTAATAAAAAATCCAAGTATAGGCAGGATACGAATTGCAGCACCATTAGGACACTGCAAAAGAAGAGCTCGATGGCGCAGTATGGCCTCAGTAGAATTAATCACAAGTGCTCAAACTAACCATGACAAAAAAGAGCACTCCAATGCATTACAAGACACAATGAGCAGAAACTTTTGCATTTCAGTCTTATTCATATAAAACAGAACTTGACAGATACCACTGAGGCTAGACTTGAGAACGACGCAAGTTTCGTTTATGCCGAGCTGTGCTCCGCTAAAGCCCTTTGCTCCGCTAGGCCGCAGCACCAGCTGTAGGGCAATGCGGGCATGACAAATGGTATGTCAGAAGGCCGATCTCAAAGGAATGCAGTTTGAACTGCGCTAACTGTATATGGCCCACAAAAACATGATTTTCTTTCAAACTAAGCATTTCCTTGGCCCGAAACAAGCACTACTAAGTTTCTAGAATGCTATTTCAACAATCCATGTCAGCTTAATATTCACCTTTAGTGTCCCTTTGAAGTAAACACACATGGCATGTCAAATGAAATGCCCCACGATGTCTACAAGAGCCCATTTTTGCTCAGCACAATGATGGTGGCTAGACTGATTGCAATCAGTTGCCACGCACAGGACTTAGTCCTGCTGAATTGAACTAAAATCAATAAGTTTCTCATCATTTTGGAGATGATGCGTAAGGGCACACTGTAAGGCAAAATTTGAAAAAAAAATCACTTTTTTTTTTCTTTGCAATTTGGGAAGGCTATTTCTTTTTGCATATTTGCCACATTCGTGCTTTTCTTAAAAAGTATTTTTGTGACTGAAAGCCATTTTTTCCGAAAGCAAGTAGTGAGTGAACACGCACCCTAGGACAAGCCCCTCGTATGCGCTCCGTGCTTACGGTTCATTTTCCTAAAGAGAACTTTGTGTACGAAAGCCAAAATGCTTGTCTGGAGTCAGCTGTGTATAGAAAATTGTCGGTTAAGGCTGTGCGCCTTTTTATTCGCACTTGTTCTTCAGAGCACATCTGTTTGAACACTTTCCGCTCCTAGCTTCATTACACCTTGTGTCTGTCATGCCTGTCGATAAGTTGAGATGCTGAGGGTAAAGAAGGTCTTCAGCAAGTGTAAATTTCGTGGCAACCAATACAAATGCAGTTCTGTTGTAAATGCAAATAAATGCCGACAACGTACTGAGGTGCTGAACGCTGAACCAGCAAGCTCTTCATCGTTAAACCATTCAGACTTTTCAGCATTCTTCGAGGCGAATCGCGTGCAGGGTGACGTGACAACGAGTATGCTCCAATTAATGGACATGAATATTATTTGTGATGCAATTGAATCAAATTACATGTGCAAACAGTGCAGTGCCAGTGTTGAGCTAATGGGAATTGTGTCGCAGAGTCTTTGCTGTCTTTGTTTAGGCTTCAGAGTCTTAAGGATTGCGACATTGGATGTTGTTCTTTCGTTTAATGATGGCAGTATCACACGAGCCAAATTTCTGAAATAATCAATAATCAGCCTGGGCAAAAAATACAGTCAATTTGGTGGAAAAAGTTGGCCACGATCGACAATACATTGCGACAGAGCTGCACGACAGCTCACAAAAGAAGCAAGGCAAGCAAGACGAGAGGCTCCAAAGTGAATAATTGACTTTGGCAATGATTACCAAGCTTGTAGCTACTAAATAAAATACTTGAACAATGTTTGTGGCAAAGTACGTTCGCTTTTCAGCTCTTTTCTAACTTTAAACTCGATTAGTATCTCAAAACCATGTTTTTCTTACTTAGGTACCATTATTTCCTAGTATTCCAAGATAACCAGTTGATTATATTTTTCTTGTATTCTGCATAAATGCATACTACTGAATAAGAACTGAAATTAGGCACTCAACAGTCTTTGTGTTACAAATTTTCAAAGATGCAAGTTAATTCAAAATTTAGGCCCCAGTGGCAAAAAATTCACCAAAATTCTAACATTAGTCAGATTTAAATAAATCTGCTTCAGTTAAAGAGTGGGAAATTTGGAAGAAAATAATATATGCGTTATGTGGATATCCCTTTTAGTCACTGTGAAAACGGTACCTCAAAATGGCCAAAAATGCATGGGACATAGTATAGGGCTTACCCTGTGCTCTTAATAAGACAAAAAGAAAATGAATCCTTTCAACCTTGTAAAACCATTCAGTAACCAGCTCTGTACATTCAAAGACAGCTGCTTTAAACTGTTCTAGCCTAAATATTTCGCAAAAAACTGCATTTTTCCCAAGCAACATATATACCACCTGTTAGCAGCTGCCTCATCCTTCTAAGCATCAGAATGCACACTGCTTTTACTCTCCTTTGTAACACTGCTTTTTCTTTGTAACATATGTTCGCTATGTTTCCCTTGTTGCTAGTTCCGGGTGGATATGAGTAATCTTTCACCTGTCATCAAATTCAGTTGCGAGTCAGCGCTCGTCCTTTGTTCTAAGTTCCTTCCACTTTGTCTACTTTTGTTGCACTGTTCCCTTTCATCAGACTGATAGTGGAGTTGAGGTCTCATGCACGATATCTGCACTCTTTGATGATGCAGCAAGGTATTTTCCAGACAACAAACCGAAGAGCTAAAGAGCGGTAATGCACCCTTGATGAAGACACAGGTGCACTTTCAGGTTTTAGCTCGCACAGTTGGCAAGTGGCAGGAGCAAAGGCTTTTCCGGTACCTAGGTAACCTCCCCCCTCCCTCACTCTGCATGCCTTCAACAGGCTGCTGCCACAGCCTTTTTATTTCTCGCTCTGAACCTCTTTTGTAATGCCTTTGTCGCTTTCTCCTCGGCCGGCACACCTCCGTTGAAAATTGCGCTTACTCCCTCGCTTGTTTGTGAGATTTTCCAGAAGCCACATTATAAGTGTTGTAGGTGGGCGGGTGGCCGGATAGGCTGCACAAAAAGCGGCATGCACCTTGCATATGCATGGAGTTAGACATGTGCGCCGGACCCAAAATCACCGGCAGCGGCGCGGCGCGAGAGGGGGGGGGGGGGGGGGCGAAAGAGTGAATGCAATAAGTACACGCCGTAATGTTACATGAACAAGGGCTAGCAGCTTACTCTTTTTGCTCCGATCTCACTTAACTCTACAAAACGCTGGTGTATGGCAATACAGCCGCTCCCGGGAGAGAAGCGGTTTTCGGTCAGTTTGTCATATCAGTGGTCCAGGCGCGAAACAGTGAGATCGCAGCGCTCACAGTGCGTAGAAGGTATACGAGCCGTTCGCTGAGGGATGTCTGCCGAAATAGTGCGCGTGCCAGAGCTCTTGACCGCACCTTATAGTCAAAGTTCACAGTTGCTGCATGCTGGAGTTACGCAGTCCCTTTCCCCAGGCATCCCTTCCTGCTCCTTCACCGAGCACATGACGGGCGGGGTGTTTCCTTCTGCTTGAGGAGCAATCGACGGCAGTACTCGCACGTGGGTTGATGTTATTCCGTGTGACGGAGATGGCCAGCTTCTTTCATCTCTGCTTTAGCCATGTTCCTTGCCAACGCTCGCGAGCTTTTACTCGCAGGTAGAACATACAATGTGCGGAGCGATGTTATAGATTTAGAGTTTATACAGAACGTGACGGTGACGATGAAAACCTGTCCTGAGCGTCCATACAATTGCTAACGTAATAAAAAATATGCAAAAAAAAACGTCGAAGCGGGCTCGCCTTTTTCCTGGAAAGCTGCATCGTCTCCGCTGTAAAGAGTGCGTCTGTTCGAAGAATCACATAATCCAGCGCCTTTTTCATTGGTTTCATTCTCGCCTTCAATACACTTCTTACAGGGGACATCTCCTCGCATCTTATTTCTTCATAAAGCACGCGTGCAATGTCAGCACTAAGCGTCGAACCTATCATGATTTTGCGCTTTTCGGCTACAGTCTGTTATCTCTACATGCGCGGTCGCAAACACACAAAATGGAGTAAAATCAGTTAATCGCGCACGATAGTCGTGCGAGAGAAGCAAGAGCGGGTGGGCGGCTGCATAACAAAGCAGTATGGGAGACAATTCACAACTGTTATTTCTCGTATTTGGACCAGTCGAGAGTATGTACCCTGATGATGTCACGTGAATCACTGTTCTGGCATCACGAAGTGCGCTAAAAGACAAGAAATGCCAAGAGAGAATAACGTGCTCGTTGTTTTTGTTTTTTGTTGTATTTTCATAGGCTGTTAGGGGCCCTTTATAAAAACAGGGCGTGCAAACACGGACACAGGAGAGTAGTCAAGACACCAGAAACGCCGCTAACAACTGAAAAATCACACAGCGGCGAAACCGAAGGTGGACACAAATATTTATGTGCGCATTCCCACGTAAGAGGCTATACCTATCAATCAAGTGTGAGTAGTGGTCTACGTGAGAGATAGCTGTTCACTCTCTCGACTTTTCTCTTATGTCCGTGTTTCCACGTCATGTCTTCTTAACATGAATACCTACCAACAAGCTCAGCTACATTCTAAGTTTGCCATTCTCTTTACTTTTGTATTTATTTATAGATTTACTCGAGTAAGAATGAAAGGAAAAAGTGTACTAATGCACCGAGATATAGAAATTACTTATCTATTTTATTTATTTATGCACAGTGTGTACTAGGTCCAAGGCTCCAAGAATATGCTATCCAGCGAGTTGGGTCGTCGCCCTTTAAGGCTGGAGGTCGCGGCAGCGTTAAGGTCAGGCAATACTCATGATATTTCTGGAGAAGAAAAAGATACTACAACTTCTGGGGAGCTATTCTCGATGCGTTCATCCAAAGCAGATGTTCACAGTCCATTTCAGCAGAGCACATTCAGTGATTCGAAAAAGCGGTGAGCCGTGATGTCACCTCGCTCTTGACCAGATCGCCGCACCGAACCCGCCAGCACATTCCTAGCGTAAGAAGAGTGTGGACGAAATGCGCAGAAACAGGAACTTTTCAAGTCTGAATTTGCATATGAGTGTCTCCCAGGTATTTGAAAACGATGCAGCGAATGCGTACCGACCTTACAGCTGTGTTAGACGAGCGGCCTCATTAAACCTAAATCGATGGCTAACACGATCAAAAGACATGTGCACCGAAAATCAGATCTCCGAGGGCTGCGTTCGTTGCACAGAAGCGCATTCCGTCCCTATCGTTTGTGTCGAGAGTGTTTGAAAGCTTCGTGATGTCATGATGGCGCTGCAGAACAAGAACCGGAAACAAGGGGCGCGCTTCTCGCCGAGCTCCCGCTATTCAGCGGCCGCTGAAATGGACAGTTCATTACGTGGACACATCTAGAAGAGCTCCTCCGGCGAAGTGCTGTATGTTATTTCCAGATTCTCCATTCGAATTAAAATAATAGAGTAACGGCGGCGCGCCGCAATTATTGCGCGGCGGCGGCGGCGTGACCAAAAACAGGCGGCGGCGGCGCACACCTCTACATGGAGTTCTAGGGAAGGGTTCATGGGAGCCAGGCAAGGCTATGTTATAGCCGGTCCTGCACTATAAGCAGTTGTAAGTTGTCTGAGCTGCAATAATAAACAGTAGGAGCTTCAAGACCAAGCCTTGCAATACATTGATTCAATGCCAAATGACGAGTAAGTGGTGTCAACCTTTTAGCTCTCACTGACATATCAGTACATTTCTGCATTTATCTCTGTGCACATCACTGATATGCCGGTATGTTCTCCACTGTCTCCCCTAGGATCTGCACAGCAACCCAAAGCTAGTGAGCTCGGGCCCTTTCCACCAGCTGTGGCATATACAGTCGAACCCGTTTATAACGAACTCGAAAGTGTCGCGAAAAGTGGTCGTTATATCAGTAGTTCGTTGTATATGGACTCGCCCTTAAAAACGTGCGCTTTGCGGCCAAGCCGTTTTTTTTTTTCCTTTATGCACTTTTATTAAAGTGCTAACAACCCCTTCGGTGACAAGCTAAGCCTTTTTGCGTCGTGAAGCGACGCCCGCTGCGTGCTCACGAGTGAATTAACCGCCTTTGCAATGAGCTGACACCTTCACCGAAGCGCGGTACCGCGACATGCAGCCGATCGTCCCTGGTTGCGTGCAGCGCGTTACCTACTCGGGTCGCGGAGTCACTGCCGGGCCGCTTGCTGTATGCCGTACGCGCGTTTGTACGTTCTTCGTGCTTGCTTCACTCCGGATCGTACACGGATGCGGCGACTAGCCTCTTCGGTCAACGCGGCGAAAACAAGCATTTTCCAAGCAACGCGCACTACGTCTCCACGATGCTCTCGCGGCCCTGCACGACGATGCGCGGCGCACTTCAGTTGTCACCTAGTCAAACACGCAGTATACGCTCGCTGTCAGTGCATCGACGTTTCTCGGTGCCCGCGCCGCTCAACAACAGCGAGCTACTTTCGTTTCTACAAAGCGACGCGCACTTTAAAGCGGTCTCGCACGACGCGGCGGCGGCAAACTTGCGAACGGCAGCATGGCTAAGCATGGCGCGCTCGTACCGCCGTCAATCCGCAGTGTACGGTGTACGCCACACGCGCAGCCGAGCAGATATCTACAGATGACTGTGATAAGGTTGTCGGCTATAAGGCATAACGGCACGTTCATCGACGGCCGCCACCTTGCCTTCGCTCTTTTCTGATGCTTATCCGCGAAGGCATCGCCGCAATCGCGCGGAAGTCGTAATTACCGATCGACCGGTCTCTGCCGTTACCAAAAAGACGGACGACTTTTTGCAGCACATTGTGGCGTCGACGAGTTTAGGGACGCAGTGAACCTTTTTGCGATGGAAAGTTATCGCGGTTATCACTTCTTGCACTTATGCCTTCTTGCGTTCCAAGGCATTGTTTGATTCATCGCAGGCTACAGAGAACGGCGTCAGGAAAGGTCACCGCGCGAAAGCTGACCGCAAGGCTTCATGCTGCCTACTATTTTTTTTTTCCTCATTGCCATTCTACCACTGAAGAAACGCCTGGAAAGTGAGCGACCTCGCTCGCAGCGTCCGAAATCTGCGTGCTGTGCTCGCCGATCTGGGTATCTTAGTTGCGAGTAAACGGGAGCGGGGCACGTGCGAGCGCGCGCCCCTGATCACGCTTTAGAAGGCATGCTTTAACTTTTTTTCGCTTCGTATGCGCCATATTTTTACCGCGACCGCGTCTGAAGTGTTCGTTGTAAAAGTAGGAGGCTTTGAAAAATGTTCGCTATATCTGGACGCAGCTTCAATGGTTAGCATACGAAAATCGTAAGTGCACCCAAATATGGTCGTTATAACCGATAGATCGTTATATGTGGGATCGTTATAAGTGGGTTCGACTGTATATCTGAAGCACATTAGGATGGAAGCTGGTGTAGGTACATGTATAACTAACTGCTCAGGTAGCTTATGACCAAGTAGTATTGCATTTTTTGCCCTGCGGGCATTATATGCAACCAAGGAGGTTTTAAAAAAAAACGTTTCTGGAGTGGAAGCTCTCGCAGCTCCTTGCCAGCGAAAGTGAAGCCAGTTTTTGCCCACCAAAGAGCTCGGAAACATGCTCTTTTCTATTGGTGCCTACTTGGAGATCAAATGGCTTTGATCTGTTAGTGTAAATACTACGTTAATTATAACATAAAAGATCGTTGTTGCCGACAAAAGTAACGCGCCCAGAGGAGTATTGGCGACTGATTGCCAATAAAATTTGCCATGACTTTGAGGCTTATTTACGGAAACCAGTAACACAAAGACTCACTTGGAGCAGTATCTGACCTGTAAAAGTTGCCATATTAAACTCGTCTGGCGTGCGTGGAAAACGCTCGCTTTCCTTCGCCAAACGCCGACGGTTCATCTTGCCCCTACTAAGATGGCGGGTGCAGCCGCCATCTTTTGGTGGGCACGGCTTCACTCTTGCGCAATAATCGCCACTCCAGCAATTTTTTTTAACCTCCTTGTATGCAACAAAAGCATTAAAGGAGTGGTGACAGAAAATTTGTGAACCTCTGTTTTTTGCTCTTAATCAATGGCTACTGACTCGATAATAGCGGCAACGAAACTCATTTGCCCCAGTGCGAGACGAATGTTTAATTATATGCTCGTACGTTACGACCGGAGGCAGTTTCGATTTCGAAGAGCACTCGGTAGCCCCGTGACAAAGATGGTCTACTTGGTAAACAAGACCGCAAGAACCAGTGACGTCACTGGCCAGCTTCTGCTATGTTGTCAGTGCTGCTGTTTCGTTTGCTGTGTTGAGCAGGTGTTGAGCGTTGCGAGTGCTTGTTTCCTCGATTGTCAAACTACGTTGCTTATCTAGTGCGGCGATGGACGAAAGAGCTGGCAGGAGTGTAAAAATCAGTAAGAAAAGCTCGATTCACTTTGCGAATCTCGCCGGTAGCTGCGATTTTGTTCTTGTAGTCGTTGTCCAACTGAGGCGACGTTTTCCGCCAGGCTTGGAGTAGCCGCAGCATTAGACGTGCTGAAACATTTTCGCTCGGATCATTCGTAAAGTAGCAGGATGAGAAGTGACGAAGGAAGCATTGAAATCACAACATTGGCACTCTGTAACAGTGTTTATGCGTAACATGCAAATGACGTGATGTACGCTTTACTGACTCGTATTAATATCGGGCAACGCCGCGTTCTCAAGGCATACCAATCCCACGTACGCACGTCGGAGGGTCGAAGCAGTTATCTGTCCACTACGCAATATGATCCCGGCAGCAGAGAGCTTTAGTTTGTCTGTAGACTTCCTATCGTTTGCGAGCACCTGGTTACCGGAGCTGTTGACGGCTGCAGCAGCAGCAGCAACTGCGTACAACTGCGGAGCCCGTAGCGACATCTTGTGGCGTTTTGTCCAACTAAAATATTTTTTTCGATTTTTTCCGTCGCGTTGTAGTTCTTGTCGGGGGAAAAAAAAGCAATGAGAATACTGTGAGTTGCTAATTATCTCACTGCAAATGCTTTACATAGATTCAGTAAGCGGGTAAGTCGCTGCGATGTTATATTGTAGGTCTCTGGTTAGGCTATGCATCATCAGGTGTCGCTACCAGCTTTGTCGGTCTCGTACACGCCTCCGGTAACCCGGCCAGAAGTCGTGACGTACGTGGTATCCACTCGGTGACCTCATCGTCTTTTGCTTCTATTTCCGATCCGGCACTTTCACGAACTTCAAAACTCAATTAAAATACCTTTTAGGCTGTATTTGTGGCTGATATTGCACAGATGGCACCTATATGCACCCATTAGTGTGATTCAACAGTCAAATTGTGTCCGAATTTTTGTGTCACCACTCCTTTAAGGGTGTTGCACTTTTGTACCTCTAAGCAAAATATGTAGGGGTGTGCCAATATTCAAACATTCAAATATTTTTCTAATAGTGTTTGCTGTTCAATTCAATCACACCAGAATTTTACTATTCTATGTATTTGAATTTCCAGAAAATAAATATAACGGCTTCATTTGCTTAAAATAAAATCACAGCGCTTCTGAATGAGGTGCATACACCCAATTCTCCTAATGAACTTCGACCTATTAAAGATGAAAGGTCATCACTACACCCCAGACACTATTTTCGACAAATCAACAAAATATCAAGCTATCCAGGCTCGTGGCAATACTGCACACTACGTCACCCATGTCACTACCAGACACCTAGCAGCAGTCTCGTTTTCCCGTGGCATCGAGCGTGCTGCCACTAGGTCTATGGGTTACCATGCAAAAGGAATTGTTTTCTGGTTGGCCAGGTTTGCGAAAGCACGCACTCGCCCGGTGTGTCGTGTGCGGAAAACATGTGGCCTCTCCCACCGGAAGTGATGCCGGTGCCAACCACTCGCAGCCTCGGAGTAGCAGAGGGAAATTTGCACATCAGATGAGGAACTCTCAACTCGAAGGGAGCGCGCCCTTGTCAGCCGCATCAGTTGGGTCTCCACAGTAGTTGAAGGAGGAGAGGTTGAGGAAATGGCGTCTTTTCCTTTAACGTGTAAAGTGTTGACGACACCACTTTGGTTTTACCCAATCATGTAAATAAACACAATGCAGCCTCTGCATTGCCTCATTCTTTATCACACAGCTAGGCAACACGACTTAGCAGCACCTCTCCAGCACTTCAACCTAGCCAAAAGAAATGCTTTCATGTTCCTATCTAATAAGAATAAAAGGTGCCCGCAACTTTTTGTCTGTAATTTCACTTCGAAGTATCAGAACAATATTTTAAAAATATTCAAAAAATATTCTATTCGATTTGCACCCGAACTTTAATATTCAAATTCGCTTCGCACCCAAGATTTTGCTATTCGCACAGCTCTAAAAATAAGATGGACCTGCTCCCATCAACTCCTTTACCTAGCAGCACATGTGGCTTAAGCTTAGCACAACGAAATGAATCGAACACATAAAAAAACGCAAAAAAATAAACAAATAGCAATGCAAAACTTACATCAGGATTGTCGCACCCAATCATCTCCCCATAGGAGACCTGGTGACAAAGGCAATAGGTGGGCTCGTTTGGATCCACAGGCATGTCAAGCACATCAGAGGGATGCGATATACTGATGGACTGTAGGAGGGGAACATCTGTTGGTCTGCAAGCATTACAGCAAAGCAGCATTAGGTGTACTCTGCAAAATGGAATAAGCTTGCTCAACTACGCAATAAAGTTGTCACAGATGCATGATTCAATCCTCTTTCTTTTTCAGTGAAATAAAAAATAAAACAAGGAGTTGTTGTCACCATTTCTTGGCAATGGCTACTCTTTTCCACTTGATTGTTAGGATAAAAAAATCATGAAAAAGAAAGAAAAAGTATATATATATATATATATATATATATATATATATATATATATATATATATATATATATATATATATATATATATATATATATATATATATACACAGCCCTGCATTTGCCGAGTTCAAAAGTTCTCATTGTAACACAGTACACATACAAGCACAGTGCACACTTTCGATGTTGTTAGCTCAATACTTACTTGGTAAGTGAAGTAAAAAGTCACTTTGTATAACTTTTTGTTAGGAACCATAAAGCAGGCTGTGCGGCTTAAATTTCTAACATTTTCTGGCACAAGCTTAGTCATAACACTTTCTACCAGGGGCGTAGCCAAGGGGGGGGTTGGGGGGGTTCAAACCCCCCCCCGAAATTTTTCACTATTGCTTGCGTATATATACACGCACACATACAAACACACGCACGAACATACATAAAGTATGGTTGAACCCCCCCCGAAAAAAATTTCTGGCTACGCCCCTGCTTTCTACCTAGAGTGCTTATCAGAATAATTAAAAAACACAAACCCTACATACAATGTACAACAAGAGAGAAGCCAACTTCGAAAGTGGTGGCTGTTGAAAACAATGTAGTACTCACTGGGAGACCTGACCCTTGAGCTTCTTGCGTGAGGGTTTCGGAACTTCATCATCTGATGACATGGAGCGTCCACGCTTACTCTTCTTTTTCTCTAATTTGTCTTGTGTTTTTCTTCCCCGCTCTGGTTGAGCATGATAAAAAGATTGCATATATAAGACCCCTTAGAAACATGTAACTGGTTTATATATATTACAACCATCTGCCATCAACACGTTACATAAACATTTAAACAATTGCCTTACAATGAATGAATCCTCAAGCTGCCTGAGGTTATGATCGCTGCGAATCTTCTCATGTTTCTCAGATGCAACAAACACATATGAAATGTCATAATCAGAACAAGTTCAAATCCAAATAGGCAAATCAAGGATTATGCAGAAACCAGTGATGCTACCGAGGACTTCTGATTTGGAGCAATTTTTGGAGCAGCAAAATTTCCGTTTTGGAGCACTATGGAGCAGCAAAAATTGTCATCTTGGAGCACTTTGGAGCAGATAATTTTGCATCTGGGAGCACTCTGGAGCAGCAAATTTTACATCCTGGAGTGCATTACAGAAGCATATTGCATTAACATTCAAGCCCCTGAATATTATTATGGGGCTCTTATGAAGGCTAGAAATATTTCGATTCATTGAAACTCTCATGGAAAAAATCATCTCAGGGGAACTCCATACTTCACTCGCTAATGAAAAAATAAGGGCTCATGCAGTTGAGTGTTCTGGATTGACCTCTTCGGCAATTATTTTCGACACTAACAAACAAATAGAATACGGGATCAATAAAATTGCACTTTATGAAATGACACTCTAAATACACCTATGTGGTTATCAGCAGATGTGGTAGACAAACGCCGTGATGTACAGCAGTGCCTCAATGGCAGAGAGCCTCACTGTCCCTAATGCATTCCCCTAAGAAAACGCCAAGGCGAAAGTTAGGTTCTTTTTCTTCTCGATCGACGGGTAGATCCTCCCCCTTCCTCTCTGCAAGCTTTCTGCACCTCACCTGGTTTTGCGCTAGCTCCATGATCGGTGCACCGATCACAGAAGCAGTGTAAAGTGACGATGTCATGTGACGACGTCATCACGTGACGTCACAATATATGACGCCATGATGACGTCACAAGTTTTGACAATCTATGACGTGTTGATGACGTCATCACATGATTATTTTTTGCATCAATCGATTGACGCCGCCAACGGTCAATTTTCGTGTTTGGTAAAGCATCTAAGGCTTTCGCATTAATATTGAGTATTGAACGTTAACAACCTGGCCTTACATACCAAACTGTCCTCCACCATGTCACCTCTGTGCCATGCGCGAAACAGTTTCGCTTATCATCCACTTCACAGAGTGAAATGGCTCCTCATTTTTTTTTAATTTTTATTGTGATAGCAATGATATGGACACTCTCGGCGGATTTTTGCCGTCGCCGTAATTTTCCGTATAAAGTCCAAGTGAATAACATCACCACGCGCATTCTAGCCGCGGATAAAAGCTCGCGAACGCTGGCGACGAACGCGGCTGAAGCGGAGATTAAACTAGCCGGCCGTCTGTCTCCGTCGCACGGAAAGCGCATGAGATAACATCTTCCCGCGTGCGGGCCTGCCGTCGATTGCTCATCAGAGAGGAAACGCCCCGCCCGTCTTTCGTAAGGAGCACGAAGGGACGCCAGGGGAGCGAGGGGGGGGGGGGGGGACCGCATCGTTCAAAGGGCGCAGTCGCTTGCGCGAGGCGTCAGGAGACGGTTCGTAAACTTGCTGTGCTCTCAACGCTTACTTCGCGTTTAGAGAACTCAGAACACGAAAACGCTTCGGTTCCTGGAGCGGCCATATTCCCTTAAACCAGCGTTTTGTTGAGTTACGCGAGATCGGATCCAAAAGAGTTAGCTGCTAGCCTTACTTCGTATAACAATACAATTTGTTGGTATCGCATTCATAACTGAGTTTTTTTAACCGTCAGCTATTGACCCTCGAAAGTGAGGGGCGGACGTGTAACATGGCGTAGCCGCTTCACTGTGGGCCGTGAGCGACGGGCCCGCTACTGACAGCTGCGCATTTGCGGCTGCTCCGACCAGCAGATATGCTTTTATTAATGAGATAACATTTTTTAAAAGCAAGCAAAAATTTGAATTGGAACCCTAGCACGTGAGCTCGAAAGGGAAGGGCCTTTAAGGGGGTATTTACCGCAGAGTGATTACAAACTCGGATGTGCCGGTGGAAGGAATTACGAAAAGACTCTTCTGGATGAAGATCCATGGATAAAGTATATCTGAGAAAAAGTGTCAACACGTTCCCACCGTTCGCGTGCTCTTCCATAGACGCGAAGCACGGAAAATTTGATATTGTACCATATATATTTTGCTAGAGATCCCATACTTCATTCCGCGATGTCCAGGAACAGAAGTGACAGACATTTTAGCGGCACGCATGTAGTTATTACTGAATATTGCTTTCCTTGCGTGCCATGTGACGCTTGAAACGAGCTATCAGCAGCGTTTCTGGAACAGACGACGTCCGTCGATGAATCGCCGTCGCACTTTCTCGCTATCGATAGGCCTAGACGTCACGAGCTTCTGCGGAGAGCGCGTTTTGCTGTCGAGCCGACTTGCAGAACAGAAGCTACGTCGGCACCGTGCATGGCATCGTGGCTTACTCGGGACGCACGCGCGAGCGCTCTTTTTTATTCAGCAGAATAATTCTTGGTCGATGGTTGCGACTTTGGCAACCCCATGATCAAGCTGCACATGTTCAGACGCGCCGGCGGTGCGATTGCCGGTGATAGACGCCCTCAAACGCGAGACTTTGGCGCAGTTTGGCGCAATTTTCGTCGATATTATCACGATGGCGCAGTAAATACAATTTGGCGCACTTTGGCGCAGTTGGCGCAGGAGTGGAATCCCTGAGAAACCCTCAAACATGACTGGCAAAAGTAAAAGAACTGTTTTCTGAAACCGCTTAGTTACCTGTGTGTCACTGGCACAATGTTTTTTTTTTTCATTCCTCTGGTCCAAATGTCACTGCTGAGCCTATGCCATAGGTACAATATGTAGTATATCATCTGATCTCATTTCCCAGGGGTCATGACAGCATCTCATTAAAGCTAAGCCTTGCATCACTTGTCCAACATGTACCATATTTTGCTGCAGCAGCAGCTCATGCCTATGAGCCATTGACCCACGAGGTTCATCAACCTCTGCCATCACATCAGTGCATCTCTGACCAAAAAACGAGGTTTGAAAACACAGGCTTCTTTGACATCCTTTCCATACACTTGTTCCAGCTATGTGACTGCTCTCTCCTCATCACACAGCACCAACTTCTTATGATATCAACAAAGAAAGTCTGGACACAGACCAAGAGAATGAGAGAAAGAGCAAGCAAAGCTATTTGCTCCAATTGCTTCTTGGGTATACGCGAAAATGTGCTTAGCAACATGTTGCTAACATGCTGCACCTGTTGAACTCTGCATATAATCTTAAATTATGCCGGTGCCACACAGAAACAGTCAAAGCCAAATAAACTGAACACAGATATATCAAATTATTTGCTACATTGAACAGCTGTAATATCGCCTTGGAAATCATATGCAGAAGTATAGCACCGGACTACACATACTTCCATAATCACCTTCTCAATCGATATACGAGGGCGAATCAGAAAGTTTTTGCCTGCCTTTTTATTGTCCGAAATGAGGTGCATATTGTTCGTTGGAAATATACACACTATCCTATGTACCTTACCCTATTTCTGCACATAGTCCTCACACTAGTTCAGACATTTCTCCCATCGCAGGACAGCGATTCATGTGCAACGATGAAGCCAAGACAGCAGTCCGACGGCGCTCCCAGTCAGCCAGACGAATCCTACTACAGGGGCATCTCAAATTTAGTGCTGTGATGGGAAAAATGTCTGAATCGGCGTGGGGCCTGCCATGTGTTGCAGTGAAGAATACTAATATCAGAGAGAAGTAACCGTAGTGGAGTTAAGCATACTGCCTGCGACCATAAATTATGAGAAACAGAACTGTTTCAAGAACTCGAAAGGCCTCCCAGTCTGACACATGCGCTGCAATAGAAAGCACAGATGAAGAATGGATAATAAGTTAACTTTTATGTCTTCAACATGGCCTTAGAGAAACAAATCAGCAAACTTCTCTTTTTAATGACCTCAAGAGGCTGTCTGAAACATGTAGTGTTTAGATAAGCTTCTGACAAGCATATTTTGTATTTCAAGTCCCTGCAGAATCTCAGTAAAAGGGAGTTATTACTTAAATGGAACAACTGCCTTTGTATTTAACAGCTGAACCCCTATATGCCTCTCTCTGTTGATGAAACCCCTATTAAATGGAACACATTCTCCTGGTCCCTTTAAAGAGCTTCTACTTAGAGGTGTGCGAATATTCGTACTTTCGAATCTTTTCCGAATAGTGTTTGCTATTTGATTTGATTCGCACCGAATTTTACTATTCGAAGTATTCGAACTTCCAGAAAATAAATATAACGCTTTAACACAACGGAAAATAATTATAACGACGATAAATCGGCGTGCAGCGTGCTTGGTGTTGCCTTCTGAGGAGCCGACGTGCGAAACTGCTAGCCGCTTCCCCCAGTGCTCCGAGCAGTCGCTGCACGACGTGCTGGGTAGGGGAGTCCGCTGCCGATGCGCTAAATGCCCATCAGCGGTTCCGAGGATCCAGCAGGCGATGCAATTAGTTGCTTATGACAAAGCACACTGCGGCTTCTCGCATGTCCGCAATGTCCCCTAGCACCGTGTTAATGCCCACAAAGTTTGGATACGTCTCGTACATCGGCGCTCACGGAGTTAGGCCTAGCCACGACTCTGAGCAGTAAGCTCAATCGCAGTGTACATAGCCGCAGTGCCCGATGTTCTTAAGCGCATCATGCTCGATCGCGAGTGCAAAGAGTCGTGCCGTGATGGTGCTGATAAGCAGAACATCTAACCGCGGGTCCCACGAGTCAGTCGGTCATGGACGTGCGTCTGCGATGTTCGTGACAAGCGCGGCGCACTATCGTAATCTGATGATTCACGTTCCGTTTGCAGCTGCCAAACTAAAGCGTAATTATACGTCAACCCGTAATACAAAGCGAGTGCGAACGTGTCACTAAGTAGCATGATTGTCGACAGCCGTGACCTCGTGACGCTCAAGCAGCAGACAACGCTCTCCCGGAGCGAGCATCGGGGCGAGGCATGCTGAAGCAACATGGCAAACACAGCCAATCGGAGGCCTCAAAGCAAACTTTAAACGTTTGTTTCTTGTACGCATGTTTCTCAATGGAAGGCCTAGCTGAAGCTGGAAATTTGAAGGCGGATCAATGCTGTTCCCAAAGAACCCAAAATGGTGGTGCCCGGTTGCACCATTGCGGAGCTCTAATGTTTTTAGAATGCAATTTAAAATATGCTTAGGATTCCTCTGCAACTATTTTTCTGTAATTTCATTTCGAAGCACAGGCGTGCGCAGTGTTCCCCATTAGGAGGGCATTGGGGCAAAATATCATCGCAGCCACTCCCTCCCCCGTTCCCTGTTGGTCGGGTCCAAAGGACAACATGCTTCACAATGGATTAAAAAAAAAAAAAGAAAAGAAAGAAAACGAAGCGATGATGTGCTTCTCACAATGGCCTGCCTTTTGTCCCTGGCTTTTCTGAAGTAAGGACTGGAGGTAAACAGTTTTTGGAATGCAACATCAGGGGCCTTCGGCTGCCATTATCGTCAAAAGCCTGCGTGGCCATAGGTAAACGTATGGGGCAGGCTTTGCGCCCCTCTCCTAGGTGAATGGGGGGGGGACCTCCCCCACCCTCTCCATGCGCATGCCTATGCTTCGAAGTATTCGAAAAATATTCGAGAAATATTAGAAAATTATTCGATTCGATTCGCACTCAAACTTTATTATTCGAATTCTCTTCACACCCAAAACTTTGCTATTCGCACAGCTCTACTTCTACTGCATCTACATATCAAACCACTGTTCGATATATACCCTTAGTTTAAGGGCAAATGGCATATTGCAACAAATAAAGCGGAGCTGGTTGTCACAAGAACATTCAACTGGCCATTTAATTCCATAGGCTGTACATGAAAATACAAAGAGATAATGTAGCAGCCACTAGCAGAAATTTCCACTCTTTAACATTTCGAAAAACAATTCCCGTGCCTCTTTCCTTCACCCGACCAATCCCCCTCGTACATGCAGTGACGCAAACTTGCCCATGGGCAACTTGACGTACCACTGGGCTCGTCGATTCATCTAAACTAGGTCTCAACAAACAGTTGTCAAGTTAACGTCCCTTCCTGTTCTCACCCACCACTACGAAACTGCACCTTGTTTGATGGGTTTTGGCCACGCAGTTGTCGGGTTGTCATACCTGTATGCACTTCGCCTTCGGCATGAGCAACACGTGGAGGAAGCGTTGTTCAGTTGTCGGCTGCTAATTGAGCGCAGAGCGGGGGAATCTCCGGTAGCTCGGACGGGTCGCGCTTGCTTGGTTTACCCATTGCATGTGTGGCAAGCAGGGTTCTCCACGCTTTTCTCTCGCGCCCCTTCATCGTATTTTTGGAAAGCAAGCATGCATTCCTGTTGCATTGTGAACTGTCACAAAGGTTTAAAAATACCGAAGAGCCGAAAACTGCCCGTCAAGTTACGGAGCACGTGCGACAATCTAAACAATAAACAAACAAGAGCCACAGCAAGCGGAAGTGCATTGCGACTGATCGAGCTCACCGATGACGTCAATTGCTGACGTCGTGTCACGTTGCCGAAGTGGGCAGAGTCATGACGACGGACTATGCCTTCCCCTCCCTATGGCAGGGAAGGAGGGCGAGGCCGCACGTAAATTTGAAACCAGCTGAAACGGATGTTCTAATCCTTGTAACTTCCTTATGATAGCACGTACTCGCGAAATTCTTGCGGCAGCATGTTCGCAGAGCAAAAGTGCACATATTTCTCTTCATTACAATTTTTGGACCTCGGTTTAAGTGAAATCACCAGTGTGGCCGACAGAATGAGAATCGTCTACAGAATGCCAAAACAGAGGCAGTTAAAAGAACTCACTTTTTGTCGCGCTCTCCGAGTCACTCCCCTGGACGTTTAAAACCTTGTCTTTGAGCTCTGCCTCGAACCGGGCTAAATCAGCATCAAGACGTCTGATGTGCTTATCCACCTGCAGAAATAGCAAACACATAAAATAATAAAATCACTGATTTCGGCTCATTGGTTCAACATTGCAGAAAACCACCCACAAAACAAGGACAAAGAGCACTGAACACACAACAGCTTTTCTGTGAAAGTGTGAAACACACACACGCACACACGTAATTTACAAATGCTCAGTGCTGTGTTGTCTCCCTTTTTGTGTGCCGTTTTCTTTCAAAAATTTTTGACGGTAAAATTTGAAAGTGCAATAAGAACGTTACCAACATCTGCTGCATGAAAATGTAACCATTTCCACAAAAAACAAGCTTTATATACCTTAAGAGGCTTCTAAACGCACATGCCACAAAGTTAAACCAAAATCCTAACTTTTTTCTTCACGGCTCACAAAGCTTGCTGTAGAGATAGAAGCTGATGCTAGGGCACTACTGTAGACAAGGAGGCTATGAACAACAACGTCTGTTTTGGCAGTTTTCATCGTAACAACTCATGCAGAGTCTGACTTGTATGAAACGAATATGCGACACTTTGCAATGGAATTATAGCTTGAAGAGCCCCCAAGTGACAAGTGGTTGCTCTCTTATGATAATTTACTGATAGAATTCTTGTACTAAGGATGTCTGCTGCAGCATGGTAGCTCAATATTTCTGAGATTTTACACGATATACTGACATGTTATAGAAAAAATGTGACTGTATACAATTACTTCAGTGAAAGACATGCCCGATTACATTCAGCACTTACTGCTGCATAAAAGTACCCAATTAATCACATTAATTTCCATTCAACTTCACGCGCCAAGCATTCGTTTGCCTGTTCAAGTTGTCTATGACATTAGCTTGCCTCAAATAGAATGGCTCACACATAGAAGTATCCAGTAGTTTGGCATTGCTGGTCATGGTGCTCTTTGGGGGGGTATAAGCAACTGCAATTTACAGACTGCTCATCCACTAGGCCATGTGCAAGTGCACTATCATATTCTCTCTGCATTGCGAGCATTGCTAGCTAGTATGCAGCCATGTTACTGGAATATTAAATGCCATGTTTTCCAAGAAAAACCTCGAGACCAGGTGCCCCTGGTGCAGAGGCAGCCCTGCGCTATATTGCAGATTGTGGAGATGTGATAGGACACCTTATAGCACTCAACTATAAATTCTATAAGCAGTTGAGGAAACATCTAAAAGAGGAGCAGTGGGAGATACAGCAGCCCAGAGTCATTCTAGGGGAGCGACTAGTTAGCCAAGTCCAGCAGGCGACCAAGGCCAGCAGTGCCCTGGACTGAAGGGCTACAACCACGACATCCAAGAAACACTTCACGACCAATCAAGTTTTCATCTGTCTATGCTAGTAACAGCTTCGTGTTATTAGCCAAATAAGCATTGTTTACTTACCATTTCATATGTCTGCATGGCCAATTGAACCTTGTCGTCACCATATTCCTTGGCTTTCTCGAACATTTTCCGGACATTTTCCAAATGTTCTGTCCGTTCAGCTGCCGTATAATTTTTAGCATTACTCATATATGCCTGGGACAACTTTTCAATGTTCTTAGAAAGTCCCTGCACTCTAGTGTCAAGATCTCGCATCAAATTGAAATTTCTCTGAAGTTCGGATGGCAGCGTCTCCAGGCCTGAAAAGGAAGAACAAAGAAATGCCATAAGGTTTTACTGTATGCAGCAACCCTCCCTTTCTAAGACATGTTCAGAACAACGTAAACAGAATACAAAATATCCCTGCAAATGCATCGCACAATGAGTGCCAATGTTAATGCAATTACCATTCAGGAAGTACAGCAGCACAGCTGGTGAAGCCCGTATGAGGTGTGTGCTGTAGCCAGGATCTTCTCTCGCACTTTTCTATTCTTTTGTTCCCCTACTCCCTTTCCTCAGACGCTAACCAGTGGCAGAACTGCAGAGGACCGTTTTCTTTTCCTTGTGCAAGCAACTTGCAGGGCAGCCATAAGTTGCGTTTGCCTGCCACTGCATATCCGCACCCCAGAAGCTTCAGAATGGAGGGTTGTCCTCCGCAAACCCAAACAAAAGAGGAACGTGCTTACAGCACCATAAATGTGATATGTAAATTTTAGTTGCATACTCAGGCACGAATATTGATTTAAAAAGACACCTGATGTTTTCTCATCAATACTTTAAAAAGTTTTGAACTTGATGCAAGACATGTGCTTATGTGCCAAAATGGGTGTGCTTGCACGGCCTGTCATGATGAACAAAGCCGTCAGAGTTCAATCAAAATGAAACACAAAATCAATGCAAAGTAGCTTTTGGGGCAACTTGGACACGCAGGCAATTTTCGATAGATAGGGGCTGAAACACTATCCCAAACAGTGTTTTGTGTTTGACACATGCGCTGAGGCAACAACCCAAGGTGATTGCATGTGAAAAGCTCTGTATGGCCAGTTTTAAAACACCTCAAACATTCCTCGAAACCTAGTGAACTAAGCTCACGTGAAAGAAAAGACTCGTAGAAACAGGAAAGGCTCATAAGTATGCTAACTGCGTTAAATAATTGCATCTGAAACATACCCGAGTAAAAAGGAAAACGTGAGGTATGAAGCAGTTTATGAGTTAGACTAACGGTTTCAATGCGGTCTAGTTCGTATTTTTATAGCGAAGTTTGGTTCTAGTGCCAAGTAACAGCGTTATGAAAGTAACAACGCCTTTTGCCCGTCTTTCTTGTTTGCCGTTACAACCCAACTTTGCGATGAGTTAGCACGAGCACACTTACTCTTTTCACGGAAACAAGAACCTAGGTAAATTAAGCCACAAGTAGTGCGGATGGGGCAGTATTCCGAGACACGACCACTTTCGGTGATACCATCTCTTTTCCAAAACGCTGTTGTTGCGGCCTAGGAAAACTGGCTTGCTCTTCGTATGCGCTTTCCCAAGCTGCTCGGTCACCTCGGGAAAGTGTCGCCGAAAGCGGGCCTCTTGGATTATCCGTCCCTTCCCGTAGCAGTGACTTCAACCAGTGAGCTTTGAGTATGAGGTGTTTCGGGCAGTCGGGAACCTTAGGGACGGATAAACGAAGATACCCACTGATCGGCACAAAGTACGGCCCCCCGCAAGAGAGCCGCCCAAAAAGTTTCAGGCACAGCATAGACAAACTTTAGTTTAAAAACGTCGCGCTATTAGCCACATACGTGGCACACAACCCGGCCTTCAGTGTTTTTACAAAATGCTGCACCAAATGCAGTCATATTCTGACAGAAAAGTTACACTGCTCCGAATTTCTGCCGTCGATAAACAATTACGGGACAGCGGTGCTACAAAAGCCGTCCTTTTGTGTTCATGTTAACGTGTACATTTATTCGAGCACTGCACAATTATTTGCCCGTTCGTAACACGTAGTGCGTGATACTTGCAAGAAGTTCACAGTGAAAGAAAAAGAGAAAATACAGCGGAACGAAACGACGTACCGCACGACCACTTGCCAGCATAACGTACAGCTATCGATACATACAAAAATTCTAGACCCAAGCGACGTTTGGCGTACACAGGCCGCAATCGGCAAATTAAATAGCGAGAATATTATGAAATAGAAAGCACGTACTGTCAAGGTAATGTTCCAAATACACAGCGGTCGCCATTTTTTATTTTCATTTCCGCAGACTTTCGTGATGCTGCTTACACTGCAGCTTGCTCAGTCACACCTGCTTTCGCCAAACAAAAAAAGAAGGACTTCTTAAAGCAACAATGCGCTATTCTGCTTAACTTTAAACTTTCGTATTTAACAGGTACATGTAAAACTTACAAAGTATTTACCACGTGGTATTTACTAAGATGAATGCAACATGGCGTCTATGACGTATTTTTGGACAGCAAAAAGCGCGCCATCTGGCATCTGCCCTTTTTATCAAGACTTGCCGAGCGTTTCTTTTCTCTACACTGTACTTTTCTCACAGACTCCATCCGGGTAACTTGAGATCTGGAGACTTTTCGTCCGCTTGCTCCTTGAAAATCCCTGTACGTCAGGGTACTACCTAGGCAACTGTTTATCCCTAAGAAACCCAGCCACTCAGCTGCTTGTTGATAGCGCGTGTTAAGCGCGCGCGGATCTTACTTTCCGTCCGTTCCTACACCCATCGCTACACCCATCGTTGCTACACGTTGACAGTTGCTACACCCATCGAACGCTTCGAGATTGCCCCTTGCTTTAGTTAAAGGGCCTCGCAATTTCTGAAGATGTCAAACTTGTAGACGACGAACTTTTTGCATGTGGGTACGCATTTGTACTTATAGTAGCGTAGCTGAAAGAGGCGGAGCGCACGTGTTGCGTCCGGGACGCGTGTTCACAGTGAATGCGCTGCGGGCTCAGCTCCCCGAGTGACAATCCACGTATGCTGGCGAAGTGAGAGTCAAGTGCGCTCCGTGAGCGACACCCTGGACGTTACTTTAGCAACTGTTAATTGTTACGTCTGGGCGTAACGCTAGACACCGCCTTTACATCGCGTTTGAGCCCTATGGGTATTAAATTTATGAACAGCGATGGCCGCCTTCTTCAGCTTGAGTAAAAGACCCAATCATGGTCAAGAAATTCGATGTGGATCAGGCCCGATTGTGATCGAAAGGGGTTGTGTGACACCGGTATTATGTTTTTCACCGCTTGTCTGAAAAGGCTGAGTGAGGAAATCGGTGTCATATTCTCAAAACGCTGCCTAATGCATCCAGCAAAGCTGCTGTTGTCGTGGCAGTGAAATCATGCCAGCTAGACATGTATTCAAAGGTGCATGGTCATTCTTTTAGAACTGATCTGTTTCATTGGGCTGTAGTTTTCCTGCAAATTATTCGATTTTAATGCAGCTTACGGTCAAAGATTCAGGAAGGATGAAAATTTACTGTCTCGTCCCATTTTTTTATGCGCAGTGCAAAAAAAAAGAAAGAATAAATAAGAAATAAGGAAAAGTGCGAAAAAAAACTCTGAATGTCATGCGGCATGCCACACACGACTCGTAAAGGTTTGTAAAACTTATAAATCACTTGCCCTACCGCAGGTGTTGAAATGACCACCCTGCATGATCACACACTTTTTAATGCATTTATTAGCATGCACAAATTTTAATGGACAAGTGGCATCGGTATTGCAAATTATTTGACACCATGATGCTGTCACCACATGCTCTAACTAGGACTGTTATATTTTTCATATTAGTGTAACGTAAAAGTTGCCCATGCAGACTTGCAGGGAGTACTGAAAAACCCAAACGACATTACAGACAAGCACAAGCAAGGTTTGGGGCTTTGCGTAGGCAGAGTTGCTTTGGGGAACGCAGCATATAAATATGCAAGAATTGTGCACACACCCAACAGCCAGTATCAAGCATGCTCTTTACCTTTCCAGTGAGTTCGTAAAAACTTGCTTCACAATAGGTAAGCAGATATAAACACATCACAAAATGGAGTAGAAGTTTTGTTTTATCTGTTAGCAGGATACTGCAGGCCTTGAGCCCAGAACAGCAGGGCAAATGAACAGATGTAGTTATATACTTAAGTTCCTGTGTAGTAACGCCCTCATATTTCAAGTATCATGAATTACCAACTCACCCAATCAGCCATTCTGTTAGGTATAGTGGATGTGTGTGCATGTGTGTGTGTAAATAAGTAATGAACATAGAAAAAAAATAGTTGGTTTAATAAACACATGAAGCACAAGGCTAACGAATACACAATAAGAATAAACAATGATCAATAAAAACATATCATTCACATGCACCAACATCATAAACAAATGTACGACATGGAACCATACAGGTGTATTACAGTTCAAGATTCATAGTTCTCATTCTCTTTGTGGACTGGTGGTAGTTTGTCCCAGTCACTCGATCGTTGAAAAAAAAAAGTGTTTAAATGTCTTAGTGATCTCATTCATCTGATAGCTACAGGGTATAGATACGTAAAATGCAGCGATCATAGGCTAGTGAGTGCAATCCTTGCCCCCAGTTTGAAGAACACACACACAAAAAAAATAACCACTAATGCACAGGCCAACCCAGGAAAAAAACAGAATACTTTAGAATTCCCCTAGAAAACAAATACGACACCTTAGAACAAGAAGAAACAAAAGACATAGAGGAAACCACAACTAGACCGATTTCTGAATCTGTAGTCGAAGTTGGAGGTAAAGCATCAATGCAAGAAGTAAGCAACATATCTTGAACCACAAAAGACTGGATAAAGAAACAACAGATAAGTGGGTGGGCATAGATAAATAGAATTTGCTTAGCTATTAAAGCTATCAATAAGTATAAGCCCAGTGACATATGGAATTATGATATCAAAGAGCAGTGAAAAAGGTGATGGCATCGAAACAGCTACCAGGCAACTCTATAGGAAAGACCGAAATGCATGCAGTGAAAGATAAGCATGGCAATATTAATGGTAAACTGAATGATGTGGTAAACTGAATGAGTGCATCACTTGTTACACCACTAAAACAAGATAATTTATGAGCTCGTGGCGATTTCTATTCAGGCCACATGGTTTTGAGAACACTGAAGAACTGTTTTTGGTGCAAAGTTAAAAAAAGCAATTTGTACCATTCTTTTCCCTCTTAATAACATACTGCCATGAAACCAAGGTGAATAAAAGTCCTTGATTACTTTATCAATAAAAACTGATTCAGTGTTTCAGATTAGCAAGCCTTTAATGTTAAGTAAGGCCCGTATTCTGAAATGCTCCTTGCCTCAGCGAGGAGGCCATAACTGCTTCAGGACGCCTTGCCATGTATTCTATAACGCTTCTTACCAAGGTTCCCTCACTGAGGCCTTCCTTGGTGCTCTCTTGAGTTAAGGTAGCACTAGGGCAACCTTCGTGCCTCCTTACCTCGCTCCTCGCACTAAAAGGGTGCTTCTCTGCAGTACTTTGTCAGTGACACTGTGTCCCATCTTTTTTTTTTTTTTTTCGATCGATTCCTTGTATTACACCTTTGAATGCGTACCACCCTGTGTTTGTGACATCATATACTACGTCCTACCTTCCCGTGCAAGCAGTCAAAAACAAATGGTGATCCTCCTGCACACAAATCGTTATTGCAGTCACTGCTGTCGGGTTCCCAAAAGCTGTCGAAGCTCACTGCAGTGTCAAATGAAAAAGAACCACATGTCCTGCATGGCTTCCTACTTGTCATTCGGGCTGGTTATCACAGGAAAATATTAGCAACTGTCTTAAAACGGGCGAAATTCAGTGAAAACAGCTCTCAGTGGCACAAAATAAACTTCATACCAGTAAGCACACATAAAGTGAGAACAGCTAAAATGCAAGCATTTATGACAAGAGAAATCAACAAGAAAGGAGACATGGTGAGAAAAAAAATTTCCACACTCCATTAACATTGGTCCTTGCCTTATTAACTGAAACGTCATGCTTCCTTGTTTAGAGAGTACAGGTATATGTGGCTTTGTTGGTAGGTGGGCAGCTGCAATTTGAAAACAACTACATTTTTCCATTTGTGTGAATGTAAAAAAAATGCTGAAAGTAACCGGTAAACCATTCATGTGTGTCACTTTGTGAACCATTAAAGCAGCATATGCGGAATCGGCAACAGACAGGCAGGTACACTCTTGCGACAGAGCATCGCAAAAGCAAAGGTAAGGGATGAAGCAACACAATAGTCAAAGGTCACAGGTTCTCAGTCAGGAAACAAACCAAACAACATAAGTGACATTCCCATTTCTGTTGTTTTGATGTCAAGTACAAGAGCAACACATGAAAAAAAAAAAACTAATTTCAGTATAACAAAGGAGCAAGCATTTGCAGCTACAAATGTTGGTTGTGTGCATCTGCTCTAGTCTGCAAATGGCAGTTGTAGGTAAAAGAAAGTGCAGTAGCAATTGAAGGGGTGCATTCGTGGAATGGTGAAAGTTAGAGTGCTGGGCTGAACTGAACCAAATGAAGTATCCCATGCCTATAGAAGTGTGTCACCCATCTAGAAGTTAAATGTACCATCTAATCTAATGATGGTGCATTCAACTTCACATTTTGCATTAAGCCAGTTATAAAGTCTCATGACCAAAGGAAAACTTGTCCTAAAAAGGTGCACCTTTACCAACCACCAACTGTAGAAACAAAGTTGCAGGTGCATTCACACCACTGATACACCCGTGCGACATGAATGAAAGCAGTCATGCTGCTTCTCAAAACATTTCGCTTCTCTTTATCTACTCACCATGTAGAGTAGACGTATCCTTGTCATTGTATGTGCAAATATTGAACACTGGCAATCTGATGTAACCAGCAGTTGCAAATATTTCTTATTACCACCTGGCGTCTAAGGATCCTGCTCGGCTCTTTTTTTATAGAAGCATGGACACTTTCATTACTTTGAGTGCACGTGCCCTAGATTTTTAGCATCAACTATATTAAAATTCAATCACATGCGCGGGCAGAATAGCTATTGCAAGTAATACCGGTGACACGCAGGCAGTTTTGATTGCAGTCAAGGTTGACCCGGACCGGATTTCTTGATCACGATGATCAATCATTGCTGCTGCTCGGTCCAGACTAATCCGGATCGAGTTTGACGCAGACATCAGTCAAATCGCGATCTGGGAGCCAGATATCGATGCGCAGATCGCAATTAAAAGTGACCGTGTAGGTACACCTGATCCGGATCGAGCCCAATCCCGATCGGTCGTGATCGCGATCAATTGCCCGCGTGACACCGGTATAACGATCAGCGAAGTGCTTTCGTTCATGCCAATTTCCAAAAACGCACAATATTCTCAGCTACACTGATAATGGCAAAGAAAACGCATCTCGAGGCGTTCGACGGGATTAAAGACAAGGACGGACGGTAAGTGACATCGCGACTACGGTGGCTACCATAGCGCGACAGGGCTACATGGGATCACACACACCCGGCGAGCACCGACGCGCCGTCCGCCAGCAACGTCAACAACACTAGAGTTACTGTAAAGGTAGCATATACAGTAACTCTAAACAACACAAACCTCGCGCGCCACAGCAAACAAAAAGCTCTCCTAGGGATAAAAAGAGCATTGCACGTGTTCCTAGGTAGTACCCAGACATAGGGAGATCTTTAAGAAGCAAACGGGGAAAATATCCCCAGATCCAAGTTACCCGGATGGAGTCTGTGAGAAAAGAAACGCTCGTGCCCTGGACGGCGCCTGGAGCCCTGGACATCGCCTAATTTTCTTTTCGTTTCAAATAAAGTCTACATTTCCTTCAAGATTCCCGTAGTGAAGTGTAATCTGGGAGGGACGTGTATGACGTGTACGCTTTTGAACTGCCCAACAGAACGTGCAAGGGTGAAAGGCGTCGTCAAACGGCGAGGTGTAGATCACGAGCGCAACAGCCACAATATGTAAAGGTAGCAACAGCAGATACTTCTGACGAATCAGTTTGTTTTCCAGCGCCAGAGACAGTGACTTCATCACGATCGCTTACGAACACACGCGTGTACCGCATTACAAGTGTTCACAAATTGTTGTACTTCAGCTAACAACAACGTACAGGCTTTATTCGGCTCGATCAAGTCCAGGCCCACCGATTCAGCACTGTCACATTGTCCCTCGCATATTGTATGCCTGAAGGTGGTCTGCCAGAACCATAAGCGTGCGCAGGGTTCCCCTTCAGGGGGGGCGAAGGTTCGTCGCAGCGCCCCCCTCCCTATTATGTCAATGTATGCGGCTGCCTTTGCGCCCCCCCTTCTCGCCCCCTTGCCCCCCCCCCCCCCCCCCCCCCCTGCGCACGCCTATGGCCAGAACGAGACCCTCGCAGTGAATGAACGAGAGCTGAAACGTCCCAGCCCAAAATTCGACCACCAGCGATTCTATTGAAAAAAAAAAAAAAAAAACTGAGCTAGAAGATAACTGTGTGAGAGTGACTTTAGTAAAGTATTTTCGTTCGGAAATATTATCTGGTCACGTGACGGCCCTTTGAATATTTCGGCGAGAAGGAAAAGTTGGGTGGAAATATACTATGCGTATTCACCCTTGAAACTGGTTACAACGGCGCATTGTGTTTGAAACCATTCTAATGTCATTGTTCTTTCACGTGACGTCACAAGTAAAACCATATATTAATTTTCCGGCTTAAATAGGCTTAGCAAAGAAGCAAGAAAACGTGCAAATTCAGACGATTTTCGTAAAACCGGGGGCAATGTTTCAGCCGCAACAATCTTTTGGCTATTTTACCAGTAACGTAGTATCTGCTAAAAATATTTTCAAGCTTTGTAAACAAGCGTTTATTGAGAAAAATGCTTGCGAAGTTGAGAAAAAAATGACTTTTGGGGGAGATTCACTCGAAAATTAAGCATTGAGGCCCTCGCGATAAAAATATGTGAGAGGGTTCTTCATATGCTCCAACGTCTTCTCTTGTGATGTGGAAATTTTCATTCCTGTAAATTTTGTTTAAAGCGAAAAAATAATTTGCCGCGTGGTGCATGCGTTGCCTCGAACCACCGCACGTGGTACGCTTTGTTTTCTTCATCGCTCCCGCACGGCGAACACTGAATTGATTGTTTTTTTTCCGCGCCTCTGTATCATGACAACCTCCCGTTTAAGAAAGTTGTTTACAATAACTTTTATGATGTGACGAAGAGGCGGAAAAAATGTCACAAAGTTCTAGATAATTCACTAAATCTAAATGTCCAGTTGTACGTCCACGGCACTTCAGAATGTTACATAACATAGTGCAATACAATCCCAGTACACCCGGCTCAGGTAATCTGCTCCGACATTATCCGACCCTTTTATGTAAGAGACTGAAAATGCATTTTCAGTCTCTTACATAAAAGGGTCGGATCGGATAAAAGGGTCGGATAGAGTAGGCTCCATCGCAAAACTATATTGTTCAGGTGTTTAGCGGATTGCAAGTATTGCAAAGGCTGGTGGTCGGATTGTATGACAAATTGTTTGCCGTACAAATACAAGCGGAATCTTTGCACTGCCCAGACAAGTGCCAAACATTCCCGTTCTATGGTGGAATACCGCGTTTCTCGAGGCAATAGGTTGCGGCTCGCGTAGGCAACAGGATGCAAAACCTGGTCCTCTCCTAGCTGGAGCAGTACGGCATGCAATGACAGTCATTTCTCGGCTGGATGTCCGGTCCGGAGAACTATACTCTGTTCCAGAAGTTCCGTGCAGCACTGTGGAAGCTACAGGCCTTCTCAACCAATCAGGTGGGCGAGCACATCTAAGTGTATCCTTCCGCGCCCTGTCGTCTGCTAGCGGCGAGCGCTGCAGCGAAAGCGGCAAGAGCGTCTCGGGACACTGTGCAACTGCGCAGTGAGATGAGCTGTAATTGTGAAAGCGGTTAAATATTCTCCTCGGCACCGTAAAAGCGCGCGTCTTCGAGATACTTGCACGTAGACATTTGAGGGATAGGGTTCAGTGGCTCAAGTTTCGGTGGAAAGCGCCACACTAGCCAAATTGAATATGAAAGCACCACGCTTCATCAGATGCCTATGGGCATGCGAAGTGCCGCTTCGCTCCCTTGTCGTAAAAGCTGATCCGGGAACGATATCGCACAGGTGAACCAGGCGCCGCCATTTTGACTAAGGAGTGACCAAATCTGCCACCGCGGACTAATCACAACCCAAGACTGGGTCCTCCGCGGCGCTGTGGACGCTCGGGCTGTGCGGACTACTCATAAAAGTTTAGACAGTGTCGTACCATTCCTTCGTACTTTATAAGTAAAAACATAACACATACACATACGAGCCACAACAGCGTTATTTCTTTCGTTATTTGCATGTTATAACACGTACAAGCAAGAACTCTTTCTTCAGTATCATGGAGCCACAAAAATTGTTTTATACACAAAATGCGACAAAATCGTCATACAAATCACAGCTACAGAACGCAGAGAAGCCTTCAAGTAAAAATCCTCCAACGAGACCGCTTGCAAAAGTCATGAGGACAAACAACGGGCTACGTATATGGGGCACTACATCTCGCTTCGCAACAACCTGCGCTCGAGGGTCATGTAGCCTTGGCTCTGCTGCACGGAACTTCTGGAACAGAGTAGAGGCAACGTCATTGCATGTGCTGCCTCGAACCACCGCACGCACCACGGGCCGTGACCACCGTAGCACGGGGCACGCTTCGTTTTCTTCATCGCCCCCGCACGGTGAACACTGAATTGTTTTTTTTTTTTCGCGCCTCTCTATCATGACACAGACATTAAAGAGGTACTGACACGAACATTTTCAGTTGTCATTTTTTTGCGTCAAATGAAAGCCCAAGCCATCAAGAGCCTAGAAAAGGTAGTGCTAAGCGCGAGTGCACCCTGAAAAAGTAATTTGGTTGGTTGGTAACAACTTTATTGATGGTCCGGCAGAGCTTTCGCTAAAAGTAATTACAGTAAGTTTTTAAAAGCTAGTTTCGGTTCCTACTGTACCCTGACGTCACAACACGGTACGAGTTTCTCTCTGCATTGCGAGCAATGCTAGCTAGTATGCAGCCATGTTACCGGAATATTAAATGCCATGTTTTCCGATAAAAACCTCGAGGCCAGGTGCCCCGGCCGCTCCGTACCGTGGCTCCGTTGGTGACGTACAAGCGGCCATTTTGAATGTTTTGGTGACGCATGGCCTCCGAGATAACGGGCGCGCGGCGGCGTCCGCCATCTCGGAGGCCATGGGTGACGCCTTGTCCATCGCGCCGTACGTGGCCTCCGAGATTAGCCAGCGGCGCGCCGTTGCTACGGCCGTTCCATTCGCACGCAGAGCGCGTAATCGGAGAGAGCGGCCGCCACACCCCGCCGCCGCACCGCGGCGCGCGCTCCCCATGGCCATGCCATGGCCCGCTTCCCCCGACGCGGGCACGCGCGGAGGGCGAAAGCTCGGCAATCGCTGCCTCTGTGCGACGCGTAATAGAAAATTGCCGCCCACATATGTGCGGACTTTTTTAGACGGAACGCAGCGCACACAAGCGAGATATTTGTATTTCTTTTACTTTATACGTTGCCACTTTGCGTTTTTGCATACGTGAAAAAGTCGCGCCTTTTACCCGTACCTTAGACGCTAAGCAGCGTTTGCGTCGAAATGAAACTCTAGCCATCACTTTGCGCGGCGTTACGAGACGCGCGCCAAACCGGACGCTCCGCCCCCGTAGCTTTCCCTTCATTGCCACAGAAAGTTGTCCCCGAGTTTAGATGAAATATTCCGCGGTAGCAGCCTCTGTTGCCCAAATCGGTTTTAAACGACCATTAAAGTTGCATGCAAAAGCAAGGAGTAACTTTTTAATTACGTACCTGAACTTCTTTGTAGCTGCAGCAAGGCGTAGATGCACCTTGACTGCGTGCTACGTGCCAACACGGTTGATGTCGTGACTGAAATCGCACGCTGTGTCAGGCAGACAAGCCAAACGAGCGCCGCGCGAGCCTTGGGGAAATATCGCCATCTCGCGGCGCCTTCAGGCGGCGACAAAATTACGCTTCTCCGCTGGGCGACGCGCCGAATGGGACGGCCGTAGCAACGGCGCGCCGCCGGCTAATCTCGGAGGCCATGGCGCCGTAGCCGCTAGTTCTCATTGCTCCCGCTAGAGGCGCAGCTGTGCTCTCCGGTGTAGGGTCGTAGGGTGCCTTGATGCGCGTTTTGTTGCGCGTTTTGTCAGGGGGGCGCACACATCGAGGCACACTACTCCGGTGATTCACGCGCGCTCACGAAGTAGCGCGCCGCCGCACACTCGGCGCGTGCTCTCGTTAGATAGGTGACTGGTGGCGGTCCCACTCCGGCGAACCCCCCTCCGCATTTTACGCACTGTTTGCGGACACACTGTGCTCGCTGCGCTTGACAAATAAATATTAATTGTAATAATTCAGAAAGCTTATGATCTCCGCTTTCTAATGACACCTGGTGTTAATGCCTGTTCGGAAGCGTTACCTAATAGCAATGAAAATAGTGTGAGCAACAAAAGGCATTTTCGTTGTACAAGCCTCCGTTGTACGGCCAGTACGGCGAAACTGTTCAACATAACAAGACCAAATTTACCGTGCGATTAGAAGAAGTGCTATTGAAGGTTTCTATGAAGAGATATTAGCCATAAAATAATTAGTAACTTATTCACGCTCCAATGAAAATGGGCAAAATATTAAAAGTTTTTGTGAGAATATCTTTTTTACTTTTCAAAGCAGAACAATAATATTTAGTGGCTATGTAGACTACATTACACTTATTTTCCATGCGAAGTTGCTTTGTGTTCTGACGAAAACTTGATGAATTATTATTGTGTCAATGCGGCAGTTTATGGCTGTACTTGGTCACGCATTACCGATGAAGCGACAAAACTATACAAGCTGCTACTGTGAACTTCTACATAATGAAGAAGCAAGGCCCTTTCTATGATTCTATGAAGAGAAAATTCCTTTATCTTTATTAGGGAACCTGCAAGACAGCAGTGAATTTACGTAATTTTCCTGCTGACCAGTCCCGTAGAAACTCGCTTTTTTTTTCTTTTAGACGCTAATTGCCAACGAGTATTGCACATTAGTAGATGCATATTGTGTCTTTTATCTACTTGTGCTCACTAACTTGACCACTCAGTGCTTCAAACAAAATATTTTCAATGAATCATAAGTCTCACAGGCGTTTTTTGGTGGTAGCTCCATCTAAGAAATGAAACATCAAGTTGCTTTATGCGAGTTCAAGCGTTCGCCAAAAGTGGCGCAATTAAACATAATAAAACGGGTAGAACAGGCATGAATTATATCTCCAGGGCTCATAGTTTGCTTCACTAGCTAAGTCTAGTCGCCGCGCGTAACAAACATCAACCGTAAAAGGAGGAGGGCTTAATGATAAACCCTTTCCACTCGCCCCACGTCAGCAGGTGGGGCGGTCTCATCAAGCGGCAAATGGTTTCGGTATGCAGGAAGATTGCGCGTTCGTCACGCGTTCTTAGAACCAGTGTTCCCCGGCACGTCTTTAGTAATGTGCATCTCTTTGTGGTTCAGCTGCTTGTGTTTTGCGCGTTCCTTTGAGTGTTTTCGTGCCTGTGAGGTTCGAAATTGTGAAAGGAAGGACGCTGACATGCCGTGTGAATGATACGTATGTAGCGCCGCTTCAAAGGGGACACGATGGTGAACGTATGAAAGCTTGTCATTGCCGGAATTTTCAAAGTATGCCTGTCGAGCACTGTGCCGACAACTTCCACTGACCAGTAGTGGTAAGTTGTACCCAGAGCCGTATATTCCCTTTGGGAGAGTTCGGCGCTCTTTTGATCTCGCCGCCAGTCTGGCAACAGCGCGCTTCCGCGCCGCCGACGCCATTTCGTGCCGAGGTTTCTCGTGATGCTGTACCCGTGACGTCGCTGTCGGCATTTATGCTTCCTCTGTGACCGACCTGGTGTGTCTTTGCTGCTGTTCGTGCACGTGTCGGCTGCGTGGAACATCGTGGACCTGCACGGACGTCGCAATGGGGGCTTGCAGCGCAGTAGGCTGCTCTAAAGGCTCTGTTATACTCCGACGTGCGTTCGCGTCAGCCCGCGGCGGCGGGAGTTGGCGCCGCTAGGTTCGTCACGTTACGTTGACGCGAAAACAGAGCACTCTATACTCCCACTTGCGCGACGCACTACGTCGCCTTGACGCATGCGCAATTGAGCGCACTTGGCGTCCCTTCTTCACGTAGAGACACAGACGCAGTTCAGTCTGGATAACGTCGCCGGCGTGGAATGCAGCATGTCGCATCTCGCGCCGGCTGCAGCCGGGGCGCGTTGACGGACGCTGGGCGCGTCAGTCGCATCGCGCGTTGGCCTATAGAGTGCTGCACGTTTGTTAGCGTAGCGTCACTGTGCCGAGCGTGCGCGCGCGTCGACGTTACGCTGGAGTATATCCTCCCCTTAACTCGCTGAAGAAAGGGTTCGCCAGAGACGGAGCGTTGCGGGCGCACGTCAACGCGAGCTTACAGTGCCGCGGCACAAAATGGCGGACAGCGCCGCCGCTAAATTTGGATGGTTGTTGGCTCCGCCCCTCCGCCGAACTCTCCGAAGGAATATACGGCTCTGGTTGTACCCAATCAGGTAATTACGTCCTAGTTGCAACGATGCGACAGAAGCGAGACTTTGTTGAAGATGCAGAACGCTCTAGTCAACGTGGCAGAATATTCAATGTACAGGACCCTGGAAAAGTTATATTGTGCTTTGTGAAAAGACGCACTCACTTCGGATAAGACGATCACTGTCTTTGCCACTAATGAGGGCTACGGTGTCAGGAAACAGTTCGACTGAGGAGGACTACTCTACCTAGTGATAACGCTGTTGCGCACTGCTACTTTGTCGTAAAGCGGCTTGCTGCGTAGCCAGAACTACTACTAATGATCGGATAACAACTAGTTCGTAGCAAAGTACAAGGCGGACAGCGCAATGTCTGGTCAACGAAGAATAACCTGACTTAGACGCACGTGAGAGTGGCCACATGAACAAAATAGTGCCGATACATATGCTACTGACGAACATTTTGTTGAAAAACTTTTGCGGCAACCTAAATGGAAAACTTGTCGATGGTGCCTGTAAGTCAAAATAAAGGAAAACCACAGCTTTCCACAACAAATAAGTGTATTCATGCTTTTATAGAACAAGCATAAATAAAAACTGGATTCTGTAAAAGCCTACATGACCGGTCATGTAAGCCCCCAAGGCGACCCTGTCCAGCTCTGACCCAGTGCAGCAACAAGCCCTGGTCGACCGTCGTGCCCGGGCGGCGCCAAGAGCCAATGGTCTTCCGGACTAGGAGGCCCACCCCCAATAGCGACTTATTTCTACCAATAAATGTTGTATTCTCTCCCTCCCAAGGGGGGGGGGGGGGGGCGCCCAGCCCCCTCGTGTGCACGCCTACGCTGGCCGATGTACCTATACTCAGTTTCATACAATATATGCAACGCTGTGGAAGCTATACAAGAAGTTCAGTCAGCAGTATGTGTGACTACGCGCGTCTTGCGCCTGGCTTTCATCGTTGTAAACGCTCGTGCGAGACGACCACGAACGCGCCTGCACAGCGTCGCGAAAGGTTGCAAATGAGAACAAAGAGACGAAAATAACGGGGTGTCTTGCCCTCCAACGCACAAACCATCTTGGTTTATTACTGTTCCCAAGAGAAAAAAAATCATGCCTCACATGGAAAAATCATTGTCTTCTTCCTCACGTAAACGCATTCATTGTCAGACGTCTCGCTGGCAGAAGCATGTGTTCTAGGAGGTTCTAACTCCGGTAATTAGTGGTAGTCGTGTGTTCAACTGATCATCAAGATGTACTTTATTTTGGTAACCGTTTATTGCAGTTTGAGAGGATGAAATTTCGCAGATAACTCTCGAATTATAATTTGCTGAAATCTGTGGGTCCATTTTTTCCTCCTCCAATTGTAATAGGCAAAAGCACGCCCCCCCCCCCCCCCCCCCCCCCCCCCCACACACACACAACAGACATGCGCTCGCGCGATGCTATAAAAGTCACTGGCACGGTCGCTAAAATGAACCAAAATGATTGTTTTAGTAGCGGCCGTGCAATTCCACTGAAACGCTGCGAAGCGTTTGATTGATGTTTTGTTCAATACTATTTCACTGAGGCACATTATATTATGTGAGTGAGTGCGTTAGTGAGAGCGTGCGTGTGGGTGAGAGCGTGTGTGTGTGCGTGTGTGAGTGCACGCTGTTGTACGCACCAGTGTGCGTGTGTGTGCGTGTTTTTTTTTTCTTTTGTTCTCAAGCGATTGTATTTAGACGCTGCGCTGTCCTTTCTCAAGGGCTGCAATAGGAAGCGAGCGTTTGTCCTTACAAACTGGGGCACTTATCGTCATGTCGTTGAAACGACGCCAACAGTTGGCCCCGATTGTAGGTGAAAGACGCCGTCCGCGTTTGTGCTCCTTGCTTTTTGTCGGCCGATTTCCGTCACCTAGCGCGACATATAACATAAAACACGCGCGAGGCGACGCTGACCATATTTGCGCGCGCAATTTTCTCGCTTTCTGCAAACGTGGATGAGTGGCGTCGTCTGTTGTCGTTTTTCGAACTATTGGCAAGATGGTGGTAGTGGAACCGCCACCTTAACAGCGCTTGCTCTCGGCGCGCTTCCTTTCTCTTCGGCGGGAGCTCACTCAGTGCACTTCGCTACCGCTACTACGGTCCCTAGAATATGCTACTCAGAATGAACACCCAACAAGCCAAGGTAGCGGGGGTGAGCTCGCAAGGCAGCAGCATCGCGGGCTCGCCGCCAAGAAAATTAATAAACATTGTGTATATGTAAAACAACGTGGTCCAGTCTTTATACGACGATAGACGAATTCGTACGCTACGAAGTTTTAACCTAACCTAACCTAACCTCATCATCTCCAAGCAAGCTCCTCTAAAATCATTCACTTCGTGGATATGGTGACTTTTTTTTTATTGCGATAGCAATTATATGTAGTCTCGACTGGTTTTTGCCGTCCCCGTCGCCGCCGTCATGCACCGTAAATGTATAAGTGTGTATATACATAAAGTCCCAAAGAAAAATAATTCAGAAAAATGCTTCCGAAGCGCGGAGTCGAACCAGCAACCTCTCGCCCTGCAGCACGTGGCGCTAACCATTACGCCACAAAGAGCAGTTCCTTCAGGTAGCTAACGGCGAGCGTTATATACGCACCTTTTACCGCTGGCAGGACTCGGAGACATCAGGCGCTTATAAGCGTTTCATTACCAGCGAGATGGCGCGAGGAGCGCAACGGGCGCACTTAAAAGTCGTCGGCCAGCTCGCTCGCTGCTTCTAATATTTGTGCAGGAAGAACTTTGCCTTCCGCTGTCTGGACAACTTTTCTTGACAATGAAGGGAAAACTACGGGGGCGGAGCGTCTGCACCACTGACCTCCTAATGGAGATCAGTGGTCTGTCTGCATATACCATATACCATAACATATACCATAACCATAACCTTGCTATACCATACCTTGCTCATACCTTGCCCATACCTTAACCATACCTTGCTCAGCATATACCATAACCTTGCTCTACCACAAAATATCTCGCTACATTGTCGATTGCAGAAGACCACTTTACATCTGAATGCACGTTCCGCAGTTGGGAAAAAAGATGACATCACTTGCTTTATCAATCAGTTCTCGTTTAAGTTTGACATAATCATGATGACTGAGACATGGTACTACGATGGCTGTGATATGCTTCGTCTGGACGGTTACTCGCGCTTTTTTATTAATCGTCCGAATCGCCGAGGAGGGGGCGTTTGCATCTTTGTTGACGCTTATCGGACCCATGAACTTGTTTCCGATTTTTCTGTGATTACGGATGACTTTGAATTTTTAACACTTAAAACTGACTCAGAAATTGTTGCTGCTATTTACCGTCCCCCAAATGGTAACATCGTGAATTTTCTTAATTTTTTTGAGTCTTTCTTAGAATATATCAACTCAAACAAATATCGGCTTGTGTGCGGTGGTGATTTTAATATAAACCTTTTGGAAGACACTCAAAGCACGTGCGAGTTCATATCGTGCCTTCACTCATCTGGATTTACAAATCTAATATCAACGCCAACTCGTATCACAGTAACCAGTTCATCACTGTTAGACATGATGATTACGAATGCTGACACACTTGTTTCTAACGCCGGTACTATTTCATCAGACATAAGTGACCACTGTCCAGTGTTCATGCAATACAGTTCCTCAAAAACAGAAAAGAGGCGTCAACATCAGACTGTCCAAGTACAAAATATCACTGATGGGTCACTGCAGGCTTTCAAGCGTGCCGTTAGCATGCATGACTGGTCTTTCGTTTATATGATTAGAGATGTTCATGAAGCGTACTTAAAATTTATAGAATCTTTTACAAATATCTACCTCACTCATTTTCCTTTTAAAACGTTTAAACCGTCAAAGAAAATAAGAAAACCTTGGGTCACATTTGCTATTAGGCGTTTGATAAACCGAAAAAATAAGCTTTTCCATGCATTCTTGAAATCGCGAGAGGAAGAATTACTACAGCAGTATAAAGCTTTCAGAAATAAACTAAACAGCGCTCTTCGAAAGGCGAAGATAGCGTATTATGAAAAGTTGTTTTCTGGTATCTGTACAAGGTACCCTGATGCAGCTTGGAAAGCAATAAACAGTGTTTTAGGACGCCACAAGGCAGACTTCATGCCACGTGAAATTACGTTAAACAATCGTGTACTAACTGGTGCAATACTTGCCGATTCTTTCAATAAATATTTCACTTCTGGTATACCGTCAGTTAAGAATACCCTGCAAATGACTAGCTCAATTATTAGAAATGCTGAAAGCATATTTCTCAACCCGGCAGACGAACCAGAAGTATTCAGAACATTTATGAGTCTTAAGAATAGCAGTGCATTAGATATTGACAATCTTCAGATCGGTCCCATAAAATTTGTTTTAGAGCATTTAGCCCCTGTACTTGTGTACATATTTAATTTAGCAGTAGAGTCCGGGGAATTTCCCCGTGAAATGAAGCGCTCTCGTGTGTCTGTTCTGTTTAAAGGTGGCGACAAAAACTTGCTGGGAAATTATCGCCCAATATCGATTATTCCGGTGTTTGCTAAGGGTTTCGAAAAAATGCTACATTCCAGATTATCCAACTTTTTCACTAGAAGTGACATTATAAGCGACGCTCAGTTTGGTTTCCGTAAAGGAAGGTCTACGGAGTTAGCTTTGTTAAGGCTAAAAGAAATTATTTTAGAGAACATCGAAAACAGGCTATTTACATTAGGTTTGTTCATTGATTTCACCAAGGCTTTCGATTCCATTGACCATAGCACGCTACTTCATAAGTTAGAAATCTATGGTGTTCGAGGCACTCCCCTGGCTTTAATAAAATCATATTTAGCAGAACGATCACAATGTGTGTGTTTAGGTAACCATCACTCATCTTCATTGCCTGTCAGTAGAGGTGTCCCGCAAGGAAGTGTATTAGGGCCCCTTCTTTTCAATGTTTTTATAAATGATATTGTTAATATCAACAAGTCGGTAAAATTTATAATATATGCTGATGATGCCACGGTCTTGTTTTCCGGCGCAGATACAGATAGGTTGATAGAAAGTTGTAATCGTTTCTTTTGCAATATTACATCATGGTCATTATCAAATAAACTTAAAATTAACCCTAAGAAAACGAAGGTTATAATATTTAGAGCTAGAAATAAATTTCTGAACGTTAAACAAGATATTATTTGTGCAGACCAAAAAATAGATATTGTAGAAGAACATAAAATTCTCGGTGTAACATTTTCATCTCATCTAAGTTGGGACTCTCACGTAAGTCATTTATGCAAGAAACTTTCTTTTACAGCGGGAGCTCTGTCGCGTTGTCGAGAAATTCTCCCTACACAAATAAAAGTCAGCATATATCAAGCACTGTTTCAATCACATATAAGTTACTGCAGTCTGGTTTGGCTTACTACAACTCAACGCAACATCAACAGAATATTGGTTTTGCAGAAGAAAGCTGTCCGTCACATTGCCAACACTGGTTATTTATCACCGACATCGACATATTTTCGCAAGTACAGTATAATTAAAATCCAATATATGTACGAGTTCCGCATCCTACGATCATTTTACATATGTTGTTCTTCATTTAAACAATTTATCGAGTTAACTGCTGCACTGCAACGCAACAGTCATGCTATCAATACTCGTAATGTAGGAGGATGGCTCATACCGCGCTTTCGCACCGACTATAAACTGCAGTCATTGAAATATAACCTCCCATGCATTCTTAATAAGCATAATCATTTACATAAACCTGCGCTAAATACATTACGTGAAATATTTCTGAATTACTAATGTATTTCAATTATTTGTTAATGTTGTACTACATCTCACTGTATATTGTTGTATATGATTAGCTATCATGCTTTTCTATTATTATATTGTGTTGATATTAGTGTTTCGTGTAGTTTACTGCCAGAATTACAGGTGTACTATTGCTGTTTTTTTTTTCCTTGTAGTTGTAGTATTATAATTTCTTTTCTGTAAATAAATTTGAGTATTCTGTTAGTGTTGTTCGTTGTTAGAGATGTGTTTATTCAAAAAATCATTCCCTGTTACGCTTACACAGATATTGTTATATGCTTTGTTTTTGTAAATATTTTTTTGTACAATGTGTGATATATCTTGTAAATTTGGTGCAAATATTTTCACCGGTCACTTGTTGCCATGTCATTGGTCTTCTGGGCCCTAGTCAAGCTGTTTCATTACAGCTTTTAGCCCAGGAGACCATCCAGAATGTAATGTTTTCGTTTTATTCTGGAAAATAAAGAGAATGAATGAATGAATGAATATGCACTGCTACGCGAAGTAGTCCGGTTTGGCGCGTCTCGTGACGCCGTGGAAAGTGATGGCTAGGGATGCATTTCGACGCAAACGCTGCTTCGCGTCTAAGGTACGGGTAAAAGGCGCGACTTTTTCCCGCACGCAAAAACGCAGTGACAACGTATAAATTAAAAGAAATACAAATACCTTGCTTGTGTGCGCTGCGTTCCGTCTCAAAAAGCTACATGTAGAAAATGAAGTATTTTATATATCCCACGCAGAAAATACGGACGCAATTGTGGGACTACATTCATTAGCAGTAGGATACGTGCATTGTGGCTCTGTAGCCTTCGCTGCATTGCCAAGAAAAGTCCGCGAGTATAGTTGCTGCCGGGAGGGCAGATGTTTATGCAGCGTAGCAGCGCGTATATCACGGGCCGCTTTTCTTGCTATCGCATTCATTGTTTCGCCCTTGCGGCGAAACTGACTTTTTTACAGCCTCTCCCACTCAAGGGAACCTCGAGAGGATGCGCAGCAGCATTGGGGGCGCACACAAAGTTTCCGTTACGTCCACTTGGCGTTTCCATTAGTGTGTGAGGTTTGTATTTAGTGTTTGTGCCATTACGTTGTGTTTATGCGTTGCTTTCCGATAGCGCAGAGTGAACTAGTGGCGCCGACGTTGACGTTACGACTCATCTGAACGGGATGACGATGATGAAATGAACTTTATTTGGTCCTGGAGAACCCCGATCAGACAACCCCCGAAGAGGGTCCGCCGCAGTTGCTGGCCGCGCCCACGCCGGTACTGGAAGACCGTGGCCCTCCGCCCGTTCGCGGGCCTCTTGGACTGCCGACAGCTGGACTGAGAGCTCGCGGCTTTTAAGAGCCCTCTCCCAGTCCTCTTCTGTGCTGAACTTTGTGCTAAGTAACTCCGGGCACTACCAGTGCATATGAGCGAGTGTGCAATTATCCGCCCCACAGCTAGCGCATCCTGGATTTATGCCTTCAGCAAAGTGGCTAAACGTGCTGCGAGACGGGAAGGAACCTGCCTGCAGCATCCCGAGAACCGACGACTGCGGTCTATAAGCTTGGAATGCGGGAGGGGGTATCGCCGCCTTGACAGTTGATAGTGCGAAGTAACTTCATTGAAGGTGCCAAGTGGATCCCTGAAGCTCTCCGTGAAGCCGCCTCTGGACCCGCCCGGACCGCCGCGGCACGTGATTTCTCGCGCACGGTTATTATGGGCAAGTTTGTTGACGTTGGGAAATGTTGAACTCCTGAGCCCATGTGGGCCGGGAACCAGGTACTTGTGTGAAAGCCACACCCCTCGAACTGAGAATATGGCAGCCTCTCTTGAGACCACACCCGATGCGAAGGCCCGGAGGACGCGAAGGGCCCTTCATAGCTAGAGCTATCGCTACCTGCTCTCCTACGGAGGCAGACACCTTCCTAACGGAAGCCGAGTTGAGTACGCGAACGCGATGATCAACAACCACGGCCGCAAAGCTGTCCGAGCGGCCATGCTGCGCCGCATGGACGAAAGCCACCTTTCCATCTGAACGGGAGCGAAGAGAGAATGACGGAAGCCGACCGAGCGCACGCGCTTATATACACATGAAATAGGGGAGGGAGGAGAGTGGGTTACAGGCTGTATTTGGCTGCGGCGCGGCTGCATCACGTGGGAGGAGAGAAGGCGACCGGACACCTGTGTAAAGGAGGGGTGGGAGAGAGTAGGCGCATGGCAGTGGAGCGCGGACGCCACCACCTACGACGGACACAGCCCGAGCAAAAACTGCTTCGCATCTAAAAGCGCGATTACTCAGTAGCACCTTTGATTAGGCCGCGTAATGCAACGTTTCCAGAATCTTACAAAAATCCCTGAGATACCGAAAATCTCTAGCTCTAGGGATAAATCCCTTGGGTTGGCATCATTCAGACTGAATGAGACGGTAGCGGACGACGAGAGCCCCACTCACAAAGCGCGCTGCGCCAACATTACACCGGCCACCCCAAGGCGTAAGAGCTGAGCTGCCGCTACGCGCTCCGATGTTCCCTCTAGTGGTCCGCTGAGTTCATTACATAGTTTCCTAATATAATTACTAGAGGGACCTCTGGCGCTATCTATGGGAGCTGCAACGCATGGCGCTTCAGCCAGCATGGGAATGATGGGTAGTATACGGATTTGTCGAAACTTCGTTCTTTCGGCTCTGTTTGGCTCCGCGTCACCTGCATTCGCTTTGTGCAAAACGAGTTAAGCAAACGTCAGCAGTTCCACTTCACTACTTTATCCCTTTTAGGCTCACTAATTCAAATCTGGTCACTAAGTTCACAACAATCTATTCTTTCATTCGAAAGAAAACCAAAACACAACAATAAACGAAGCCACAAGTGCATTCGAGGCCCGCAAGCACGAAGACTAGGCAAATCCGTGTACTACCCCATCATTCCCATGGTGGCTGAACGATCGCAGCGCCAGAGTCCCTAGTTAATTTTAGGAAACTCTATGGTTCATTAAACCGCATATATAGAACTCGAAAAATAAATGAATTGGTTCACTATAGAACCTCCAAGAACTTTCCGTATTTCCGGTGCGCTAGTTGGTTTACGAGAACGCAAGGAAGGCGGCTTCGCGGCAATACGAGCCTTTCTAGTTTCGATTTGTAGTTGACGGGGCGGGTTTATGCGAGAAAATGCGGTATCGATGTTAACAGTGCATCTCATAAAAGGCCGCTCCTTAGTGAATACATGCATATACCAGCGCGAAAAATAGTCTCCGATAGTCTTTTTACGGGAACAGCGACCACGCACAAGGAACCACAGAAGCACGTAATAGCAAGCGATGGTTTCTACTCACTCCGCTCGCTTTCCCCAACGCATGCGGGCAAGCCCCCTTCCTCGACAGGAAAGAAAAACCGTGGAAGGGTTCCCTAGTCCGGAACCCCTGAGCGACTTCAGCGATGGCAAAATTTGCGAGCAAATATTCTTGAGGGCGTTATGTGCCGCCAGACGTGAACTTAGCTGTGCGTTGTCGTTCAAACATTGTGTTCGATATAAAGGATAATTCGATTTACTGGAGTCTAATTTGTTTTCTTTCATTTAGGTTTTAAAGCGTGTTATATGGGCTGACCGAGCGAAGTACAGCAAATTTTACGGGCGAAGCTCCTTAAGGCGGCACCCGTTCGTCCCTCGTAGTCGTAGTGCATAACCAGTCATACGCTTTGACCTCCAAGGTGGTGCCGGTGGGAGATTTTTCCTGTGCGTTGTTGAACAATAAAAAATTCGCAGCGGTAGCTAAAAGCCGACTTCTTCTGTCTCTCATTCCCATTAGCAGCCATTCTTTACCTCCAAGGTACTGCCTGGTGAGATTTCTCCTGTGCGTGATTAAACAATAAAAATTTTGTTCAAAACGCCGTTGATTGATGAAATAAACCAACGAAAGACGCCAGATGTTTTGTAAAAGCAAAACGGAAGAACGCCAGATGTTTCTAAAGCAAAAGAAAAGACGCCAGCTGCTTAACGAAAGACGCCAGATGTTTTCTAAAGCAATGGTTTTCTAAACAATGAAAATTCACAGCGTACATGTAAAATTAAAGTGAGCTGCAAGTCGTCATAACTCATCGAACCTTTAGTATAAACGCGCCCGATCTCACGTCGGTGATGATGTACTGGGCAGAATTCACGGAAGATTCACGGTTTACCGATGAACCTCCGCAGCTTCGCCCACTCATCATTATTCACTCCGTGGATATGCTGTGATTTTTTTTTTTACACATGGCATACAGTAAAAGGTCGTTAATGCGGAAAATCGTACGTGTTCGCGGGTCCCGGCAAGCATACGTATTGTTTAATGGCACCAAACTAAGTAATAACCCGATTCATTCGGACGATCCTCGGAGCGCGTCAAGCGCCGCGAAGGAGTGAAAACTGCGTTCGCGAACAACCGAAGTGGCCGAGAGCCTTCAGAGGCGTGTTCGCCATCCACCATCTGACCACAATCGCGCTGTGGGCGACAAAGGCCTCAGCAGCTGCGGCGAAATTGTTTACTCGATGCACGCGAACTGCGTGAAATTGTATCGGCTGCTGGCCATTTCTCCAGCGAAAAACTTATCACGTGCGCGTGGTGGCGGCGGTATACAATTAACAAGGGATGGGTTCCGAGGACGTTTCATTTTCGAATTTCTGCTTTAAATAAAAGCACGGGTGTCGAGAACCCTAAAGAGTGTCGTCGTGCTTGGGAAGGCATTGAATATGTATTTTAATACCACTACCTCAAAACAGCAATTTCAGTTTCGGTATCGAGGGGGCGGCTTCGCAGTGACGTGTGAAAAAGTCTTGACGGCACGGGAAGTCTGCAATAACGATATACTAGCAAAAGCTGTCAGTTTGCCGTCAGTCGCACGCGGTTCACGTAAACAACGAGTGTCCTGCGACTGACAGCAATTTCTGTGATTTAGGCTGCATGCAGGACGCAGATTTTGATAACTCAGTGAACTGTGTTGACTTGCGATAATGTCCAATGCGGCGGAGCTGGCTTGCAGATGATGGTCAAGAAAACTTTAAAATCAGTCAAATATTTTATATGCGTTGCCTGGCTCCTGTGTGTGGAAAGCGTTGATAGCGCACACCACTGAAACAAAAAATGCGCTTTTGGGGTGCCTCAAAATCGTGCCAGTGCTTGGGGCTCTGGATCCACCGTCACATGGCGAACGAAGTCTCGAATGACGTATATTGAGACTTTTACACTGCTTTTATGCAAAATAAGTACCGGATTTACAAATTTATCAAGAAAAATGCATTGATGTAATCAACACTTGTTTGTGTTCTTGGTTTTTTCAATAATTCGGCATTTGGACATTTTCTCTGGTCCCTTCGAATTAACGACCTTTTACTATGACACCGATTTCACCCTACAATTTCAAAAATAAGAAAAATTGCACAAGCCTAGTTTTAATCAAAATATTGTGCAAGCTGGGTCATGACAATACTCACTTTTGTCTATAAATGCAATATATAAATAATATTCAATACAAAATTGTTCAACAGATGACTATTCTTCAAACCTCGTATCTACATTAAATTTACCATTTTCCCATAAAGTTTGGGAATTCTAGGCAGTAGTGCTGCTGAGACTTCTCTAGTGGCATAGATACAATGATGTTTATGTACAATAACCTCGCACAAACCATTGGCATACACAGCTTGCTGTAGATATCTATCAACACACATAATAGGCTGCAGATGAAATAGTGGAATACAAATTTATTACGCCAAGAGACTCATCGAGCCACTTGACACCACAACTCATGTTTAGTCAACACTTTAAAAAAAAAGCAATTGGGAGAAAAACTGGGGAAGCAGGACTCCCAACGATGGGAAAAAAGAACCCAAATTACACCCAATTTAAGTGTTCCCATCCCTGAGAGAAACACCATAGAAAAAAAAAAGGTACGTTGATAAAAAAAATTTAATTCCAAATTAAAACATCCAACTTAACAAAAGGAAAACCATGACACAAAAGAGCTTGCTGCACTGAAAATACCTGAACTTCAGAAGCTTAAAAAAAAAGGGGGAGGGGAGAAGGGGGGTTTAACACCAGCTATGTATACATTCTTAATTTGTTGTCCTAGGGCCCAAAAACTTCATGTACAAAGAATCCCAGAGCACAATGAAACCCACACCCTTGCTAGCCCAGCCCACAATGAAAAGTAAAGCATTACAGAGATGTGCAGATGTAAAAAAAACCCAGAGCTTAATAAAAGAAAAAGTGACGAAGCTAACAGGCACTCTCACATTTCCTCACCATCGAGCAAGATGAGGTTGTGGTTACACGCGACACCATGAACACGTCATTCAGAAAAATACCAGTCTTCTGAGAAATTTTGAAAAACAAGAAAAACATTTCTAGCACTGAAACAAAAAGGGAAAGTCAGACATAGTCAGCAAAAACAAGCACACTAGTGTGATCATAGATTTCCACCAGCCGCAGCTCCATCCTGTCATCCATCCCTGACTTTGGATTTCCTTGGGTAGTTGAGAAACCACTGCATCCCCTTGTGTGTCGGACATTTGTACGGCCGTGACATCCTCTTCCTTTCCCCCCATTTGTTTTCCTTTTTTTGAGTGGCAGCGGCTGCATTTCATTGGCCGGGTGTGTCTTCCCTCTGGTCTTGCTTAGTTGGCATTCTTGCACGCAATGATACATTCCATGCCAACGGCACACATTACAGTCACCTGCGAGAAATAAACGTGAGCAATCAGATCAGTGTGCAAGGGGCCCTGAGAGCATGCACACAGTGCACATTCCAAGCAGAATGAGTGCTGAAAGGGCAACTCCAGCCATTTGTCGACACCCATCATCTTATTTTATGGAAAAAAAAAAAAAAAGGACAGCTAAGGAGGAGGTCAATCTGCACAACGCACGCGTTATGAATTTTTCACTGACTGTGAGGAACGGCAACTTGGCGTGAGTGCGGTGAGCATGGCGTCACTAAAGCAGTGCAAGTCGCTAACACTAGAAATAGAAAGGAAGGTTGCCCTAATTAAGGAAGTGGAGAAAGGAGGCCAAACAAAATCGAGCATTGCGCAGGAATTCGGCATCCCTTAGTCTACACTGTCGACAGTGCTGAAAAACAAGCAGAAGGTGCTGGATGGATATCAAGAGAGCTTCTCCAGCCAGCGGAAGCGGGTTCGAGGCTCCAAGTTCTCGGACGGTGAAGCGGCGTTGATGGTGTGGCTGCGAAATGCCAGAGCGGCCAACCTTCCCGTCACCACAGCACTGATGATGGAGAAGGCTGACGCTTTGGCCTTGCAAATGGGGCACACAGACTTCAACAGCAGCAGCGTTTGACCGCTTCAAAAAAACCCCGGCGAGAATGGCACTGTCAAAGCAGCCGCTGCAGACAATTGGCGCAGCAGCCGGCTCCCTGAGTTGCAAAAGAGGTACGACGAAAAAGACATTCAACCTTGACAAGGCAGCGCCATAAGATGTTGTCGAGCCGTACCTTCACACAATGAAAGGTGTAGCATGCTCTGGAAGGAAACAACAGAAAGACCAGGTAACTGTCCTTTTCGGAGCAAATTCAACAGGCGAAGAAAAGCTGCCTTTACTTATAATTGGCAAAGCTCTCAAGCCTAGGTGCTATGACAATGCACGACTGCTGAATGGCATTATCTATCATCCAATAAAGCAGCACGGATGACAACAACTCTTTCCGAAGAGTACAATCACGCCCTCGATAACAAGATGACCAAGAAAAACAGGAAGTCCTGTTCATTGTGGACAATTGCCCAGGCCATGGCAAAATAGACAACTTGCAAGCAGTGACAGTAGTTTCTGCCAGCAAACATGACCTCTGTGCTGCAGCCGACGACCCAATGTGTGATTGAAGTTGCCCGCAAAATTTACCGAAAGAGCCTGTTTCATCGAATTTTATTGTGTGAAAACAGGAAAGGCTACGAAATCGACCTGCTGGGAGCAGTAGATTTCCTCAGCAGTACATGGCAGCAAGTTCATGCAGCGGCTATCGCCAACTGCTTCGCGCATGCAGGATTTACACGTGCCGCCAGTTTGCCAGAGGCGGGGACAGATGACAGCTGTGAGGAACTCTGTCAAGATGTGATCAAGCTTACCGACAACAGTGCCACCGACAGTGATGCGCCCTTTCACGAGTACGCACCGTGCGAGCAGGATGTGCCGTTGACAGGAAAAATGACGGCTGCTGCCGAAATCATTGAAATGGCCACAAATGGAGGGGAAAGCGGAGACTATGGCAACGACGACGAACCACCTTGAGAGGTGCTGTCATCTGTCAAAACCAGGAATTTGCTGCACTTGCTGCGAAATAAGGTTGAGTGTAGCGGTGGGGAAGATACTCATGCGATGCGTCAAGCAGCTAGAGGACGTCTTCCTTGGCGAGAGTGCAACCGCAAAGCAGACCAGCATAGGAAGTTTTTCTCTGCTGAATAAAATGGCAGTGCTACAAAACCCACCCAGTTAACATCTCGTGTATGTTATTTTTTTTCCCTTTAAAACCTTTACTAGAAGAAAGATTAGAAGCTGCTGCTGAAGAGCTGGTAAGTAATAGTGATTTTTCTGGAAAGAGCTCAATTTTTACCAGCGATTTCCACAACTTTGCCTGTCTCGAAATTTTGCCCGGCTTTTACGACTTCAAGTTAATGAGGTACTGTATTAGCGTTGAAATACAGCACATTTTTTGTGACAATCTTTTCTAAACATAAAACGCGCAGATATGTATTCATTTACACTAAGCAGAACAGTGGCCCGCCTTCGTTTGACATATGACCCTATGCTCATGAGCGGCAGCATTATTTGAGGGCCTAGCGGCAGCTGCAGATGTGCTGGAAAAGTACGATGAGCGCCTTGCGGCCTCCGAGATTACCTCCGACAACGCGTTACCAGAACCAATCGTGGCGACCACGAGCGCCTAGCTTGCAAGGCGGTAAAGAGATCTCACGTGATGACAAGCATTCGGAAAACTTGTTCTACCTGCTTTTAAAATTCCAAAACTGTCGAAAATTTCAATATGACGGCGGTTAACCACAGTTTCATCCACTCCTGTGAAAGCAAAACCGTGAGCATATGCAAGGAGGGCTACATCTGCGTACAGTTCAGGGTCTTTTCAGATCGAAAAATACTGCTAATAAAATAATCACACGCTCTTGGGATTAACCGCTGCAGCCACAAACACTACAAAGGGTGAGCTTTCCATTGCGCCGTTAAAAACTTGGTAGAGAAAAATCAGTTGTAGATACCTTAAGGGGGGAAGCGGGTCTTTGAGACCGAAAATCAGAAAAAAAATCGAATTTTTGAAAATGTTTTATTTGGATTCTGCCGCTACTCATGCATACCCTCGCCAATTTTCATGCGTCTTACATCAGTATTTGAGCCGTGACAGCATTTTATGTGCCATGAGTGAGCTAAATTTTTAGCGATGAACGCGTAAAAAATGGGCTTATTCAGCGCCACGCTGTTGCCGTTTTACGTTCCCTACAGCAGCCATCTTGGTCGCATTCGAAAGAGCCGCGCTTTTTCTCGAATATCCCGCCGCCCTTGTTTCCGTCCACTCAGAATTCACGTAGAAAATCCGCGCCAAATAAAGGTCCCTCCGCGTGAGCCTATTTGCACAGTGAGCCCACGTGACTAAATAACGCCTTCCGATTCGTCGGGCCTCCCGCGCTGCCTGCTACAGCGCACGCAAAGCGGCAAGTTGATGTCGCCGTAGTATAACTGCGTTGTTCTTGTCGATTTACGTCCGTAATGTTCCAACCCGCGCAAGTTGGCAAGAAATTGGAGCAGGAGTTTTTGATCATCCTCAACAAAGACTGCACGTTGCGGCGGCTTACTGGCACGGCGCCAAGTGAGCTAGACGATGTGCGCCGCAGCCGCTGGGAGTGAATTAGGCCTACGCTCTCGGCCGCGTTTTGGAACTTTGATCGTGGCGAAGCCATATCGAAAGTTGCGCAGCGCTCATAAATTTGAAAAAAGAAAAACCGAGATCACGGCTCGGGTGCATCAGAAGCGCATTCAGCGGAGGACGGCGTGGCGGCGGAACGCGATTCATCGGTCGAAATGCCGACTTCACCTGTGTCGGCGGCCGCCTCGACGACATCAGTGATAGGCAGCGTGGTAGAAGGATCGACACAATGTTCTTGACTAGCGCCGATCGTGCGCAACAGCAGAAAAAGACTGAAGATAAGATCTCCAGCTTATCGGCAACTTCCGCTAGCGAGCGCAAGCTGCGGACGCTCGCAACAGCGTGCGAGGGCTCTGACCCGTCGGCGGCTAACTACGGGATCGTCGACTGCTCCGCAATCAACAAACTGCTTGAAAGGACATGCACTGGGGCCGTTTCGATTGGAAAAGGTGATAAACTGCTCTCCTGGGGTCTTCTAAGGCATTTATTTGCAAAGTAAAGCATTTTTACTTGTGTAGCGCTCCTTGAAGATACAGAGTTTTGTTTTTTGCTTTTTTCTCAGTTTCAATTTCTTGGTCACCTTTTATTCTTTTAACGAGCGTTTCTCAGCTTTGGTACACTCTATTTTGATCATTTTTGCATTACTGAAAAGCTAGATGTTTAATGAGTGCAACAAAGTGCCATATGTTACTGTAGAAAAGCGTAAATTTTTACAAGAGAGAAAATATATTTTCTCGGTAATCGAATGGCGAACTTTGAAGCTTCATAACTTTTGTTGTAGGAAAGCTTAAACCATAAAATTTGCTTTTTGCACTCTTTGATAACTGTAGAATGCAATGACATTTAATTCAGCAGGATCCGAGTAGCCAATTTATTAAGAAGGTGATTAAACGAAATTTTCATGAATGATTAATTAAAAAAATAGTCGTAAGGGCTACATAAAAACTGAGTTCATATTTGATATTTGCACATGTAAATACATGATCACCGAAGGTTTCATCATCCTAACTTAAAAAGATGCTTCATGTCAAAGTGCCTCTTCCCCCTTAAGGCGCCAATAATGTGGTGCAACATGGCCAACCACACAAGCACCTTTACAAAGGTGATCGGTTTCATTGCACTACTGAGAAAAGGCAATGTGAGCCCACCATATGTGCTCCATAAGTGAGTGCTCCAGAACCATCCAAAGTCCCATGCTCCATAAGTGAGTGCTCCAGAACCATCCAAAGTCCCACGGAAGAGTTCAGCGACAGCATGTTCCTGAGCAGCTTCAGCTTTCCGAAGTGAGCACTTCAGCTTCTCATTAAGCTGCCGCTGGAAATGAGTCCAGACAATGGGATTTTTCCCGTGCCACCATTCATTCAGCTGCTGATGGGCTTTTCCTACACTATAGACTGCAGCAAGACTTTTTGCACTCACGGAGCTGCCGCTCACTGCACGGCCAGCACGTTGCTCTTGCTGCTGAACTCTTCTTTCAGCTGCTTTCATTGCCTTTTGTTGTCCGTCAGTGACACCACGCATTTTTTTCTTTTTTTGCTATCACATTGATTGCCAATACTCCCAAGTCAATGAGTAGAGCTGAGTGTTCAGCGGAATGCAATTTTTGCCTTTCCACTGCCACAGGGAAATACAACCAACGGACATGAATAAGTAAATGAATACCCACACACTCAATAACAAAGCATATGCGGGGGGGACATAAACATCCACATAGTGGACAGATGCAGCGCGCGTGCCTACATGCTGCTTCAGTGGCACGTCATCGCAAGCTGCCCACTACATGGCCAGATGAGACGCATTCTTTCCATCTGTCAGGGCCCTTGAACATAAACTCGCATAGCAACCTAACAACACAACCGTCCTGGCACTACAACATTCTCACTGTCATGCGGCGAACCTGTTCTCAAGCTGTCAGCACATACCTTTCTTACCCAAGCTAAACCAAGCTCCAAATCAGGCCCGTAGCCAGCAATTTTTTTCGGGGGGAGGGGGCACTTGCTGAAAGTCTTGACTATTTGAGAAAAATGCCTATTTTAATTATTTTCAATAAAACACCATGTATCATAAAAATATAGGAGGGGGGGGGGAAGCGCCCCCCACCCCTGGCTACAGGCCTGCTCCAAATATTTTCCAAAATATTTTCGAACTTACAATGACACTGTTGTCTTCCTTGTGAAATTCTTCACGGATCCTTTGGCCCAGTTCCCCATCTGGAAGCTTGAGGTCATCGCGGGTGTCGCCTTTGTCGTTCATTAGTGTGACATAGCCATCATCACTTATGTCAATCAACTGCAAATGATTGTGACAAAACAATTACGAACTTGCATACTAAAGGAATCTTTTCTGCTAGAACCCAGTTTGACAGATTTATTTAAAAAAATTAATACTTCTCTAACCTCACAATTACTGAACAGCAATAAGCACTACAAATCGGGTCACAATGAAACTCTTCATTAGCAAAGGTTCATACCACATATCACAACAACACAAGAATAAAATATTTGCCATAGCATCATGCATAGTAATTGAGATCAGAGAGAAAGCTACTGCCATCCACTGCATGTTTATTTCTTCCAGTTTCTGGATGCACAGCGATACTAATGGCATCCTTATGTGATTTTTTTTTTTCTGATATGTACAATGCTCTAAGTTGACCTTACATCCTGCCTCAGGGAGATTTTATTCCACTATCATTAAGTATTTTAACAAAGCCTTCAAAAAAGTGCCCTTTTTGGTATTACACCTCATTATCACCTTTCATAAATGCAAAAAGAGCACGTGCAAAATGAGAAAAAGGCAAGTGGTTATGAACACAAGCTTTCACATCAGTTGAATGCGGCATGGGATGCATGTGGTCCAAATTCAGTAAGAGTTGAGATCCTTGAATTAGTTTCTCACATTAAATTGTTACAGGACAATTGCTAATAACACTGCAATTTTGCACATCCGTTCTAGGTGCTAAATTCCGATGCCAATTCTAGAATATTTTAATGTTGGCTCATCGCATCCAAAGCAGTGTGGCCGCATCATGACCAGTGTCTTTATCAGAGACATTTTTTCACTATCCCACGCACATCCCAGTAAATATTTTGCAGCTGAGATGATCAGCAACAGACCATCCATACACGAAATTGCAGCCGTTAAATTTGATGCACGTGCACGCCGCGGTAAAAACGGCATTCAAGAACTCCCACCAAGTTTCTGACATTGTGCTCAAAACAACGAAACTACTGCGCATCGTTGCTGGTCCTGCGATTGTGCACGACCACGATGTTCTCAAGCGCCACATGCGGTTGCATTCTGCTGGAACTGCTGCGGACTAAGCCGCAGTAGACGCAATCATACATGGCAAATGATTCAGTTCTGAAGACATGTACGTGGCCAGCGTGCACGGATTGAAAACGAAACCACCATGTGGCGCAACCGTTGCACACGAAATAGAAGCCCCCATTGCTGCGATTATAAACAGACTACGAAGCTCGAAAGGCACACGACTAACACAGACAAAAATTAAAGGCAGAGAAGTCTTTAAAAAGGCACACGCATTTCGGCTTCTCGTCGATCACTTACAACTACCGATGCAGACTTTAAGGGGAGACGTGGGTCTTAAAAAATGGTTTTTTAAAAGTTGGGTGAATGGCGTGAAATTTAACACACTTATTCAGCTTTTTCTGCAGATTCAAAATCTCTAAGTAGATTTTTAATAGCTGCATTAGAACAAAAGATATGCAATTTCTAACACACATTTAAGCATATTTCTTACGGGGATTTTTGGCAACTTTGCTTCGTCAAACACAAAAACAAAGTATGTGGCAAGATTGCCAGGAAGCTAGTCTAGCCGGTGATGCTATTTATTTTCTTATAATGTTGTTCACCAAATTATAATTCTCGATTATCAGAAATAGTATGCAGCAAAAAAAATTCACTCACATTTACGGCGATTTATTTTGCATTCAAAGTTTGTTGAAGACAATCGGATTAGCATCACCGGCTAAACCAGCTCTCCGGCAGCCTTGCCACATACTTTGTTTCTGTGTTTGACAAAGCAAAGTTGCCAAAAATTCCCGTAAGAAATATGCTTTTAGAGATTGCACATCTTTTGTAATAATGCAGCTACCAAAAATCTAATTAGAGATTTGGAATCTGCAGAAAAAATGGGATAAGTTTGTTAAATTTAGTTCAGTTCACCCAGCTAATAAAAGAAATAAAAAAAAGACCCGCGTCTCCCCTTAAAGTCAAGTTTTCTGCTGGCCCCTAGCGAAGCTCTTGCATGTACGCTCAAGAGTAGCCTGAATACTGTATGTTTTCATGTATAACCCGCCCCACCTCCCCACTACAAACGGCAGAAAAAGAGCCACCTTCCGTGCATTCCAGTTAAAGAGGTACTGACACCATTTTTCAAAGACTATTTTACTCTGCCATACAAATCTGTATACAGCGATGGCTCTGAGCAAATGTGACCCTCAGCAAATGCAGATAACATACTTTATTTTGATATTAAAGTCAATTTTCCCATGGCACATCTACAGACACTAGCTTGACGTCAGGCCACAGTATCAACAGACCTTTTTCAAGTACGTGAGCGGTACCAACGGGTGCGCAAGCGTTCATGGGAAATGTGTGTACGCCGCAGCAGCCGCCGCGACGAGCGGGCGGGCCTCACGCTGTAGCTTTCCGCTTGCGCCGTGCCATGACTTCTTAGACACAGTGAATTTGGCAAGGTGCAACATGTTACTGCGCAATTCAATCCCGAACTTTAGTGTTTAGCTGCGACGTCCTCTAGACGATTTTCATGTCCCACTGTTGGACCAGTTGAGCGGCTCAGAAGCGTCACCATTTATTCTTTTTTTGGCTGGCGCCAGTGCACCTTACAGCCATAAATGAAAAAAAAAAAAAAAAAAAAACCAAATAAAAAACTGTTTCCTATGAAGTGCAGAAGCGGTCTATGATTAACGGATGCATTTGGAATGAACGTCCAACACTCTTGACAAGTACAGTGTGAGGTTCAGATATTTAAAGAGTACACTAGAAAGTGTAGTCTGCATTTGGGGAAATGAGACATTCATTGCATCACTCACGCCCTATATGTAACGAACAAGAAGTGCCTACTAAGCTTCGTTGCTGCTATAACTACAGGTTGAAAAATACTTATGGAGTGAAAAAAGAAAGGAGCAGTACAAGGAAGGAAATGCACAAACCAGCGCTCACACACAACTGAAAGGTTATTGCACGCGTGAAAAAAGCATATATGGGTGTATCCAGATAAGATCGAACACGAGGTCCCGGTCACCATTTCCGATTTTGATGAAATTTGCTGTAGGTCCAGGCATTACACCCACAACAATGGTTTCGCAGTTAGTTTTGCGAAAAAAAAAAAAAAAAATATACAAATTTTGGCCGCAAAAAACACTTTTCCGCCAATCTCGCGATTTCTCAATTTTGAGCGCAACTAACATGCCGGATTGATAGGTTCGCCTGTTGCATGGGCATGCGCAGATAAGTTTTCATGCCTTCTTTCTTTTCAGCCGTTGTGCGTCTCTTCAGTTGTTAGTCAGCGTTTGTGGTGTCCTGACTTCTTTCTTGTGTCCGTGTTTGCACGCCCTGTCTTTTTAGAATGAATACTTACCAACTAGCTCAGCTCTGTTATTCTAGGGGAAAAACTGTGCACTACTTCGTCACAATATTTATTCCTCTTAAAGAACAAGTGAAATACGATCTTATGAGTCTTATTTCCCTTGCTTGTCGAAGCACTTTTGAAGAAAAAAATCACAAACTTGGCAAATCGCACAAAATACCTTTATTTCGGGAATTTATTGCTGCATGCAAGTTAAAATGAGGATAATAAAACTCGGTACATATTAGCTTTGATACTTTCGCTCTCTTTTAAAATAATTTGCATGGTTTTATCGCCTTATGTTTCACTTGATAAGTGGGCTGAAACGTAAGTGATTTACCAAAAACGCCGAACTTTGAAAATGATTTTCTCAAAAAGGCCATTTTTAATTTTTTTAAAATCCCTCTGATTGAAGTCAAGGACGTCATCTACAATTCTGCAGAAAAAAAAACGTTGCATTATTTTGGTTGCTAACAAGTTATAGTGCGTCAAATGTGACCATGGCAGCCTAGCGGCCGCGTCGTTCGTTATGTCCTGAAACTTGAACATACCGTATTTATTCGAAAATAGGTCGGGCACGAATATAGGTCGACCCCTACTTATAGCACTCTACGAGAAATAAAAAAAAATATTCGAAAATAGGTCGACCCGCTTTTTTTTTTTTTTTTTTTTAGAAACAGGAAAATTGAAACATAGCACACCTTTATTTACAATTAACTTAGCGCCCTAGTCGCTGCCGGGAGTGTCATGTTCGTCAGATGTGCAAGGAAGGTTGTCGGATTCTTCGCAGGCATCCTCGGCATCCCAAATGACGTCGACTTCGCTGCCATCGATTGCGTTGGAAATGCAGCACTTTTTAAAGCCAGTCACGATAATTTCCGCTGGCAAGTCTTTCCGCGCGTCCTTCACCCACGTCGCAACTTCATTGAGGGAAGCCCTTCTCGCGGCGTCCCGTCGGTGTCATTGCAGCATCCTCCTTCAAGCCACTCTTTGTAACTCTTCGCCACCCGGTCCTTAATATAGCCGGGACGTCATACCTAGCGGTATGACGACCAGGTCTGTTGGCCTTCTGCAGGGCCTCCTTGACGCCCGGAGCCTCAGTTCTTTTTCAAGAGCGTCATGCCTGCCAGTTGCTGGGCCGCGAAAAGCATGACGCCATCCATTGCACACGAACAGTCGGTCCCGCTGCTTCCGCCAACCCCTAATCAACTTTTACGTCGAACTCACGCTGAGCGGCACAATTGCTGGAATTCTCGGCAAAAAGTATCACTTGACGCTTGAAGTCAGCTGTGTAGCGCTACCGACGTGACACCGTCGCAACCGCGCATTTGCAAATGCGAACCGTCACGTCAGATCAAAACAACAAACAAAGAGTGAGGCCTTAGGCCAGTGCCAGTGCGGCTGCGCGTCGGCAGGCAGCACGGCTAGGGGGCTAGGGACTTCACGGCCTACCTAGGGAAATCACGGGTTCCAGCGCAAACATGGCGGAGCGGCTGCATTTCGCGGGGGCTTTGAAAAGGCGGTGTGCAGCTATTGCACAAATAACTTTTTTTTTCTTAGTTACTTAGTCGGAAAAAGCGAACGGGTACGGTTTTTATACCAGATTTTATGGTATATAATGTGCGTATGTAGCAGGAACTGCTTGAAGAACAGCAGGCGCGGCAGTTGAACGGCATAGGTGCGGTGCTTTTGGTCGCTTTGATCGCGAATATAGGTCGAGATTCTTTGGTCACGAATATAGGTCGATAGCTGATTATGGGCAACATTTTTGGGAAAAAAAGGTCGACCTATATTCGAATAAATACGGTAAGTTGCTAAAAATACTTGTACGTGACATAATCACCTGAATGGGAGTTTGAGTACAAAACGTATCATACGCAGTGATGGGAATGGCCAAAAGTGTTTTGTATCAGGTTTTGTAGCAGGAAAAATGATGATTTGTAGCAGCTGCCCTCAGTTTTGTAGCAGGTTGCGAAAACGAAAAAAAAAAAACAGGTCAGATGGCGTTTTAATGCTTTTATTATACAATAAAATGAAGTATTAAATACAGTGTGCGCATGAGTTCAATGACGGTGCAACTAACGCAAGCTTTAAACAAAGCCTAGGATCACAAATATATGAAGACTGGTTGGCACAAAGACGCAGGTACACAATACATGAATGTCACTTGCATGAAACACACTAAGCTTTCTTCCCTTTTTTCTCCGCATGCAAGTGTGGCATACACTCGGCCATCTTTTTTCGTGCTTGAGCAAGCACTGCTCGCCCACTCTCGATGTCAGAGAAGTTCTTCAACTTCATGCCCCGCTGAATCAACAAGTCAGCATTTTTAATCATCCGTTCTGCCTCAGCCACTTCCTTTTTGGCTTGGTCATTCGTAAGTTCCACATTCGGTGAACTTTGCTCTGCATCTATACGCATACGCTTTGATGGTCGCTCTTCAGCTGCAAGGCGCTCCGCATACCGTCTTGATGCCCCCTTGACAGCCTTGATGACATCGGAATTGACTGGAAATGAGCACGGGTCCCTGTCAAACCTCTTTGAATATGACATGTGACGTATGCCATTTACGCTTGAGAGAGAAAGATTTGACCTGTCGTGCAGGACTCTTGAGTTTTCACTAAATCCACGCTCAACATCGCCATTGCCATGCGGAAGTGATAGAAGTGCCTTGACTAGCTTGGACAATAGCGGATATTTTGGCCCACCCTGACCATCTTTCATGATGAAAACTTGATGCCAGTATTTGTCCAGTGGCATGTCAGAACCTGCATGTAACTGGTTCAAGTTTAGCACCGTCAATTCATCAAGAAGAGATGAAACTTCAGCGGGTTGAACCACCTGGAGTGCACACTTTGCAAGATATCTGAAGGAGTCTCTTGAATTCAAGATTCCGCACTATGATTGCTCGGATGCAGGCACCTGACATGTTGGAGCATCTGATTCTCAAGAGGAAGTTTTGCCATCAAGTACTTCGAACATGTAATGTAGAACGACCTTGCTCCTAGCCGGAACGCAGCTTTCTCTGCAGCAGTCCAGGTCTTAAGGGGGGACGCGGCTTTCATATCGCGAAAAATGGCAAAAAAATCGATTTTTTGAAAATCACATTTTCAGTTTCTCTAGCCCTTTTTATATCCGATTCCAAAATATCTTCACCGAAAACCGCGTAGAAGTGCTATAAAAAAATTGTTGCGCCTGCCGAGGTGGCGAAAATTATTGGGGAAATCGCAAAAAAAACACTGATTTTCAAAAAATCATAGCTCCGCAACGACGCCACCGGGCGCCGATATCTTGGGCTCATCGGAAAGCGCATTTCTCCGTCTTCAAATTCCCCGCCGCAGCTGGCTCCTCCCTTCGAAAACAAGCGCACAAAAAGCAAATGTTCGAAGGTCGTTTCGAGCCCTCCGATTGGCCGCGTCCGCCATGTTGCCCCAGCGCGCCTCGCCATTGGTCCGATGCTCGCTCCGGGACATCGTCGTCTGCAGCTCGTGCGTCTCGAGCTCACGGCTGTCGAAAGTCGCGCTACTTCGTTGCGTGTTCGCAATCGCTCTGTGTTCACGGCTCGATAACTTTGAACAAGAACTACGTTTTAGTTTGGAGCTACTAGCGGAAGCTCGGTGGGATTACGATGGCGCGCCGCACTCGTAGCGAACATCGCAAACGCGCGTCTCGGACCGACTTTCTAGCGTTGACTCGTCGGATCCGTGGTTGGAGGTTCTGCTTATGCGCACTTCGGACGTCGTGACGAAGATGATCGCAGGACGACTCTTTGTACTCGCGACCACGCCTTACGAACTTTGAAACATCGGGCACCGCGGCCGGCGCGTCTACTGCTCGGAGTCGTCACTAGGCCTAACTCCGCTCACGGCATCGGCACGCGAGACGAACCTCGAACTTTGCAGGCAAGAGCAACGCGTTAGCGGACTCGCGGCAGTGTGCTTCTTCGCAAGGAACGAAGCGCTTCCCCCGCCGGCTTCTCGGTACAGCGGATGGTCATTTTACGCATCGGCAGCGGACCCCACGGCCAAGCTCGTCGCGCAACGGGCGCGCGTCGGCGTCCCGCAATGCGAGGCCAAACACGTTGCGCGCCTATTTTTCGTCGCCGCACCTAGGCATATTGCGCATCGTCACCGAATGCCGCCACCCAGCACATCGCGTGCTGACTTCCCGGACTATGCGGCCGAGCACTTAGAGGTGAAATAAAGCACTGTTGATGCAATTTAGGCGCGCTTGGAGCCGTGCGTGGTATCGCCGTAAGCGCTCATGAATCATCTGAAAAAATAAAAGCCTCGCAGAAAACCGTGTCCGCGACCGGGTGAATGATGAAGCGCATCACAGGCGAGGTTTACAAATTAGCTTGACGAGTGAAACAGGGAGATGAATTCATATCTGCCCAGTTCGCGTCTTATTCTGAATAAACTGCTAAGGAATTCCTATTCCACCTATGTCTTGGCCATAACTGCCTGTTATTTAGGAGGAAGTGATAGGTTGCCATGATGAGAGCCGCTTTTAGTATCCTATAAAAATGATTCAATGATCAATTGCAATCAAGACTGTTAATTATGTTAATGAGAGCATGAATACAAGAAAGCTGGCAAATCATCATAATACATGACCTACTTGAATAACAATATCTTGTTTTTTGTCATGTCTATTACACCACTTCATAACTTCGTTTAAATTCATGCTACATGTTCTTTGTATATCAGAAAAGGATTTTAAGAAAAAAGAAAGAAAACAAAGGCACAACCGATGAAAGGCCACATGTGCAGGAGGTCCAACCTTATAAAACACCTTAAAGATCACAATCTTCTTGTGTTTTAGAGAAGCAAGGCACCTCAAACTAAAGACAGGGCACTCAAGAAAGTGCACATTACGAAGGACTCAAAAGATTACGACCCCAGTGCCTTTTGATGAAGTAATATCGTTGGTACAACTTTAAAAGCCGTTTTCTCAAAACGACTTTTCTTGCTTCCTGCTTCGCTTGTTCCGCTGATTTCTCACTGACCGCTGGGTCTATTTCAGTTCCGTTTTTTGTTCTATATTCCTTGAAGCACAGTTCAGGGCGTGACATTCTTGCTTTTTCAGTATGGCGTTTTGATAATTAGCTATTTGAGGAGTTGCACAAAGCCTCGATGCCTGTTGCGCAGTCACCTCATGAAAAAGGAAAACTAAAAAAAATTTTGTTGCAAATAAAAAAATCTAAGAATGTCACGCCCGCAACCAGACATCTTAGAATGCATAGCACTTTGAACGAGTTTCCTATCGCATTTTTTAAGCGAGTCAGACTCGGAACAAGAGCAGAAGGTGAAATATATTGTAAATCAAAAAGTTGTAAAGATATATTCATGAAATTTCTACAGTAGCATTAAAACAACATTTGAAATAAGTGTGCCAATTTTCATCAAAATCCATGAAGAAATAAGAAAGTTGGTACCGAAAGCCACGTCCCCCCTTAATAGCTTCTTCAGTGTCTGCTCCTACCTCTACATGTTGTTTCCAGTTCCGAGAGGACTCAACGTCAATGGATGCAAGCTGACTGCCTGACTTTGCCTGAAACACTTCGGTCCTTAAAAACCTTCCCAAGATTTTTTTTAGCAGCATCACCATTTCATCATAAAGAATGTGAAGCAGGGGTTCGGTTCCGCCGCCGGTACGACTGCGAGGCTGCGGCACGCAGCGAAAACTGGGAATGAGCCGCAACTGCACTCAGCTCAAACGACAGTCCCACCAGGTACCGACACTACACAGTGACAAGCCCACGCACAACTACAGCCACGTGCCCACGCATTGGATTGTATTGGATTGGCTCTGCCTACGAATGGCACGAGAGGCGGCAGCCTATCTGCCACCTGGTGTTGCTGAAAAATCCCCTTGACGGTGGCCTCCGAGATAAAGCGGCGCATTGCCAGGTAATCTCGGAGGCTATGCGTAGCAGCTTTGGAGCAGTTCTGCTCATTTGTAGCATGGATGTAGCAGCTTTCACGAAATGTAGCAGGTTGGAGCAATGGTGCTCATTTGTAGCATAGATGTAGCAGCTTTAATGAAATGTAGCAGCTTGGAGCAATTGTAGCAGCTTTCCCATCACTGCATACGACCTCAGTTTTCCGCGGTGCTGAACGTTGCTGCCGCATAATCGTATTTTCCGGGAACGTATTACAGCTGTATTTGGGTATTTTTAATTTTCGCTATTTCGAGCATAGGAGCTGGGAAAACCTACGCGGGAACGTATCAACGAGGTTTTACTGTAGTTTCGGCATCCCTCCCTCGTCCACATTCAGCCATGCGCGCTATCGAGACATTTCTTTTTTCTCATACACTTCACGCGTCCTGTTTACAGGAGAATCTCTGGACATGCCAGCACAAAATAAGGCAACTGCATCGGCTACAGGAACGCGAGCGAAAGCAGAGGAAGATGACACTAGTAACAACACATGAGCATGACATCGAGAACAGCAGCCACAAGCGCAAAACAAAAATAGACAAACAAAATGGCCACCTCTAGTTGTACCAGCCAATGGGAGGCTCAAGAGAAGGGGGCTCGCCTCGCGTGCGCTCTGGCCAATGAGCGTTCTGCAGCCACCCTTCGGAAAAGCACCGATAGCGGCCTATCTGTTGGAGCGACGCCATTTTGAAACACCGCAAAATGCGCACAAAGAAAACAGCTTTAAAGGAAGCCCAAGATTGCGGCGATCTGCTGCGCCTGCGGGAAGTTTGAACAAATTTTACCTGTTGAGACACATTTTGCGGCCCCCGTGGCGTCTTGAAAATAAGTTATAACCCATTTCCGGGCGAAATCAGCAACATTTCGAGCAACATTTCGAGCAACATTTCAAGCAACATTTCAAGCAACATTTCTAAGGCCTGTGTCCCCCACAGGTCTTAGAAGGCAAGAAAGGAGAAATTCGCAGGGAACACTGGGACCTTTTCCCTGACAGGACAAACAATCCCCAGGCGGTGGGGGATATAACGCAATTTCAGACTCTTGTTTGGCCACATTACATTGTTGCACTTGCTCCTGCAGAGAGCGGCAGTGGGTGTCCAGTCTGCAGCTGGTGAAATGGGCAGTACAAGTCACCAGAGTAGTCACGTAACACTGGTCTCCCCGTCCATATGAATGGGGAATTCTCGCGAGCCGACGTCACTAGGTAACGGGGTGTGGACAAATATGTCTGAGCTAGCCAGAGTATGCTGCAAAACAATAATGCACACCCCCAGGTTTATCTTCTAGTAAGAACAGATGGGACAGTAGTTTTCTATATACTAAGCCAACACAAACGAACAGCCATGAGACTAGAGCTTCAAAAACAGCACTGACCTGAAAGTCGCAGCGGTTGACATTCGGCACATCAATGTTGTGAGTTGAGGGGCACAGATCCTCATGTTTCTTTGCGGTGAAGATGTCCAGGCCAACTAAATGAACCTGCAGGATTGTACAAACACAGCATGAGTGCAATGCCACAAATGCATGAAATCACAAGCTGCCCCTGCTTAAGAGTGACTGTGCTCATTTTCATGCAGCTGACAAAGTGTCAGAGGCTGAACCTTTGGCACTGATGTGATCGACGAAAGCCACTTCAGCACAGCTAAAACCGAAGTTTGGAACAGCGTACCAACCTTCTGGGAGCAGTTACCAAGCAAACATGCTTCACAAAATCTATTTAGGCATAGACACATGCATGTTTTATAAATGTTGGGGTTTAACTTCTCAAAACCATGATTTGATTATGAGGGAAGACCTTCAGCTCAGCAGTCGAGCACCATAACCACTAGACCAACATGGAGGGTCTACAATATCCCAAAAGACGAAATTGAATGCCTGCTCTTCATCTTTTTGTGGACAGCCCTAAATTTCCTTTGTCCCGTGATCGCGAGCAACCAACAATTTCCCGGAAAACACTCCATATGACTTTCCCCCATGCCTTAATCACAGCACCAGAAGCACAAGTTGTGTAAGCTTTCCATACATTCTGTTTACTATTCAGAATGATCTATCCTGGGGCCACATTCTCAAAAGGCGACAGTCGCAAAAGTATCGCCTTTGGTGCGCGCTGATTGGCTATTGACCAAAACAAGAAAAGCGAGAGCGTTATCTAGTATTTCCGTCAACGTGACAGTGCTCTACGGCACTCCTGCAATGCCTGGAATAAATGAACACACCTTATCACCGTTGGCTGGTGGTGAAGACTAGCATTTCAGTGACGTAGGCGGTAGCTTCTAGTATTCAATCCTCGGTGGATGTACGCATTTTTTACGCTGAAGCTTTCAGCGAGCATTACCTTGGGGTGTTATCACTATTAGTTCTTTGCCAGCACCTGTTTTCTCGTGGTCTGAACGTCCCAGGAACATGAACAGTGCGTTGCTCGCGTGGCTTATTGCGAGCCGGCAACATGCTGAGATGATATCGCTGCGGCGGCACACTACAGCTGAACTCTCAGAGTACGCCGTGTTAAACTCTCAATATAAATACATTCCACGCAAAGTTGCATTCTTTAAATATTATACTGTGCATTAAACAGTCGTACAAAAAAACGTTGAAAGCACTTTCGACACGTCCTATATTTCAAGTAGCCATAGCCAAGCCTGGCCACTGCGTAGAAGTCATACGCTTGAAAACGCTGCACTCGGCGCTCGAGCGGCACACTCACTCCTGTGTTGAGACATTCGTAACACCAACAGCCACTGCAATAATGACGTCACAGGTAAGTGTTTCTTCAGTTATTGAACGCATCAGATTCTACGTCACCCAACGCGATACTATAGCCTTTTGCGATCGTTTGAGAATACGGGCCCTGATGACGTTCCTGCTTTCCAGAACAACCTAGGCCTTCACTGTATGAAGTACCTGCTGTTGTGCTTCAGGGAGAGAATCGTTTGGATCCTAGTTCATGGGTGGTGAATAAAAATACAAGGTTTATTATTTGCTCCTTTGTGCCCAAAATCCAATTATTTTTATACTAAATGAAATTTCCGGTAATGGGAGACTTCGTATTTAGCTTCGACAACTTTTCAAACATGAACTATTGCTGCAATAAAGAAAAAAAGACAGACAAGGATGCTGGAACATTATGCTTTTTCAGTGAAATCCTGAAGTCTACTGCAGTGAGTGGAATTGTTGGCAAAGTCTGGCAACTGTATGGAGAGAGAACTTAAAAATGTACCACCCTGCATCAACTTGTTATAGAAGTATATTACAACGAATAAATTGTTTTTTTACAAGCTAACTATAATGAAACTGTCTATTTAAGTTTTGCTCACTCTAATAAATGGAATTAGCAAGAAGACTGTCGTCTGGCAAAAATGTAGCAGAACGTAGCAACCTCTTGGCACAGCTATCGCATCACTGATTCAAGGGACACTAAAGGCAAATAATTTGTCAGAGTGAAAGGTCAATTTTTGAGAATGTCTAAAAGGTCAGTATTAACAGCAGTGCTCTAATAATCGAGAAGTTAAGGTATATGTAGGACACGTTATGAGTCACCAGCGGGACATTTTGGAATGAGCCCGATGACATCACGAGTCCCTTTTCGTTGACGTCAAGAGTTTCTCTTTCATTCATGGAAAAAAACTTGCCGATACCAAGGAGAACAGCGCAGGTGGTTTAAAAGTTCTGTTCTTGCCGGGCTCCTCTACGCTCGCATCTCAGTGGTAGTTTCCTTATCGCATAACATTGCGTGTGCTTTGCATACCCCTGACAGTCACTAATGGAAATTTCGACAAAATGCCCTATCACGTATGTTGTCAGATGCCTGAATGGTGTGTGCCGCTTGAGCAACAGCAGCTGCAGCAAAGAAACAGATGTGACTTTCCAATGGGTGCCGCAAATCAACACCAAAGTGCTCGAGTGCCGTGCCTTTGCGACAGTGTGCTAAACAACGAAGAAATCTGCGCGAGTGCCTGCAGAACTTTCAAGCGGAGGATTACAAGATCAACCGCAACTTCGGCAAGGCTTGCAATGTGTCCTTCAGAGCAGAAACCTCAGCATCGGCTGCCAGACAGTAAAGGCAGGCAATGTTGAGCAAGGCAGACGCTATGTCAGGAGGCCTTTTCAGGCAGGCAATTTGAAGTGTACCAATGCTGTGCAGACCACTAAAATGCCATTTTCATTCAAAATAAGCATTTCCTTGGCACAAAACAAGCACCACGAGGTTTCTGGAACGTTATTTCAGCAATCAACGTCGACTTAACATTTCCCTTTAGTGTCCCTTTCAGAAACGACAGATGGAGCCCAATCTTAGACAACACATTTCTTTCAACAGACTGCATTATTGTGGTGGAACATTTTGCTAAATTAGCACATAGAATATCCTTCTCTATGAGGTGCAGACACTGTCGCTGCCATGGCCAGAAGGCCAAATAATAAGGAAAGTAATGCAGTGATGGAAGTGACTTCACTTTTTGCAAGCAGCTATTTGTGTTTTAGGAACAAATGGCAAAATATTTCATACAACTCCTGGAGTTCACAGCATTGCCAGAGTGTGATTAATATGAAATAAATTTCACAGACAACAATCAGCGTAAATTGCAAAAAGCAAATAAATCAAAAGGTGGTTCATTATCGAATGCAACATGACATAAGCTATATAATTAAAATACCAGTACTTGTGGCAGTAACGAGATCAAACCACTAAAACAGTGCAATGCTAAAAAGTAACCACAATCCCATAACTTGCCAAAGCAGCAGCAGTTGATAATTGGTATGAGATCAAAGCAATCTCTGTCATTTGCACATTTTACCAAAATAGCCTGCCTGTCAAATTGACAAAAACAGCCAAATGAGCTACATGCTTCATACTCCACTTCTTGTTGCATAAATGAGATCAGAGTCAATAAAGCTGCCTAGTAACATACTAACACAACAATTGTTCTCTGTTTCTTTAACTCTTTCGTTACCGCATGAAAATGGCCATTTTTTATATGTCTGAAGAAGAAATTTATTGCTAGTATAAATAATGCTCTAGGTAACATTGCAGCACACCAAATTGTGCATAATGAATTGCTCTTTAGAGATAATACAAGTTTCAAAACAAAGAAGATGTTACAAAACTTATAAAAAATCTGAAATCTACCACTTTTGCAGGAACTTGAGAAAAACAGTACAAACAAAACACAATATCTACAAAAATATTAGGAACAAACAAAATTCAAAATATACACTTTGAAGGGAAATGATCTAGGAATATTCTAAAAGAAAAATAAACAATCTGCATAAAGCCATTTCTCACACAGATCAAAAATACTGCAGACCGAAAACTGCTTCACCGCTTGTGCCATGCGGTGAAGCAGTTTCTGGTTTTCGTGAAGCACAGGCGGACGCCACAGGTTTCACAAGGAACGTTTGTTTCTTTTTTTTTCAACTTTGCGTTCCTCATAGCACTTGCGGCAGTTTTTTTCTTTTCGGCATCTTCATGGGGTGGTGCTGCACTTTTTTTGGCATACGTCGGCATCTTTTTCGGCATACGTCGGAAGGCCCAAGATACGCATCCAAGCATATTTGTTGGTATTTTCGCAGATGGTCCCGATGACCTCTGCTGTGAAAAACGGGAAAAAAAAATCGCGCGCCGTTGTGAAACGTTTTGCGCTGCTCCGGTGTGCCGGGCCGAGATGTTCGCCGGGTGGCCTTGTTGGTGAAAATTGAAGCTTTCTGGCTGCCAGCGGCACCACATCCTGTCCAAGCGCTGTGCGTATCCTGCAGATAACCAGCACATCTCACAGGTCGTGCACTGAGATCGGCAGATAAGCGCTTCCGACGGACGAGACCGGGCTGGCTCGAAGCATCGTCGCTGTCAGCGCTTGAAGATGAGCAGGTGTCGTCTTCGGACTCATAGCTCGACTCAGCTTCACTAAATTCGTGAGCGGGTTGAGCACGCTTTCGAGCGGAACGTTTTTCCCGCGACGCAGCCCCGCGGGTTGACGACGCCATGGGAGTGGCCGAGAGATTGCCGCGCGCGCCGACGCTAACGCCCAATGCGCCCCTCTCGCGTAGATAAAGAGAAACGGAACCAAAACTGCTGCAAACTAGCTAAAAAGGCCAGATCAACAAGTTTGAGACACGACGGACCTTCAGAAACAAGCTGTATTTGAATAATATTGCGCAAACTCGGAAGCAAAGCTCGCTAGTGAGTAGCAGGTGTCGTTTTCATGTAATTATCACAGCCAAAATTTATTACCTCGCAAAACTGACGACACAATTTGATAATTGACTTCTTAGGAATCGTTTGATACCAAAATGTAGATAATAACGGAGCACAAGCATGAGCAGTGCATTTTTTTCCCGAGTGTGGCAGCCACGCTCCCTTTTCCAGTAACACATGCGCATTCGTTCGCGAAAAACTCCGTCAAAAATTGCAACGTCGTCAGAGCGGGGACATTTAAACGGATTGTAGAAGAGCAGTCCCAGAACTAAACGAGAGATGCTGCAGCATGCACGGGAAAAATTTTTAACGCGTCGAAATCGGCAGCTTTTGTCGTCGATCACCGGTGATCGATTTGAATAGGCGTGGTAACGAAAGAGTTAAGGCTTGCCAGTTGGTCGCACAATTAATGTTCCTCATCTTCATTTTCTCAGTGCAGTTTTAGAGCAGTTACTAACAAAAATTACAGTTTGGGGCAGCATGCAGCACTTTCATCACTGGTAATGTTAATCACAACACTAGTTATAACAGACAATAATGCAAAGTATAGGGGGTGTTATGTGTAGTAATTGGGATATAAATGTGAAGAAAGTAAAGTAGACGAAAACATAACTTGTCGCCGGCAGGCACCGAACTTGCTACCTTCGAATTAAGCGTCCGATGCCTACCACTGAGCTACGTCGTCGGTCATCCTCCGGTCCACTTTATGGGCTCCATACTGTATATTTACTCGCAGAATAGGCGTACCCCCAGTTTGGTCGCAAAAAAAAATTTCCCCATATAATCAGCGCATCCCAAACTTCACCGCGATCAGAAACTCTGCACCACATTTACACGGTTACAATTCTACGCCCTCCTCCCTGTTGACAGGGTTATGTCACTGAGGTAAGAGAAAAGAAAAAAAGGCACAAAGACCCCTTCCCGACCCTCTATTGAGTCGGAAAAAAACATTCCACAACATTCCACAACCCAAATTTTTTTACATACTTTCTGAAATGACTGCTGGTGTTAACTAGTGTTGCTGCCGTCTAGCTGCAGTGGTCTCGCAGCATGTACCATGAGATAACATGGAACCATGCATAGAACAGCACCACATTCACTTCACACGTCCAGTAGGATTGCACAAGCTTCATCTCCAATTGGAAACCATCCCGGTATCGCCCACAAAAACCTCGGCGCATGGAGCGGCGTGCACCGTGTTCAGAGGCAAACGTCTTCGCATCTTGTTTCGGCAAACGTCTTCGCATCTTGTTTCCTCGGCGGAGAAAATCATGACGACTGCACAGTTGCACGCAGCCGTCAAAAAAAGGTGCAGCGACGAGCAAAAAAGTTATTCTGTCAACTGCCCATAGCCCCCGAACCGCTACAGCCAGCGAGAAGCTGAGGCGCAGCTACCGTGTGCTGAAGAAAGAAATCAGACAAATCAACGAGCCAAAAAAACAATTATTCGAAGCATGATGACCAAACTATGGTGGCTAACCTATCCAACGCGGTCGTCAAAAGAGAGAGAGAGAAAAAAAAAAAAAAGAAAATATTCTATGAACTAGTGATACCGCCAAATCACTCCGCTGCGAGGCTTGCGGAGGTCAGGTGTACAACGTTGGAGATGTATGGGACACATGCCGCACCGCTATTGGCTGGAGGTGATCACTTGATCTACACGCACTTACAAATTTATTGTTTGTTTTTGATCAAGATGGCAGTGCCCATGTTCAGTTTGTTTTGCTGCGGTTTCGCTGAAGCCGTGCCCGTACCATTACCATTCTGCAGAGAAGCAAGGTACCCGCAACACATTTTAAGGCGTTGTGTACTTTGTTGATGCTGCAACTGATGAATTATGGCTTAGCCTTTTGTAATGGGTTGGAAGCAGTAACCGTTACGCAATTAGCATTGTGCGACGCCTGTTTGTTATTTACCTCTTCTACCATGCTATATTACAACGCGATTCCTTGCCTGACATGATGCCTGTATAGGTTCTTCTTGCAAAGGAGTTTCAGGCACCGGTGTGGCTCTGTGGTACAATACTCGACTGCCACACGGCGGAGGACCCTGGTTCGAATCCCATCCGATCCTGAATATTTTTCTCATTTAAGTTATTTTGCGCGACAGTGATTATAGACACCAGCGGCAGTGGACAACTATACCACTTAAATCTGCTTTCACTGTAAAATGCAGGGGTGCAATCATGCAAGTAATTACGGTAAGTATTTCTAAGTATATTTACTTAAGGTCAGGGGCCCTGAGTAAGACAGGAGAGCCGACTCTGCTCGTCTGGAAGGGACACATTTTGCAACGCCGCTTCATGCTTCGCGGCGTGTTTGCCAGATGGCACTACGAATGGAGAAAAGCGGCGTAAGGGAGACACCGTCCACGAGCAGAGCCACGGGTGGGGACTCCGTCTGTTGCTATAGCAGCGGCGCGGACGCGTGCTTGGCTGCGTTCACGGGTTTGCATGCCTCTTCGTATTGTCTGCTCTGCGCATGCTGCACGCCCGCTACCAATTCTTTTCTGTAGGGCGCATAGCTTTTTGTCACAGATGGGAACGCAAAGAGCGGAATCTTCTCTCTCCTTTTGCCGTAACCAGATTTACAGCAAGGAATGAAACACTTCATTGCCTCCTGTCCGGTTGCTCCATGTCTGCACACACAAGTACCAAGACACCTTGTCCCTTCGAGTATGAAGAAGCACACTGCAGACATGCTAAACAAAGGGTGTAACACGAAAATGTCCAACCAACACTACCGCGCAGACGTGAAAGTGTACTTCTACTCTGCCGTTTTTGTTCAGCAGAATTTTTCGTCTGCTTTCACTGAAGATATGCTACAATGCTTCGCATATGTGTACAAAAAGCAGTACGATGTTTTTATTTCATATTTTAGTATCAGTACGCATACATACGAGTTTTTTTTTTGTCATATTGAGAATGCCAAGCGAACGAGTTTCTTGCAGACGACACGTTCCACACACACCGTTCCCTGCCGCCGGCGCATGCGCTCATGAGCGCAGGTGTTGATGATTTCTATGCGCCTCGACAGATGGCGTTACGCGTTGCGATCAGCGCCGGGAGAGAACGCATGTGCGAAAGCGTGAAAAGAAGCGGAGGGGGAGAGCAAAGAAATTAGACCGCCGCGTCCGCGTTGCACGGTTTGTCCCGAGTGAATGCAGCGGCAGCGGCAGTGGGGGGGGGGGGTCCTTATCTTAGTCCGTGGTCAGGGGCACGGTGTTAGAAGTACAGGTGGAACGACGCAGCACCGGCGCCGTGCGCTCGCTGCGTCGAACTTTGGTTCCTCCGCGCCGTCACGCCGCGAGGTGGCAGGAGCAGTCAAGAGGCTCACAGCGGCGCGCGCCGGCCTCTCTTCCGACCAAGCAACGGTGACGAAGCAGTTGTGGCCACATTGCTTCCTCGTTTAATTCTTGTTGTGCGATGGCAGGTCATGCTATTCGAGTGAGAAAGCCGTGAAATGGGCAAAAAGTGTTTTGTGCCGCGGTGCAACTCTGTGTACAAGACCTGCACTGAAAAGTCGATTTTTCTGCACCCTGAGATGCGGAACGCCTGAATGTTTGGCGCCATGCGATTCCGCGCAAGGACCGCGTGCTGCAGTCGACTGATTACGTGTGCGAGAAGCACTTCGAGCCGAGGTACATAACGAAGACGTGGGAAGCAGTGTACAAAGGGCACGTTCTTGTGAGCACATCACGAAAGGCGGCTCTGGCTAATGACGCCGTGCCGACGAAGTATTGAGTTCGTTTTGAGTTCATCGTCTTGAGTTCATCCACGCCGTGAGTTGGCCCGTTTTTTTTAACACCTACGTGCGTTTGCAGTCTTTCTCTCTCTGTGCGAAAGCTACGCTTGTTAACAATGAGAATATATGGGGTTTTACGTGCTGAAACCACGTTATGATTATGAGGGACGCCGTAGCAGAGCTCCACAAATTTCGGCAATGTGGTGTTAGTTAACATGCACTGACATCGTAGAGTACACGGGTCTCTAGCACGCCGCCTCCATCAAAATGCGACCGCCGCGGCTGGGATCGAACTAGGGAACTTCGGTCAGCAGCCGAGTACCGTAACCGGTGTACCATCGCGGTTGACAGGCTACGCTCGTAAAGACTCCGCACACCGCGATCGACGTGTTCCTTGAAAGACGAAGTAGTAACGCTGTCTTCGGGTGACTATGCGAGACATAAACAGTGAAATATATTCCTCAGTTGGCAACAGAGAAGAATCGGAAACATATATCCACCATTCATAATGTCTCCCCTTCTCGCAGTGCCAAACCAGGATGCTTTTTCATATCCTTCGTCGGTGCCTCAAACTTAGCTGCTGGCATTCGCTAAAATTCAGTATTTTATGCACGACCAGCTAAACAGTCGTATTCGTGACACATTTTTTTTATCCGCGATCAACGACCGCAAATTACTTCGAATGTTCGCGACAGCAAAGACACTGTGCATTTTCTGTTGTAATACTACGGCTAATGCGGTATTTTTTCTAACTATCTAAACTATACTTCTACAAATAGAACTAATTTTTGTCATATTTCAGCGTGACGTCACTGTCATATCTTTAATTGTCCGAATGAGGAAAGCATATGTTGAATTTGCCACCGCCAACCTTCGCGGTGGCAAATTCAACATATTCAACAGGTAGCGGCTGTATCGTCCAAATTTCGATTTATTCGAAGCTATTATTTATTTATTTATTTTTGCGCTCGTTATAGCGCGAACGCACAGTTTTTTTATTCATTTCGAGGGGCGGTCGCGGCTCCGAAGCGACCACGCCTGATACCGCTCTTGAGCCACCAGTAGTGTAGCGCCATCTAGGGCCCTGTGAACAAGACGCCACAAACCGCGGACAAAAGTTCGCCGCTTCCGGAGGCGCCGTCGGTCCACCTATAATACTTCTAACACCGTGGTCAGGGGTCAACCGATTCCAGTTACTACAATGAGAATCAACTGATCTCCAAAAATAATTGCCAATTTGTTCTGGAAAGACGTGCCTTCATAACCCCAAGCTCACTCAGATTCAACGTGTGTCCTCATATCATTTTCAGAAGACCATCGTGAGTAAAAATAAATTGAATTCATCATTGCGAGCAAGGCGTATGTGATGGCAGAGAAAGCACCTCTTGACAAATTAAGAGCATAATGCAGAAAACCATAACGTCCTCACAAGTAATTAACGCGTAAACATGATAAAAGAAATGCCCTTATGATATAGACTGCTAGCACGGCTGCTGGCCTATGCTCTCAGCTAGGCTCTTTCGACTGCCCCATTTACTCTGTTAATTTACTCAAGCGCTAAACACTAGAACCTTCCGGAAGCAACAAAAGAGCTGTCTTCATGAAAAACATTGGACTTGTCAAACAGTTCAGAAATTTCTTTAAATATACCGTGCAATAGCACGCGGCTGGTGTGCACGTATATACAACACACACATTGTGACGTAACCAATATATCAAATGCTGTGACACGCCAAAGCCCAGCAAGTGGATTTTACCCAACAAATAATGATCACCTGTTGGCCATATTCTGACAAGTTCCGATCACTCTTAAATGCAGGTGGCCAAAAAGGCAGTGTTGCTTCGTTGCATTGCTGTGGTTAACGAAAGGAATCAGGTACAAATGAGACGAACACAAGAAGTGACATGGACGAACGCCTACTGAAAACTGTCCATGTCACTTCTTGTTTTCGTCTCGTTTGCACCTGATTCCTTTCATTAAGCACGCACCAACTAGCCCAGCAAAAAGTTCTAATTGCTGTGGTTGATTGCGCCAAACTTAATGCACCAGCTTTTTGGAGGCATGATCCCTTGTAACGTGCAGCCTTGCAAAGAGACCCACTATCGAAGGCACCAAAATGAGGTCAATACGAAGACTCAGCAGCCTCATAATGGTCGCATTCCCTTCCTTGGTTGCTCATGTATGATGGCATGCAGGCCCCAAAAGCATGGCCTTTGGGATATTATCAAATTAACAAGTGTCATCACCAAGACTATGACAATGAGGACTCGTTCTTTTGTTGTTTGTGTGTAGCATTTCCTGCAGTGTTGTGGTCTTGTGGCCTAAACGTTTGCTCAGGGGTTTCGAGTCACCTGTTGGCATAGGGAAGGATGAAAGGGAGCAAGAGTAGCAAGTGAGGGAGGAGTGCAGCGACCTGTTACATTGTGCCAGTGGTTTGCATTATGGTGCACCGTGTCCTTTGCCTCTTGGGCACACAAGACCCCACAGGCGCTGTGGGTACATCTGGGGGACTCCTGAACAAGCCACATTTCCCGAGGTAGTTGGCTATTGTAACAGGCATCAGCCGGTTCCAAGCCATGAAGCAGATGGTGCCCAGCAGTCTTATTTGCAAATTGCTGTCCTTGCGCTGAGATGGTGCACAAGGAGCCATCTAAAATGATGCTGCATGTTCTTGATCCCCATGTGTGTCAAACGGTTGCAGGTAGGTGAATAATCACAGACTAAACAAGCTGCCTAAGCAGAGGCTCAGCGCCAAAGATGCCAGAATCCTGCTGCACTCAAAATTCACATTAGGGAATAATTGGAGACTTGCTCAACTGACGGTCATTTTGAAAAGTTCGATAAAAGAACTGCACACAGAAAGCCAAGCACAACCTCTATAGGAACATGTGGTGTTAGCCTGAAGGCGTTTATCACACTGAATCAGAAAAGTTGAAAGCATTGTGCAATTTAGCGACAGCAAGGAAAAGAGCTGTCTTCTTGAGCCACATAGCACCTACATTAGATACAGTAATGCATGTGCCGTTGATCTCGCACCTGTATGCATAACCGCAAGATATTGCAGATTATGGCTTACTTTAGTGTACGATGCACCTAACTGATGCGCTCAAGCACATACTCAATGCCTTTTAACAATAGATGTGTGCACACTGCATTCATGGTGAAATGTGACTGAAGCAAGTTGCCACCACACTATCTTCGCGGTGGCCACCTCTCAAAATGACAAAAATGTGGCATCACCACTGTTACGTTGACAGTACATAGAAAATTCGAGGCATGATCATTACGTGGAAAGAAGTTTTGGTGATAAAACGCAAGAACACAATAACCATGACAGCAAATACAGTAACTTAAAAATTTTATCCACCTAAAAGCCAGTGACTGTATCACAGTCCCTATCAGGAGAATCAACTAGCCTCCAAAAATTCTTCGGGTTGTGTGCGCCATAACAATGACATGATCATGAGGACAGTCACATTGGAGGGGCCTCGGAAATTTCAACCACCTGGGTTCTTTAAGATGCACCTAAATCTAGGTACATGGGCCTCTAGTACTTTGCCTCCGTTGAAATGCAATTACCTCGGATGGGGTTCAAACTCAGAAATATAATCGCCGACTTGTTATGGAAAGACCTGCCTTCATAACCCCAAGCTCACTCAGATTCAATGCATGTCCTCATATCATTTTCAGAAGACCATCGTGAGTAAAATGAAATTGAATTCATCATTGCGAGCATGGCGTATGTGATGGCAAAAATAGCATCTCTTGACATATGAATGCAGAAAACCATAATTGCTGTACACAAGGAATTAATGTGTTAAGATGGTAAAAGAAATGCCATTATGATACAGGCTGCCAGCATTGAGTCTATGCGCAACATGGCTTTTCCAATCGAAGCTACGCACAAAATACACCTGCACCTTCAGAAAGCAACACAAGAGCTCAATTTGGCTCCATGAAAAACACTATTTGAGCTTAGCTTGCCTTGCATACTTTTGTAAGGTTAGAGATACTGCCTTTACCTGCATTAGTACACTACTGTTGTACAACAGCATTTGTGCTTCAAAAAGAAAACTGAAGGGTAATGATGGCACCAGAGTCGCAGACCGTTTAAAACACCAATGAAACTGCATGCTTTTACCAGTTGTTGCCTGATAAAACAATGAACTTCAAAGGTAACAAATGAAAGGGCGGAGAGAAATTGCGTCTTAACCTGTCGGTGCTCATCTGCTACAACGCCACGAGCATGGAAAAACTCAAGTCTCCGGTTATCGGCAAGTCCATCAAGCTGCGCTGTTTGAAAAGTCTTGTTGCCTTGCTACTACCGAGCCAGTAACGAAGCATGGATGAACCGAGAATTGTTCATGCAGTGACTGCTGCAGCTAGACAACACAATGCAGAAGGAAAAGGAACATTCTTCTAATCCTCGATAACTGTTTGGCATATGTGGCAAACGTGCAGCTCAAATTCATGCTTTTAATTCTACTTTCTCGATACAACCTTTAAGGCCTAGACATAGTCCGATGCGCTCAGCGCACAATGTCGCGCGCGACCACGTTCGCTACGCGACGCCGGCTACGCCAGCCTGCTCCGTGATTTTGCACTCTACAGTGGCGCGAGCGCGCGCGCCGCGAAACTGCGCAGTCGGCGCCATCTGCTTGAAAACTCGCTCACTTTGACAGCTGTGGCAATCAGCTGATTCAGTGGCGCATGCGCAGTTTCCACTGGCGGGCCCGCCGGCCCGCTGTATTTTGTTTTCGCGGGCGCTTTTCCGCGCTCACTGCATTGTTCGAGTGTTCTTCGAAACAACTCCCTTGCTGGCATGGCATTAACTCGTCCTCAGAGCCAGAAAATAGCAATAGTCCTACTAGCCCACTCTCTTGGTCGAACGTGTCCGCGGCTCCGCGTTCTTCGGTTGACGCGTACACACTTTTCTCGCTCTCTGCTTCCCTACCCGTGCTTTTTGGTTGACACGCGTGTTTTTTCTCGCTATGTGCAGTGTATGACTTTGCATCGGACACAAATTTCCTCACAAGCATTGCATTCAACACTCTGGGAGCCAGAAAATGACTACATTGATTGCATCAGAAACGCAAGCGGATCATGTATGTACACCTACATACGAGAGCGAATTCCGCAGGCTTCCCAGGCGTTCGTTTTCCCCTCCGTGTCGCAGCAGTCCATGCTATTGCTGGTGTACACACACATGTGATTTATAATCCCTTCGAGCAGGAGCGCAATCGTGTCATCGTCGATCAATGTGGTGTAAAACACGGCCGCACTTTCCGAACGCGGGCCGCACGCCGCCATTTTGCCGACCGCCGCTGCCGTGCGCAGTGCATTGTGGTCCCGCGTGGAGCGCGTGAAATAGGAACAGCTCTATTTCCGCGCCAGGCACGCGGAGCGCGCCGAATACCGCCGGGCGCGCCAGCTACGCCGTGACGCCAGACTATAAGTTCTCCGGTTCTAGCCGGCGTAGCTTAACCGCGTCGCGCGTGCACGCTACGTCGGACCTTTAGACCAGGGCATCATCAGACGTTACTTGAAGCAAAGCCAGCAAAACCACAGGATACGAGAAAAAAATGGAGACGCACACAACGCTGGAACTAACTGTGTCTTTATTAGGGAGTTTTAGCATGTAACGTATACTTCTTTACGTTACCGTTACCGGATTACGTTTACCGTTTTACCGGAACTCGAGCTTTAGTAAAGTTTTCTAGCTGCCCAAACCGCTTTACTGGAACTCGAGTTTTAGTAAAGTTTTCTAGCTGCCCAAATGTAAACCTTTACGTACGTACGTACGTACGTAAACCTTTACGTTTGCGCAAACCACTAAATGGTGATAACCGCATTTAAACTACATTTAATTTAGATAATATTGAATTACGCTGCGGCAAAATCATAAAAGATTTTTAGCGTGTGCAGTACCCCGGTATAAGCGAAGGGATGTAGCAATACCAGGTTACCGGGCGATGGTGTCGACATCTTGTGACTCTTCGAGAAACCACAATTGGGGACACGTTTGTTTTCGCTTACTGTTCTTGACGGGGAAAAATGATAAAAAAGGCAACTCATTCATAATAATGCCGCTGCAAGGCATTTACATTGGGAGTAGAATGCCCGATGTTTCTGCAATAACAACAATTTTGTGCTCGCCTGGTACACCTTGGCCCCGCTAGATGGCGCCACCTATCCAGCCTGTCAGCGTCTTTAGGCCTCCCACGTTTGCGGATTCGGTATTCTAGGTCGCTCGCCTCTGTAATCCGGCTGATATAAGGTGATCGTAAGTGGCACTCGCACTTCGGCTTATTTTGACTCAGCGGCTGGAGTCTCCGCAAAGCGGATATCGCGAGTAGCCACGAACGAAGGTGGATTTGCGAGATAGAGCCGTAAACGTAAAGCCTATCCAACGAGTAGTTTACGCTCCGTAAAGGTTCGCGCATGCGCAGATTCCATCCGGTATCCGGTAACATAAAGAAGTATGTGTTACAAGCTAAAACTCCCCATTAAACGAAAGCATTTAACCAGGTAACTTCAAAACGCATGTGCAGTATCGCCTACCATGTCACCAGGGCTTAAAGGGCCCCTGACAGCCGATTTTTTGTGACATTTACGTTGTAATAAGTAGGTCTATGTCTTGTAATCACGGAATGACACCGTAAATCCTCCAACGTGATGTCTAATTAATCCTAGCAGCGTTAATTATGGTCATTTTTCGTGTAGGTTCAAAACGCGCGCCGAAAGAGGATAAGAAACTAGCGCCGCGCCGCGGCGGTCGCGCCTCGGGGCACGCGTGATGACGTGCGCTCAGTATTGGGTGACGTCAGCCACGCGCTTGTCGAACTGCCAGTTGGAGAACACACACACGGAGAGCTCACGCTGCCTGCCGACACGTACCGAAGAAGGAGAAGGGGGGGGGGTGGGGGGGGGGGGGGAGAGCAAAGAGCAAACATGTTTCGCAATATACCGTGCACCACGCATATTTCTGTCTGTGACGTCGACAACACTTGCTTTACCTCTGCAACGTCACAAGGGGCCTACGTCTACGTCATACTAGTGGTTATGTTGATAGGAGTTCAAAATTCAGATGAGCACTCAGGCTTACTTTAAAACCAAATTAAAATATCTTAAAGGCAACGCTCGTCACTCATAATCGGTCAGAAGTGCCCCCGCATGCAGGACTATCAAACAACACAAGCATCTCGAGTTTCCAAATTTGGTGTCAGGGGTCCTTTAAAGTCTCCCTTCATTGGAGGGGGGGCCCTCAGAGGGCGGCGGCCTATATACATACATACACACATACATACAGCCCCTCCTTAAGGAATGGAAGGGGGGCCGGGCCCCCCCGAGCCCCCCCTGACTTTAAGCCCTGCATGTCACCCAGTGTGCAGATTTCAGATATGCAATTCGTTTTTTGGTGCATTATATAGTTTTCGAGATATCACAATTTTCATGTTCCATTTGAACAAAAGTTATGGCATGTCAAACTTTTGGAAGTGAAATCCCAGCTTGACATGGAATCGTTAGTGATTTTTAAAATTATGCCTATTACTTCCAATATTCAATTCAGTCTTATTTCAATCTACATTAGCTTACCAAGCTGTCAACACAAGAATTAGAGTAATATGACCAGAAGCTGAAATATCGCTTCTAAATAGCAAAACCAGCAAAAAGGGAAGAGTGCTGCTCTTTGGAGATCGGACTCCAAATAACTGAATGCAAGCTTTCATTCGAGTTTTGAGTTTTCCCTCTTAGACATCTTTGCAACAGACTCCGGTCAGGCAGACGTTCGTAAACGGGCAATAATGCCTCTGCAACTTCTTTGGGCAAGTTGTACTTGTGCTTTGGCTCTTGCATACCTTTGGCCTTTGCGGCATTGTGCCGGCACCACGACTACTCGCCTGTGGGGCACAAACTGTGATTTGGGCTTTCGTCAGTGGATGTAACGTGGTAATACGTGGCCATCACAGCTCGCTGCATTTCATCCACATCCCCTTGATGTGACTTGAGCGCACGACCATAAGAGGTACTCAATCAGGTGATGAGGTCAACAGTGAGTCGCCCCTTTCCTCCCAGACTGCGGCCTTCGGTTTTCTGCTTTTGAACCAAGTTCCTCAGAGCCATCCCCATTCTCTTTTGCACATGGTTCGTGCAGTCTTCCTTCTCTACATCAATAAAACCATGAACTTTGGCATCCCTTATAGCATTGTACATTCTGCTATAGCCGTCACACAAGACTTGTATAGCGGAGATTGTGCCGCTCAAGGGACCTTTCAAAAAGAATGAGGCCTGCTTCTACCTCCATTTGACCAGATTTACAACTGGCGTTTTTCTGGCAGCAATGAGCATCTTTCCATTGCTCATAACCCTCGCTACCGGGTTTGAGTCGCATATCACAGCCCAAACAAAAATTTGAAAGTACGACGTAGTCAAGAACATAACCAGTGACAGCTCAGACGCCAATGTCATCCAGCTCCCATCAAAACACACTGCAATGTTGCCACGGTGTCCAAAGCACAAGTCCTCGTAGAGCGATGACACTTCAAGCGCGCACTGCCGCATAGCATCTTCAGCTGCTCGCGTAGCAGCGGGCTCCAGCTTATTTTTCAGATGCCGCTGAAAAGTCTTTTTATGCATCGCTCGACTGCACTGCCCCATTGCGGAAAATATGTCGTTCATCGCAGTTTGGCCGTTACCAGTGGAAAGCATCGCTCGTCCCGTGAGCATATTTATCGCAAATGGTCTTGATCTTACAGAGTGTTCCACTTGACGCGAGCTCCAAGCATCCCCAATATCGCCAGTTGTCGCACACCGCGTGTAGCTTCACTGCCAAACCGTACTCACGATCTCCACGGGCTAGCTTGACTTTTCCTCTGCAGTTGTGACAACGCAGAGCTCGAAGAACAAGCTCATTGACAGTGTACGGAGCTGCAGGTTCCGTCGCCACAGTCTCTGCGCCGCTTCGTCGGCTGAAGTTTTCGATCTTCCACGCGGTCGCTGGCGTTGATCCAAGCTGTTGAAGCACTTCTTGCTCCTGTGCATGCGCCCCCCGCACTTCCTCCTTCGTCACGAGCGCAGAATCTAATCTCGCATCACCAGCGTGGGTTGAGCACTGAACCGCCGGCGCCGATGAACCGCCGGCGTCCGTGGCATGGCCAGGCGATGCTCCGTGAACGGCTGCTGCGACGATGCCGCGTCCTTTGCACGCACTTTTCCCCTTCGTCGTTTACGCCCGAAGTGGTGGCGCAGATGGAACTTTTTCGCACCGCCAGGCATGATAAACTTCGCGCGCCGATTAAGCGAGCAATCCACAGAGCGGCGAGTCGAGCAAAATGGCGGTAGGCCCACGCTGTCCCAGTCAAAATGGCGGCGCACGATAGCGGCACTTAGGCCAATCAGAGGACAGAATCCTGATCACGTGCTGCATTTGACCAATGGCAATGCGTGAAAGCTCTTTTTTGCGGGCGCTTTTCTCTCGTCTCTCAAGGGCGCACAAGGTTGCCAAAGGAAAAAAAAAAAAAAAAAAAAAAAAAATGTCTGAAACGCAAGCTATCGAACACCAAAATGGCGTCGATGGAGCGTACCGTTGCCAAGCGGCGCGCAATCAAAATGCAGTGTATTTTCGCACAATTTACAGGAAAACGCTCGCGAAACCGCATCTTTAGATCTCGGTAACAGGAAAAATATGCAGAATTCGGGAACCAGATTTTGTAGAAAAGTGCGGAAACGCGTCAGGAACACGAAAATTGAGAGAATGAAAATTCGATTTTTGGGCAGATTTTCGGCTCGAAAAGCCGGGTCCCCCCTTAAGCAACTCAAGGCTTTGCAAGGTGCAAGTGTTACCGAGAGGCAGACCAGCCTTAGTCTGTCTTTCTGCACTAAATAAAAAGGCAGTGCCGAAAAACAGCTGGTTCATAGCTCTGGTATGACATTATTTTTATTTAAAACCTTTACAAAGAGTGAGTTAGGCACTCCTGTTAAGAAAGTCGTCATTAGTGATCACGTTTTTAGATAGAACTGGACTTCTCACAACTTTGCTTATTTCAAAAATCTGCTTACCTCAAAATTTTTCCTGGTTTTTATTACTTTGAGTTAACGAGGTATTACTGTACTGGAATGCTAGTCTTTCCATGAGCCACACGTGAACACAGGCTAGCAAGTTAGCAGGGAGCTGATAGTACAATATTTATGCCGTCGCCCGGCAACTTTTTTGATATTATGCGAAACCTTATGTACAAAAGGTAGGACTTCAAACAGTTTCTTCCGAATGCATTCTGCCGGCATTCCACTACTAGCTTGAGACTTCTTAAACTTCTGAAGTACAGATTCTGCCACCGTGTATAAAAGATACTTAGGGAAGCCAGCAGCATCCAGTGTCTCAAACTGGTTGTCTAAGCTGGTCTTCATGAGGTGGGGGCAACTTTTTTTTTAGCACATTTAAAAAACAGTGTGAAATAATCCATTGTTTAACAATCTTTGAATGAGCAGACTCAAACAGCAAAAGTGCTTTCTTAATTCTAGGCATAAAACGCCAAGTCGTGAAGACCAACTTAGACAAAAGGACGCTTGAATCTGTCGCTTTAATTCATGGCCTTTTCATTTCCACCAGGATCTATAGCCACATGTTCTGACCAGCCGTCAGTATCCCGAAGTGTTCCAAGGCCCCTTCAAAATTAAGTCAAATACAGCTATCAAATTGCACATAATGTGCAACAAAGGGTTCGTACAGATTTCAAAGGAGAAAATTCAAGGATATTCAAGGCCCTCTTCGAGAGATAAATCTTTTTTTCCCGTGTCAAAGATCTTGAAACAGTGCTTTCAAAAGGTCTGACATTTATTGCGCAAAGAAAAATACACGTCACAATACAAATCTGCTTGTATCGCACGCAATATAAAGATACGTTTACCAAATATCAATGTAAATTGCTTCAAATGCACAAAGCGCAAAAATCCTCACGGTTGCCCACTTCAGGTGAGCTCCAGTAGCTTTTGCTGAATTTGGAGGTTGAGTGAGTGTAGCTCACCAGTCTTGTCCTTTGCCATCTTCCTCAAGCTATTTGACTTCACAATGTGTACCACATCGTTTTCTGCCTCTGCTTTTTCAGCGTAGGCATGTGCAGAAGCCATGAGATCATCCAGTGTCAATTCTAGCCTTTTTTTCTTTTTCATTCCATCGAGCTCTTCCTCTATGCAGTGCTTTTTCCTCTACTTCGAAGCTTCAAGGTTTTGCTTCTTGTGGGCTTCCAAGTATGCTCCACACTTGTGTCTAGCAGCTGACATTGCCATCCTCAGTTCCCTGGTGATCAGAACCTCAAAACACCACCTGCCTTCTCAACCGCATCACACACAACCCGCTGTGAAACATAGGAAAGGTCCTTGAGATTCTCCACACACACCTGTCTGGTCACGCTGAATCCATGTTCAACTGTTGCCCGGTCGTGACTGAGGACAAGCAGAAGCTTTACAATGCTCCATAACTTCAAGAGGTCAGGGTAGAACCCATCCAGCTTAACACTCTTGTCATTTTGTCCAAGCTTATGTTTCTGCTCGTGCAGAAGCTCTGTGTACTCAGACAGCACAGTGTGTCGACTATTCTAACCACAGCGATGAGGGTATCCAACACTTTCCTAAAACCTGTAAGGCATTCGTCGGACTTTGAACACATCTCTCACGGGTCCAGCGAAGACAGACCCCTAAAAAATGCAAACTTCAAGGGGCTTCGCCCTAGGACTTTCTTTGTGGCACTGATCAAAAACTGTTTACATTCCATCCGGAACTGGAACACATCCTTAAGCTTACCCGAAAATTCTTGATAATTTGCTCGGCTTTCTAGTCTATATCCACATTTTCAAGTAGAATATGATTCTCAACATTATCAATGTCAATCTTCAGCTGGCCAATGATTCCTTTGGCAAAGAGGATCGAACATTTCAAAAACTTTCTGACAACAGTTTTTAAATCCCTTGCAAGAAAAAAAAACCATTGGTTTGTCTGTTGGGTACTCTACCAGAAAAGGCTTCAGTGCAAGAGATCAGCGACGACGACTCGGAATGAGCGCGGCATCTTGATGATGAACCAACTGCTCTGTTTCATCTTCATATTTTCAATAAATGTTCTCTCTGTGAATTTTACCCGGCCTACATTCGAGGTAAGTTTTTTTTTTTTTTTCCGGGCTTCAGACTTTAGGGGGTCGGCTTAGAATCGGGGTTGGCCTAGATTCAAGTAATTACGGTATAGGGGGTATGCACTGAGCCTTGATCCGCAAGGTGGCAACACCATCGCCGCGCCATTTTGAAGGCCCGTTCATACTCTCACTCCGTGCGTCAGCGGACAGAAGTGTTCCAGAGGTCTCTAGTTATCCAAGTCGCCGTACAGATCTTGGAAACAGCGCGTGTAGCGTGTTTTTTGCGCGTGCGGCGAGAGCGCGGACCTTCAAAATGGCGACCCCGACGCTAGCGCTCCTCGCGGATGACGTCAAGTGCATACCACCTATCAGAATACGGCCGAAAAATGATCAATATTTGTTAAGAAAAATGCACTTTCTGGGCTTTGGCGCGGAGCAGCATTCGATATAGCGGATGTTTCGCTGTGCGGGAGTTCAATATACGTGCACACCAGCCCCATACTTTTGCATGGGAAATTCAACTGTTCGATATAGCCAATAATTCGATATATCCGAGATCGACTGTAGTTCAAGAGAAAAGTCTAAGTCCGGTGTGTTATGCCATGCAACGTCCAAGACAAACCAGGAAAATTGTGCAATCGTCGTATGTGCACCCGCCCCTCTTATCTGTCATATATATACATATATGTGTGTGTGTGTGTAGAGAGAGAGAGAGAGAGAGAGAGAGAGAGAGAGAGAGCTATGCACAGCGAAAATCTGCATCCTTTCATTGTACGCAGTGCCTGCCGCCGATAAGAGCTGGAACCTTGCTAATTTCGTGCAGCATGTCACCAACAAAGCTGATGCCGTCGCTGCCGGGTCAGTCGTGTGCTCTGCCATATGACAGCTTTTCCAGAGAAATATTCCTACTCGCTCCGCTCATGACCGCACACAGGGATACACCAAACATTTCACTGGGTAAACGCAACAATGGTGAGCTGCTTTCATTCCTGCAAGCGACACACAATCAGTGTCTCCGCTCTGGAGGCAGCAGCCAGCAGCATGTTTGGGTCCGTCGCGTATAAAATGCGTGCAATATATTGACAGTAGTATCAAACGCACTATGCCACACGCGCTACCGAGCAGATATAAAGATCCTGATCGTGTTAAGGTTGCCGGCAATAACTCGCACTGGCGTGCTCGTTAGTACCTGCCATCAAACCTTCGCGCCAGCAAAGCGGTGACCGCACTCGCGTCGAAGTCAAAATGTTTAGTAGACCAATGTCCACATTTCCCAAAAAGCGGAAGGCTTTTTCGGCACATTGTAGTGTCAGCCTCAGCGAGAGTTGAAGGGAGCAAGTACCTTGACGAACTCGTTCAGCTAAGGCGGTCAAGGTTTTCGTGTGTAGTACTTCTCTAAAACACACTTTACTCGTCAGTGCATTTAAAAAGACTTTGCTGTATATACAATCCCCGCGGATTCGTGCACGTGAGCACCGCTAGTTGAACAAAAGCAGCGCTGAACCGGACTCCACCTAACAATGACGCCCCACTAAGATTTGCAGCACATGTCAAACGGCCCGTATGGCAGGTAGCTTTCTTTACGTGGTGCTTCCGCATTAAATGGCCACTGACCATTGCTCACATTGCATGACCTTGTAGAACATCGTTTGAACCAGCAGCAAAAACTTCATTCAGGCCCACCTGGCTACCAGCAAACCCGCCAGAACAGATTAACGTCATGTTTGAGTTAAGCACCACTGGATCGGATTGGATGAAGGGGCCTCTTCCAACATTAGGTTGTCAATGCGGGCTTCGTTCCGCGCTAAAGCCAGGCTAAAACTAACGAAAAAAAAAAAAAATGCGGTTACCTGGGGCGTTTTGGCGCAGCGTGGCACAGTTTCGACAAATATTGCGGTTTCGGCGCAGAAAAACGAAATTGTATCAAAATGGCGCAATTGGCACAGCTATTGCATCCCTGCAGGGACATTCTCAAACCACCTGTGGGCGACAAACTTGAGAGGAAGATTGCATTGGCCTGTAACTGACAAAGTCCTCTCTTCGTAGTCTTCATAGTCTTCATAATACCTAGTCTTCACTTTCTGGGCGGAGTCTCAACACCTCACGTGCACATGCATTTGCTTACTGTGCAGATAGTCATTTGCATCGAAAAGTATGACGAAGAATTCACACTGTTCTATCTCGCTGCAAGGCCGAAAGAAAGGCCTGGGACCATGACGTCACATAGGCGCATTACTTCTCACCACAAGATAACGCCTTTGCCACTTCACTGTCCGGGAACATGCATCGAAATAACTACCCTGCTTGGGATGTGACGACTTTCAAAGTTCAAAGAATTTCTGCGTCAGTGACAAGCTCGTGCATTTTAGTAGCATCATTTAAGCTTGGCGACCGCAACGGAGACTGTGTAGTGGACTGCTCCATCGCAACAGGCGTCAGGTAGCTTTTCAACGAACTCCCTTGACCAATCTTATTGCACCAATATGCTTGGCACTTTTCACGTGACTTTTTAAAGCGGATTCACCCATGACAGTCACATCAAAAGTTTTGCCGCAAAGCTTGCACTTAGCCCGATGCGGATTCGTCGTGTCAGGTGCAATCCAGTGCTTGTAGTCGTCATGGTGGAGCCACGTAGTCTGCAATTTGCCGACATGATGACAAATACCAATTCAAATTTAGCATTTAACAAATTCAAGGTTCTTAAGGGCCCTGAAAACAGACTCGATTTTCAAGGGTTTCAAGAAGCTATGCGCACCCTCGCAACAGCACATCAGCAATACCCTAAGCTTGTACTGTATTACCTCTAAAAGCCAATACAAGCACATCTGAGTACAACCAAGTTTACAGGCTCAAGTGCCACCATTGCACAGCGGAAATTAGATTCACATGCGAGATCTAGCAGTGTGTATGGGAGCATTCAGCTATGCCGGCGCACAACTATTTTAGTAGTAGTGTGAACATTCAATGCCTGTACATGGTGTACAGAGAATATTTTTTAGATCTAGTAACTAAACCTGCACACACTTATATTCTTATTACTGGGAACTTTACATGTTGCTTCACTTAAATTCATATTTTAAACTGAACTGGGTATGGACCGGGTATAGAATCCTTTGATCAGTCTCGCCCAGAAAAACAAACTGCACGTTTAATGCTCTAGTTCATGCAACCATCACTGAACCCATCTCAGGCACCAAAGTTCTGCCTCAACAGCAATATCCAAAGAACAGTAGCGCCATCTCACGAGAACGTCATGAAATGCATGCGACCACAAATGCGTGATGAACGGGTAACACTTGCACTAGTTATGCTGAGGCGAGGCAAATTCAACTTTCTTGAAATAGTGCTCAAGTTCTGCACTAATGCAGGGTAGCCCTTCCAAAACGTCGAAATAAACGTTTAAATTACAAGGAGACAATGTCCAAATTCATGACACCATGAAGCCTGAGCATGTTTACAGAAACTGAATGTACTTCAACTTGGCTAAATACTTAGCCTTAACAATGTTCCTATGCCTGTCTTTTCCATTACAGCAATGTGCTAAGCCATCCACTGCCTGCCGCCAAGGGCAATTAGTCATGAACATGTGTGTACCGGTTTTATAAAAAAAGCTACTAGATTCAACCCAGCAACTTGACCTGTGGTCAAGATAAATACCTTGGCGTGACCATGCTTGCCAGTCTTGGATGTGGTCATCTCAACGATACGGCATGGCCTGCCCTTGAGCATGACAAATCCGTTCTTGCGAAGGGAAGAGCACTGCACAGGGTACGTCTGGGAGGCACCAGACCCTGCTGCCTGGTACTGCTCTGTGTCATCCATGATGATCCCTCAGTGCCGCTGAAGAAGCACAGGCAGTGCCCAGATAAGCATCACAAACGAATACATAAACAATTCCCGATCGGGCCGTGTAGGCGCCATTAAATACTTCACAGCGGTTAGCGCATAATGCAGCCTCGTGCACGAACAGCTCGGACAATACGACCGGCTTGAAAGGTTCGCTCGTGAAACCGGGTATCGAGGTCAACGTAGAAAGCCCTCGCCACGAGGCAACTTGACTTCGGGCACAACACGTGCAAACAACTCGTACGAAACGTACTAAGGCCCGAACTTTAAGCACACGACGCCAACTCTTTGTGCATAGTATATACTAGCGGTCCGGAACAAGCTGTTAAAAGCAAGAAGCTGCGGCTTATAAGGGTAACAAGGATTTGGAGCACGTCTAAAGAGAGGCATCGAAGAATCGCTTAACGCACGCGTCAACTGGCGATAAGCGTACAAGCTCCGACTAAACCATTCATTCGGTCGCTCAATACAATGAACACTACTCGATGATAAGGAAGACTGGTCAAACAGGGTCGTCGCCCTACGTTTGTTACGTTCCGAAGCTACCAGAAGTGTTGCACAGCTGTATTATTAACGGAACTACAACCCACAGCACCGACCTGCCGCAACTATCCCAAGACGCGCACCTACAGCCGTTGCCGCGGGTGGCAGTGGCACAAGAGGGCTCGGTGCAAAGCAAGGGGATGCACTACTCGTGGCACGTCGGAAAAAAACGTTTCCGGGGGCTCGCCCCATAAGACGGCTGCGAGCGAGGCGCAGGTGCCAGATGCTGCTGCCAGCTCGCACACGAGACAGCACAGTGGGCCGTCACACGGTATCCCACGCGACCGCTGATCTGTGCATGGCTACTAGCAACAATGGGATGAAAGATATCCACCGAGCGATGTCTTATCGGGCTCGGAGATGATACTGGAAGCAAACGAAACCGACAGTAAAACCGCAACAGTATTAGGCCTAACCTTAGTCCTCCACACGTCGGTCAGTCTGTGCAGCTTTGACAAAAGACGGCGCCAGTCTCACACACGGCCAGCCGGCGAAATGAACGGCCACTGTTCGTAGAGCAAAGCGGCGGCAACCGAGGCGCATCACCTCACGCCCGTAGCTTCGACAATCGTATGCTCGTCCGTAGCACAGAAGACACAGCCAAGTTTTTCCGAATATACATGCACTAGATGAACACCCGGACCTCCAAAATAGGCGCAAGAGTTGTCATGGCGCGAGACATGCCCTAGGCCTAATTTCACACAACCTATATATTTCTGAAAATGTACCAAAACCGCGTTCAACATACGCATTTGTGTGAACCGAGCGAATGGAACAGGCCAGAGATACCCAAAAGAGATTGCTGTTAAACAATACGTAAAAGGATAGCCGCAAAAGGAATACCCCATTGAAAACTTACATGTGACTCGTCCGGCTGCTAGTGGAAAAGGGATAAGTGCGCTTTCGCTCCACGTTTTCGGAAGCACTGCTCGGTGTAAAAGGTGACACGAAGCTTCGCTACCGGCTTCTCAAAATAATAAATATTATGACTTTGCTATATATACTACAGCGTAACTTGTCAGGTTGTTATTGTGATACAATGTAATTTTAATATTTGCTTTTTTATATTATGAAACGTGAAAGATAGCGCAGAATATTTAGTTTCGGTTTCTCCATCGACTCGGCTAGATACGGCAATGCGGCCGCTGACTGACAAACGAATGAAAAACGTGCATATTTTTCTGATTCTGTTTTGCTCCTACGTCATGGTTCTTTGGACCAATCATGCAGAAGCTTACCGGCGTTCTTTCTATGTGTAGCGTGCACGGTTAGAACTGGGGAGGGAGAACAAAGTAAAGGACGGGAGTCGTTCCATCGGCGCTGGCGGAAGGAGGCCGGTACAGTGTGAATAACATCGTAGGACGGGAACGCTTAAAATCATGGCTGAGACCGAGATCGGTTCAGAGGAACCAGTTTCAAGAAAGAAAAAGGAAGTGCTCGGTAATGTACTGAACATCACGAACGCGATGCGCGTTTTGCTGAGAAGGCTTCTCGCACACCGCGAAATGCATGATTAGCGATAGCATGCGTTTGATTGACACCTGCCGCTGCGCCGCGGACATGTTGGCGGCTGCACGGATTGTCAGTAATGAGAATGACCTCTTGCATGCACTGGTAGGAATTTTCGCTGGTAGCTAGTACGTCCGCGCGCACACTAACCTAGAATGCTTAAGCCTAGCTGCGGTGTGTTTTTAGGCCTAGTGGATGCACGCTGCGGGCAGAATCTTTATAAATAACCCGCCTCGCACTACGTGCTATGCTGTGATATTTTTTTAAAGCGTTTTCGTAGCTATAATGGATGATTTGCTGTTAAGTTATTCGAGCCGATAGACCGAGGCAAGCGTGGTATAGCGCTGTAGGTTAAACAACCAACCAACCGAAATACCACTGATTTCTTTGCAACTCCTCGTGTGCCTGCGCTTTATATTTGATGGCAGCGGCTACTTAGAGTGTGGCATGCTGTGGCACCTGCAACGGGTATACTTTACCGTTCGCACTTGTGTAGTACAGCTAGCATGTTGAGCTTCGCCCCAGAGGCGCCGGCGATGTTGATAGCTTGTGCTGTAAATACTTTCTCGTGTGCATTCAATTCATAGTATGGAAGGCGTGGCTTCTTCGCGTCCTGTCACATGGCGGCAGTATTGGCAGAAACTTCTCGGCGTATTCGCGTCACTGAACAGTTAGCGAAAAAAAAGAAATGTGATTTTGTCGCTTGGATCACAGGGGAAAAAATGCGGCGCTTGTGTGTTGTGGATTAATAAAAGCGTACGTTTTGCTTTTCTTTTTCAGCTGAAAGAGTTTTGGGAACTGTGAAATGGTTTAACGTGAAAAACGGATACGGATTTATAAACAGGTAAGGTACAAGACGTTGACTCGGGGGCTGAAGTTCATACACTCATTATTTTTTTTTTCTTCCTGCTCCCCTCCACTGTTATAGAAACGACACTAAAGAAGACATCTTTGTTCATCAGGTATGCTTAGAAAATTCTTTGTTCATCAGTTTTTTATGAAAAATTAAATAAATGGAGTTGCATAAAGTGTTGTTGTTTTTATTTGCAGACTGCAATAACAAAGAACAACCCTCTGAAAGTTGTCAGAAGTGTGGGTGAAGGAGAGACTGTCGAATTTGACGTCGTCGTCGGTGAAAAGGCAAGTTTTGTGCTGCTGATATTAGTTTGCATGTAAATGGTATGATAGTTTTTTTTTTAAAGTTTAGGCAAACAGTGACATGCTGCAGTATTATGTAAGGTAATGCATCCACTTTGTAAGCAAATTGAAGAGACACTCAAGAGCAAAACGATTTTTCTCGCATTAGTAAATTAAAATTTCAGCTGTTACCGGGAGAACAGTCTTAGAAAATGTGCAAAACTACAATGTCACTGGTGACGCTTCCTTGACATGTCATAGATTCATGTAAAAATGGTTTACTTTGTGCTCTGAGGGACACAAACTGTTAACATAGCAAGTTTCAGAAAATTTCATTGAACCAATGTGGCTAAAATGCACAAACAACTTGGAATTCCTTGAACATCCTTTGAAGAGCATTTCATCTGTGCATGCGACTACACAGCAGAAAGCTGTCACATGCCGTACCTTCTAAGAACGGCTAACATAAACAGTTCATTAGTTGTAAGCAATAGCCGGAGCACGGGAACGCTGTGCTGCTTATCGTTGACAGCAAGTAAATACAAAATGGAGGTTAGTTTCCTGCAAACTTTCTTTTAGTGTCCCGATTACTACTGGCTGCGCAACAAAGCAAACTAAAATATGTTTGCATAAAGGTTTCTATAATATGCCGAATGTTGATATGTACGTTTCTTACGTACGCACACGGAGCACGCTTGGCCTTCAACATCGCGGAAATGCACACAGCGGTCGCCAGATGGCAGGAGATTATGCATAGGGCCTATTTATTGGCCTCGTCATGTTTGCCCCCGTATGGTTGTGAATAATGTCGATGAGGCAAGGTTGCAGCTGATCAAAAATTACTCTCATAACTTTATATTTCAACATGCTGTGGCTGAGAACGCATATCGCCTGGTTTGCTTCTCATTCGAGTGACAATGGTCGAGCACTTTTAGGAAAATTTGCCTGTCTGTGTTTTTCTCTCGTAGCACAGTAGCACAAATGCAAGCAAACATAAATGTGGTTTTGCATTTGTTTTATAATATCCACTTTAGCTTTCTAAACTCGTATGAAGCAAGTACTTTTGGACCGATTAACAAATGCAAAACTGGGCCCAAAATAAATACTTGATATATTGTACATTAATTCAGTTTATATAAAGCGAAAGTGGCAGGAATTAATGGGAACATAACCTTGGTTGACTTGCTTCTTTAATAATGGTCCTTCCATATGATTCAAGTTGGCCAGACACCTTTCTTGTATGCCTTGCCAAGTTCAAGCCAGCAGTGCAGTCCTCTGCCTGGCTTTGTGTGCAGAAAACTTGCTCCTCATGCTGCGGCCGACGCCCTCACAACTGCTAAAAAATATTCGCATGTAAATACAGAGCGAGCTAACTGCAGGTGTTGGTAATGGCAGCTGCATATCTATGGCTGTGACATCTTTGAATGCCTTTTGTATTCAGGGGCTTCCTTTACCTGTTGTGCAGATGTCCGTTGTTCGGTCGTTCTTGCGCAGTGCAGATGAAAGCAGAAATAAGTAAATGAATGTATTTCCAATACTGTATAGTTTTAAGGCTTATATAATCCAACAAAGAAATGAAGTTGCTTGTATATTTAGCACCCAGAATGTAACTTTATTTTGAATTAGTTTGAATAATGGCGTTGGTTACAAATTTTATAATAATCTGAATTACCAGTCATCGCATGTGTCAATAGACCTGATCATAGTGAGCAGCCACAAGTATTGCTTTGTGGAGAAACCGGTTGGAATATTCAGTAACGAAGCATTTATCAGCAAAATATCTTTAAGCTTCACGCCATTTTGGCATGCGCCACTGTCAAGATGTTAGTATGCGTGCTCGGAAGCAATCGTTCATTGTTTTTTACTGCCTTCTTTCCTCTCTTCATTTTTTAGCTGCTGGCACACGATCTAACGTTGACGTGGCAGGGATAGAAGTGCTGCTACAATAGCTCCATTCTGCTCCAAATTACACGCCTGCTTTAAAGCTTTTGGGAACAGTTGCTAAACTAAAGTCGGATACAACTTTAGACGTCAGCGGCATTTCCTCCTCAAAGTCGGATGAACACAAGCCTGCACCAATGGGCGCGCACTCGGGGCTGACGTCATGAGCGAGACGGCCGGTGGCTCCGCCTTCGGAGAACATGGCGCGTGCATGAGCGGGACTATTTCTTTAGTCGTGGAGGCAATCGGCTGCCACGCTTCAGTCGTCTGGGCGGGGCCTCTCCTGACTTCTTAAGTTGTATCCGACTATAGGTGCAGTCCATGTTTTCAGTGGCAATTGAATCACATTGTGGCCAATTCTATAAAATCTCTTTTAGTGGTCGCCCCTGGCAACTGCAGAGCAGTGTGGCCAATCCAATCAGATCCATTTTAGGCCATTTAGCCACCACGCATATGTGTTTTGTTGTGCTGAACAAGACGGATGGCAACTGAGGCCTAATCTCTCTATGGTGTCAGCGAGCTTTGAAAGACACTGCCAGTTTCTGCATACAGTGCAATGTTGTTACTCTGTGCTGTTCATGGCATGGTAGCACAGTTATTTGCCATGCAACCTCCCAGAGGCACACTGAGAATGCAAATAGCACAACAGTGAAGGGGTGCTTATCAAAAGTCCTGTGCTTCATCGCACTATTCACCTTGTGCGTCACTGATGGCGGCGCTCCTGTGATGCAAAGACGGGGATTTGCCTTTTGTCGTCTGCTAGACCATGGCTAGAACAGCAGCATTTTCATCATAGTTCGCTTGCGTCGCAAGGCGTTCCTCGACTACTAGGTGTATTTTCTTGTAATGATAGTTCTTTAGATGGCTGCTAGCATTACAGGAGGTTAAGAAACATTAACATTATACGTATTTTCTATATATACAGAGCCATCACTGTCAGGATCATGCCCCTGAGTTCGTAGCGTCACTCAGTGAGCTGGATGGCATTGAATAAGCTTACGTGAAAGCGCGAACATCAATTTTACGACTTATTTGCAAAAGTTAGCGTTATGTAACCAGACTTGAACGAAAGTTCACACTCCACTCCTAGTTGTAGTTATGTGGACCTGTGTGCACAAAGCGTTTGCCAACAAAATAAAATTGATAACTTCATCAACCAGCGGGTTATTGCGTATAACTAGTGTAGATTGGGCAAATTGGATGCACATTAAAACTTGTTAAACATTCTATCGGCTTCGAATGAAAAGCCAGCAGTGGTGCGCATGGTACAGTTCGCACCCTTATAACTTGAGATTGATACGCTCTTACAATTTGCCGCTCGTGAGCCAGGTTTATGCTTTTAAATGCACAATGCTGCCTAATCGAGTGTGCGTGCCTGTCAATGGTGATGACAGGACGGCGCGCATTGTACAGCTCCTAGTACTTGGGGAACGCGCTCCGCTGTTCGTGTTTCATTTGTCACCGATAGTACAACTTGGTAAACAGCAGAGGAAAAGTCAGCGAATATGTCCAGGAAGAAGAGAAAGAGAACTCTTTCCCACCATTCTTTTGGCCCCATTTGGCTGGTTATTGCTATTCTTTACCGTGCCGTAACAAGATTGAATATTTTACGGTGAAAGCTCTGGATTCCTGATCAAACGTGAAAATTGACCGTCGGCTTCCCGAGTCGGCAGCGTCAACACGAGTGATTAAAAAAAATCACCCCATGATGGTCCTAAGATCGTGTCAAATGATGACATCATCACGACATCGTCTGTTTGCATTGCCTCCGTGATTGATGGGTCAATCACGGGAGGCAGTGCAAAACCAGGTGGTATATAGAAAGCTTGCAATGCGTCCAATCCTGGAAGCAGTGTAAAACCACGTTACGTCCAGAAAGCATTCGGAAGGGGGAGGGGAAAGAACAGTACATCGACTGAATAAAAACAAGATGGATTTTGCCTTCGAGTCATCTTAGGCAAATGCATAAGGGACCCTGTGAGTCTTCTTAGTACAGTGACTGCATCGCGCCCTATCAGAAGTTGACCGTTAAGAGCGATTTACACTATTTTATTGCAAGTACATCTTACTGTGACTTTTGATGCAAAAGCTTTGTATTTATCTACATTAGCATGATTACACTAATTTAGTTCAGCATACTTTCAAATCAAATGGCCGTGAACGAGTCAGCAGACATTGATTTATTAACATAAGGATTAACACTTTCCTGTCCGCGCCTATACTCATCAACAGTATGCTGTTGATGGTTTCAATAAACATTTTATAGCGTTCGGAGCGCTTGCGGACAGCTAGCGCTATCCAGCGCATAAAAGGAGAACTATTTTTCTAGTTTCGCTTTTGTGTTTCCTTTTTTCGCCGCGGGGGGATTTTTAAAGTGCCTTTTAATCGCGCTTGACGAGCGCTCGTAGTTTCCGACATGGCGTCGACGTCGCGCGTGGCAGCCCCTCGGAAACGGTGAATTTCAACGGATTCGGCGAATTTCAACGGATTTGCGGAAGGATTTGCGAACCATCTCTTCCGGGAGGGATTTCCAGGCTGAGGACACCCAGCCACAAACGGTTGCGAGCGGTGGACGCCATAGGCGGCCAGCGGGGGTCTTGGGATTGTCTCCCAGCATCCACTCACTGTAGAGCTCGCGCACGCGATCTTTAAACGGCTTGTTTAGCACAACATCCAGTGGCTGGAGTATAGAGGTCAGTCCCCCGGGGATGACAACAAGATCCGTCTTGCCATCGGACAGCGATCGCTTGACATCGGCCGTGAGGTGACCTCGAAAAGAGTCAAGCACCAGCATGCTCGGTCGTTGAAAAAGGGCACCCGGTCGCCGGTTCCACACGAGCCGGATCCATTCCAGCATGAGGGATTCGTTCATGAACCCCTTCTCGCTTGCCCTCACGATTACATCCCGAGGAAAGTCCTCCTTTGGTAGCGTTTTCCTTTTATAAATAATATAAGGGGGCAGCTTCTTTCCGTCTGCTGTACACGCGAGCATCACAGTAAACCGCGGATGCTCTTTGCCCGTTGTCAATACCTTGACTTGCTTCGCTCCTTTCTCGGTCACAGTCGTGTTCGATGGCATATCGAACCAGACCAGAGTTTCGTCAGCGTTGCCCATGTGGCCCATCATGTAGCAACGCTGTCGACGATGCTCGATGACGAAGCGCTGATACTCCACGAGCTTGTGCTCGAACTCTGCTGGTAGTTTTTGACACACTGAAGTACGCCGCCGCAGAACAAGGCCCTTCCGCTTCATGAATCGACGCACCCACGATGGCGAGCCCTTGAATTGCGCCCTCGTGAGCCCCGAGTCGCGCGCAATCTCGAGCGCTTTCACGCAGATGCACTCCGTTGTCACGGGTAGTGACCTTGCGCGCAGCTCCCGGACGAACTCGGCGAGTACCGTTTCCAGTTCGGGGTGAACTGCAGTCCGTCCTCGAAACGACGTTTTCTTCTGGTTGCTGCAACTTATGATGCGCTGTTTCTGGCTCCTCCAGTATCGGATGCTCTTCTCCGTCGGACCGAATTCTCGTTGTGCCGCCAGGTTGCCGTGGGCTTCTGCATACTCGATGACTTTTTTCTTGAAGCACATTGTAAACTGCCGTCGGCTGCCACTCATATTGAAGGAGATAGCCTCAGATAGGGATAATTAAACAGCGCAAAACCAACGCAGCCACCCTTGCTTCGCAGTCGGCACAAACAAAACGCAAAATGGCGTCGCCCAACGGTGCTGTTGCTGATGCTCACGATGGCAATAGGGCTACAGACTTCATCAACCCATTGTTGCAAGACTTCCATAGGTTTTCTGCCAATAACCGGTATATAAGACAAGGGTCGACTTTTCATTGCGTTTTTTTTTTTTTTTTTTTGAAAAAAATTCGACCTATATTCCGGTTTGGATATATTTTGGATAAACCATTGGATATATTTTTTACCAGAAATTAAAAATTTGAATTAATAATGCTCTTTGACCCTAGAAATCTGCTCTGAAACTGACTTGCATTGCTCCAAAGCTCACCTTTGACCGCTACAAAGCTGCTCCAAAAGACTGAAGCCCGCTTCCATCCCTTGTACAGATGCTTCAGAGCACATAGAGGCCTATGCTTAGAGACTCAGCAGCTCAATTTGCCGCGGTTCGTGCGGCAGTTGTTTCGCATGAAGCGCATTTCAGACCGCTGCATTATTGTAGCGCATGAGGGTGTTCGCATTTTATTGCACATTCTAGAGGTGCAGCACTGGTTGACAAAGAACTAAATTATAAGGACATTTTCGAGACATGTGAGATGAACATCTGCAGTACACTTGCAGTAGTTTTTGTTCGAGTGCCTTGAATGGTGTAGCAGAAGTATGACTGGTGGTGTTCTTGCAGGGCAACGAGGCGGCCAATGTGACTGGCCCAGAAGGGGTGCCTGTCAAGGGCAGCCCCTATGCGGCTGACCGCAGGAGGGGGCGCTTCAGGGGTCGCTGGATGGCGCAGCGCAGGAGGCCACCCCCAAGGCAGTCCACTGGGGTGAGTTCTGCAACGATCAAGGGTGGAAATTGGTCTCTGGGACAGGTGGTCTGCCTGCGAATTCTCACTCTAGGAAACAGTAATTTATTTGCAATATCATTTTGACGACCCAGATTCTTATTTGCCACCAAGGTGGAACAGCAGCAATAAAAGGGGGGAAAGCCACTCCAAGGAATTTGCCAGCACATCTCTAAAACCCTGCTACCAATTTATCAGCACCTGTTTGGATAAAACCCAAAACAGTAACGCAAGCCTTCATTCACTTAACTGGGATTCGGCAGTCAAGAATCACCACGCTTCGCTGTTGAAGTTGCAGGTGCCAAGGCAGTACTGAAGTTCAGATATGGCAATTGACGGCACCGAGTGGCAGACACAGCGGCTGAGTTCATTAGCAAGCATGCCAGCCTAGTGTGGTACTGAAGAAGTGCCCCTGTAATGCTGATATTCTTGGTGGCTATTGTCATCCAAACTGCAAAACATGCACATTCTATTTATTTTTAAAGTACCGTAAAAACCCGAGTATAGCTCGGACCCGCATATAGTCTGAAGTGCAAACGTGAGAAAAAAAAGTTTTCACCCAAATATAACTCAAGCAAAACAGAAACTAGATAGGTTTATTCACGCGGCTGAAGTCCTTGCCTACAAAGGCTGAAGTCTTCGCCTCAGCAGGGCATCTTGGCGGGGTCACGCATATATACAACGCCTCAGAGGTCATTGTAGCAGCACCCAGGAAGCCTTCGTTGAAAAGAGTTGTCGACGCGGTGCTCATGTGCACGCGGTGTTATGTGCTCACGTAGCCAGCTACGTTTACATAAAAACCACTCTGGGTCCCGCCTCCCTCCCTCGGCGCTCTCTGAAACCGAAACTGCGACTGGGTGCAATGAAACAGTCTAAAAATGATTAACGGTCGTGTGCTCGAGCAAATAAGCTTTGTTTGGTGCAACAATTGCTCCAGCTCTAGAATAGCTACAGCTGTAACGTTTTTTGCTGTATGAAGCTAAATGCATAAAGCTTGAAATGCTGCAAGCAAATTCCTTCTTTTCTTCTTCTATAATTTTTTTAACTGCCTGTGTTCTTGATTGTTAGTAGCTGTACTGTAAATGCTAAATTTCAATGGGCTGCTAAATTAATTGCTTTTGGATTTGAAAACTGCTTGCAGCAGTTCGATTCTTATTCATTCTGCTTTCCACTTATGCATTAAACATAACTTTCTGCCCAGTTTATTATTATCTATTGTCTCACCAAGTAATAGTAATTAATATTTAATTATCTCAATAATTATTTGAGTCAAAGAAAAAATTACTGCACTTTTAAAAACAGCACAAAGAAATACATATATATCTGTGCTTTTTAATTGAATCTGGTCAGAAAATGAACAAGATAGCCCCAGGTACCATGTCCCCCCTTAACTTGCGGCTTTAGATGCATATAAATACACGCAAGGGAAATGGTAAAACATGTTTATCACACATTAGTCATCGCATACTTATGTCAAACATTTGTTATCGCATACTGGCCCCTATCACGTTAAGAGGTCAAATTACTTGACCCTCCTCAACTTCAAGTGTTTTTGGTGGTCCCTTTGGACACTCCCGTCTTTCTTTTTTTGGTAAAGTACTTCAGTGTGTCCGAGAACATCGTAGGCACAGCGTTTTCTGACAAACGCTGGGTATCTCAACAACCTCACCATTTATAATGTGCCGGTATGTCCTTTCGATGAAACGTCGAAGTGCCGCTCGCAAACAACGCTGTCCCTCGTCAGCAAGCGGTGCGGCAACGGCGCCAGTGTTAGATGAGCCTCCTCCTTACTTGATAGTAAACATGGAGTGCATGAACTCGCTCCTTCGACATTTGCGTTGCGAGTCTTGTCACGGGCTAGCGCGAATAGTGAGGGGCGATCACGACTACGGACTTGCAGTGAAGCTGACTGTCGTGTGCGACAATTGTGGAGCGATCGGGGCCGAATGGAGCTCGCCTCGAACTGACGGCAAGAAGACTTGTAACCCATTTGAAATCAACCTCCTGGCTACGCGAGCGATGGTTTCAACTGGAAGCGGCCAGACAGCGATGCATGATGTATTTGCGGCAATGGGATTGTCCCATCGTGGCATGCATCACAGCACTTTTCAGCGGCATCTAAAGCAGACTCTGGCACCTACAGCCACGCAAGCAGCCGAGGTGGCTATGAGCCAGTGCGCTGTGAAAGTGGCTTCGTTGTACGAGGACCTATGCTTCGGACATCGAGGAAACATAGCAGTGTCCTATGACGGCACCTGGATGACCCGCGGCCACTCCTCACATATAGGCGTCGGTGCGGTTATAGAGCTCTTCACTGGGTATGTGTTAGACTATGTTGTGCTGTCCAACTTTTGTTTGGGGTGTGAAGTAGGACCAAAGCCTGATTCGGATGGCTACGCCGAGTGGAAGGTGACACACCAGTGTCAGAAGAATACCGACAGGTCACATGGAAGTGGAAGCGGGGCTCCTCCTTTTTCAGAGGTCACTTGATCGACACGGATTGAGATACACAACTATTTTGTGTGACGGTGACAGCCGTCCGTACATTTGGTGCCATCAAGGAAGCGAAAGTGTACGGCTTCATCGACATTGAGAAGGAGGACTGTGTTAACCATGTCCAAAAGCGCATGGGGACAGCACTAAGAAATTTAGTGCAAAAACAAAAAGGAGAGGGCAAGCAAAGCCTCGGTGGGAGAGGTCTGCTGACGAATGAGCTTATCACTCGGCTCAGCGCATATTACGGCTGGGCACTCAAATCTAATGATGATGTGGACGCCATGCAAAAGGCTGTAATGGCAACGTACAAGCATGTTACATCCACCGACGTGTGTTCAGACCACAGTCTGTGCCCAGCTGGTGCTGATTCGTGGTGCCGTCACAACGCTGCGAAAGCAAAAGGTGACCCAGAACCTCGACACCGCTACAATTTGCCAAAGGAGGTTGCCAAAGCAATGTTGCCGGTCTATACCAGACTTTCCGAAAAGGCCCTGCTCCAAAGATGCCAGCGAGGCAAGACACAAAATTCTAATGAGAGCCTTCACTTAGTGATTTGGAGTTTGGTGTCGAAGGAGCAGCATGCTTCTCTTTTTGCCGTGGAAGCTGCTGTTGCAGAGGCTGTGCTACGCTTCAACACTGGAAACCTAAATGCATCAGCTGCAATTCTACAGCAGCTGGACATCAACATATCCAGCAATGCATCTTTGAGAGCAAGAGAGAAGGACCGCCGACGAACTGCCAGCTCCAACAAAAAAAGAGAAGCATCTGAGAATGTGAGGAAGCTGGCCAAGAGGAGGAATAAGGATGGGTGCATCCAGATTATGCCCCTGGTGCATTTTCTTAAGCTATTATAGGTATTTTTCCAATAAAAATGTTTTGCAATGTTTTTCCTTGTTTTCTCAAAACAGCAATTTTGACACATTTGTCACGATGGAGGATAAATAGCTTCTGTTCTATTTGAGCTATCAGCATAATTTTTGTTTTGCCAGAAAGATAAATGCATGCAGTAAGCAATATGCCTATTTTCAGGGCAATATACATTTCACAAAGTTTTTTAAATGGGTCACATGTATGGTATATGACAATGGCTTTTTTTTTTCTGTAAACATTGATGACCTCTAACTCTTGTTAAAATTCGCCTAGTAAATTGATTCATAGCATCTTGCTATCCTTGAACATCCTACATTGTTTCAATACTGTAACCACCATTTTTGGGTTTTCTGTTTAGACGCTAATTTTGCTCCAAACAAAGGACCCAGCTTATGCAATGATAGCAGAGTATATTGGGAACTTCTAGCCCTATCACAAAAGTAATTACATTTTTGGAATCTGCACATCAAAATACGCAAACTGTGAAAATTTGGTTCAGATATATCCATAAATAAAGAAGTCGCTTTTCAAGTGCAGCTTCCCCCCTTAAAATTGGTGAAACAAAAACTGAATGTCTAATTATGAGCCTCCCCTTAAAGGCATGCTGAAATGATTTAGATGACAATGTGTACTTTTGCATACGTGCCAACTTTCCTGATGGCCATAATTCTCCAGAAAATAACTGTCCTAACACTATCGAGGTAGAAAATAATGAAGGGCAGCAGTTGCAATGTTTTCTGGCCTTGAGGAACTTCGACAGCTCTTCAAGTGTGACCATGCAACCCTGACCTCTCCTAACAGATTTTAAGGGGGGGCGGTGTGCTTCTAGTTCTGTGGTAGACCCTGCACAGTGGTTTCAATTTCACAACCTTACCTTTGATACCGAACCGCCGGCCTCTTGCTGTTTCACCTCTGGGACTTGTGCTAAACATCTTCATAGGGTGGAATAGCTCGCAAGTTTTTCTTGGAGCAGCCTGAAGGTGTGGGTTGTGTGCAGGGGTGGCTTATATGCATGAAAATGTGGAACTGCTGCCTTTGTCAGGTGTCACTTTGTCAGCTTAGCTTGTCTTGGCGTTCTGTGCGTGGTGTGAGCAGCAATTTGCTCCAGAAGTCTCCTATTGCTTCAGAACTGCTTCAAAATACAGTCGACGACCGATAATTCAGACTCCACGGGGAACGTAAATAAGTCCGAATTATCGAGTGTCCGAAAAAACGAATGCGTCAGAGAAAAAAATTGCTTTTATTGGCACTTCAGGGTCCCGGTGGCCGAAAAAAAGTTGTCAATGCGTTGCTTCCCACACTTCTGCTTACGTGCAACGAAGTCCGCCTGTATCTCCGCCAGTGTGATGTGATCGCTGTACGATGACAAGCTGGTTTCGTTCGGGAAGGCAACGAGTCTGTGCGGCGCACTTAGCGGTCACACAAAGAGGCAGCTGCACCAGGCCACATGCACTATCGAGCAGTTGACTGAAGATGCTTACCATAAGGCTTGTCAGCAATTGAGCCGTACTGGCGCGTTTGCTACCTGCCGCCGTCACGCCTCCATGCATTTCCACTGCTTATCCGAAACACATCGCCGCACGGCGCCGTGATAGCGGCCCCTTTAAATTTCCGGTCCGCTTCACCCCATAACACTTCGGCATCGCGACAAAGCTGACTTTCGGGCTCTGCTACTGTCGCAAACAGATCGACTCGCGAAAGCGCTGGTTCGAACCTATGAGATGATAGACGCGGCAGAGGTGGGGGCTTCAATTATTGCCTTTCGAACCTGCAATTTGGGCAGAAAGTCCGAAAAATCGGCCGCCGAAGAGTTTTAGCGTCCGAAATTTGCAACGTTCTTGACAATTGACGTCTATGGGGCTGCTGACGGTGCCGCGAAAGCGCCTGAATTTTCGAGCATGTCCGGAAAATCGGGCGTCCGAAAAATCGGCAGTTGACTGTATCTGCCGCGTTTCGTTGTCGTCGGCGCGGCCTTCGGCACTGGCTGTGAGGGCACCGTTGGCGCCATTTAACTGAAATCTTTTGAGACAGCAGAGCGTAAAATAAAGCAAGTCTGACGACAAAAATGAACGCGCGCGCAAAACGCTTTAACGCAGACGCATTCGACAGAATGGCGGCGATAGCAGCGTAGCGCGTTTATGGTGGCCATAGCGCGGGGATACAGGAACCGGAATGTAGGATGTTCGCGATGTCGATACGATTTCCCACAGTTGACCAGTGCTTCCAAGATTGGCATTTCCAATCACAAATCTCTGAGGCATAAAGTAGCGATCGAAATAAAGCCTCATAGATCACCAATGAGCTTTCGTTTTGATCTCTGAGGCCATACTTTGTATGGTACGGGTGCCGGAGGAGATAATGGCTGGCGATTCGGCGTGTGCGACAGTCTCGGACAGGGTCCGGATTATCGAATGTAGATCTCGCAGCTGTCCGAAATATCGGTGGTCTTTACACATTACTTCTATGGGATTATCAGGGATGCAACAGCTGCGCCAATTGCGCCATTTTGATACAATTTCGTTCTTCTGCGCCGAGCTGCGCCAAAACCGCGATATTTGTCAAAATTGCGCCACGCTGCGCCAAAACGCCCCAGGTAGCCGCAAATTTTTTTCGGTTGCCTGGTTTTAGCCTGGTTTTAGCGCGGAACGAAGCCCGCATTGGCGACCTAATGTTGGAAGAGGCACCTATCCAATCCGATCCTTGACTCAAACATGACGTTTATCTGTTCTGGCGGGTTTGCTGGTGGGCCGATGGGCTTAAATGTAGTTTTTACTCCTGGTTCAAACGCTGCTCTACAAGGTCATTCAACATGAGCAAAGGTCAGCGGCCATTTAATGTGGAAGCACCGCGTAAGGTTAACTGGCAATCGGGCCGTTTGACACGTGCTGCAAATCTTAGTGGGGATGTCGTTATTGTTAGGTGGAGTCTGGTTCAAGGCTGCCTTTGTTCAACTAGCAGTGCTCATGTGCACGAATGTGTTTTATATGCAGCAAAGTCTTCTTAAATGTACTGACGAGTAAAGTGTTGTTTAGAGAAGTGCTACACGCGAAAACCTTGACCGCCTTAGCCGAACGAGTTCGTCAAGGTCCCCCCAACTCGCCGTGAGGCCGACACCACAATCGGGGATTTTTGCGTCAAGCTGAGCCAAAACCGTGAAATTGGTTAAAATTGCGCCACGCTGCACTAAAATGCCTGACCAGCTTAAAATTTTCTCAGTTGCGCAAATTTGAGCAAGAAATGGAGGCCGCGTTGGTCATCTGCAGTGTGGGCATCGTCATCCAATACAGACACGCAGACTCTAACCCCTCGCGAAAGAAAAAAAAAGAACTCAGTTTCACCGCAAGGATTGCGATAGCAACAAATTGTAACGTTATACGAAGTGAGGCTGGCAGCAAACTCTTTTGTATCCGATCTCGCGTAACTCTACAAAACGTTCGTGTAAGAGAATACGGCCGCTCCGATCGAGGAAAGATGCTCTTTCTGCACAGTGTCTTCGCATTGAGAGCGCAGCACGTAGCAGGATATACGAGCCGCCCGCTGATGGCTGCCGAGATAGAGCGCGCGCCAGCGATCGCGACGAATCAAAGTTCAAAGTTGCTACTCGAGCGACAGCCTCCCCCCCCCCGCCCCCCTCTCGCGTCTTTTCATGCTCGTTCAAGACGGGCGGGGCGTTTCCTCTATGCTTTGATGGCAGGCTTCCCGAGCGGAGTGGTGTTATCGCATACGCCCTCCGAGCGACGGATATGGGCTGGCTCGTTTAATATTTGCTTCAGCCGCGTTCGTCGCCCGCATTCGCGCGCTTTTACCCGCGGTAGAACGTACTATGCACAGGGATATATTATCAATTTGGACTTTATACGGGAGATGACGGGAAAAACTCGTCGAGAGTGTCCATATAGTTATCGCAATAGAAAAGAACAGCAGTTCTCAAATTTCCTGATGCTGTTTTATTGCGTGCAGAACGCTTTTTAATCCACTTTTGCCGCAGTACACTGGTGTCCTGCGGAAAAGCATACTGAGATATAGAAGGGGCTATTAGTACTAGCTGTCAGGGACACAGCACATTTTGTTCCTTAATTACTCATTCCTGCACGCGCCGTGTAATTACGAGTACTAGTATGATCGATGACGTCTACAAAATTATTGGCAGTCATTTGGAGCTGCTGTGTATGGCGTTTATGCGGCCTTGAGAAACAGTAGACAAAAGCGTATGCCAGATTTCTTTTTTCGCTACCCCCACTTGCTCCTGCTTTACGAATCTCCCAAATTTCCATGTTGCCAGGTTCGCAGGTCCATATTAGCATTTCCAGTGCCTGTCGAATTATTCGACAGGTCCTGCAAATGCTAATGTGGACTTAGTCATTGTTCGCACTGTGGGGTGGCCCAACACACTGCTTATATTGAAATAGCAGTGTTCACGTGCACTGTGCTCGAATTAGCTGATGTTGAATGGTTTTTACATATTTTTGTTTTCTTTTCTAAAAATAAGCCTTCTTTGTTATACTGCTCCAAATTGAGGATTTCGGGCTAAAAAATGCAGGTTTTTTTTTCGCAACCTGCTCCAAATTTGAATTTCTGTGCTCCAAGAGCAACATTTTGCTGCTCCAAAAATTGCTCCAAATCCTATTTTGGCTGTTGCATCCCTGGATTATCGGCTGTGCCGCGCGACTGTCCGAATTACCAAGCATGTCCGATTTATCGGTCGGCGACTGTAGCATTATTCCTGCTCCCTGAGCTTCTCCCAAAGGCTCAGGCCCGCTTCCACCCCTGCAATAGCGTTATAGCACAGAATGGGGTTTTGTGAATATGCTTGCGCAAGAATCTTAACTTACGTCCAATTAATTTGGCACAATAAGAGTCTATCACATGTTGTAATTAAAATACTTCAGTTGCTGACTGTTTATTCAGACACTGAAAATTTGGACACCTTTGCGGCACCGCCATTTGTTCCATTGAAGTAATATGTAAACTCACGACCGAAAATTCGGACGCCCCGCAGTGCACCGTTCTACTTTTTCGGAGTCCGGCTGGCTGAAAGAGTACGGCGTCGAACGCCATGACAAGCTGTCCTGGATGTTTTTTGCTAGGTTGCACGAGCTATGACTGGAGATGGTGCCAGTGTAAAAGTTGCCAATCTCGAAGGCTGTGTTTTGGCTACACGTAACGGGCGTTTTTTAGGCTTTAGCCAGCCGAGTGTCCATTGAATGGCTACCATAGTCAAGCCGCAAGCCAAGCAAAGCTACACTTTGCTTCGGCTCGGTGTGGCATTTGAGATGGCCACGCGTACGAAACATACAAGAAAAGGACACAACCACGAGCGCTGCAGCACGAACTAGCCTGACGTTACCTATTGGCATTTGAGAGTTTGCTTGTCAGTTGTTTCTGCAGCTAGGCCTGATCTGAGTCTCGCTCTCTTGTTCGTTGCTTGACTTGCGAGGCCTGATCTACTGAAATGGCTCCGACACCACCCGTTCCATCTGCGCCATCTGTACTAACGAAGAAACGTGGCAACTGCAACACACTGACAATGGCGAAAAAAGCCGCTATTATTCGTCAGATTGAAGGCTGTTGACCTCAACCCGATGTTGCTCGGGAGTTTTCGCCGAGTTGGATGGTGCTGGTAAACTGAAAACAATGAACTTTAAGCACATGATCATCCAGCGAGCCTGAACGAAACAAAAAACAAGCTGTCTACTATCATTCTATACTCGTGGACAACTTTTCTTGGCAATGAAGAGAAGGCTGCAGAGCCAAACTACGCATGTGCTACCACTGAAGAATATAGTCCCACAATTGGGTCCATGTTTTCTGCGTGAGAATTAAAAACAACAACATTGCTCTATTTTCTGTGGGACACTGTTTGAAAGGAGGTGCAGCACGCACCAAGCAGATATGAAATTTATATTTGTTTTACTTTACGCAGTGTCATTTCATGTTTTTGCACATGTGAAAACGTTGCACCTTTTACGTGCACCTCACAATCAAAATAGTGTCTTAGTCTTCAGGTGAGCACTTCTCGCCTTCTAGCTTTTCCAATGACTCGCCAAAGGAGCTTGTGACGAATTTCACTAACAAATGGCTGTCTAAGCAGACGAAGCAAATAGTATGCAATGTTATTATTCGACCATGGCCACTTGAATAGTTGAACAGCCATCACGAGATACGGATGGTTCACAAACTGAAACTAAATTATAAACGCATGCCAAACCGGACTACTTTGTGGAGCAGTACATGTGCAGTAGCTCCGCCCCCGTAGCCTTTCCTTTATTGCCAAGAAAAGTCCGCGAGTATAGTATGTATGGTATGCTAGGATGGAGTTTCTGTACTAGCTCCATACTAGCATATTGACAATGCCACAACTAGTGGCATTGTCACACTTATCACTTTGTCAGCTCCAAGAAATGGCAAGGCTGTTTTTCGACCTATCCGCACTTAGTTTCTTTTTTGTTTTTTGTTTTTTTAGTTTTAAATGCGGGCTATTTTGGTCAAATATGAACATAACAGATTGCTTTGCTCTATTACCTGTTATAAACTGCTGTGCGTTATTGTGGTTTCTTTTATGATTTGGGGCTTAGCTTTATCGGTTTTGTATTATTTCTGCCACAAGTACCCAAAAATTTAAGCATATAGCTCATCTTACTTAGTGCTCAGTGGCCACCCATCTGCTTAATTATTTGTTTATTGCAATTTGCAGCAATAACTGTATGTGCAATATGTTTAATAATAAGTAATACTACTTATGAGATGCGTAAATAATGCTTTAAACTCCAGGAGTAGTTTGGAATATTTTGCCATCTGCTCCAAAAATGCCAATAGCTGCTCCAAACTAGCATTTTTTCTGCTCTAGAATGTGCTCCAAAAACCAAAATGTCGCTTCTATCACTGCCTGTATGATGTGAGCAATGATTTCATAAAGCACACAATGTTATTCACGTTGCTTTAGGACCAGGAGGATAGCGAAGGGGCCGAGCTTGCGGGTGATGATGACAACGGTGGTGCCACCAGGCAGCCCCGGAGGGGACCCCCGCCCCGGAGGCCTTTCTACCGACGCTACTTCCGCAGGCCACGAGGCATCCCTCGAAACTCTGGAGGGGACCGTGGCAGCCTTCAAGGGGAGGCAAGTACTTGCGCATGGCACACTACTTTTGAGCATGCGACCTTACGCACACTCACTCTTGCCTTTCGGAGACTTGTTCACTCACCAACAGCACCATGAGTACTCACCATTTTCCTTTGTGGCTATGCTAGTGCTCCACTGCAACTGGTCTGGACTTTTATATGGCTTTCAGGACTCTTACGTATGATATAACAATACGCTTGTAATCTCTGTGCAATGTTTAGCAACTTCGATTTTCTTCGCAGTGTCACTTGGGAATATTCTGGGAAATGAGTGCTTACGTTTCTTGTAGTTTCTTCACTTACTGAAGTATGTTTTGTTGGTCATATTGCCCTACAACATTTTTTCAAGTGGCCTTACTATTGGAGTTCATTGCCTCAAGAACTGACTGCCACAAAATGTTTTGCAATCCGTCAAGTACTAGTTGAATTCTGCAGGGATTTGTCAAGCACGCTGAAAGCAACACAGGGAGGGTGACAAGGGGGCAAGAAGCTATGTTGGTACATCAGTGCGGGTGATGGCTTTGAGCGCTCTTACCTTGTTTTCTTTGAATGCGCAGTTCACTTTTACTGTGATCACGAGTGTGCTGGTGTAATTCTAAGACTATAGAGCGCAGTGCAGCGCACTGCAGTGGCCGTGGTAACTTAAGCAGCTCATAATGCTCATATCAGCCAATGGCAGTGTCCATGTGCTTTTGGGTACATGGCACCATTTGTCTAGAGAAGGTCAAGCAATTTGTGGCTGACTGAGAAATTTAATTGTAAATTCCATGCTGCATGCTGCACTACAGTTGAACCCGTTTATAACGAACTCGAAAGTGTCGTGAAAAGTGGTCGTTATATCAGTAGTTCGTTGTATATGGACTCGCCCTTAAAAACGTGCGCTTAGCGGCCAAGCCTTTTTTTTTTTTTTTTTTTCTTTGCACTTTTATTAAAGTGCTAACAACCCCTTCGGTGACAGGCTAAGCCTTTTCGCGTCGCCCGCTACGTGCTCACGAGTGAATTAACCGCCTTTGCAATGAGCTGACACCATTTCACCGAAGCGCGATACCGCGACGTGGAGCCGATCATCCCTGGCTAGTTGCGTGCAGCGCGTCGCCTACTCGGCTCGCGGAGTCACTGCCGGGCCGCTTGCTGTATGCCGTATGCGCGCGTTTGTACGTTCTTCGTGCTTGCTTCACTCCGGACCGTGCACTAATGTGGCGACTAGCCTCTTCGTTCAACGCGGCGAAAACAAGCATTTTGCAAGCAACGCGCACTCGACGTCTCCACGATGCTCTCGCGGCCCTACACGACGATGCGCGGCGCACTTGAGTTGTCACGTAGTCAAACACACAGTATATGCTCGCTGTCAGTGCATCGACGTCCTCGCTCAACAACAGCGCCGCTCAACAACAGCGAGCTACTTTCGTTTCTACAAAGCGACGCGCACTTGCGGTCTCGCACGACGCGGCGGCGGCGAACTTGCGAACGGCAGGCAGCATGGCGCGCTTGTACCGTCGCGCAGCCGAGCGGATATCTACAGATGACTGTGAAAAGGTTGTCGGCTATAAGTCATAATGGCACGTTCATCGGCGGCCGCCACCTCGCCTTCGCTCTTTTCTGATGCTTATCCGCGAAAGCATCGCCGCAATCGCGCAGAAGTCGTAATCACCGATCGACCGGTCTCTGCCGTTACCGAAAACACGGACGACCTTTTGCGGCACATTGTGGCGTCGACAAGTTTAGGGATGCAGTGAACCTTTTTGCGATGGAAAGTTATCGCGGTTATCACTTCTTGCATTTATGCCTTCTTGCGTTCCAAGGCATTGTTTGGTTCATCGCAGGCGGTCGTAGCTGCAGAGAACGGCGTCACGATAGGGTACCGTGCGAAAGCTGACCGCAAGGCTTCATGCTGCCTACTATTTTTTTTCTTCCTCACTGCCATTCTGCCACTGAAGAAACGCCTGGAAAGTGAGCGACCTCGCTCGCAGCGTCCGAAATCTGCGTGCGGTGCTCGCCGATCTGGGATATCTTGGTCGCGAGCACCGTGGTCGCGAGTTAACTGGAGCGGGGCACGCGCGAGCGCGCTCCCCTGTCACGCTTTAGAAGGAATGTTTTGACATTTTTTCGCTTCGTATGTGCCATATTTTTACCGCGTCCGTGTCTGAAGTGTTCGTTGTAAAAGTAAGAGGCTTTGAAAAATGTTCGCTATATGTGGACGCAGCATCAATGGTTAGCATAGGAAAATCCTAAGTGCACCGAAGTATGATCGTTATAACCGATGGATCGTTACATGTGGGATCGTTATAAGTGAGTTCGACTGTATAATGTTTGCCTTGCATATTCACAGAAACCTCGACTACCAATCGTCAGCATTTTTGACCATGTTCAAAGAGTGTTGCAGGGCCAAAGGCTTTCTGCCAAAAGTCACGCTAAATTGACATGTTTGCCTACAGTTGGTGGTGGTATTTGTAGTGTAGCCTGCAGTGTCCATTGCAGCAGTTGGACGAAGTCAATGACTGCCACTTGCGGAGGAACAATCAGTCATCCAGAAACTGACAGTCATGTCACTGTACAAGGGCAACCTTGTTCTGGTCATAGGTGCTCTGGTCACCCTATTTACTTGCCACTGTATTTGCCCCATTCTAACGCGCACCTTTTTTCAGGAAAGACATCTTAAAACTTGCATGTGTTTTGAAATCTGGTACAGTCGACGTCCGATTTCCTGGACGCCCGAAATTCCGGACATGCCCGATTTCCCGGACTCATCTGTGGCACCGTCAAGTTCCCCATAGAGTCAATGTATTAAAAAGTCCGAAATTCCGGACGCTTATAGCCTTCGCCATCCGATTTCCCGGACTTTTTACTGTTAACCGCCAACCCAAAGTCACCACCGATGCCGCCATTTTGGCTGTTTTCATATCCTCGAACCCACCATACTCGCATCGCAGGTGTGGCCAGCAGCACCGCCGCACCGCGCCGCGGCTGCCGTAACCTCGAAACCGCACGTGTCAATCCGTTGCCAGCCGTAGCTTACCCAATCCAAACCTCACTGTGTTCGTTCACTTGTTGTTTTGTCAGCTCTCCCAGCTCTGCGGTCGTGTCTGCGGTTGATCGTTTGCTGCTGCGCGCTATCTTCGGTGATCACGTTTCCCGACCTTCAGCATCCACCGAGTTCCTAGCTGTTTCGTGCTGCGCTTTTCGTCGAGCGTCGAGCTGTTGACCTCAGGTCTGCCGTCGGCATGCTAGCGGAATCGATGAAGGCGGTTACGCAAGAGACTCTGCGGAACTGTTTTCACCACGCGGGCTTCACAATCGACGCCGAGACGGCCGTCTCGCCCTAAGTGGACAGTGTGTGTGACGAACTGCCATCCGCGGACGTTGCCTTCGACGATCTGTGCGCTGCCGGCGTGTCGATTCCAGCCGGGATAACCTTTGAGGGCTTCGCCGACGCTGACAAAGACCTTGAGCTATGTGCGGAGTTGACCGATGACGAAATCATTCGTCAAGTTACGGAAGATTCCGACGACTCCGACACCGAGAACGAAGAGCCAGCTCCTACACAGCCAACGAGCTCGGAGTTGACGCGAGCACTGATGACACTGTCATCGGTGTAAAGCAGCAACATGACGTTGGCTGAAATTGAGGCAGACATGATCGTGGGCAAGCGGAACGCCGTGCAAAAAAAAATAAGCGACTTCTTTGCGCCCAAGTGCTGACATATGAGGTAGCGCCGGCCACGTCGTCTTTTTTTTATATAAACGGCTCTTTTCAGAGCCACCTAAACGATGCATTGGCTGAATTGCAATGGGAATCTTGTACTCCGGCCGTGACGGCCGTGACCCTCTCCGTCAGCGAAAAATACCTACCAAAAAGGTGCGTTTTCACGTGCATTCGTTTTTCCGGACTGCCTGATTTTCCGGACGTTTTCGCGGTCCCTTGAGGGTCCGGGAAATCGGACGTCGACTGTACAAACCATAACTGGCCCCCATCTCAGCCTGTGATCATCGGTGGTGGTATCAGCTCACTTATTGCTGGCAATCATAGTACCACGTCTTTCTCTTTTCTGCGTTGCAGGAGTCGCCTTTTTCATAGTTTTTGTCGAGTTCAACCCATGCAGCTCAGTAGACTCTCAGTAAACGGAAATCTCCTAAATGGAATAGCTGTTTATATGAAACAGCCGCCTCTTATGTGATTGTTTTTGGGCTTGTATTCTGCAACCCTGTTCACCTCTCAGTAAACGGAGCTCCTGTTAAGTGGAACACATTTTCCTTGTCCTTTCAGGTTTTTTTAACGAGAGTCTACTGTATTTTGCCTGAGAGGATATCTTGTCAAATGGATGCAGCGGCTCTTTTAATGATGCGCTGTGTCCGCTCTGCGACTAGTTTGAACAATAGCTTTCCTACTTGCGAAAGAAAGTGGCAGCAGGGAGGCAGCCCATTTCTGACAGCAAGTCATGGTCCCGCTCATGCGCTTGGCAGTGTTCTTCAAAGGCGGGGTCATCGGCCATTCGGCTCGTGACATCAGTCCAGAGTGTGCGCCCGTTGGTGCGGCATTCTTTGCATCCCCCTTTAAAGGGCCGCTAAAGGCAAGTACAGTAGAACCACGTTGATACGTTCCCGCTTAGTACGGTTTCCCAGCTCCTACGCTCGAAATCGCGAAAATTAAAAATGACCCAATACAGCTGTGTGTAACATGTTCCGGTTAATACGTTCCCAGAAAATAAGATTATTCGGCAGCAACGTTCAGCACCGCGGAAAACTGTGATTGCATGATACGCTTCGTACTCAGAAACTCTCATTCAGGTGTGCAAAAAGGGCCCTCTCGTGTACTTGTGAAGCGCGAAGTGGGTGACGGCCGCCGCGCGGCAACGGCAGCTTCTCTGCAGTGCCTTTCCCCCCTCCGCGTCTCTTCTGAATTGCTAGATCGTCCCCTCCGTGTCTTCTCCGAATTGCTCGATCGCTGCTCTCTGTCAACCACACACCGACCCGAAATCTTTTAAACTGCTTGCCGCTGAAACGCACATGCCGCCGCCGCATCGCCATTGTGCCCAGTCCATATGGCCGATAATTTCCCCCACACTTTTCTCTCGGAGCGCATTCGTTTTTGGGTTGCTCCGCCCGGCGCAATTCCAGTCGGCATTCGTATTTCTCTGGCTGGGGAATTCTGCCTACCATTAGGTCGTCAGAAGCTGCCAGAAAAGATTTCTTCTGGAAGATATCTGGGAGGTTTCTGGTTATCAGACGCCAAAACGAGACGATGCGCGCTCGCTGCCATCTTTGTGAGGAGTCGACATATCGCAGTGCGGGCACTTGGGGACTTCACCTTCGGTTGCCATACCGCCAGCCGTTATCTTTTGGTGGAGGGGGGGGGGGGGGTTATATCTCATGAACTCCTATACCAAATTTAATAAAATTGCACAGTCTTGTTGAGTTCTTTTGCCAATTCCTAATTGCAATTAGTTTTGAAGTATGCTAATTAGTTCTGCTGTTAATTGATAATTAGTATTGCTTCCGGGAGCACTGGATCAAAAACTACTCGTCAAAATCTTCCTTTAGGCACATGGCTGGATACTAGGAAACATAAGCTTCACAGGGGTAGGAATACTTTTTTTGATATGACAACTACAGTCGATCTAGGATATATTGAATTATTGGCTATATCGAACAACTGAAAAATCCCCTTGAAAAACCTATGTAAAAGTATAGGGCATGTGTGCACGTATATCGAACAGTCGTACGCCGACGCATTCGATATATCGAACGCTGTGCCGCGCCGGAGCCGTGATAATGACCGCAATTCGGTCGCGTTCCAAAAAAGTTACGGACCCTCTTCATGCGCGCGCGTCGAAATGTGTCCGCGTCCACGCACTCAAGCATGCAATCCTCAAAAGCATAGCCTTTGAGATCCATTTCCGTCGGCGCCCCATGCAGCGGTGGCTATTTCAGATCTCTAAGGCCATGCCTTTGCGAACTGTACACCCCTGGCGGTTTTTTTTTTTTTTTTTTTTCGTCCTTTTTTTTTTATCAATGTTGCGGCTGCCTGCTGCGAAAGCCCAAGTGCCATCGCCGAGAGCATGTTTCGACAGCATGTGCCGCAGGTTGCTTTGTTGGTTGTGTGTAGCGTGCTGCGATAGTGTCCTCTCGCCGCTCCCACTTCCGACTTGTGCTTGCTTGCGCACGACCAAGGTGTGCACGGTATCTGCCGACCCTGGTCGCCATGGATGCGAAGAAGCGGAAGAACTTTGATTTGGCGACCAAAACCGACATCATTCGGCGCGTGGAGGCTGGAGAAAAAAAGTCGTCGGTCGCAGAAGCATTCGGCATTCCTCGGACTACGCTGAGCACGATTCTGCGGAACAAAGCCGATGTAAACGCGAAGGCTGCCCAGTCGTGCCGTTCTCAGGCTTGTTGTGTGCGTGTTCCTGCGTACGACAGTGTTAAGAAAGCGCTGTGCGCCTGGTTTTTGGAGACTCGGGCGAGAAACATTCCTACTGACGGCCCGATGCTGATGGAAAAAGCAAAGTGGTTTGCTGTGGCCTTGGGGGTTGACGGCTTCATTGGTGGCGCCGGCTGGCAGCAGCGCTTCAAGACTCGCTACAGCATCGTTGGAAAGACCCTGTCCGGTGAAAGCGGCGCGACAAACAGCCAGGACACTGAGAAGTGGCTCTCCGAAGAGTGGCCGAACATTCGCAACAACTTTGCGCCGTCGGATATTTGCAACGCCGACGAAACGGCGCTGTTCTGGCAGATGTTGCCGAACAAGACGATGGGCTTGAAAGGGACCTCGTGTCATGGGGGAAAGATGAGCAAAGTGCGCGTCTCGATTTTGCTCGCGTTGAACATGGATGGCTCCTGCAAGCTGCTGCTGTTCGTTATCGGCAAGAGCAAGTCGCCGCGCTGCTTCAAGAACGCGAATTGCACCACGTGCCCTTTTTTTGTAACGTATTTATGTGTACTCTTTCAATAAACCTTCAGTTGCGAGTGTGCGCTTTGTGTCGTCGGTTCCTCCCTTTTGTCCTTGTTCCCATAGTGCGTCACCAACCGTTACCAACTAGCCCAAATGGCTGTTTTGCTACTACAGTTGAACCCCTTTATCTACAGTTGAACCCCTTTATAAGAGACACTGATATAAGAGACACGTGGGGTATAAGAGGCACCAGTGTGCTACATGAAAGTAAGGGCTGATAGGAAAATGCATAACTTAGTACCCTGCTTATAAGAGGCACCTCATATAACAGGCAAGAATTTCTCCCCGATGCATGCCTCTTATAAAGGGGTTCAACTGTATTCACGTAGAGTTGAAACTCTATCAACTTGTCCTCGTACTCCTCCGGCAGCTTCTGGCAGATTGACGTGCGCCGTCGAAGGGCAAACCCTTTGCGTCGCATGAAGCGGCGGATCCAAAAAATGGACCCCTTGAAGTCTTCCCTCGACAGACCGGCTTCACGGGCGAGCTCGATGGCTTTTGTGCGAATGAGCCCCGCACTCACTGGCAGGGACCTGGCACGGTACTCGCGGACGAAATCAGACACTTTGTCCTCGAGTTCCTGGTGCACAGCTCGGCGACCGCGAAACGACGTCTTCCGCCCTTTACACACCGACAGTTTGGATTTCTGGTTGCGCCAGTACCTGACGCTTTTCTCAGACACTCCAAACTGCCGCTGCACCGACATGTTGCCATTCGCTTCCGCAAATTCAATTACTTTTCTTTTAAACGCGGCCCGTAAACTTTTCATTGACTCAATGACTTTTCTTTAAACGCGGCCAGCTATGAATACAGCGTCCCGGTATTCATAGCTGGCCGCAGAGCAAGGTCGCCGCTCGCTAGGAACACAATGAACAAGAAAGAAAAAATGGCATCGGGCGTCGGCCCATGGAGGCGATGTCGATGCTGATGCCCAAGAAGCACGCGACGCTCCCTCTTGCCAGACGATCACTCGGTTTGTGCCAAGGGCCGGTATATAGGTCGAGGGGCGACTTTTTAGTGACATTTTTTGGAAAAAGTCCTGACCTATATTCCGCACTATACGGTACTTGAAATGTTAAAAAAAAAATCATTGGAGATGGTTTTAGGGGCCCAAGGAGGAAATGCTGCGAACTTCCAAAGTTGTATCCGACTTCAGTATTTAGCCACTATCTGTCGGTCAAGCTAGTGCAGAGCAAAAGTGGTGCGCATCACATTCTCACGCAGCTTGGCCAAACTTTCACACAACAGTCGGGCCTCTTTCACTTCATAGTTAACGCGGCCACCACGCTCTGGCATAGCTTACTGCCCCTTTGTCAACCCCCCGCTGTAGCTTCCAGCATACTTTTCGGGACGAAAGAAGAGAAAAGTTGCTCTCAGCCTTTGACGAAATCCCTGGCAGTTTGCTTCTACTTGAGGGATATTGACAACTTTTTGCAGCAAGAAATTTGTGAGGCAATAAAATCGTATTGTGTTGTCATTCGATGGTTGCTTCGAAAGGTAATGCAGGGCCCCTTTAGAGCCAGCAAACCGGGATCACAAAAGAAAAAGGAACTGCGAGGACAATAAATTTCCCATTACGTGAAGTGAAATTGCACTTGTCACTCTTTGTTCTGCTCATCAACATAGGAGTGTACCATAGTTTTATGTTCAAAATCTGATACAGTCGATCTTGGATGTATCGAACTCGGAGGGTATCGCGAAATAGTTCAATATATTGATAATTCGAAAAACAAAATATGCTTGTATAAATGCATGGCAGGTCTCGAAATGTATTTGGAAATTGTTACTTGCTCAAACGTGCCAATTCACTTGTAATATTCCAAAGAACAAAGTGACAACTTCTCCCTTTGCAAGTTACTGCACTTAATTTCGCATGAAAATAGTCCATAAGCTTGTCTTGCTTCTCGTGTGCTCTCAAGTTCATCACGTCATCCTCAATGTCATTGAAGCTTTCCACATAAGCAAATTCAGCACCTGCCGTTGTGCCACAACAGTGGTGAGTGACGCTGAACGCCGATGCAAGCTCTGGATTGCGGTAAAAGGTTGCTTAGCGGTGGCGTTGTCATCATCGGCGCTTGGGTCTACTTCCGCAGCATTGACGTCAGCCACAATCACAGCATCGATACAGACAGAAACAGACATCTCCACCAATGAAGCCGCTTGCTGTACCCCATCCCGGATGACACCCGAAAATGCTAATAAGTAGAGGCGGGATTTTTAGGCCCTAAAAAAGCTCGTTTTGGGCGCCAGAAATAGGCAGGCGAAACAACATTTTAGGCTTCCAAAATAGTAAATATAGGAACAATAAATTTGCACATACAGTAGACTCTCGTTAAACGGAACCTGAAGGGACCCAGAAAATGTGTTCCATTTAACAGGAGTTCCGTTTACTGAGAGATGAACAGCAGTGCAGAATCCAAGTATGAAACCAATTATATTAGTTGCAGTTGTTCCGTTTAAGCAGCAGTTCCGTTTAACAGATTTCCGTTTACTGAGAGTCTACTGTAAATGCAAATAATCTGAAACGAAGACATGCGCAGGCTCTATCTACGAAAGGAAAACAAAAATGGTATTGCTCAAGATGGCACAAAGGCGAACAAAAATGTTATTGCTTAAGATGGCACAAAGGCGTTAAACAGTTGAACATAGCCGTGCAACGTGCTTTGTCCCGCACGGTTCGCAGAACACGGTCACTCCCGTGTTCTGCACGGTGAGTCAAGATTCTACTGTCAAATCAACACACTCCTGCGTGTCTTCTCGGCATGACTGAGAAGGGCAGAGCACGAGCAGATAGCCAAATCACTAAAACACCAAAAGGGAGGGATTTCTCCTACTGTCCGGGTCGAATCGCGTAGAGCCAATTTCTCCCCTGCCAGTGAATCACTGGCGTAGCCAGGGGGAGAGGGAGTTCAACACACACACACACGAAATTTTTCAGTTTTGCATGCGTATATATGCACGCATGCATACAAGCGCACTCACGAACATACATAGGGTATGGTTGAAACCCCTTTAAAAAATTTCTGGCTACGCTGATGCAGTGAACACCTTACAAGTTAACTTACAAAAACAAAAGCCGCGTGCACATCATATTTTCTTTTCTTTTTTTTTGCTCTTCACTCTCTTTTCTGCTGACAGCTCTCCACGGTCTCGCATTCGCGAACCGCGCAGGCCATGTCTCTGCGGCAGCGAATGTGCGTGTCCCACTTCACGGCTGCTAGCAGTTGTTTCTGGGAGTTGGTTGAACTACAGGACTAGGTTGAACCCCATAGTTCCGAACAGTCAGTGCTGCGCGGTAGCATGAATAACGGGTCTCAAACTGCTCCCGGGAGCGCAACTTGAGGCTAAATAGTGTTAATACAAGCGCCAATTTTGAAAATAGGCACCTATAGGCATTTGTGAGCATTTAGGTACAAACATCAAAAATGAGCATTTATAGGCACTATAAAAACACTATAAAAAGCCTTTCTTAACCTCTAATTCATGCTCATATATCAAAGTGGCACGATAGGAGCGCAAGGAACAAAATAGGCATTTGCCTAAAATCGGGTCTCTACTAATAAGTCTCAAAATTCACTAAGGCACCGTACGCCGTTGTCGGCAGTCATGACGCACCCTAAGTAATCACCTGGCACCAAAGCCCACAAGGAAACAGTTCATGGCGTCATTCACTTGACGTCGTTCCAAGCACCAGTCATCATTTTTATCGCTACGAGTGGGTCAACGTTTAGTTTGACTCCAGACTTGGGATATATCAGGAACCAAGCGAGACGTACACAATGCCGCAAGAGACAACGCTGCTCACAAACAAATGAACAGCTCCTCATGGTGCATTCAGACGACGAACCGAATCCGGATTTGTCGTGGACGCAGACGGATAATCCGCCTGCAGGCATATCCACACGAAGGACCGTGTCCTAGAAGATAACACCCGAATTATTCTCGACCGCGGACTTTGCGCTCACCTGCACCCGCTGGCAGCAGACCAGTTTGAGAGTACAGTCAAACCCCGCTACAACGAAATTGACAGTGCTCGGAAACAATTTCATTGTAGTGAAATTCGAAAAAAAAAAATAAAGCTGACCTGAACTCCGGATCAGTCCGTCATGTGAATGCACAATCGCCGTCAACATCTTGGCAATGGCGATGACGCTTGTGGCATTTTAGGCACCGTTCTGGTGCGGAAAGCAAGAACAAACAGCTTCTGAGATATGTGTTTGATAACAGAAAACGCCGAAAATACATCACCAGGTTGCAGATTTCGGAAGGCCATGCTTTTGGAACCCGCATGCCGTCGTGCGTGAACAAACAAGAAAGGGAATGCAAACATTGCGTTGAGGCCACTGAGTCACTTCGTATTCATCTCGTTTCGGTGCCATCGACAATCGGCCTCCTTGAAAAACATTGTCACCGCGCGTTAAAACGTACAGACCAAAAAATTCGTAAACAGGGGGTGGGTGCTCGAGCCACCCCCTGTTTACGGATTTTTTCATTGCAAGCTTCCATCTTCCACTTCCTACCATTTTTTCTGATCTGTCACACAGATCAGTGTCACAAGCGCTATGCAACCAACTAGCGCAACGCAGTGGAATGACGCCACCTTTCTGCCACCTGCACGCAAGAGGGAACGTAGCCAAAAAATGATAAGATCACTATTTGTTAGGAAAAATGCACTTTCAGGGCTGCGGCGTGGTGCAGCTTTCAATGTTTCAGACGTTTCACTGCGCAGGAGTTTGATATACGTGTGCACCAGCCCCATACTTTTGCATGGGAAGCTCATCGGGATTTCTCAACTGTTCGATATAGCCAATAATTCTTTCTATCCGAGTTTGATATATCCGGGATCGACTGCTATACATTCTGGCTCATTGTTATTCTGATACAGTACTTCCTCTTTGTGATATAAATAGTGCCAGTGTGCTTTCTTGCACTATATGTTTGTGTACTAATATCAGCCACTGCATATTCTATTCAACTTAGTCCACTTTAAATTCAGATCATCTGTGATTGTATCAAGATTCTGTTGTAGACATCCCACCATGAGGAGGTAATGTTGCTGTTTTTTATTATTATTATTATTTTTTTTTTTAATGATAGCTGTAGGCGTTCGTCCATGTCACTTCTTGTGTTCGTCTCTTTTGCGCCTGATTCCTTTCGTTAAACATGCACCAACTAGCCCAGCAATAAGTTCGACTATAGTTTAGCTTGTAAAGAAAAACGCTCATTTGATCATGTATTATCTTGTAGCACTTAATCACGTGCAGGAGAGTGTGTGACACCCCTTTAAAAAGTGTGTTCTGAAAGGATGCGTTGCTTCAGCCAGTAAGTGGGTTGGGGAAAAGTCGGGCACACAAGTGAGGGTGCTTCTCCCTAGGACCTGGATCGCGGTGACGACGACGACGGGGACTACTCGGGCGGCCGAGCCGACGGTGGCTCTCGGAGGCCTCCCCAGCCCCGCAAGTTTTATGGCCGCTACTTCAGGCGCCGGCCGCGGCGACCACGCAGCGACACTGAAGGCAGTCAGAGCGGCCTCGACGGGGAAGCGAAGGTGCGGCTGAGGGCACCTCGAGCCCCAACTTTCTTTTTTTTTTCTTTTTTTTTTTTCCGCCTTACTTTTGCTGCCAATGGACCATTTTTCAAAGTCATGTGGCCTCCTAGCAACGACCAGAAGAAGAGCCCAGATGAGAGCATGTCGATTTTATGTGCTAGCACGATGTACTTCAATGGTCGCTGTGACAGCGATAAGTGTGCAAGCTTCATGATTTCTTCTCATGCTTGCGAATTTTCGATCACCGGGCTTGGAGGCTTGAGACATCAAGTCTCTTGCATTGTTTGTTACTGAAAGTGCATCGCAAGGACACGCTTTTTTTTTTTTAAGCATTTTATGCTTATAACAGCTGTATTCGTGTTCAGTATTGCAGACAGGTCCCACATTGTAGTCATTCAATGAAGCACTTTGTGTCGTCACATGTGTAGTTTTTCCAAGATAAAAACTGGGAACTGATTTGCTATGGTGCCTTATTAACATCCCCAACTAGTTTCTGGGTGCCAATCTCAAAAGCGATACTTCTCAAAGGTGAAATGCACAGACGTGCATTTCCACACGTCTTTATCCACATATTATGGTTTGAATTGTCTTGTATAACACTTAATATAATTAACCGTTTCATTGGTAAATAAAAAGGCTGCTCGATTACCTTTGTCAGCGATCATCACACTGAGTTTGAAGGGGGGGGGGGTAATTTCACACGACACCTTTACCTTGCTATTGGGGCTTGCTAGTCCGCGTGCCCTTTTGCCAAACTTTGCCACCAGGGGAAAGTGCAGTGCTGGATATTTGGAAAATGGTCCATTAGTGTGTCACTGAATTAGTCTTGGTGTTTTCTCGTTGTGTTGTGCTACATGATGGTGTTTTGGAATGAAGGCCTTGTTTTTTTTAATGCTTTTGGCCAGACATTTTAGGTATCTTCTTTGCGTGCTTGCTTCTGTCCCAAACAAGTTTTGGAAGGTTATGGCATTACAGGATACTTCATTGACAAATTGGTTCTGCTGAAGCCCACAAGGCTGGTGGGAGGTCTGTCAAAGTGAAAAATTGTCATCCGCTCATTTGTGGATGACAATCCACAATGTGGGGGCCAGTAAGCGACACTGTTTTGCTTAGCTGCTGTCACTATTTTGCCAATATCACTACAGCCACTGTCGGAGTCATCAGCGACTTGCTGCTCTAGTAATTGCGTCTTACAGTTCATTACTGCTCATCCTGAAGTTTTGCTGCTGCACTTTTTAGGATTTGGAAACATGCTGTAGTAACCGGCTGAAAACAAAAACTGGGAACTATGTAGAATTTATCAGTCATATAATACTGTTCACATTTGCATATAAAGCTTTTTTCATTTATTAGAGCCTAAATACAGAATTCTTTCACATAGTCACGCAAACACCAAATTATTCCGTGGCGTGAATGCAGCCATTGCAAGGAGTCCTGCTGGTCTCACAACATTGCACTCTACGTATGGAGAACAGTACAGTTTTCGTTCCAGAAAAACCTCCTTTTCAGACATATCGTATTTGTCAGCCCCGATTCTAAGCCAGTCCCCAATTCCAAACTTAGATAACCTACAGCATTCACAAAACACTAACGTCACTTGTAGTTAAGCCAAGATCTATTTATCTAAGAAAAGGATTGTGAGTTAGATCATTCGAAATATAGAGTATGCCTACCTGAAGCCTGCATAATTTCACATTCCTTTGAATCTTTGCACATGCCTTGTGTTATGGGCCTACCATACTGGGACACCTTTCGTATTGTTGGAACAGGGGGACAGTCCTTCTTATGAGAGCCACAGGTATTATGGTTCACTGCATGGCAGCTAGTTCTCTATCAGTATGCTTCACTACAGTACAGCAAAAACTCTCAGGAATAAATAAATTAGTGCAGTACAGTAGTCCGTCCAGCTTTTTCGGTGTGTGCACACGTCTGTTAAAGCAAGCCACTCCTGTGTGAAAACTTCCACCGCTTCACCAAAACATGGTACAGTCACCATACCTGCCAAGTCTCCCAGGTTACCCGGGAGACTCCCGGATTTTGAACGTTTCTCCCGGTTGTATGGGTCATAGCAAAATCTCCCGGAAATCCAGTTTTGCCCTGCGCGTCCAGTGCATTGCGCGGCCCGTGCGTCACAGTGACGCGAGGTGGGACGTTTCGCGTACAGATGCGCTACACGCAATTTAAAAATTGATCCTAAATGTGTTATAGGTTATATCACCCGTTAATATTTCGTAGATGATGCGTTTGTTTACACACAAATCTATCCCACAAGTTATCTTGCCTTCAAAATTTTGTGTCACTACTGCTTTAAGTGGAGAGCCCAGCACTTAAAAGGGTAGCCGTTACCGATGTCTGTCGAGATAGCGTGTTCGCCAGCGCTTGCGACCGTCCCCGTCTCAACGGCGCCCCTTATGGTCCCTTGCCCGACGACAGGCCTCGCACGCGGAGCGATGTTATCGCATGTGCCCTTCGCGCGACGGTGACGGCCGGGTCGTTTCATCTCTGCTTCAACCGCGTTCGTCCCTAGCGCTAGCGCGCATTTACTCGCACGTGAAACAGACGATGCGTAAGCGATGTTATCGGTTTGGACTCTGTACAGATCAGCGGCGACCGCAAAATCCCGCCGACAGTCCATATAATTGCTATCGCAGTACGTGTCCCCCCCCCCCCCCCGTTGAGTAGATCTCCCGGATTCCGTTTCTCCAAACTTGGCAGGTATGCAGTCACCGACTGTTTATTTGAACTCTGCAGGAACCAACAAAATGTCTGAATAATCGAAAGCCCGAAAAAAAAAAATGAATTCACCTTCAGAAACAGCACTTTTAATGGCCTTGTGGCCGGAAAAACTTGTCTATGTGCACTTGTCGAAAAGGTTCCGTTTTCGGCGAAAACGGAACCTTCGAACCACGCGCGCCGTTCCCCATGGCAACGCCAAAGAGGTTCTCTTTTCCGTGAATCAAACATAAACGAACAAACAGCATTTTATTACGTATTTTGAGGCACGGAAGGTTCTTCTTTTGTTGCTGCTGTTTGATTACTAGTGATTTATTGTTGGCAGACTCTCATACGTCATCGGGATCACTTCGAAAATGTCCCACTCGTGGCGCTCATCATGCGATACATTTAGTTTAATTTCTCGGTAAGTAGGGCACTGCTGTTGATAATATTGCCGTTTTAGACGTTTTCATACATGAGCTTTCACTCTGACATAGTTATCTGCCTTTAGTGTCCCTTTGAGCACGACCATGTCGGCCAGTGTTTGGCCATCACTGTAGGTTGACAATAGCACTGTAACGGCCTACGCTAAATGCGCATTTGATGGCTCTGGTGTGGGTGGCGCATCGTCATCAGAGTTGCTGTCCACCTGCACTGGCTCAAGGTAGCTGACGGACGATCTCATCATCGTCCATCTTGGTGCAGGGTAGGATGGCACTGTTGAAGTTGGCAAACTCCTCAAATGTTACTGCTCCCCTATGGACCCTAGTAGCACGGAGGTCGACCAAAATGTCCACTGCTGCGGTAGGCGGAATGTCAACCATGGGGTCCTGGCCTATGACACTGCCTTATACTCACTATCAGTGTTAATAACAAATCCTGTGCAATTCCCAAGCAACTTTGGATAGGGGTCGGCCGCCTGCCACCTGTCAAATAATTGCTTTTTTCGCGATCGGCAGTGTCTTGTGGTCGACATGTTTCTTCATTAGTCCTGACAGCACAGATGGAACAGGTGGCATCAGTCATTTCAGTAGATCAGGCCTAGTGTGTTAAGTGGAGGTGCTACTCAAAAAAAAAAAAGTTTTTTTTTTCATAAATTACTTTTTTTACTTGTTTTGTCAAGTTGTTTTTCTACTTTCATGACAAAAAGAAACAAGGTTGTATTTATACTGGAAATGGGTTAAAATAATTTGTTTAAAGCCTACAAGATGCCTGTTCAAAACTAGAAAGAGCTCACAGTCTAGAGTCCCCTGGAAAACATCACCTGGCTGCTTGTCATTGCATTTCGCATAAGTTCATCAAAGTCACATGTTCAAAATAACCATGATTTCCAAGCTCTCATGGAGGAAGAAATCATTTTAAAAAGCATATCTTTGCACATAGACAAGCTTTCAATTTTACCTTTAAAATGCATTTTTCTCAAGATGCAATTTTCGGCATCTTCTTTAGTTGGGACATCGTGCTTTTGGTACTTCAGGTGGCCTGATCTGGGCGGAATTTTTCCCACATATTCCTTAACATGTGAAGAGTGCTGTTAGCACCTTTAAAGCTTGATGCCACTTATATAATGATCACGAACTTAGTTATCTATTAGCCCTTTCAGACGCCAGCTATGAAGAACTCTCTGTAAATGTGCCAAATCGATACGTTATTTCAAGGCACTCCATATTCTATTGCAACAAAAATAATTTCATAATATGTCAATTTATGTGTGTTATAATAACTAAACCTAATTAAGTTGCAATTAAATCTATATTTATCCTGAACTCATTGACGCTCTGTTTTGGCATAAACCGAATAAAATCTAAGGCTAGAAATATAGTGCAAGCTCATTTTTGGTTATGTTCATTTTAAGCAAAGAAAAATTATACTCTTCACATGGCTCGCTGGACGCTGCACGTCGATCGACTCGTCGAACGTGGTAGTGCCTTCAGTAAAGTGATCATATGCAACAGTACACCGCAAAAAGAAGTTAAATAAAGACAAATTTATTATGCAGAAAGTTCAATTCATCCAAAGCTCGACATATTTCGCTATTTCTTATACCCTAGTTGATACAAATAGCAAAAACAAGTGGTGTACACAATTGTGTACATAGCGTCTCAAAGGGTTAGTATGGGTTGAAAATTTTAAGGCTTCTCAGATTCTAATTCTTTACATTCATTAAAGTATTTTATACACACTTTCTAGTAAGTTTTTGGCATTCTACAGCTGATGTGGAGGAATATGAGCCATTAATGGCTCATAAATATAGAAGTTTAGTGGCAGAAAAAGTGGGTCCAAAAATAGCTATCTTTTACGCATTGTCATTATACTAAAGTACAACTGTGCAACTTACTATAAAACGATTACATATTTGGGATCAACATAAAAACCTATGAAAACGACAGAAGTTTCATTGGCCTAAGCTACATACAGATTAAAGTGTGTGTGTTTTTTTCTGCACAGGTGTTGTGCCTATCTTTAAGGCCAATGCTGCTATGCTTTTTTTTATGTTATGCAAACATTAGGTGTATTTGGTTTGTCACCTATAGAAGCATACGGTGCATTCGAATGCACCGTATGCAAAGTACCCTTGTGATCACAAGGGCACTTTGCCACATGCACTGCCGAGCGGATAGTTGAAGATAGGATAGTCTGCAATAAGGCGTACTCTCACAATCGTTAACCATTGAAACACATGCACCGATGCCGTAATCATCGTGCTAAGGAGTGTGCTAAAATGTGAGATATTTTGCGGTAAAGCATGCTGTTGGCCACAGCCAGAGTTGTGAAGCAGACTTGGGACTGGTAGGCATACAAAGAGCCACGATGATGTAAACATTCAACGAATAAAAGTGCGGCCATTACTCTGACGGTAGTGGTGAAGTCTCTGGCTACTGGAGCGGCTAGTAGATGCTATGGTGCTCTCTTTTCTACATGGCACTGGCAGTGTGCCATTACCCTAAAGTTAGGTGTATGATTATTTTAAAAGGCTATCAACTTACATTCGAATTAATGTGGTAGTTGAGCGTGCATGTTGCTGCAGCATTGTGCTACTGTTGTTGCTTATTTTGTTTTTAAACTTGCTGCATATGGGTGAGTGAAGTTATCACATATGTGCAGTAAATCTCTATACAATGTTAAACTCTAGTGCTAGTACTTTTGTATATGGCTGGTTGTCTTATATGCTCCGGTTTCCCAGAGGTGTGCCGTTTGGTCTGTTCATGGCATTGTGTGTTCTCACTGCATGTCCACAGACATGCCTGTAGGATATGCCAAATATGCACAGATTTACCCATGTGTGCTAGGCATGCACTGCATAGCATGTATTTTATTGTCAAAAGCTGTGCAGTTGCTTCATTCCAATACTGTTCTCCGAATGTTATTCACATGTGCATTTTTGTATTTCTTCTGAAGCTCTGAAAAGCAGACTGATATTTCTTTGGCTTGCCATTGTTTCTCAGAATCTATATTATTTTCAGTGTTGTAAAGTCACTTGCATCGATGATGAATATGTGCTTGCACGAAATGCATGCCATTATTTTCAATTATGCCACTTTCTGTTGCATGGCACTTAAATGGAAAAAGGAGGCCTGCATGTCATGTATGCTTTATACACATTTAATAACTATGGTTGCATAATTCTTGAGCTATGAACAGAAAGCATGGAGTGCGCTATTCTGACTTGCTCACATTATTGCATTTACAATAATTCTGTTCTACTGCAATGTTGTTTGCAAGATGTCTTGATATGGTGGTGACACCATATGTAGGCACATAAAATACAGTTAATCCTCGACATATTCAGAATGCGATGTACAATACCACATAGAAAAACATGTAATGGGAAATACTCACTTGAAGGTTGAAAGTATTTATTACTGAGGGTGCAAGAACTGTGTGTAGCCTTCTTATTGGCATCCACATGCTTAACCATTTCAGGGGTGCAACAGCTGTGCCCAAACCTTCAGATTTGTTGAAATTGCATTACGCTATGTCACAACTCCCGACTAGCCTCAACATTTTATCAGTTGCACAAATTTTAGTGAGAAATGAAGGCCGCGTTTGCCACCTGCATTTTGGACATCAATCACTCCAATCAAGTCGTGCAGAAAAGGTGTAGATGTGCTTTGTGGTAAGTGCCGAAACAGGTGCTTGTTTTCTTCTAGTTACAATGTTGCTGTATGGGGACTTTTGACACTTAAAGTGGAAACTCTGCGTAAAAAATGTTGACAACGATGTGTTCGGTGGAAACATCGGCGATTTGCGTGTCCCCGCCAACTCTTCCAATTGGCCCAGGAGACTTCTGAATTTCGAGCAATCCTTCCGATTGTATGGAAATGGCCATCAATCTCTTGAAAAACAGCCCGAACCCCACCACGAGAGAAAATACCGAAGGACAGCTGTTCTAAAATTTTTTTGCCTTGTTCTACCATGTGCAGAACACATTTTAGTCCACCTTCACCACTGTTCATTGGTGTCATTCGGGAAATCGCACTGAGATTAAGTAGGTGCTGCTAGCTGTCATGGTAGTCTGCACATTTTGTTCCTTATTACACACGCGTGCACAAGCTGTGTATACAGTTGGACACCTTTATAAGAGACACTGACTGGGGAGCAGTTCTTGTCCTTTATCCCTTCCAGTCCTTGATTTCTTATTTTGGTCGGAGGATATTTTTGTGTGCTTCCCTAATAATTAGGACCTCACAAGACTACAAATGAAAAATTGAGCCAGTGGTGCAATTATGCATGGACTTACATACATGAAATGAGAAAAATGGCTTCTTTATTTCTGCTACTAACTAGAGCACACAAAATCTGAACCAAAGTCTTATTCGATAGTGTGGAAGTCCTTGAAACGACTTCGGGACTTCGTCTCGAAAACGGCGTTTACCCGCCTCGGCGTCACCCATGACTCTTCTTCTTTTTGGCTCCCAGCTCTGCGAAAATGCCACAGTAGTGGTGTCGATCGCAGTGGGGATCATTGAAAAATTAGTGCCCCAAGAATTAGCAGTTTTGGTTTCGTTTCTGAGTTGCTAGGGGAAGTGTTGTGTGGTGATGGTGTCAATTGACACCACCAGGGCCGAAAGGGTTATACCGTATTTACTCGAATCTAAGCCGATGTTTTTTTTTTTTTTTTTTCCAAAAAAAATGATGTGCAAAAGTCGAGGGGGATTGCTTAGATTGGAGTACAATAATTAGTTTTTTTTTTTTTTCTGGGCTTGCAGGGGTCGGCTTAGAATCAGAGCCGGCCTAGATTCGAGTAAATACGGTATGTGGTGTCTCTTATAAGCAGAGTACCACATTCTCATTGTCTGATCAACTTCTATTTCAATGCAGGCACACTGGTGTCTCTTATACCCAATAGTCAGTGTTTCTTATAAAGGGGTTCAAGTGCGAAAGCAGGATATGATGGACACCAGAAAGTGCGTTGGGGTGACTTGAAGTCACAGCAGCAACCCTGTAATATACTGCACCCGTTTAACGTATTGTACGCATTTAATGGGCACTAAATGTCTCGTTTGCTGTCGCCTCCCTGTGGGGAACCACCGAGTGCCTATCGCTTGCAGTTACGAAAGCAGCTTGCCATTGCCACATTAGCCCAACGATAGCGCGAAATCGAACAGGACTACGAAGGAGCACAGATGCACAGGACACGCTTTTCTCGTATAAGCATGAAACACAAACCAGCCCAATCCGTTACCTTTTAAGTGATAACTTAGTTTCAGTGGACAAGGTCCAGCAAAAGTTACTAATGAATTTTGCCAGAACCCATAAGGCACGGTAAAGTTGTACCAATTTGCAAAGCAGTTCATAATCTTCAAAATCGGATAGCACGAAATCGAACAGGACTACGGAGCGGCTGTCCTGTGCATCTGTGTTCCTTTGTAGTCCTGTTCGATTTCGAGCCATCCAATTTTGAAGATTATGAACCAACCTGCTTTGAAAATTGGTACTAATTCACCGTGCCTTATGGGTTTTGGCAAAATTCAACTTTTGCTGGACCTTGTCCACTGAAAATAAATTATCACTTAAAAGGGTAACGAATTTGGCTGGTTTGTGTTTCATACTTATACGAGAAAAGTGCAAAAAAGAGACAGACAAGAGCACTGCACTGGCCCGGGCTTGGACTTTAGTCAGGCCCGGGTGTCATGCAAGTCAATAATATTGTTGCGTGAATGACGACTCGGTAGACTAGACCGTAGACTATTTACACGATATATTTTCAGTAGCGGTTGCAGCGCTGACCGGTTCAGCTCAGAGCCCGAGCGGAGAGAGATCTTCCTTCTCCTCGTCCGGCGCACACGCGCAATGGTTCAAGGGGCTGGCAATATGCATGTAGCATAATCCCCGGCGGCAGAAGCGCCGTCTCGGCGCATCAGATGTCAACGTCACTGGGAGAGTGGTAGGGTTTCAAGCGTGCGACATGTACGATATCGCTGGCCTGTATAGACGATGAAGGCGACGAGGCGACAGGGGCGATTTCATAGGTTACAGGGGTAACCGCACGAAGGACTCTGTATGGACCTGTGTATCGAGATATTAGTTTTTCCGACATTCCAACGTGACGGGTGGGAGACCACAGCAGGACCAAAGAACCGGGCGAGAAGTGCACGTCTCGGTGCTTGCGATCGTACAACCGCCGTTGGTTTTCTTGAGAAGTCAAGAGGCGAGTGCGGGCGGTTTCACGTGCATGAGCAGCCCTGGTGATAGCGTCAAGGGCATATTCGCTGGTCGGTACGGCGGGAAACGGGATGATGGTGTCTAGGGGCAACGTTGGTTGTCGGCCGAACAACAGAAAGAATGGAGAGTAACCGGCAGTGTCGTGGCGCGAAGAATTGTACGCAAATGTCACGTACGGCAAAGCAAGGTCCCAGTCAGAGTGGTCGGAGGAAACATACTTCGCAAGCATGTCTGTAAGTGTTCGATTGAGACGCTCGGTTAGGCCGTTTGTCTGCGGATGGTAGGACGTAGTGAGCTTGTGCCTCGTTTCACATGACTGCAGAATGTCGGCTATGACCTTCGACCGAAATGTGCGGCCACGGTCCGTAAGCAGCTGGCGTGGAGCTCCATGTTGCAAAATCACGTCGTGTAGGAGGAAGTCGGCGACATCTGTGGCGCAGCTTGTTGGAAGAGCTCTTGTAATGGCGTAGCGCGTGGCGTAGTCTGTGGCCACAGCTATCCACCTGTTGCCGGAGGAAGACAGGGGAAACGGGCCAAGTAGGTCTAAGCCAACGCGAAAGAACGGTTCTGACGAAATGTCAAGGGGTTGAAGGCACCCGGCGGGAAGCGTCGATGGTGTCTTGCGGCGCTGACATTTCTCACACGCCGCAACGTATCTTCTGACGGAGCATGCAAGCCCTGGCCAAAAGAAGCGTCGGCGGATCCGGTCGTAAGTGCGCGATACACCAAGGTGACCGGCCGTTGGAAGGTCATGAAGTTCATGAAGGACAGCCGAGCGGAGGTGTTTCGGAATAACAAGCAGCAGGGCTGGTCCATCTGGGTGAAAATTGTGGCGGTAGAGTGCACCATCTTGGAGGACGAACGAGCGATGGGACCGGTCGGTAGACGATGATTCTAGGCGTTCGATGATAGTACGCAAGGACGCATCTCTGCGTTGTTCGTCGCCGATGTTTGTCAGTAAAGAAACGGAAAAGACGCAAGCGTCGGCGTCGGTGTCAGGGACGCTGCTCGATTCATCGACCGGGTAGCGGGACAGGCAGTCTGCGTCCTGGTGTAGACGGCCCGACTTGTACGTCACTGTGTAGGTATATTCTTGGAGTCGCAGAGCCCAGCGACCAAGCCGGCCCGTAGGATCCTTTAGTGAGGAAAGCCAACAGAGCGCATGATGGTCGGTTATTACAGAGAAATGCGTGCCATATAAATATGGGCGGAACTTCAAGACTGCCCAGACAAGAGCAAGGCATTCACGCTCTGTAATAGAATAGTTGCGCTCGGCAGCTGTAAGGAGGCGGCTGGCGTAGGCGATAACGCGGTTGCGTCCCTGTTGTCGTTGGGCTAGGACGGCTCCGATCCCGTGACCACTAGCATCGGTTCGGACCTCAGTCGGAGCAGATGGGTCAAAGTGGGCCAATATAGGCGGCGTTGTCAAAAGTGTCACGAGGCGAGAAAAAGCGGCGGTTTGAGCGGGACCCCACGTAAAAGGCACGTCTTTCTTCAGAAGTTCAGTGAGTGGTCGAGCGATTGTTGCAAAATCTTCCACGAACCTTCTGAAGTAGGAACAGAGTCCCACAAAACTCCGGACGTCCTTCGCTGATTGGGGTACAGGAAAACTCGTGACTGCACGAATTTTCTCTGGGTCCGGCTGCACACCTGAAGCATCGACGAGGTGGCCCAAGACGGTAATCTGCCGGCGGCCGAAGTGGCACTTCGAGGAGTTCAATTGGAGGCCAGCTCTGCGGAAGACGTCAAGAATAGCTGCCAAACGCCGAAGGTGGGTCTCAAATGTAGGCGAATATACAAGGACATCGTCGAGGTAACAAAGGCAGGTTGTCCATTTGAATCCTTGTAGCAGAGAGTCCATCATACGCTCGAACGTGGCTGGGGCAGTTGCACAGACCGAACGGCATAACCTTGAAGTGGTATAGGCCATCCGGAGTTACAAACGCAGTCTTTTCTTGGTCTTTCTCATCCATAGCAATCTGCCAGTAGCCAGAGCGTAGGTCTATTGAAGAAAAGTAGCGCGCGCCGTGTAGGCAGTCAAGAGCGTCGTCAATTCGAGGTAAAGGGTAAACGTCCTTTTTCGTAATTCGATTCAGATGGCGGTAATCAACGCAGAAGCGCCACGTGTCGTCTTTCTTTTTAACGAGCACGACGGGTGACGCCCAAGGGCTCGATGAGGGTTCAATAATGCCTCTGGCTAGCATCTTGTTCACTTCTTGTTGAATGACCGTGCGTTCGGCGGCAGACACCCGATATGGTCGGCGGTGAATGGGAAGAGAATCACCGGTGTTGATGCGGTGCTTTACAATAGAAGTCTGGCCTAGTGGTCGATTATCGACGTCGAAGATGTCGCGGTAAGAAGCCAAAAGGCGGGTTAGAGCGGCTGACTGCTCAGGTTCGAGGTCCGGGGCGATCATGTGACGCAATGCCATGTCGAGGTCTGTGGTATCCGGCGGCCGACAAGGAACATCTGAGCACACGTCGGCAGCGAAAATGGTGACGTGGTCATCTGATAAGGATCGGAGCGTGGCGACTGAGATGCCTTGGGGTAGCACTTGCTTCGTGAAGCCGAAATTTACAACAGGGAGATATATCCGGTTAGCGGCTAAGGTGACAACGCAGTGTGGTACAGTGATGTCGCGCGCCAGAAGGACATCAGCAATAGGCGTGACGACGTAGTCCCCGTCAAGCACCGGTGAAGACGTTGCCAATTCGACTAATGTTAGGGCTTTAGGCGGCATGCGGATAAATTCTGTGGTACAGAGGCTGTTCTGGAGTTTGGGGCTAGGATCTGGCAGAAGAGGAGTACCGGCAGAACAGTCGATCAGGGCAGAATGTGTCGAGAGGAAGTCCATCCCCAAGATGAGGTCGTGAGGGCAACTGCTGAGCACGGTAAAGAGGACGGGAACGTGGCGGCCGGCAATGCTTATTCGAGCGGTACACATGCCCGTGACGGCAACAGTTCCGCCATCGGCGACGCGTGCGGCTTTAGTTGTAGCAGGCGTCAGTACTTTCTTAAGTCGACGGCAGAGATGCGCGCTGATGATGGACACCTGAGCTCCAGTATCAATTAACGCCGTCATAGAAATACCGTCCACTTGAAGATCAATTAAGTTCGTGTTCGTAGTGAGCGTCAACGGAGGATTTGGTTCAGAGGACAATGATGCAGCACTACCTCCAGGAGCTGCACGATCTAGTTTTCCGTCCGGGACGAGACGTAGTTGGGCGGCGAGGTATAGCGGCGTGGTTGAGGCGACGGGGAATGACGGCGTTGGGGCGACGGGGACCGAGCAGTAGGGCGGCCGTTGGGTGCGTCAGAGGCAGCGTACGTACGGCTGGGAGAATACTGGCGAGGTGTAGCGTATGGGCGAGTAGGCGACGAGAATTGGCCCCAATAAGGCGGCGTCCAGGTGGTGCGGCAGTGACGGGAGACATGACCCACCCGGTGGCAGCGGAAGCAGATGGGTTTGTCGTCGGGAGTTCTCCATTCCGATGGGTTGCGGGATCTCGGAGGAAAATAGGAGTCACTGCGGGGTGCACTCGTGGGCGTCGGTCGGTATTCGGGTCAAGAGACGGAGCAGGCGACAGGGAAACCGAGATTGGCAATTTCTTGCCGCACGACGGCCTGAATAACAGAGACCGTGGGGGGTGCTTGGACAGCGGCTTGGTCGAAGGGAGGTGTGTGGAAGGGCGCTGGACTTGCCGCTTCAAGCTCCCGTCGAACGATGCGGGTCACATTCTCCTCAAAGGGTGGGGTGGCGCCGAGATCGGAGCACGTTGACGTGACAGCCGTGTTCGGTAGCCGAGCGAATTGAGGCACTACGCGGCGGCTTTTGGCCCTTTCGAAGCGGCGGCATTCCTTAATGATGAGGTCGATGGTCGAGACATTTGTGTAGACGAGCAAATTGAAAGCGTCGTCCGCGATGCCTTTGAGTACGTGGCCGACCTTGTCAACCTCGGACATTTTCTCGTCCACTTTTCGGCACAGCGCGAGTACATCCTGAATATAGGAGACGTACGACTCGGTCGATGACTGGACACGGGTTGCAAGTTCTTTTCGTGCTGCCACTTGGCGACCGGACGGGTCTCCAAAGATGTCGCGCAGTCACTCCTTGAAAATGTCCCAGCTGGTGAGCTCGGTCTCATGAGTCTCGAACCAGACACGTGGGGTGCCTCCCAAGTAGAAGATTACGTTGGCAAGCATCATGGTGGGGTTCCATCGGTGAGTTTGGCTAACACGCTCGTACATGCTGAGCCAGTAGTCAACGTCAAGGCCAGCTTGGGCGGAAAATGTACCGGGGTCGCGGGGGTGGGACACCGTAAGGTACGTTGTGGTTGACGCCGCAGCTGTAGAAGGAGACGGGCTGTTGGCAGTGGTAGCCATGGCCGGATACTGGACGGTGAGGCCGCTGCGAAGCTTCGTGGTGAGGACGGGGAACGCTCCACCTCCACCAAATATGTTACGTGAATGACGACTCGGTAGACTAGACCGTAGACTATTTACACGATATATTTTCAGTAGCGGTTGCAGCGCTGACCGGTTCAGCTCAGAGCCCGAGCGGAGAGAGACCTTCCTTCTCCTCGTCCAGCGCACACGCGCAATGGTTCAAGGGGCTGGCAATATGCATGTAGCAATATGAATGAATATGCTTTGTGTGACTTCGTCAAACTAACCAACATCAATTCCCGTCGTTGCGTAGTTTTGTGTCGGAGACTCTTTTGTGTATCTTGTAAAAATTGCACATCTTGACTAGTGAGTAGCGCTGTGCAGTGTGTCACCGTGAGGTATAAGATGGACTGCGCTATTCATGAACTGGTAACCGCTGTGGAGATCCGCAGTTCGCGAAGAGATAGTTTTTGTTTTTAAGAATATAAGCTGAATGTCATGCACCGACAGTCTCGGGGATGCAATTGATCAATAGCCAATGTAAATCGACATTTACAATGCCTTAAGCTCTATCAAAGCAGTGTTCGTGCAAATTCACGAATGCAGTCCAAGTGCTGCCATCTCTGTAGTAGAACGCAGTAAACATGGTTTGCTCTGACACAGCAGCCATCTCTGCAACAAAATGAACACAAAAAGCAATTTCTACCAGTAGTGCATTACAAGCGAGGTATGTCCAGGGTACTTAGGAAAGGGTTAAAGATTAGTAAGTTGCTGTAGAAGCCAACCAGTGTATTCCTGCAGGAGAGTGAAGGGGAGGCCCAGCCAGGCCCTGAGAGGGAGCGTGGTGGCCAAACGGGGAGCCAACGTCGAAGACCACCCTTTCGCCCACGACCACGCCGCCGAGGGCAACGCCCAGGGTCCCAGACACAGGACGATGACGGTGCCGGCTCTCCTGGCAGTGGCGGCGGCGGTGGGCAGTCTCGCGAGGACAAGCCCCCCAGGGACAAGAGTCGCGAGGAGCGACCAGCTAAGGACAAGTCACCTCGGAGGGAGTCCGCTGGAAATGGCCGGCAGAGCAACAAGGTGTGCATGACCTTTCTTTGTGCACCACCTTGCCATGTTGGTTTGTGTTGCTTTCTGATGATGATGGGGCGGCTACAGTAGACTCTTGATAATTAAAACTTTCGGTTAATTCAGACAAATTTCACATTTTTGGCTGGCCCACTGTTTTCAATGTAATTTAAAGCCACTCAATTCAATCTGCTCTCGTGCATAAGTTTGGTTAATTCTTACGTTTTGCTTCTCCACGCCTGAAGATATCTACTGCCTGTGTAGGTTTTAGCTGGACGTTTGTGTTCTTGTATAACTAACGGTCACAAATTAAGCCGATTTTTCTTTCTACAAAGCAGCCAACCTAACCAAATCACTCGAACCAACATTGCGCATTGTTTGAGGCCGAACCACCGCAGTACACTGGTGTCATCCAGAAAAGCATAAAAAGGTTTGGAAGGGGCTTCCAGCTGTCATGGGCAGGGTGTCAAACTAAAACTGAAAGAAACCGATATTTTTTTCCACAATTTTGGAAATGAACCCGAACTATCAAGATATCAGCCTGTTATGGTCACTGTTTGTCACAAGAAATCAGCACACATATGAGAAAGCCTAAGCAGCCCGAATAAACACTTTGGCATATGTCATAGAAGCATCAGAACGATTGCTCGCAGGCGGCGGTGCAGCATTGGAGAGATCCGACTTAAACCCGACTAATGGCGACGCATGCCCCGGCGGGACAGTGAGAAAGCTGTTGTACAGTGGATTCTATGTGCACCACTGCTTTCGCCTGAAGTGATGAACACACGCCGTATAAAATGGCAGATAGTGCTGATGACTGGCCCGTGCAGAAATCCCAACTTTTATGAGCTTGAAAGTATCAGCACGGGATAAAATTGAAATATGTAAGGTGTCTGGCAAACAATGATGCACTCTGTGCTGCATTGGCGAGTTATCTGGCTTACAAAGTGTGACTTATCACCATTATCGCACGTGTGTCATTGTAACATTTTTTGCACTATGTTATTGTTTTACAGTCAAACCCTGCTACAACGAAATTGATTGTGCTCGGAAAAAACTTCGTTGAAGCAAACATTTCGTTGTAGTGAAATTCGAAAAAAACAAAGCTGACCTGAACTAATAGAACAGAGAAACCTTAATTTCCAAAATTCAGTGTCGGCTGCTTCCTTTGTTTCCCCAGCAGCGTCATGACTCGATTCTCATATATGCACAGCAATGCCAGGTTGAAAAGCGCGCTGAAACAACGGCTTCTGCGAACGAACCAAACAGAGGCACGGGTGCACAACACGAACTGCATAGTGCACTAATACGCTAACACTAGCTATTCATCGACAACAAGGTATCCAACAATGCCGAGATGCAGGTGTGCTATTGCGGAGCGATGATTTACGCTTTATTCTATGCTGTTCTTATCATCCACCACTCGCGGCTGGCTGATCCCGTTGATAACGTGGACGAATTGTTGCTCCGACAATCAGTCGCTCTGGCCAAGTGCAAAAAGCATTGGCATTGGAAACTGCATCGTTCGACAATTGCACCCCAGGGCTGCTCTCATTGATAATGCGGATGTACCGTTGCTCTGACCACTGGCGAAGCGCGAAAAGCATTGGAAAGGCATCGGAAAAAAAATCGTTCCACAATTGCACCCCAGCGTGGACAGCTGAGCTTTGGCTTTGGATGTCTGCAACTAAGAAGAAACTCAAGCCAGTTGCGAAAGCAGGGCAGTCTGATCGCCGTCGCTATCAAGCAATAGCAGCCCTCATGCTCAGTCTACAGCAGCGGTTTTTGGTGGTGCCAACACGCGGCTTAGACTTTGTAGATGAATTTTTTATATTCTAAAATGCACCAAGCTGTTCGAGATTGTGTTTATTGCATGGCAAATTAAATTTTTGAGCCCGGAATTGTATCGTCAAATTTTGTTAAAGCGGAATAGCAGCAGAAAAAGTGTTCGTTGTGGCGAGCATATTTATGCATTGACTCCTATGGACTGTCGACGGGGAATTGAGAATTTTTTGTTGCACCGGAAATTTCGTTGAAGCAGCGTTTGTTGTAGTGGGGTTCGACTGTAGCACCGTATTGTTGCCTTTTTTTCCCCTCCGTTTCCATTAAGGGGAGACACGGGTCTTCTAGAACAAAAAATCGACTTTTTGAAATATTTTTTTTCGCAATCTAGACGTCCTAAAGAATCTATTGCTGCGATATTAACGCGTTCCGCCGAGTATTTATTTTGTTATTGCGCTCTAAAGAGAGCTTCATGATCGCTTTCGCTCGAAAACGCCCCCCGAAAACAGGTAAATTCAATGCCGTCGCCTGCGGTAACCGTTGGCCGCAGCGCGGCCATTTTGGAATCATTCGAGAGCTGAATTCTTCTACATTCCGTTTTTAACGAGAAAACACCTCTAGGTCTGGCGACTATGGAGCTGCACGCCAATGAAAAAAAGAAAATACTCGCACGGCATTGGCGCGTTTGTACCACGTGGGGTGAATCCTGCTCTCTGATTGGACGACCGGAGTTTCGTCTGCCCGAGAATGCGAGACGCCTTGTCAAAAATTGTTCGGACGCGACGATGGCTGGCGGGCGACGCAAGTTCGCGACGGCTCATGCCTACGGCAAAAAACGCAAGCGTCGGTCTCGGATACCTAAAGCAGCATCGAGTGGATCGACTGCGACGAGCTCTGCGACATGCGCCAGCGGGTGTACGACATCCACCGAAGCCGCAGCCGCGCAAGCGATGCCTGTGGCCGACGACACGTCGAGGACAATGCGCGTTGACACGCTCCTTGTTTCAGAAGCTGAGAAAGTGGCGATTGAGCATCGCGCGGAAGCGCAACGCCAGAAGCTTTCTTCATTATCAGCTACGCGCCGAAAGCAGTCGCTTATCGGAGATTCCCCGGAAGCGGCGGGGTGCGGCACCGAGTTTACGCTGCTAAGCCTACCGCTGCTGAACCGACTGCTTCGGTGCGCGAAATGCGAATTCTGCTCCGGCCCTTTGAACGTTTCAAGAGGTGACCGTGAGTACGGAGTGGCAGTTAAAATAGTGGTGAACTGTGCCGTCTGTGGAGATGTCAGCACCGGATGGAGCTCGCCGAGAGCAGGGGGGAATGCGACCTGCAACCCATTCGAAGTGAATGTGCTTGCTGCTCGGGCAGTTATGAGCACGGGAAATGGGCAGACCGTGCTAAACGACATTTTCTCGGCGCTGAACGTTTCTCGTCGCGGTATGCACAACAAAACCTACCAAAACTACGTAAAAACAAAGATGAACCCTGCCGCCGTGAACGCATCCGCGGGCGTCATGAGTGAGTGCGCGACAGCTGTGAAGGCCATCTATTCCGAACTGAACTTCGGGAACCCCGGCAATATCGCAGTTTCATTTGACGGGACTTGGCTCACTCGTGGACACCTGTCACACATTTGTGTGGGAACTGTGATCGAACTCTTTTCGGGATACGTGCTGGACTTCAAAGTTCTATCGAACTTCTGTTTGGGTTGCGAAATCGGCCCCAAGGACGGTGACCCACGATACAGTGAGTGGCGAGGTCGTCATAAGTGCCAAAAAAACTCTTCGAGCAAGCCTGGCCAAATGGAGGTGGAGGCTGCCAAAATTCTGTTTGGCCGGTCCCTTGAAAAACATGGACTGCGTTACACAACGATGTTGTGCGACGGAGATAGCCGCGCTTTCAACAGCCTTCAGGAGGAGAAAGTGTATGGCTTTGTGCCCATCGAAAAGGAGGATTGTGTTAATCACATTCATAAACGAATGGGTGCTGCACTGAGAAACCTCTTGCAGAAGAGCAAAGGGGAAGGTCGGCCAAGCCTCGGTGGCAAAGGCAAGCTCACTGCTGAGCTTGTTACAAAGCTTACGAATTATTATGGCTGGGCACTCAAGGCACACCAGGGAAACATTGATGAGATGGAGAATGCTGTCCTTGCCACGTACTATCATGTGACTTCCACAGATACAAAGCCACAACATTCACGGTGCCCAAAAGGTGAAGAATCATGGTGTGCACACAACAAGGCAGTGGCAAGGCAGCAGGCTCCTCCCAAGCACCGGTACAACCTCCCTGAATACGTTGCTGAAGCCCTCCTCCCAGTGTACACTCGCCTCTCTGATCGGAAGCTGTTGGAGCGCTGTCAACGAGGCAAAACTCAGAATTCAAATGAGAGCCTCCATTCAGTAATCTGGTCGCTTGTGCCAAAAACCAAACACGCCTCGCTCTTCACAGTCGAAACTGCTGTTGCGGAAGCAGTCGCCCGGTTCAATGCCGGAAAGAAATGTGCCTCTGAGGCCATTTTGAAGGAGCTGCATTTGAGTCAAGGCAGCACAGATGTTGAAAGGTGTCTAGAAAAGGACCAGCGGCGGCTAGCGGCATGTGACAAGAAGCATACCAGAGCAGAAAACTTCAGGAATGCCATGAAGAGGAGGCGTGTGAAAGAAAATGATAGTGATTATGTGCCTGGTGGCTTCTAGAGCGAAAAGGACTTCCATCTGTTGCTTTTTAGTAGCAAGAAGAAACCTATACCAAGTCTTCAAACTTCTTTCTGAGTTTTCTCAAAATCCGTTTTTCACCTATGTGCTATACTGTTGCCCACAGTATCTTTTGATCTTGTGATCAGATTTGAATGATTCTTGTTGCAATTGAAAGCTTATGAGTTCCTATACACAATAATACTACTAAATTATAGACTTGGTCAAGAGAAAATTTTTTATATGCTGATAAAACTGATAAAAATTTTCATGTTCCCAACCATTACATTAGAGATGGCAATAACTTTTATAAAAATATAGCTAAAATTACAGTAATGGTTTAGTTGTGATCCTTGATTGTTCTAGAATATGGCCATATCAAGTTTTCTAGGATATTCAATGATTAAATTGCAGAACAATTGGGCAATTTGATCATTCAATATTTATTTAATATCTCAAAAACTACTTGAGCTAAGAAAAAATGGATTGCATATCTGTTTATAGCAAGTTAAAATATACATTGCCTGAAAATTTCATTTGAATATGACAATAAACAAAAGTTTTTTTTAGAAGACCAGAGTCTCCCCTTAAGGATTTAGACTGCGTAGTGCTGAATACCTTTCATTATCAAAAAATACAAGATGTTTTTATACTTCAGCATGGGTATATTTTGCTTTGTTGTCTAATAAGGTCCTTCACTGTTAAATAGAGAACAACAGGACCAAAAATCGGCGCACATCCGCACTCAAAAACGAGCGCTCTCTCTCACCTCACAGTTGCCGGGGTAACCGCAGAAGATGCATGCGGCTCCTGCTTGTGCCAAAATGACAAAAAATTCTGTTGGCGCCGGCGAAAATTCGTTATATCAAGGGTGTCTCCCGCTCCCACTTTCCTACATAGAGGTCGCAAGTACATGTGCTTCTATGGAGTAACGGCGGGGAATATAAAAACTTTGTACTATCGAGGAATTCGTTGTATGGATGTTCGTTATAGGCAGGTTTAACTGTATCATAAATGAAAACTGCTTTGAGCTATCTGCTATAATTATGAGTTAAAAAACTTAATGGACCCTTACAGCCATCCCCTAATTAATTAGACATTTTTTAAGGTTCTTGCTTGAGCACTAAGGCCCACTGTGTGCCGTAAAGCTATTCATTGATTTTTTTAAGACCCAAATGAGGAGAAAAAATTTTTGAAGTGTCTATACATATCGTCTTTATAACGTCTTTTGCAAAGGTGCAATTATAAAAATTTGTGAGATGTGGAGATAAGAACGGATAGTTTTGCGTCATTCACCAATATTTCAGGATCTAAGTGCAAAAAACAATGATTTTAGCTTTGTTACAGTAGACTCTCAGTAAACGGAATTGCTGCTTAAATGGAACTGCTCCTACTATGATTGGTTTCGTATCTGAATAATGCAACCCTGTTCATCTCTCAGTAAATGGAACTGCTGTTAAACACATTTTCCTGGTCCCTTCAGGTTTCGTTTAACGAGAGTCTACTGTAATTATGAAATGGCACTGGGATTACTGACAGTAAATTTACAAAAGTTGAAAGCTGAGAAAACTGAGCTCGAAGCTAAGAAAACTGAACTCTGAATGGAGCTGGTTTATTTTTTCATTGGTGACATGCAGCACTGGAGCTACCCTGAGCTCCTATTTCCCTTCTTGGCGATGATGCCAAGATGGCAGCACTGTTCCAAGGGAAAGCTGCAAGATTGGCACCTTCTCATGCCCAATTTTCTCATAGTTCTTGATGATAGCACACTAGTTCAGTGCTTTTTTTCTTGGCTTCTGTTGCATATTTTGTTGTAATATTTCACCACGAGGTAAAAGATGGTCTGAGGATTGCAAAAGAAAATTAATTGAAAAATGGTACATTTTGACCAAATTTACCGTTCCCATTGCCGAGTCTCCCCTTTTACACCGCTGCTGCGGGGTCTCTGGCTACTCACAGACTCCTGATATGCAGATGTCAATGGCGGCGGTAATTCCAAAATGCAGTAAATCAATAAATTGTGTGCTAATTGGGATAAAAGCACCCTAAAACGCCCTTCACCGAACCCAGTTTGAAAACCCCTGGCCTATGCTAATTGCGGCACTATCCAGGTAGCCGGTAAGTAGGAAGCACACAGAGCTGCTTCTTTCTGTGCTTGCTCTGACGGTTGTTTGTGTGGATCCTGCAGGCAGCCAGTGGAGGAGGAAGTGAGGCCACCAGCAATGGTGCGGCGGCCCCTTCGGGGAGTCTCGAATCGTCGTCCTCTTCGGCAGCTGTCGAGGGCACTGTCTCTGCCTGAAGGCTCTAATGCAGCCTGGGCAGCAACTCTGTTTTTCCCGAGGTGCACGTTCCCCTCCTTAACCACCACCATCCTGCGACGAGGGGATGCCCCACCGCTCGGAGCGTCGGCAGCACGGAGATGGGAGAGAGAGAAAACACGCCTTTCGACCAGAAAACCTCTTTTCACATTTGAGTGTGTGTGCGTGTGTGTGCTTAGTCGGCTACCAAAGCTTTAATGATGTCATAGCCAAGGGGGGCTGGCAAGAGGAGGCTTTCTACACCCAAGTGTACTTTACCTGTGAACAAGGTGGAGAAGAGGGCTGCTGGCTCTGGTTTTGCTGCACTTGCTTTTTGTCATCGGTTGTTGAGGGTGCTGGAACAAAGTTGTTCAAGGCACTCTCCTTTTGTTTGGCTGTGTTTTTGCAAAGCTCTTAATGTATCAGTATTGGACACACCAGGCTGAGTGCAAGGGAGAGGTTCATAAAAAATAGCGAGGAAATTTTTTGGTTTTGTGTGCCTGTGAAACGAGTACATGTTGGACGTGCGTGTTTCTTCCCGTGCAGCAGCCCCCAGGCGGCTGGGTCCCCCTTGCCTTCCCCACCCCTTTTCTGCCTGGGACTCCAATTTTTTTTATTCATCTGTTCTGGCAGTCACCACCCCCCCTTTCCGGCATTTATTTCTTGCCGTCGCAACGAGTTGTCCTTTGTCACGATAACATCTGACGACATGCACATGTTTTGTGAACATCCACATGCGAAAGGAAGCAACAATGGGAACCATCTTTCAGAGTGAAAAAAAAAAAAGACAATAGGAAGTGTGACACTGGAAGCACTCCCCTCCTTGAAAATGACAAAAAAAAGACCAAAATGCGGCCTTGCTGCTGTGAAAAATGGCAAAAGCGCCAAGCGCCAGGCCAGAGTTCTAGAGCAGGGGCATAGGAGACGAAGAAAAAAAACTTGCCAAACATGATTTGCCACCTCACTGGCTATCTCATTAACATTTTGTTCTCACAGGGTGGTAAAAGAACCTAGGGCACTTTTACACAAACATCTTTGTGCTGCCTTTTTCTTCTCCCTTAGCACTGTACTGTTTGTGCAGTGCAGGCAGATACCATCAAGGTTCAGTTTGTGGCATGTCTGCATGCATTTGATGACATCTATTGATTGGAGCTGTTTGCATGCAAACCATTTGTTAACATCTTTTTGATGGCATGCATCAGTTGTGGCTGGCTGCCCTCTTTTGTACTGTGATTTTTTCAGTTGGTACTTTGGCAGGTGGCACTAACTTTGTACAGGTACAAAAAAAAAGTTTCTAAAAACATGTGCAGTTGCAATAAAAAAATTTTCCCTACCGTTGTTTTTTTTTTTTTTTAGCACAAATTTTCCTCCAATAGGAAATGGTGTGCACACAGACTTTGCCTTTATATTGTGTGTCTGCAACAACCTTCTTCAACATGCATTGAAGATAAAAGGCTGAACTAGGGTGTGCAAATTGCGAAACCACAGCATTCGGTGCCTATATTTAAATTGCTAATCAAGCTCTATCAGCGTTTGTTACCAGAGCTGCAATGCAAAAAGAAATCTCAAGAGCATTGTTGCATTCTGCACATCCACAAAGTAAAGTGCTTGTGGTATTCCATCATGTAGATAGTCTACACTAGATACATAAAACTTGATTGCAAAATAGTTTGCTATATCAGTAGTTCAATATACGAAATATGTCCAACTGACGTTTGCCTGAAAGCCCTGGAAGTTTCCAACAATCTTCACGGTTTTGTTTTCCCCAAGGCCACATTAAAAGCATGGGTGTTTAACATACATATTTCATGCATGTTTTATTGTAGAATGCACAAATTGGGCCTAGAGGCCTTTTGCATTTTTGAAGTGGCATAATAACGTAAATGCATACTACCTGCAGCTGTCCATTATTCCGAAGGAAGGCTGCCATGCTATTACAATAGCATGAAAGGCCTCCCGGTATGAAAAAAAGGTCAACTTCTTTGCCTTCAGTGCTGCCGTGTAGGTACGAATCGGCACAGGGCAAGCTCGGTTCCCTGCTATCATAGTCCCTCGACTATGCTGCTTTCAAACTTTCAGTTTTTTTTTTTTTTTTTTGTTAAATGAAAGGACAAGCCCTCAAGTGCCTTGCAAAAGTAGTGCTAAGCACGAGTGCACCCTGAAAAATTAATTGCAGTATGTTTTTAAAGAATAGTTTCGGTTCCTACTGTACCTTGACGTCACAAAATGGTATGAGCTTCTCGTCACGTGCTCGCACAATATATAGTGAAGTTTCCACAGCCGCTTCGTTGGTGACGCACAAGCGGCCATCTTGGGCAACTAGCCAGACTGCTGCGTGTATGGCTCCAGCAACGCCGAGAATTGATAGCAATGCCGCTAGCCCTTGTGAAAGCTGTCGTTCTGCTTTCGCAGGAGTTACTGTAGCTATGCTTAACCACCTTTATTTTGAGCTTTCCAGCCATTTTTGAAAATAGCAAGTTGTTACAATGAGATGATGTGGCTTTATACACCTTCTCGGTATTTGTACAGCGTTGTGCGCGCCATGGAGGAAGGAATACTAAAGGAGCACTGACACAAAAATTTTGCACCTTGTTTTTTTTTGTTGCAATAGATAGCTTATGATCCACTTATCACGGCTGCAAACCTCGTTCGCGCCAGTGCGCGACGGTTATTTAGAGACGTTTTTAGAGCGCCCAGTCGCAGTTTCGGTTTCAAAGAGCACCGAGCTAGACAGCGTCCTCCGGAAGCCGGGAAAACACAGATGGCCACGTGAACACGCAAAATTGTGACGTAGGCGGCGCGCAAACGTGGGTGCGGTGGGCGCCGAACCAGGTCAAGTGGCGCCAGCTATGGAGGATTAGAAACAACAAACAAACGCGTAATCTATGTCCTCCGAGCATTCGGAAGCGCCCATCTCGACTCAAGCTTACAGCATCGATTATTTGACTATGGCTCTCAAAAACGGCGCCGAATCGGGACGAATACATTGCTGTCGAAGCTTGAGGACATGAATCTAAAGCAAATGGAAGCATCAGTTCGGAACTTACACGTTACAGAGCGCACGGCGGCCACTTGATAGATTCGAAGTGGACGACAACCGCTTTTGGCAGTGCTGCCATGTTTTTCGGAGGCGCGAATGCCTCGCCGGCGAAGCTTGCCGTGCTAGTTGGACAGCTCTCGCGCGTGCGGCGACGGCCGACGTTCTGCGGCACCGCGCCGTTGCGGCAGGCTAGCCGCTAGCGTGAGCGGACCATAACATCTGCCAACGGGCACGACGAGCGAACAGCGGAAGAGAACACAACTAGCACACGCAAAGCCGTAGGCACGGAGGAAGAAATGGCAGGTAGCACGCCACAAGCGCAAGGGCACAACCAGCCACCAGCCAACACAAACTCGTGACGTAGGTTTGTTTACGCATCCCCCGCGTTGATGTCGGTGTCGCGAAGCGCTCGCATCTCGCTCAGTCGCGCGGCATGCACTTTAAAATTGATTTTAAATATGTTCTAGGCTATATTGGCCCTTGATATTTTGTAGACGTTGTGTACGGCTCCACATACATCTATTTCACTCATTATATCGCCTTCGAAATTTTGTGTCAGTGCTCCTCTAAGGAGAGGCCCTATCGTATTTCAATGCATTGCGAAAAGTGTGGCGGAAGTGACGTCAGATTTATGGGGCAAACAAACCGGCATGGGGCAAACAAAACAGCAGACGCCCCGCCGCCCCGCGGCGTGCTCTCCGCGGTGGTTAGCTTCTGCGCAGATTTGTAGCATTTGTAGTCCCGGCGTAAACTTAGCGCGTATTGTGCGGTTCGCACGCAGTAAAATGTTGCAAGCAGACGTTTACGAGGCTGTTCGTGCGTGGCAGGCCCGAGCGCGGCGTGCTGAAATTCTTCGTAGAGCGTTTTTGTGCAACAGTACAGAATACCGGTACGTGCCGTGATCAAAAACGTTCAGGCCCTGCATCATCGTACTCGAACTCACCTAGCAGTGACTTACGCGTTCTGCTGGGCGTTAGGCCTTCCCTTTCACGTAGCCCGATTTCCCGCTCTGTTGCCGGATTAGCGGTTCTTTGTTCGTGTATATGGAGTGAGCGTAGTAGCTATTCGGCGTAACGCCAACCTATAGTTGACGTAACTTCACGTCGAAAAGAGGACACCGCTGTATTGTATACGCGATCGTGCACGTAAAGTTTGTAATTCCAGTAAGCGCACAACAACAAGCACGCAGCGAGCGCACACCGCACAATACATACATCACGTAGTCCGATAACAACAACATAAGTTTATTGCCCTTTCGTTGAACGACACAGCCTCTAAAAACGTACGATGCCTTCGGCGCATGTTATCTACGGCGCGTCAGACGCCAAAAACAAAAGTTCACGTGTCTTCTGAGTTGACACAATGAGTAAGAAGCAACAGAGCGCACTTTCAATGAAAAAATAAAAATATAAATCCGCCTCTCACGACATAAACAGGGTTGGTTTGAGTCAATGCGACGGACAATCTTTCCATCAGTGCAGTCATCTCATTTCATGTTCTGTTCATCTCATTTAAGTTTGCTCGTTCTTGCAGACCAAGAGAAAATGCTATAGTATTAAGTAGAGGGAGTAAATTTTAACTCGCAAGTGAGTATATAGGAATAAAATTGAGAAGTACACACATAATTGCTTCAACTTGGTGGTCACAAGAGCCGTCTAGCGTCGCCTTCATGCAAATTCCTGCAATGCCACGTTTAACAATCTTCGAGTGCGCAGAGGAAAAAGGGAGAAGGCTCTTTTGAGACCTGGGCGCATAACCCCAATATGCAGCCCCGCCACGGTGGTCTATTGGTTATGGCGCTCGACTGCTCACCCGAAGGTCGCGGGATGAAATCCCGGCCGCGGCGGCTGCATTTTCGATGGAGGCGAAAATCTTTGAGGCCCGTGTACTTAGATTTAGGTGTACGTTAAAGAACCCCAGGTGGTCGAAATTTCCGGAGCCCTCCACTACGGCGTCTCTCATAATCATATCATGGTTTTGGGACGTTAAACCCCAGATATTATTATTATATTAATATGCATGGCTACTTGAGAACAAGAGTTCCAAGTCTAAGCAGCACAATTTGTTGTCTGAAGGATGCTCAACGGTCACGTCAAAAATTGTAGCAGCAACAGGCTGTGCGTCAGGAGGGTTAGTGCTGTAAAATATTTATAAAAGTTTTATATCCAATCCACCTTCATCTGCTTGGAGGATAAGCGGAAAGGTGTGTGCATAGGCTGTTCCATCGCCCATGTTCTGAGTGAGCTATGGCCGTAATATTGAGAGTAAGCCAAGTCAGACGAGCACGATAAAGGTGATGCGATACGGGGATGACATTTTAATATTCTACAGCACTAACCCTCCTGACGCGCAGCCTGTTATATGTTTCCGAAATAGCTCATCGGTACAATTAAGCGGAAAAAAATAATAAATCAATATGGTTGAAAAATAAGCTGATGTTAGATAACCTTAACATTCAATTCGTTTTGTCTCATGTAGCAAATCACAGCAGGGCAAACGATCCTGTGGCTAAAACCCTGTACGGTAGCACTAAAGTCCCTAGATATTTCCCTTTTTAACGCGATAGCGTTAAAGAGCTCGTATCGCAGAAATTCCGCCGTCGGCGCCGGCGCCGTTGGTTGTGAGCGAAAAATCATCATCTTGTCCGTGACCGAAAAATCGAAAAAGCTGCAAATAAATTAATTAATAAAAATGTTGGGTCCGAGCGAGAATCGAACCCAGGCCGTCTGCGTGGCAAGCAGGTGTTCTACCACACAGCCACACCTCTGCTTGGAGCTCCACTGAAAGTAACTTTCATGCTTCCCAAGAATACGCGTCCTGTATACAAGTGTCACAGTACGAGATGTAATATCGCAGTAATATGGCGTGGTAGAAGCGTGCATTGCCATCGGGCGTCACACCATGTCAATATCATAACGACTTCGTGGTTTAAAGACAGCCACCCATTACAAAAGGCACACACATTACTGCGCGTATTCCTTTATGACCACATAGTGGGTGCATCGCAAGTTCGAAAAAGTTTCTCGCGCATAATTGCTCCTGGTTTAAAGCATGCTACCCATTACATAAGGCACACACCTTAGTGCGCGCATTCTTTTAAACACTCGTAGTATTCAAAGTGCGTAGGGGCAGGATATCGCTATCGCGTTCAACTCTTGAAGGCAAAGCTTAAGCGTCCCCCAATTTTGCCTAAAGGGACACTAAAGGCAAATATTAAGTCGACGTTGATTGTCGAAATAGCGGTCCAGAAACCTCGTAGTGCCACTTTTGTGCCAAGGAAGTGCTTATTTTGAAATAAAATCATGTTTTAGTGGTCCGCGTCGCGTTAGCGCACTTCAAATCACCCGCCTGAATGCGGCCTTTCTGACGTCACTGTTGCCGTGCCCAACGTTGCCCGCCTTTACTGCGCGGCGGTGTGCACTGGCGGCGTGCACCATTCGGGCATCTGGCAACATCACATGCATGCGGCATTTTGTCGAACTTTCTGTCAGAGCGACTTTCACGAGCGCGCAAACACACGCGGAAGTACGCGATAACGAAACTACCACTGAGACGCGACCGCGTGAGCGAAGCCGGGCGCCGGGCGAAGCGTAGTTCGGCGAAAACGGAACCTTTGAACCACGCGCACCGCTCCCCTTGGCAACGCCAAAGAGGTTCTCTTCTCCGTGAATCAAACATAAACGAACAAGCAGCATTTTATTACGTCTCTTGATATACGGAAGGTTCTTTTTTTATTGCAGCTAGTTTGATTACTAGTGAATAATTGTAGTCAGACGCTCTCACGTCATCGGGATCGTTTCCAAAATGTCCCGCTCGTGGCGCACGTCGTGTGATACATTTCATAGCGTTTCCTACAATACTGATGAGAAGAAGCTGATGAGTGCACACATCGACACATCGGCTCCTGTTTTCTTAAATGTTTTCGGCCCGCAAGTCCCCTTTAATCCCTGTCAGAAGTGGTCCATTCACGCCTAACATCAAGCGAAATCCATCGACACCTGATTTTTATGGTGGGTTTTTCCAGAATTTGAGAGGTCTGACTGAGCCGCCGCGCTGCGAGGCCTAACGCTACAACGGCCTAGCCTCTCGACGGAGGTTTGGCGGTTGTGCCTTTGCGACATTTCTCAGCTATTAGAAGATGGCTACGGCTATGCAAGTCACTGTTGAAGGGGAGGATATCGGGCCCGCGGAGATCAGCGAAAGTGCGGGATCGATTACAGCATTTTCAAGGAGAAAATCGACATCGTCACGCCAGACATTACAGAGGCCTGCAATGTTCCACGGGGCGCAAACAAGGGAGCGGCTCCGGCCAGTGTCAGGAAACGACTCACCGCGGCCTCTAGGCTCCCTAGGCTACCGACGGAGCACTTTAGGGTCATGTCCGTCCACGGGGTGGCCTGGATATCAAGACTGGCCATTTCGAAATCGCACAGGCCCTCATTGCGGCGACAGGACTAACGTCCGGAGAGGTGGAGGAGGATGTCATCTGCCCGAATATGATTCAGAACATCATGGTGGCTAGTACACCTTCTGAGAGGAATGCGGCCTACAACACAGTGGCTTCTATAATCACTGACAATGTGACTTATGAGGTTAATGCCTACATGACAGCTCCAAACAACACGAGCAAGGGAGTGATTCGAGATATCGATCCTACCCTCGACCAAGATGAACTCACGAGACGCATCGTCCAACCCCGGAACCATACTGTCATAGGAGTTAGAAGAATAAAGAGTACAAGCTCTGTGATAGTGCTTTTTGACGGACTTAAGGTGCCGGAATATGTAAAGTGTGGCCCTAGCCTAGTGAAGTGCTCGCTATACCGGAGGCAGACTGACATTTGCTATGCATGCGGCAGATTGGGCCACCGAGCCGATGTTTGCCCATCTCCGGAGGACGGGATATGCCGAGGTTGTGGCACCATCAACCCGGACGATCAGCACAACTGCTCCCCGAAATGTGCGCTTTGCGGGGGTAATCGCCTCACCGCGGGCAAGGATTGCAAGCGAAGATTTCAAGTTCCATACGTCGTACGGCAAAGAAGAAGAGCTCGGCGCTACCAGAAATCCCAAGAAGCCCACGACTCCACCAGAGCAGAACCTCTCCCACTCAAGTCGGCCACCAGCAGGAGGTCCCGAAGTTCGGAGACCAGAGGCAACCGCTACCGGGTGCTGGCGGAAGATAAAGCCCGGACAGGGCTTCCTCTAAGGAAAAGGGGCGATCCGTCTCCCGGGGCCGGAAGGGCTACAAACCAGACTCTCGTTCGAATGGACGATCGCCATCCAGGAGCAGATCCAGGTCCATCGGCCGTTCCAGTTCTCGGTCCCGCAAGCTCAGCGTCAGCATCCAGGAACCGGCAGAGCAAGGCACTAGTCCCACTTGGGCCGATCGAGTCAAGGGACAAACCAAAAAGGTAACGGGAGGCACACCGCCAGAGCATAGCAATGCTAGAGTAGCGCGGCTCGAGAAAGAAAATGCACAGCTGAAAAGAGAGATGCAGCAACTCAGAGCCGAGATCGCTGAACTTAGGAACGCGACAAAACATAATCCGGTACAACCTCCCGCGCCCATTCAGTACGTAGAGGATGAGGCTCCCATGGAAGTGCCAGTTGAGGAAGCATCTAGCGAACGCCCCGCCAAAAAGCGAGCCATTGTAGATTCAGCGTGCAGCAGCTCAGCTATGAAGGCCAAATCGGAAATCAAAGACGCCATTGAGTCACTCAGCATCACGATTGGTGCAATCAAGGCTACGCTTGATGGCCTCGTGGAAGGTTTTAGTTCACTAAGTCTCCGACATGACGAGCTTGAGAAGCATGTATTCTCTATGAGTCAAACCCCAGTTCCTACTAAAGGAAAGAAGACTGGTTCCGCCTCGGCCGAACAGACAGCGGCTGCATCTCGCGGCATCTTCTACGACCAGCTAGCCTTCAATCATAATCATGGCAGCAACAGCCATGCGGTAAAGTCGCACTTCGTTTTCGCAAGCGACATGCCTACCATGACGCCGATTAACCTGTCTGGCGTGTCGAAGACCGGCGACAAACATTGGCTGTCGATGGTTAGTGTTAATTCAGTTCGCTGCAGCGGCGGCGTCGAGAAATAAAAAAACTGGCCCAAGCGGCAACTTCTCCGCAAGGCCCTTTGTCGCCTGCTCGGTTGGCGTGGTGTACGAGATCCCGCTTAGTTGCGGTAGGGTATATATCGGCCAAACAGGCCGGTGCATAAACGACAGGATGAGGGAGCACGAACTTTCGGTGAAAAATAAACTTTCAGCACATTTGCCTGTGCATTGTGGTTCCTGCAAGTGTGAGCCTGGGTTTGCCAGTGTTTCCGTTCTTGGAAAGAGTAACGATGTCTTAGCGCGTGAAATTATGGAAGCATATATACTATATTAGAAAGAAAAAAGAATGCTGTGTTAGTGACACATCTGTTGCTCTGCGTGGGGGTGAATTTAGTTTCATCGATTCATTTTTCGATTAGTTAATCTTGTTATCGCGGGTTTTTGACGAGCGTGTGAGGCGATGTGCGCGCGCAGGGTCGCTGTGGTTATATATGACGCTGATGTTCTGGGAATAAAGTTAGTTGCGAGTGACGCCCTTTCTGTCCTGTCCTTACTTTTTCCTTGATGGTACGCGTCTTTTTGGTTTTTCAGTAAGCATGTACCAACTAGCCCAACAAAAAGTTCTATTCTCCGCAATGCATGGTTGCTAGCGGCGTTGGAAGACGGATGCGCAACTCTGCTACCTAACGGTAGCATATACAGTAACTCTAACGCAATGAACGGCCGTCATGTAGGCTCCCTAACGCAGCGTAGCGCTTCCTCTATCGTCTTTATACGGCATTTGCAGCGAAGCACGCAGATACGCGGCCAATTTTTTCATCGAGCGGCCGTGTCATATGCTTCCCACAAATTGAGGCTGTGCAAGCGTAGACAAAAGGTACACGAAGACGAGCGCTATCGTCGCTCGTCTTCGTCCTTTTCGCGCTATAACAATTGTCATGACCTACCAACTAGCCCAAGCCGCCAACCTTCTAAGTATATATCACGCTTGTCTTCGGGCCATGAGGGCCCGGGTTCAAACCCCGCGTTGGCAAGGAAGTTTATTATTTCGTTTTATTTATTTATTCACTCCACCCTTTCAGTCACACCTCCTCTCAGCGGTCTATCACGCGACTTGTTTCAGCGAACGCCAACAATACCGGCACATGGTCCGCAAAGACGGTTCTAGAGGAACCGATAAAATGCAGGCGCGAGTACTCGCGCACGTTGGCGCAGCAGGTTGCGTTCTTAAGATCTTCCACATGTCGCAGGTGGGACATATTTATAATAATTCTTTAGTTAATTGAAACGTTACAACAAAATACACAAACTGTGATGTACGCATGGGCTTCAAAAGCTTAGATTTATGATTTGAACAAAACGAAAGTCGCTCCGTTCTCTAAAATTGAGACCGAATCTATCGCCCGAAAGCCAGCTGTAATATATATATGAGCGGAAAAAGTACTGGATGTGATCTGCTGGCGTTCGATCGAGGCGGAAAAATTAAAATATAAAATTTGAAGACAGTGACAATATGTCATGCCAATTCCAAGTCCCACATCCAATGTCCGTATGAGCACGTTTTCTGGATCCTTACCGACTACCGTGATCCCTTGGAGGTGCACCGGACATTGTCACCGGGACGTTCCTGGGACTTCGTGTGTAGTCCGGTTGTCAGGAGTTCTTTTTCTTCCTGAACTGTATTTTATGCTGCATTAAAAAAAAAGGGGGATATGCTAATTGGTCAAACAGGTCGATCCGATATGTGTTGCCGACAATTGTCACGCCAACGTGCGTTTGGCGCGCGCTCGACGTTCACCGACGGGCCCGATCCCACGCAGTCGTCCAAGTAAAGTGCTATGCACCTCGGGTGGGGTGGCCCGGTGTCAGTGGCACCATCCTATAGCCACTCTAAGGGATCCCAGCTGACGACCATTGACGCGACGCGTGAAATAGCGCTGCTCCGCGCATTTACAGCATTGTAGTCAGTGAAAAATAGAAATTTAGGTAAAAAAAACTTGGGACAAGTATCAGAAAGATGCTGATTCCATCAAAATGAATGTAGTCTACGAGAACGGAAATCTAGGCGAGTTTGTAACAATTCATCATAGAGCAGGTAGCGCAAAAAATACGGGGAGACGAGACGTTTTCCGTCTGAGAATTTAAACCGAAACCTTTCATGACGAACACATCTTAGTTCGCTCAGCCACCTTTACCTACGTTCGCGCAGCATTCGTGCAGCTACGTGCAGCATATGCGCATGTTACGTACGGCACGTCGCCTACATTTGTAAGCAAGGCCGCAAGGCCAGGGAATATTTATACAACGCAAGGCGCTGACACACGCATACACAAAAGTAGTGACTTGTGAGTGAGACCACGTGAGAGCTTATGCCACTTACGCGCAGGCGCCGCCTTCCCCACACGCCCAGCGACGCAGCAGGGCCGCAGCAGCGCAGCGCCACCAGCGTGACTACCCGCGGACGCGTAGCAGCGTGTACCGATATCCGTTTCTGTTGGTGCGGCTTATCGGTGGCGTCTATGCGTCGTGCCTAGGGAGCCCTGGCTGTGGAAGGTGCTGCATGTGATCGGCCCGCTTGCGCTGGAGCCCCGTCAGCCAGCAGCCGCAGCTAGGACGGCTAGGAGCCGCGCCGGGGCGGCGGGCGCATGCGCTTGTCAATGGCGGCGGCTCGGGCTGCAGCACCGCACGTAGCAGCCCCTCGTAGAGGGCTGGCTGACGCCACGCTGGGCCGCCTAGGCGGCCACCTCTGACGCCTTCACCGATGACTGCAAGCAGTGCCAGTATGGGGTGAGTGAGCTGCACCGAGAACCCCCACCTACTAACCCACCGCTCACGCCTCCAACTTGCCGGTCGAGCTGATCAGTGAACAGGTTCATCGTAACAGTACATCTTGTTTTCTACAATAAAGGCGTGAAACTTCGGGCAAATCGTGCGTGTTGTGGCGCAAGTATCAGCCACCATTTCCGGAACACCAATTTAGACGAAGCCTGGATGAGTCAAGTTCAGCAATCTGCTTGTGTACTCGATTAGAAATTATAATAAATATTGCGAAACTTTAATTTCATCGCTATAGTAAGTACATTGAATGCACATCAATTATAGCATATTGTAGGCTCGGGAATTAAGTCTCGTAAACTTTTTATCGCTTCCAAAGTATGATTTTATGCATATTTGTATGTTTGCACAAATCTTTAAATGTGGGGCAGCTTACATTTTAATTGACCGCCAAAGTAAGTTAAACTTGAACAACAATGCGATCAGCATGTCTGTTAATAATGCAGTCTTATTTGTGCAATGAATGTGCAAGCGGATCTAACCGTAGCACCAATTGTGAATAATTGTTTATGATAACATCAGTGTAGCCATAGTGGTAAGTGAGTTCAATCTCCCGGAAAGTTTTCAGTTTGTATGTATACATGCTTACATGTATACATATAAAGAGGTCGGACACCCATAAATAAAATCTTGGATGTTCCACTGTATGATATAGCTTCATAAAATAGTATTTGTCTAAACATGTCTTCCACCATGAAAAAGTTAGTTCCAAACATCACATTTTTTCATAAAGGAGGATGAACATTCGTTCACTTCAACCGCTTAGGCGTTTTAATTTCCTAGCCTAAAGGGTCCTCATTTTGGTTCTTTTTTTTAAAACTTCATCTTCCCCAAAACACTCCCACAGAATATTCAACCAATTACTTCACATGTTACACATGCACACATCAGTTTACATCTCTATACTAAGCAACTAACACACGTATCACCACAAATGGCACACTAGGATAAAAAAAAAAATCTCTATTTTTTACATTGCTTCAAAGTGAACTGTTTCCACAAAGTAAAATTTGTGCGATTGCATTCTTTGGGTGCTGAAATAGTGCTGCCATCTGTGCAGTAAACTAGTAAACATGGCTTTCAAGTGCTGACACTCTGCAGGTGTCATCTGTACAACAGAATCATGGTTAAGTGCAGTCTTGGGCAGTAACTAGTTACTAGTAATGCGTTACCGGTAACTAGTTTCTTTTTTCAGTAACTTGTAACTGTAACTAGTTACTTTTAAGTTAGAGGAACTTGTAACTGTAACACTGTTACTTTTTTCGCAGTAACTGTAACGGAAAATACCGTTACAATTACTTCTGTCTTTATGAAAAATTATCCAACAGCAACACTTTTTCGAACTTTCTTCTTTACCATATATCCTCTCCACCCCTCAACTTTCCAGAATAGGGCTCCCCTCGCAGTTTAAGAGAGGAGGTGACTAAGCGTATTATGTTCCCTGCAGAAGACCGAGGTTGGAGGTCTGTCATTAAGGCAACATGTAAATCAATCGTGGTTCAACTGAACAGCCTGCTAAGTTCGCGTCTGTTTTTTTTTTTTTTCAGCATATATATCCTTTTCGTCACTTGAGCACCTAGCTATGTTCTTGGTGTACAGGTGGAGGAGCATTAGGATGCCATGTTTACAGTCTCCGTTGTCTGAGGCTCCGAGCTAATCGTGTTTGACAGGTGCCTAGAAAACAGCAGAACGCGAAACGGCTAAGGCCAGAAATTCCGTGAACTTGCGAAGCGATATTTTAGAACTTCTTTGTAACTGGTTGTAAAGTGTTTACTCCGACTTAATGCAACAATTATTAACAAAATGATAGACGTTTCACCCCCAATGCAGGTGGCATCCTAAAAAAGAAAAAAAAAAAGAGCCGAGGTCAACCAGTTCACTAGTCACACATGTCCTTGTAAATGTCCAGTGGGGGGCCGCGGCTGTTTTTGCAAGCCGCGGCGATTGAACCACGATTCCAGGAGTTGCTTTTCCCCCACCTTCGTTCACAAACCGGCGTCGTCGCATTGTTTAAGTCAAAGCTATGACCTGTCATCCAGCAGTGCTCAACAAGCTCGGTCTTAGAACGCGTTGCATGGGTTGCTTTAGCGACATTCCGCTTGAGTTCTGTAGGCCTCGTTGATCATTTCCTGCCTGTTTCGCCGATCCCCGCATCGTACTTTTAGATACCGCCATGATCATCCGCAGGTGTGCAGTCTTAGGATTTCATGAACACACGTTGTCATGTTCCAAGGTATAATAACGGGACTTAAAAACGGTTTGTATGCCCAGCGGACCTGAAGCTCTCCGAACAGAGTCTGACACACCTTAAACATATGGAGCAGACACAATGGACGTCGTAACGACTCGTGATGCACTCCCCGCTGCTCTTCGCATGTGCTTCTGGGTATAGTTAATAAACATCTTAGGATATACTGCCGTCGTTCCAGTACATCAACCACGTTTTCCACTTCAAGTAAGAGGCGTTCAAAGTGATTGCTGGGCCCCCTTTTATGTTTCCTTCGTCTAGGGTTTTACGATGTGCAACCTTTATTAAATAAATTCTATAATTTGATTTGTGATCTATTATTTTATACAGTAACGGAAAAGTAACAACGTTACTTTTGCACAGTAACTGTAACTGTAACAAGTTACTTTCGGAAACTCTAACTGTAACAGAGTTACTTTTTTGGCTTAGGTAACTGTAACACTGTTACTTTTTACTGGTAACGTGCCCATGACTGGTTAAGTGGGTGTGCTTCATTATCCACTTACAGAAAGGAATATTGCTGTGGGCAAAGTGAGCATTGAGTGAGTTTTCCTAGGCAAAGTTTCCTAGGAATGGATTGATGAGTTAAGCTTGTTCGAGTGCTTAAGGTATGTCACTACCTTTGAAAAAAAAAATCTAGGGCTTTAGTCTGAAATTTAGTTCTGTTTTTGTCTTGTAAAGTTTAGGCGTTTAGAACATTTAAGGTGATTCAGTTATTGAGGTTATAAAGAACATTTGCCAAAATGTGAGTGTTACACCAACAATCATAGCTCATACCAGTGTCACACGGGCACTCTTGATCACAATCAGCAATATATGGTCCCTGCTACACAGTCCAAACTAATCTGGATCAAGTTTGGTGCAGATTTAAGTCAAATCGTGATTGTTGTAATCTTAATTGTGCCTTATCGCGACCAAAATTGCCCATATGACACCGCTATAAGAAACAACAGAGGCAAATCAAAAGTGATGTACAGGGATATTACTTAACTAAGCAATTGTATGACTTGCATTAGCTGCTGCGAATAGGCGCCCTGTGCAATCCTGCGCTGACGTGCTATGCAGTGAAGGCGAGGCAAATTGAAACTTCGCATGACCCTGCAGTTTTTCAGTCCAAAAATTTGTTTCTCACTTAAAGCAAAAATTACTCTTTTCAAACTTCCTGTGCATAAAACTAACAAAGCATACTACACAACGATGTATAAGCCACGTTTTTACTTGGACTTCTACATTGCAAAAATTATGCTGCAATATGGGTTAGAATGCAATTTTTTCAAACTTTGTCACAACCTTGTTGCAATGTTTCTGTTTCTTTCCTTTGCAGAATGTATTTATCCTTTATTATATGAACTTATACAGCCCACAATGTGAATATATTCCTCGTAAAAGAGTGTACACTTTTTCTAGAAAAAATTTTAAGCATGCAGCACTTTACAATGTTTTATCATGGCCAAAAATAATGAAAATTGAAACAGAAATGAATATACTATCATAGTCATGGAAGACCGGTGCCTTGTGCATAAGAGAAAAATTGTTTCGTAATAATGGCTCAAAGCAGTAATTTTCTTTAAATTATCTTGCGCAATGCAGTTTCACTTCCGTGCGCAAAGTTTGAAGCACCCTCTGGGCATCACAAAGTTTTTGTGATGCCCAGACTTGTCACAATCACATATAACTACTACTTGTCACAATCACATATACTAGCATGAATTTTTCAGCATTATTGGAGATGGTCGAAAAACCAGCAGGCCCACTTGATATGGAATGACCCATATAATTGAAAAAAAAATGGAAGCATAAGCTCACAGGCAGTAAAATAGAAAGAAGTCCGAGGAGCATGTAGGAAAAAACATACTTTACAGACATTCCAGCTGTGAGACCGACAAGGCCAGCCCCACTCTCTCTGAAACCAGAATTATGTATATAAATGCCTGGCTAGCAGTCAGTCTTCTTGCATGTGTAAGAGCTATGTGGTGAACAGGGATGTGAAAGCATGAACTAGCTGTGCTTGTTGCTGGACACTTGAACAAGCATTTGTACTGTTTACAAAATAGTCGTGAGCATACCATTGTTGCGTATGAGTAATCATTATTTAGCTGATAATGGGCTGTAAAGGTAGTGGCAATATTACAAAATATAAGATGCAGCAGCATGAACAAATATTGTGCATAGTTTATTGAATTTTATTACCATATACATAGCAGAATCATGGTGCAACTCCTTTGTTTGACAAGCTGCGTCTATCTCTGCAGTGGAGCCTGCTTTTGTTATATGGGCAAACCAAATGGTTCTCAATGGTTACCATGAATTAACTGTGAAAGGATATGTTGACTGCACTGATAAGTTGCCATGCATAGGCTATGTGGGGTCAATATAAGATTGCTCTTTGGGGGAAATAGGGCTGGGCATGGCCACTGGTGTTGCATTGGGGCCCAGGGTGGGAGCTGCTCTGCTCTATTACAACATCCTCATCAGTGCCTCTTGTGTCGTAGTAAGTGCCTGCCACGAGCAGTGTAATTTGGCTGGGCATCCTTACGCCATTTTGGTCTCATGCATGACCATTTTGGAGCACTTACAGCAGAGCTCCTTAAGTAGTTTCTCCTCTTAATTGCTAATGCGTCTTAGGAAGCTTCGGGTTGATGAAGTTTAGCTTTTTTTATGATTCGGGTAATTTTCACATACCCGACCATTTGTAACCTTCTTTCTTCGAGTTTGACGGCCAGAAACGATACAGAAATACAGATAATTTTATTTGCCTAATTGATTCTACATGTCTTGAAACAACTCAAAAATGTATTCAAATGCGCTTTATTCGCAAAGTACAAGCAATTTTTTTTTTATGCAGGAGGCTTTGCTCACTGCACTGCACCATAGAGTGTGCCTGACCCTGTCCAGTCTTCTGTGTAGAAAATGTCTCTAGAATTTAATAAATAAAGCACAGTGACAAGAGAGACCGCAAAAACAACTCTTGGACGTGCTGGTGGTGGTTTCTTCACATCTATCCCATCCACTGCCGATATATCAAGATGCGGCCATCGTCCAAATCAAAGGATTTGGAGATGATGTGCTGTTCACTGTCGTCGCTGCCCCACTTGCAGGACGACTGAAATGCTTCACTTTCAGAGCCCGACAAAACTTCGGCAAACAAGCATTTTTGTTTTTGTTTTTTCTTTTTCTTTTTTCCGAGAGTCGCTGTTGTCTGTACTTGTGAGCACAGAGTAAGACGCCATTTTTTAATCTTGGTCACCAGAATCAAGTGCTTTCTCGAACGAAATGCATGCTTTGTGGTTGTTTTAAATTTTTTAGAGCACCATCGGTTGAAGCCAAAGAGAAGTCGGCAAAATTGATAAAGGTAGCTGGACTACTACGTTGTGCAGACACTTGTTTTGGTGTATGTGTTTCAGCCCAGCTCATTTTTGGTGGGAGTGTTACAGTGTGGACAAGCTCAGCTCAGCTACGGTAGGGAAAAGGCTAATGCATATCTGATACGGTCCAAGATGTAAAGGACCCTCAGTCAAATATTAGTGCATATCAGCTGTATGCAGGATCACTTATTCTGTATTTAAGACCTCATCTAACTACATGGTACTCCGTTTATCAAACAGATGACTGCTTTCCCCTTGCCACATATCACTGAATGCGATTATGAAATTAGCCGTGACAGTTTAACAGGCAAGGTGTTGTGCTGCTATAGGCTTGAGGAAGTGAGTTCGATTCCTGGCCACAGCAGCCACATTTTGATGGGGGCAAAATGCAAGAACAACCGTGCATGTAAATGTAGGTGCACATTAAATAACCCCAGGTAGTCAGAATTTATTCCGGAGTCACACACTTGTCCCTTATCGTGATTTTGGCACATAAAATTCTAGAATCAGTCTATCAATTCCTTAGTGCTTAATGTTGGGCTAGCTGGATCATGCTGTCTTACGGATGATAAATAGCTCTTTAGAGAAAATAGGCAGATGACGTGGGTGGGGAGGACAAGATACGATACTAGTGTGCATTCTGATGGAACATCCCTGGTGGAACTGGTAGCAAACCGTAATGCACTGGTGCTCTGTGATGGTACGTTCAAACTAATCATTCAACATTGTGACTAAGCAAATGTCACATAGGGCCAGCTGGCAAAAGACGACACGCTGATGGCTTGCTTGCAGGGAGCAGCCCATCTTTTCCACGAAAGCGCACGTGTTCCACATTGACCCCAAGACGAAGCGGTCCTGGATACCAGCCAGCAGCCAGGCGGTGAGCGTGAGCTTCTTCTATGACTCGAGTCGCAACCTGTACCGCATCATCAGTGTGGAGGGGACCAAGGCGGTAATCAACTCCACCATAACGCCCAACATGACCTTCACCAAGACCTCCCAGAAATTTGGCCAGTGGTCTGACATCCGGGCCAACACTGTCTATGGCCTTGGCTTCGGCTCGGAACCTGACCTCAATAAGGTGAGCAAGATCCAGGCTCACTTTGCCCTCTAAATCTAAAATGCAGGCGCCTCCCTCTCGGGCCCTTCAGTTCTGCAAGTGTTTCATTTACAAATTTCCATGTGCCCCTTGCTGTAAATCTAAATAGGCAGTAAAACTTTCCTGAATCAGCTGAAAAAGAACCTTGAATTTGCTTGAGTAATCATCCCATAAAAGTTAATTGCAGGGCAGGCACTGCACTCAGAGGTCACCATTTACACCACTAATCTCTCCATACGTTTTTTGCTTGAACGTGCCCTATGCTCATAAATGTCTTTGTATCGTCATGTTTATTGCAATTCTATATTAAGATAAGGAGTGTTCCTTGAAAAGTGTTGAAGTGAAAGCTTATTTAAGCACGAAATGAATACAGTTAAACCTCAATACGTCATATGTATAACAAACTATTGGATATAATAGAGTATATCTAAAATTCAATGTTTTTTCTTATAACAGCATGTATGCTTTTAAAATATATACAGGATATGGCAATGGTACATTTCTTGTTGAATGCAACTTGGTTAAAATGAGGCTTAGCTGTCCATGCAACAGCCACTGGCGCAATGTTTTTGTACAAATTTTCTCATACTGAGCTCTTTTATGTTTGACATTTGATGAAGCAGTATTGTACTTACCGTTTCATAAGGCTCAGTAGAGTATGCCTAAGGTATGGAGCTCATCTACGGACTGTTTGAATGAGGCAAGGCATTTATGTAAAATGTGGCTTGTGTTAGAGGCAAGGCACAAGCATCGAGCCATTCCCCAATGCTTGAATAGATGGAAACTGGAACTGTTCTAGCTATCCAAGCTACAAAATACATATTCTTTATTGCTCAAATATCAGAAACAATTCTTTATGCAGTTGATATTAATTTATTTGGCCCTTGTTGGGCCAACAAAATATAACAAGATGCAGGGAAAATGTGAGAACACACTGCTGATTGATTTGGCAGTATGTATTTGTGGATTCTAACACCCCTGCAAATCAAACGAGCAACCACTTTTTATGGGTTTTTAAAGCTAAGAAACTTCAGTAAAAATGAAATCATGGCTTCTAAAAAAGTAAAAGTCGAATGTGCACCCAATCTTTAGAAAGAGAATATGGCATGTTTCCAATTTTTTGGCAATAACAAAAATACAAAAGCAGGAAGCTTTAGTTTTATAGAGTGCAAGTTTGTTGTTAATTTATGTTGATCACTATTAGTCTTAGGCAGCACTACTGCCGTCCACAAAGAATTGCAACATGCCATCATTTGAATGCATTTGATATTTCATATTTATTAAATAAAGCATTTATGCAGCAGTTTCAAACGGCGTTGTAGACAATGCATGTTCTTCCTGCGATGCATGAAATTGTCTGGAATGCCAAGGTCATGTAATGTCGCAGCCAGCATATTAATTTGAATGTTCTTTTGGGATCACACTTTGAGACAACAGATACATGTCTCGCACAGGCACCATCACTGCTGCTAAATAAACAAAGATGACACACATTAACACAGAGTGCCATAACTATGTTGTGTCAATGAATCATATACTGGGAAGTAGTTTATCGATGTACTTGTTGGTTTTTGTAGTGATAGGCATGTTTTCTTATAACTAATGTTGTTGTAGACTGGATATTGATACAGTTTCCTTGATGTCTGCAGTTGTTGCCAGGACAAGAAAGGGTTTCAAAACACCTGCAGGCTAACTCTAGCTTGTGTGTTTGTATTAACCCCTTTTTTTTTGTCTTATTGCTTTTTATGCTTGTCATGTAGTGTATGTCACAGGCCAGGCTGGAGGCTCTGTCAACTTCCACAGAATCTTTTGAAACAGTTTTGCTTTCTGCCATCCCACAAATAAGTGAAAATTGCGTGCTACCAAAAGCAGCAGTTGTGAGATGACTGTGTGTGTGCAGTTCATCGAGAAGTTCCAGGAAGTGAAAGAGGCGACCCGGCTGGCTGCCCAAAAGGCTGGCAACAATGGTGTGGCGGCTGTGCGGCCCCCCGAGGGAGGGGATGCCGGCGGGGGGGACCCTACGGCGCTTCACGGTGGTGGCAGTCCCAAGCACCAGCAGGCAGCAGCCAAGGCATCGCTGCCCCAGACAACGGCCGAAGCGCAGCTGCGCTATGAAAACGATAGGCTCAAACTTGCGCTGGCACAGAGCTCGGCAAATGCCAAGAAATGGGAGGTGGAGCTGCAGACGCTCAAGAACAACAATGGCCGGCTCACATGCGCCCTGCAGGAGAGCACGGCCAATGTGGAGGAGTGGAAGCGCCAACTGCAAGCGCTCAAGGAGGAGAATGCCACCATCCGTGGACGCATGCTGGATCTGGAGGCTGGCAGTGCCCCCGATGCCCAGGAGTTGCGCCGGGAGCTGGCCGCCTTGCGCAGCCGTGCTGAGATTCTGGACCGAGAGAACAAACAGAAGGACAAAGTGAGCGCAGTACATTTAATGTGTGCATTTGAAAGCTCTGTGTTCCTGCCCTTCCCTTTTTGCATGCCTGCAGTTGGTCTATGCTGCGAGACTTAGAACCTCTAGATGGCACTGTGGGTTTTAGACGTGTTTTGATAGTGGCTTGGTGAGTGTCCAAAATGTCTTCCCGAAAGGGCGTCTACCGGTCTGTCTCAACAACAGAGATGCTGATACACGAAACAGTCCAGCAAAAGAAAGCACGCAAGTCTCAATAGCAAACATGGTGATACCAAACGTTTCAAGCAACGGATTGTCTTGGCTTTTACGCCGAACACAAGGTGTCATTACCCGTAATTGTGAGAACCAGCCATTACTTATGCCACATGTTGCCTAAACACTTGAAGCAATAGGCTTGGGGGCTGCAAGTGCAAACGGGGAGGAGTTATTTTAAAGACACCACATTTAATTTCCCAGGATACTTATGAAACGCCTCTATATCTTAATATTTTTATTTGCAGAGCTGAGGGTCATGTGACCTGTTTTGCTGCCCAAATCCAAGGACATCATTTCTAATGGAACAGGTGTCTAAATCAAGTCCATATAGAGCACTTGGGAGGGGGCATCTTTAGCTGATGGCAACAACAGATGGAAGCCCTTTTCGTGTGCAGCAGAACACGAAAAAGCTTTTGCAGGCCAAAGAATGGCTAATTCTCGGTGGCATGAACTCGCCCTAAAGTCCATATGACAACAGTGAGCCACGCATCTAGCTCTGAGCGTGGAGTTCATGCAAGCGAAAACAAGGGTGCTTACAAGAGGATAAGGGATCCTGAGCTCCACCTTCAAAGTGAGTGAGCACTGAATCTATTGCTACCTGTGCCATGCTGAGGTTTTGTTACACCGCTGAACTTCAACTTTGCAAAAGCTGCCCAAATTTTTCCTAGAGTTGCTTGTGGTTTTCTGGCACCTCATTATTTTGTGGTGCAAATCCAAGAATTTTCAGCTAGGGCACATCGGCAATGCCAAGCAAATGCCCATTTATCTTAACATGCCATTTCTGCTCCTTGTTCATGAAAAAGGCTCCAACCAAGTTTGTGTTCGGTCCACTGGCAGCGAGAAGTTGTGGGCTACTGTCATGTCATTGTGCGCTGCAGACAACTGCAAGCTCCCACCCTACGTTGTCTTCAATTGGAAGACAATGCCAAAAGGTGAAGAGCTGTTGAAAAATGCCATAGTGAAATGACGTGAATAAGAGGTTGCATGGTATCTTGTGCTCTACTGCATGAAGTCTGTGTGGTGTAGGCAGCCTGGCACACTGCTCTTGAATTCACCCATCATTGTGCTGGATGCATTTTGCTGCCACTTGGTTGATTCACTGAAAAGGCTGTTGCTCAGTTCCGGCTCTGAACTTGTCACCACCCTAGGTGGGATGACGTCTCAGCTGCAGCCTCTAGATGTCTGCATCAAAAAGCCATTCAAGGACACAGTCAAGCAGTGCTATACAGAATGGTTGCACTCAGGTGAGCCAGAAGTGACCTCAATCAAGCAGCTGAAGCGGGCATCACCAGCCATGCAAGCAGATAGTGGATGCAAGGGCGAGCACCCAATGAAACCTTGTGCATCGTGCTTTCAAGATATGCATCATATTGAATGCACTAAATGGCACTGATTGAAGTGCGGAGTTCGATCTCAGTAAATGTCACAAGCATAGTTGTGCGTATTCTAATATGAGCCTATATTGCAGTGCAAAACAAAAATTTTTTGGCAAATTATGCAAACAACACATACCTCTCCTCAAGCAGCTGAAGCGGGCATCACCAGCCATGCAAGCAGATAGTGGATGCAAGGGCGAGCACCCAATAAAACCTTGTGCATCGTGCTTTCAAGATATGCGTCATATTGAATGCACTAAATGGCACTGATTGAAGTGCGGAGTTCGATCTCAGTAAATGTCACAAGCATAGTTGTGCGTATTCTAATATGAGCCTATATTGCAGTGCAAAACAAAAATTTTTTGGCAAATTATGCAAACAACACATACCTCTCCTCAAGCAGCTGAAGCGGGCATCACCAGCCATGCAAGCAGATAGTGGATGCAAGGGCGAGCACCCAATAAAACCTTGTGCATCGTGCTTTCAAGATATGCGTCATATTGAATGCACTAAATGGCACTGATTGAAGTGCGGAGTTCGATCTCAGTAAATGTCACAAGCATAGTTGTGCGTATTCTAATATGAGCCTATATTGCAGTGCAAAACAAAAATATTTTGGCAAATTATGCAAACAGCACATACCTCTCCACCCTAGTATGATCCACCTATTTCCCTGTCTATGTTTTTAAAGGAAAGTGGCTTTTTATATAAGCTTTAGAATTGTGTAATTGCTTATTTCCCAACACCTTATGGTTGGTGCAGCATAGCCTTAGCCGCTTTAGCACCACAAAACCTGATTTAACTTGCTTGTCGACAGAGGCAAAATGCTAGAGGGCTGTGTACTGAGATTTAGGTGCACATTACGAAGTGGTAAAAATTTCCGGTGTCCTCCACTACGGCACCCCTAGTAGTCATATAGGGGTTTTGGGACGTAAAAACCTAACAATCATTATATTAACAGCGAAGCTGTTTAGCAAATCGTTCCTTGTCCGATGAACCAAAAAACTACCATCATAAACGGGTATGTGCCACAGAAATTGGGTAAATCCCACTACTGACCACTGGTCCAATAAAAATGAAGAAGGCAACAGTTAGCCCAACAAATGTGCCACAGAATTTGTGTTCATCCCACTACTCACCACTGGTCCACTGAAAATGATGAAGGCAACAGCCTTGTTTTTAGTCCAACAACAAACGGATGCAAAGCGACGGCGGTGAGCCGAAGACCCCGAGTGCGTACAAGAGAATACTAGGTAACTGGAAAGGCAACGGCGGCAGCGAGAAGACCCCTAAGCGATGGAAGGCCTACACCCACGACGGCGTGCCCGTAAATCTCTGAGAGCTGCGAACGCTTGGTTTCAGCGCGAATTTCTGTCTGTGGAGTTTGTGCATCCGTGTCTTGTCTGTGACTGTCTATAATTTAACTCTAACCTCTCTGCGCTGAGAATCAACATAGAAACAACCTAGCATCACCTAGCTAAAGCCTAGCAATGGCCTAGAAGCAACCTAGAAACAACCTGCATCACCTAGCTAAGGCCTAAAAACAACCTAGAAGCAACGAGATTAGTCTTCAAAATCGTCCAGTTTTGTTCTTTCAAGCTTTGCGCGGCTCAGTGCAAGCTTTGCCAATTTTTTATTGTTAACTAACTTGTCTTATATGTAGAGTTGTTAAATAAGCAAGAAAAGGAAAGAAAAGGCAATCTGAATTGGCTACTACATGTCAGCCAAGCAGAGGAAGGAGAAAGCCATGCCATAGCTCCATGGCCGAAGGTGCGCATACACATGCATAAGCCCAAACACCAATATCTGACTTGAACAGATTTCTGCGTATGCTCTTTTTGTCGCCATTTGTGAATGCTTAAAGGGGTCATGAACCACTTTTCCAAGTAATGATCTAATGACCTCAGTATCGGAGTTTATTGCCTGCAGAATCGATTGCCGCAAAAATTTCTCGAGTCCGTCAAGAATGAGCGGAGTTACGAGGGTTTGGCGCACGCTCTCAGCGCTTTCTCTCTTTTCTCGTGCCGACGAGCGCACTGGAAGCTACATAGGGAGGGATGGCACGGGGGAAAGAAGTTACGTCAGCGCGCGTCATGAAACGCGATCGCTCTCCCGCTGCGATTCGCGTGCGCGAGTGCGGCTACCATGTACTGAGGAGTGTGGCGCCGGCAAGTGGCGGCACCCCGTGGCAAGAAGCGCATCTGATCCGAACGCCGCTCTCGATTTACGTCGGCTATCGGCCAATAAGCATGCTATGTCTCTTGCGACGTAAACTGGCAGATCCGCGACGTCAACGTGCAGACGCCCCGCCCACCGACGAGAGTGAGAACCGCGGCCTCTGTTTGAAAAGAGGGTGCCTGGGGAAACGGCAACTTCGCGCTCCGCTTGTGGCCTTTACGCGGCGCGCACGACTGTAATATTTGGCAGAGCAGTTCATAGCCGTGTCAGCTTTCCACAGGATGTGTTTTTTCAACAAGACCAAGGGGTGCTTCATGACCCCTTTAAATGCATGAACAGAACATGCATGTGCTTGCAAGCATACATACAGTTTTGGCTTTCACATTGTTATGTGCATATGGATATGTCCGAAGAATCGAGTTGTGCAGAAAGTCAAAAACATAGCTGTATGCAGTTATTTCCACTGGTCATACGTGAACATTGCTTTTTTCCTGTCCTGTGTTTGCATTTGCCAGGTGTGCAGCATCATGAGCACAACTCATGCCTGAGACATTATTAATTGCACGGCATTAACAATATGTTATTGCCACTACAAATTTTTGCTAGGGTCAGGTGGTGGTGTAAGGAAATCAAAGTAATTGTGAACATCCAAAAAATTAGCTGTCCGGAAAATCAGCAACTACATCTCATTTTGGCTAACAGAATATACAGGGTGTTTCACGTAACTAGAACCAAATATATATATATATATATATAAAAAGTGATTAACCGCATCTGAATGAAACCAACGAAAATGGTTTGCAGTCATGTGGTGTTCTTTAGGGTGTGGTGTGCGAATATTCGAACTTTGGAATATTTTTCGAACAGTGTTTCGAACTTCCGGAAAATAAACGGTTTATAATGACGGAAAATAAATATAAAGACGCTGAATCGGCGTGCAGCGTGCTTCGTCTTGCGTTTTGGGGCGCCGACGTTCGAAACTGCTAGCCGCTTCCACCAGTGCCCCGAGCGGTCGCTGCGCGACGAGCTTGCCGGGGGGTCCGCTGCCGATCCGCGGTTCCGAGGCACCAGCGGGCGGTGCGATTCGTTGCTTGCGACGAAACACATTGCGGCTTCTTCGCTTTCGCATGTACGCAGGGCGCATTGTTCTTGCCCGCAAAGCTCGGTTTCGTCTCGTACATCGGCGCCGTGAGCGGAGTTAGGCCTAGCCACGACTCCGAGTAGTAAGCTCGGTCGCGATGTGCGTGGCCGCGGTACCCGATGTTTCAAAGTACGTCATGCTCGATCGCGTGTACGAAGAGTCGTCCCGCGGTGGTCTTCGTCACGATGTGCGAAATGCTGATAAGCAGAACAGCTTGTCCGAGACGCACGTCTGCAATGTTCGCGACGACCGCGGCGCACTATCGGAATCTGATGCTTGAGCTTCTGCTTGCAGCTGCCAAACTAAAGCGTAATTATATTCTAAATGGTAGTCGACCTGTGAACACAGAACGATTGCGAACGCGTCACAAAGTAGCGCGATTTTTGACAGCCGTGACCTCGCGACGTGCAAGCAGCAGACGACGTTATGCCGGAGCGAGGATCGGACCAATGCGAGGCGGTGCTGGGGCAACATGGTGGATGCAGCCAATCGAAGGCCTCGAAACGAACTTCAATCATTTGCTTCTTGGACGCTTTTTTTCTTAATGGAGGACCTAGCTGGAGCGGAAAATTTGAAGACGGAGAAATGCTCTTTCCGACGAGCCCAAGATGGCGGTGCCCGGTTGCGCCGTTGCGGAACTAATTTTTTTAATGCAATTTTTTTGCGATTTCCGCAGTAATTTTCGCCACCTCGGCAAGCACAACAAATTTTTTACCGTACTTCTACGTAGTTCTCAGTGACGATATTTTGGAATCAGAAAAAAGTCAGTTTCACCGCAAGGGCGAAGCAGTGAATGCGATAGCAACAAATTGTAGTGTTATACGAAGTGAGGCTGGCAGCTAACTGTTTTGTATCCGATCTCGCGTAACTACAAAACGCTGGTGTAAGAGAATACGGCTGCTCCAGGGAGAGATGCTTTCCGCATAGTCACTTCGGTTGAGAGCCCGCTGTGATGGCTGTCGAGATTGCGCGCGCGCCGGCGATCGCGCCCTTAGATTCAAAGTTAAAAGTTGCTGCTCCGGCGACACCCCCACCTCGCGTCATTTCATGGTCGTTAAAGACGGGCGGGGCGTTTCCTGTCTGCTTCGACGGCAAGCCTTCCGAGTGGGGTGATGTTATCGCATGCACCCTCCCAGCGACGGAAATGGGCCGTCTCGTTTGATCTCGGCTTCGGCCGCGTTCGTCGCCCCCGCTCGCGCGCTTTTTCCCGCGGTAGAACATACGATGCGCGGGGGATCTTATCAATTTGGACTTCATACCGGAGGGACATGAGGGCGACCGCAAAAACCGGTCGAGACTGGCCATATAATTGCTATCGCAATAAAAAGACTACAGAAACTGAAAATGCGATTTTAAAAAATAGATTTTTTTCTTATTTTTCGCGATACGAAAGCCGCATCCCCCCTTAGGAAGAACGTAAAATTTTTTGTTAAATTAATAAGATTCCGGTCCGGCGTCTTTTTAGTTTGCCTGGGCACCCACCGTGGACGTGGTTCCGAGACCTTGTCTCGAAGCAGCTTCCTTGGCACACTGGACAGCCCAGAGTTGTGCTGTCAGGTTCGAACTGAGCAGTGCGGTCTTCCAGCGTGAGCGGATGTTGGCGGTGGAAGAGACGGATGAATCGACACTGTTCGGATTGTCTGTCTATTGAGCCCTGACACTCCCACAACATGTGGCTAAGCGTGGCAACCTCGCCACACGAGCTGCATCTGTTTGTATTGTAAATATCTGGATACATGGCATGCATGAGTCTGGGGTTCCTGTACGAATCTGTTTGTAATTGTCTGTAGTGTACTGCTTGCGTCCTGTTTAACCTATCGTGAGGGGATGGGTATAAGCGTCTCTGTAACTGGTAGTGTGTCGTGATATCGTGAAACCTGGTCATACGATCCTCCCATGCCCAGACGTTTGCCATACCCCGCGGTGGCTCTTCTTCCTCCCATGATGATCGGTGAGTGAGGCCTCGAGCAACACAGTGAGCCGCTTCGTTTGGGGTGCTTAATCCGGTGTGTGCCGGTATCCACAGCAACTGCCTTCGATTATCGAAGTCGACCTCTCCTGGATATACAGGATGTCGCTGGAGTATGTGGCACGCCTCTTGCGAGATGCGCCTGTTCGCAAAATTGCGAATCGCTGTTTGCGAATTGCTGATCACGTACATGGCCTTGGTCTGTGTGAGGGCCAGTGCTATAGCCGCTTCAGCGTGTGCCGTGTTCACGGTCATGCTCGTGAGGTGTTTGCCTCGATGGCTGGTAACTGCTGCCACGAAACTCTTCCTGTCTGGATAATGGGCTGCATCTGTGAAAACTGCTTCCTTGTTGTTGGAGTAGCTTTGGTTGATGCTTTGTGCCCTGGCTTTACACCATCCCGTGTTGTGTTGTGGGTGCATGTCGTGAGGCAATGGCGGAACGTACATTCGCTTGCGTACTGCTCTTGGAATTTCGACCTTGATGTCGTGCTACATGTGGTATGTTATGCCAAGTTTCTTTGAGCACGTGTCGGCCCGGGCGGGTTGTGGATAGGCGCTCGAGCTGGGACATTTGTTGCACGTCCACAAGTTCCTCGAGCGTGTTTCGCAAGCCTAGTTGTAGGGGTTTTGTGGTGCTAATCCAGGTGCAAGTCCCAATGCAAATTTGTACCCCTTGAGTATGAGGGCATTAACCTTGTCTTTTTTCACAACCGTCCATTTGTGAAACGGTGCCGTGTACATTATTTGAGAAATGAGTCGTATGACGTTGCATCGTGCTGGTGACTTTTGCCGTTACCCTGTGCAGTGCTTCGTCATTGCCGCCGTTCTGCTTTATCATCCCCAGTTCCCGGATCTTGTTTACCGTAGGGATGGGTGAGCCGTTTGATGCTGTTAATTTGATTTATTCTTTTTCCGAGGGGACGTAGCTCTTGAGTGGGCGCTCCTTTCTAACCGGTCTATATAACAGCAATTCAGATTTTTTGGCCGAGCAGGTGAGTCCCGTGCCTCTGAGGTGGTCTTCCACGCATTCTATTGCCTCCTGTAAGCGTTGCTCTGTTGCTTCGTCACTGCCCGTTGTGTCCAGATCGTAATATCAACCGCTTATAACGTGTGGTGCAGTCCTTTGATTTGATGTAATCGTTTGGGTAACCACAGCAGGAAGAGGTTGAAGAGCATCGGCGAGATCACCGAGCCCTGCGGGGTGCTCGAGCTCCCAATGTTGATTTGATCTGACTGTAGTTGTCCCCACTCGCATGCGTGTGGTTCTTCCCGTGAGGAAGTCTCGGATGTAGTTGTACGTTCGCAGTCCGAGATTCAGCTTGTCTATTTGTCACAATATGGCGTCGTGGTGAACGTTATCGAAGGTCTTCTTCAGGTCCAGCCCGAGGATAGCTCTCGTCAAGCGCCCAGGATTTTCTATGATTTGATGTTTCAGTTGCAGAAGGGCGTCCTGCGTGGAGGCATGTCTTCTGAACCCATTCATGGTGTGTGGTAGCAGTTCATTGTCTTCAAGGTAATCCGCGAGTCTAATGAGAAACGCATGCTCCATCAACTTGCCTACACAGGATGTGAGGGAGATAGGGCGCAAGTTCTCCAGCTGTAATTTCTTGCCGGGCTTCGGTATAAGTATGACCTCTGCTTCTTTCCATTGCTGGGGTAGCTTGCCATGCGCCCAACACTCACTGTATTTTGTGAGTTTTTCTGTCGATCCCTAATTGAGATTGCGCAGTGCCCTGTTCGGTATTTGATCGGGACCGGGGGCCGACTTGGTGTTGAGTTTGACGAGGGCTGCCTCGATTTTGGCAACTGAGAATTCCACGTCCAGGGTGTTGTTGCTCTCTCCCATGTAGTCCAGATGTACTTGCGGTGGCGTTTGCGATATGTAACGGAGTTCCGCCTCTCGTAGGAACTCTTGCTCCGTTCACCCGTAAGCGTGTATGAATGTGTATATGCCTTGCCTATGTGTGGTCTTGCTGTTAGCAGGATCTATCAGGTACCGCAGCATTTGCCGCTTGCTACTCGTAGTCAGCTGGCCATCCATCTCCACGCATTTCTCTTCCGATTGTTGTTTTTGTAGGTTAAGTGCATGCTTTTCTATTTCTTTGTTGAGCTGCGCTATCCATTTTAGCAGTCTCCGATTGTGTCTCTGTTGTTTCCAACGGTGCTGCAGCTGGGTTTTGGCTTCCCACATGTGCAGTAGCTGGGTATCTATTCTCTCGAGCCCAGCTGTCAATGGTATCGTTTGCTTCACGCGTTTGATGTCCCGCCGCAGTTGGTCGGTCCAGTGTTCTACGTCTTTGATGTCTTCGGCCTGTTGCTTGTCACGATTTTTCCATAGCTGGTTCCAATTGGTGATCTTTACTTGGTGATTGGCATTGTGTTCCTGTGGGCCGCCTTCTGCTTCTGTGGAAAAAATGTGGTGATCAATACCCAAGTCTTGTATGGTGTTCGTCCAAATGACTTTGCGTGTGTTGCATGTAAAGGTAAGGTCCGGCGTCCTGTTGGTACTGACGCAATTGCCCTGCCTTGTTGGTGCTGTGGGGTCAGTGACCAGTTCGAGGCCGGCGTGTTGTGCCATTGCCCACAAATGCCTGCCTTACAGGTGATCGTGCTTGTAACAACCTCACACCGTGTGCACAGCGTTAAAGTCGTCCCCAATGAGGAGCTGTTGCCCCTTGGCGATGTCGAGTGCTTGATTGAAGAGGGCGTGGAAACGGTGTTTGTGGCATCTGGGACTGCTGTAGACGTTGAGTACGAAGATGCTGTCGGGCGTCTTAAGTGGTGGAATTAATTCTACGAGGACGTTTTCAATGTCCCTGACTTGGGTGTCGTGTTCGATAGCCGTGTGTGCTCACTTGATGTTTGGTTTCTCCGCCTTGCCTGTTGTTGACTGGTACTTCGAGAGTTTGGCGGGGCCGTCCCCTTAGGAATAAATCTGTTCTTTGACCGTGTTTGTGACTTGTAATTGTTCCTGTCTTGTAAGGACATACATAGGGATTCTCTGCAGCTTTTTTCTGTAATTTCGTTTCGATTCAAAGAATACTTGAGAAATATTAGAAAATTATTTGATTTGCACTCAATCTTTATTATTCGAATTCACTTCGCACCAAAAATTTTTCTATTCGCACAGCTCTAGTATTTCTGTATTGCTCTTAATTAGTAATTTAAGATCAATTATGCAAAAATTTTAATATTGACTTTAGGGCTAAGTGCGTTTTATTACTTTATAGAGGGCATTCCAAAATGACCGATACAATTTTTTTGTGGCAACGTAAGTGCTGTGTGGTGATATTTTTTAGCGTTAACTAGAGCTGTGCGAATAGCAAAGTTTTGGGTGCGAAGCGAATTCGAATATTGAAGTGTGAGTGCGAATTGAATCGAATATTTTTCAAATATTTCTAATATTTTTCAAATACTTCGAAGCGAAATTGCAGAAAAAAAAGTTAGAGAGGATTCCTAAGCATATTCTTATGAGATAGCAACATGAAAGTGTTTCTTTTCGCTAGGTTGATGAAGCACTGGTGGAGTGGTGTTTCATAGTTGTCTTATCAAGGATGAGGCAATGTAGAGGCAGAATTGTATTTATGTACATGATTTGGTGCAACCAAAGTGTTGCCGACAACACTTTACACGTGATAGGCAAAGATGCCATTTCCTCAGCCTCTCCTCCTCTTTCAACTTCTGTGGAAGCCCAATTGATGTGGCGGACAAGGGTGTGCTCCCTTCAAGTCCGGAGTTCCAAATCTGCCTCGTAGACGTCCATATATAAGAACATCTGAAATTTTAGATGCTAAAAAGCTTCGGCTTCCGATTTTTCGCACTTCCTGCCCAAAAATCAGGTCCAAAACAGCATTAATTGAGCCCCCACCTCTGCCACATCTTTTATCTCCATGTTCGAACCAGCGTTTTGTTGAGTTAGTACATTTGCGACCGTAGCAGAGCTTGAAAGGCAGCTTTGCCGCAATACCGTGGTGTGATGAGGTGAAGCATATTGAAAATCTAGGGACTACTTCCAATCGGATGTTGACTGCATCTTGGCAGAATTAGACCGTAACGGAGCTTGAAAGGCAGCTTTGCTGCAATACCGGGGTGTGATGAGGTGAAGCATATTGAAAATCTAGGGACCACTTCCAATCGGACGTTGACCGTCTTGGCAAAGTTCGACCGTAACGGAGCTTGAAAGGCAGCTTTGCCGCAATACGAGAGTGCAATTAGGTGAAGCATATTGAAAATCTTAAGGGGTCACTTTCAGTCGGACGTTGACTGTATTTGTTTTTGGGAAGTTCGAGTAGTAAAATTTCAGTGCGAATCGAATCGAATAGCATACACTATTAAAAAAAATATTCGAAATTTCGAATATTCGCACACCCCTAGCGTTAACCCTTTTGCGCTTTGAAACTTTTATCCACCTTTCATCCATTGTGATCTGAAAGTAAAGAAATCAAAGCTCAAGTAAAAGAAGTTTACTTACTCATTTAGAGATGGTGCATAATGCAATGAAAAAACGCATGCGTGAATCAACCACAAAAAGCTTGTTGAGCCGTGCCTGACCACAGACCGCTGCGCCATGTTGCATTGTCAGGAGGGGCCTGACAACGGACCGCAAAGGGTTAAACAAGGCCCATGAAATAAGAAATAAAACCATGTGGCTACTGTACTGCAGCACTCTCATACATGCTTTGAGGTAAACAACCGGTGGTCGGACAGTGGTGAAATGAGTGGCCGCAGCTCTAAGCATCAGCTTCACAGTGCATCAGCATTTTTTACTGCAGCACACAGCAAGGAAATGCTGTCGTCCATGATAAGCAGTAGGTTTCGATCGAAACAATTGAAACTTATCGAAACAATTGACACTTATCGGTGTTTCAGTCGAAGCATGGAGTCATGCAAGTGTTGTGCCCATTTGCAGGAGTTGGAGGCACTGAAGAGGAAATTGGAGGACCAAACACCAGGCAAAGCAGATGAGAGGCTCAAGGTCAGTGCCTCAATCCACAGCTCTGCTAATTAACCCTTTCACCAACAATGATGTTAATATACAGTGTCACAAACAAGTTTGAAATGGCCAATGCTCTACATTTATGGCTAAAGTGGTTGCCTGGGCGAGTTGGCACGACATATTGGAGGGAAACAGCACAAAAGACCAGGCAGAGAAAAACACATACAACAGCGCTGACTTACAACAAAAGTTTATTCGTCAAACCACGCATTATATACCTGCGCAGTTGAAAATGAAAAGAAGAAACAAAACATGACAAGTCAAAGACAAATAAACTCATATTTATCTTCGACTTGCCATGTTTTGTTTCTTCTTTTCATTTTCAACTGCGTAGGTATATAATGTGTGGTTTGACGAATAAACTTTTGTTGTAAGTCAGCGCTGTTGTATGTGTCCTTCTCTGGCTGGTCTTTCGTCTTTCACGCGGTTTCCCTCCAAGATTTATGGCACCATCTGTATGTTTCAAAAACACACCAATTTTTCAACTTCTTTTTCTTTCCACTCCCTGCCACTCTGCAGGGATGTAGTGAATTTTTTTTCGTGCGCTGGCTGAGCTTCTGCACAGATTCCATCGCAAGGCTTGTCTAGGGCAGCACGTTGGCTATTACGTTCACATTGTGTGAGCATGGGTCATTGCTGAAGACTAAATTCCTGTATTACCCCAAGATGTGATACAGTAACTTAGGTGATTATGAATGAATGCATAATACAGTGCAGTAAGAGTGCTTTAAAAAAGCATTTGTTCATTTTACTAACGCCTCGACTCCACACGAAATCTTTTTACAAACGTAAGTGATGTGAAATTTCAAATGGGTGTCAACAATAATTCCTAGAAATTATTTATGATCATTAAGTGAATGACTTCAGAGTTGACATAGAGGCAGAGAATTGTTAGCTTTATGTTGGGTGTATGACAGAGCATAGCACCAGTTTTATAAGCATTAATTAATAATCTCTTGGAGTTAATGGGATTGCATGCGAAATCAGTATCTGGAAAGCCCCGGCTCATTGGATGTTTACGTGCACAGTGACGAGGGGGTTGTGTTAGAAAGGGCATTTCACTGTTCCTGCTGCCTTTTGCACCCTGCCATGTTGAAATGGGGACACACCATCCCCTTATACGGGGAGACGCCTCCTCTCTGCTCTGAAAATTTGCACCGATCCGTGGATGCTCGTCGTCTTTCGACACAAGAGGTGTGACTGACCACACCTCAACCAAGCCAGGACAACTTCCGCCCTTGTCATCCTTGTGTGCCCTATCCTTTGTGCGCGACTGATCGCCCCAGGGTCAAAGCAAAAAGCCACTCAAGGTGAGCTGAGCATTTATCGCTCTCTCGACGTGTGTGTGCTACTTGTTTGTGCTTTTCCTCCAGTTTGGCAGAATGCTTCGCCACTGAGGTGTTTATGACTCTCCGTTGCTATTGGCAGTAATGTTGTAACTGTGATGAATAAACACCTTCAGCCAAAAGACTTGTCTCTGCCCCCACTGGACCCCCGCCTCTGTCGTAACTCGATGCGAACCGTGAGATGAGGGTTCACAGCTGTAACTGTTAGGGCTGCTGTGGCAGTTCTGCTGATAGTGACTGCCACTACGCTAGCGCGAAGTGCAACCCAAAGAATGGTCAGGTTCGCACAAGCAGATCTGTATGTGGAAGTAATAAAAACCCCTTATGTTTGGTGCCCAATATAAGAGTTACTATTATAACACACAAATCCACGCATGCGGATCTGACCCTACTTTGTGTCGCACCACACGCCAACAGAGCGGCAGTCAGTCTTTTGCACTCTCACAACAGCCCTGTCAGAGTTGGACTTCTAACCCGTGGTTTGCATTGAGTCGCGACTGTGGTGCGTTTGAGTCCAGCGTGAACAGAGACGTATGCTTTAACTGGTGGAGTTTATTCACATCAGTAGGCTACCACAAGCGACAACAAATACAGTAAAACCTCGTTAATTTGAAGGCCTCGGGACTGAGAAAAATATCCCAATTAAGCAGGATTCCCAATTATCCGAAACAATGCGAAATCAAAGAAATCAGCCAGAAAACGTGGTACACGCGTTCGGTAGTTCCCAGCACCGAAAGTCATGTTTTCCAGCCTGTTAACGAGGCACAGCATCTCAGCCTCACCGCCGTTGCACTCGACAAAGCTGCACACAACACTCGAGGCATCGATGACATCCGCCAAAGGGGGTGCTCGGGAGGGCTCGCCATCGCTGTCAACATTAGTTGCCGAATCGGTCGATCTCGCAGCTAGTATCTCGCTGTGTTGACAGAGGCACATGCATACCTGCCAAGTCTCCCGGATTACCCGGGAGACTCCCGGATGTTGAACGTTTCTCCCCGTTGTAGGGATCATAGGAAAATCTCCCGGAAATCCAGTTTTGCCCCGCACGTCCAATACATTGCGGGCCCCGTGCGTCACGGTGACGCGAGGTGGGATGTTTCGCGTGCAGATGCGCTACACGCAATTTAAAAATTGATCCTAAATGTGTTATAGGTTATATCAGCCGTTAATATTTCGTAGATGATGCGTTTGTGTACACACAAATCTATCCCACAAGTTATCTCGCCTTCAAAAATTTGTGTCACTACTGCTTTAAGTGGAGAGCCCAGCACTTAAAAGGGTAGCCGTTACCGATGTCTGTCGAGATAGCGTGGTTCACCAGCGCTTGCGACCGTCCCTGTCTCAACGGCGCCCCTTATGGTCCCTTGCCCGACGAAATAACTGGTAAGCAAGCGACGACAGGCCTCACACGCGGAGCGATGTTATCGCATGTGCCCTTCGCGCAACGGTGACGGCCGGGTCGTTTCATTTCTGCTTCAACCATGTTCTTCCCTAGCGCTAGCGCGCATTTACTCGCACGTGAAACAGACGATGCGTAAGCGATGTTATCGGTTTGGACGCTGTACAGATCAGCGGCGACGGCAAAATCCCGCTGACATTGTCCATATAATTGCTATCGCAGTACCCCCCCCCCTCCCGTTGAGTACATCTCCCGGATTCCGTTTCTCCAAACTTGGCAGGTATGCACATGGTGCTTTTCGGCGAGAGCTGTTTTCGACGCCGTCGACTTGCTGGCCTCTTCAATTAAGCAGACCTTTTCGTGCCTGGACAAGCTCTTGTACTTCGGTATCTTCCTTCTGAGCACACTTCAATCAACCAATTCACAGGGAAGAGTGCGCAAGTGGACACAAACAGAGCAGTCGCACCGAATCGCACAATGCTCGCCAGCTGACATCCAAATGACACGAAGACTCTACAAAACATTCACTTCGCTAGGGTGGCTAACATGGCTAACATCGCTGTTGAGAAGATGATGATGATGATCGCAACTGCACATATCGCCGTCTGGCGATTGCTCAAACATGGCGTCTCCGACGTATTTCCAGTAAAAAAAAGCATGGCCTTCGAGATCTGTGTTTCAAATAAAAAAAAAGGCTGCGCATGTTTTAGTTACAGCCTCCGAGATTCGCAACACCCTTTGCATATCTTGGAGGTCGTGGCCAAGTGTGCCAATTAACCGGGAAGTGGGAGACTGGCCGCACCAATTATCCGGTTAAATTTACAGGTAAAAATTTGGGACCGTGCAAATAATACAAATTATCCGGGATTCCCAGTTAACCGAGTACAAATTACCGACGTTTTACTGTATGTACAAATCCAAAGCAGCGGGGAATTCCGCATGGACCACTGGAAAATGACAGATAAGTAGCAAGCACTTGTCGAGAGAGCGATAATTGCTCAGCTCACCTCACACGGCTCTGTGCTCTGACCCTGGGGTGGTGAGTCGCGCAAAGGCAGGGGTGAACATGGGTGACAGCTGCTGAGGTGCTCCCGGCTCAGTTTTAGCTGTGGTCACTCACAGCTATCGAGACGAAAGACGAGCATCCAGAAAGTGTTGTGCATTTCCAGAGGTGAGGGGACGCATCTCCCCGTAAAAGGGGAAGGAGGAAATGGGGTGTCCTGGCTTCAGCTTGGCAAGGCATGAAAGACAGTGGGAACGGCGAAATGCCCTTTCCAATGCGCAAACCTCTCCTGCCGCTGTGCACATTAAAATCCCATTAGTCGGGGCACCACTGCTTTGGAGATACTGGGATGTGCATGCAACCCAAGAAGTTGCACCACTCTTGGAGAAAGATTAGGTCAATGTGAACGTTAGATACAAGAACTAAAGAATCAGAAGAGTGACAAAGGAGTTGTGTCATCAGTGTTAAGTAGGAAAAACGGTAAATGGGAAAAGTGGTAAGTGATTAATGTATACCAGAATTAACAAGGGGCCTGAAATTGAACCAGCACCACAATGGCTTTAATATTGCAGCTGGCTAACACTAGCAGCTGCATTATTCTCATCATGATGGGCATGATGAGCATGATGAGTGCTTATTCATAAGTGCTGGTGGCATTATGCAGGCCTTGCTGTCTGAGAATGAGGCTCTCAAGAGTGCTGCGCAGCGTCTCCAGGATCAGCTATGTGCTGCCCAGGGACGCCAGGCTGCCTGGGAACAGCTGGCGCAACGCATTGCCCACCGCTTGCATGACTTGCGTGACCTGCAGCACGAGCTGGCTGCATTACTGTCTGCCTCTTGACCCCACCAGGTGTCACACCAGCAGCCCCACCTGACAGGCGTGACTAGGGTCGCCACGATAGCTCCCCCTACCACCACTCGCGAGCCAAGAGCATGCTAGCCAGTGCTAGGGAGTGGCCTGTTGAGCTCCCACTTGGTCTTGTGTGTGACGTGGGCTTGCCTGCTCCAAACTGATGGTCGACGAAAACAGCACTGTGCAGGCAGCTTTGTCAGCAGAAACAAATTATACATCTGGACATTGCATGTGTGGCGGTCTCAGTCTAGGATGTCACGTGCCGTTTGTCCACATAAACCAGTCATTGCTCATTAAACTGTCAGTGTCAAACCTGAGAACTCAGCGGCATATGGCTTTAGGCAGCAGGATTGATCGAGCTTCCGCAGTGGTATAGCGGGGTTTGTTTTGCCAAGTTTTAAAGTAGTTCAGCAATATGGCAAAGCTGTGCGAGTTCTTTTGTGACTGAGCTTGGAAACAAGCTCTCCCAGGATTCCACATTAAAAGACTTTTGAAATAGCTAGGTATTTTCTTCAGATAAGGTGAAAGCCTTCTTAAATGGACTGTTGTAAATCACTTCTTTTTTGGTGTCTACGTGACACCAATGTGCCACAGCATGTATTTGTTGAGCCCTCAATGCACTGCCCTCGATCTACGGTAAGAAAACATTTGCCACATAATCTCAACCCTTGGAGCCAATGTAATTCTCACACGAACAGAATCTCTGCCAGCATTGATGCTGAGGACTCGCAAGATCAACTATCATGTATTACCTGAAGAATCTCTTTTTAGTTTGCATCACACTGGCTTGCTGATGCATTCACATACATGTGAGTTTTAGAGGTACACATATTTTGAAATCATTTCAGCTTCAACTTCATTCCTGTGTTGACGGGTAACATACATTTCAGATACCACTGTCAAGTGTGTACAGTAATATACAAAAATAAAAGAAGATTATCAAACTTGTACTTTGTGCATTGTGCAGCACTAAATAGGTACATGTTCTGCATGTGTGAGTGCTCAACATGTGGAAGTTTTGCATTGTGCCTCTCTTAAAACACTTTTAACATCGAGAATGCTTCTTCCAGCTCTGAATGAAATGTTGGGCATCGGGTTTCATGGAGAGTGTTGCGACTGGGTATTTAGATCCGTCCTTCCGCTGCAACCAGTTATTGCGACGTTAGGACTGCGTCGTACCCGGACTCCGGGTTGACGAACTGATGCTAGCAAGTTGGGAAAACGAAAACGAACATATTTACTGGCACTTTTTGTACACTCAATTACATAGTGAAAAGGTATGAGTTCAGCTATGAGCGAACTGGATGAGCCTGTAAACGAGGGCTCAGAGCCCCTTTTCTCACTCAGCACCGTCTTTTTCTTTCTTCCTTTCTTTCTTTATTCAGTACTGCGGACATTATACAGGTCCAAGCAGGGTGAGGGCAAGAACAAGAAACAAACAACGCAAACAAACATAATTAATATAGTTTGAAATAATCACAATGTGACAGAAGACAACAAAGAATTATTCCAGCCAGTTACAATTCGAGGGAAAAAAGAAAATTTGAATAAATCTGTTCGCGTAAAATATGGTGTCATTGAATTAGGATGATGATGGCGAGTATGTCTTGACGTTGAAGATGAAAGATAGGGTGAAAGGTTAATTGCTAGTTTCCGATTCGAAAGAAGTTAAAGAAATTAACCCCTCAGGCTGGCTCCTCCTTCTTGATGACAACCAATCACACACACGACGCCACCCACCATGGCACCAGCCAATAACACTGTCGCTGAGGTGTCGCTGTGCGTCGCCACCGACTGTCAGTCATAACAGCCTCCTCCCTCGCCAATGGAGAAACGGAGGGTAGCAGTCACCGCTGCTGCTCGAAGGGTCGACGGAATTTGTCACAGTTGAATGCCCAAAGCTCGTCTTCGCTTGAAGCATTGTCTGGTCAGTTGCAGAGCGAATTCGGCCTCTCTGAAACACAACCACATGCAGGGCAAGCCTTCGGCCGCCTCCGACTAATTCAGGCCAAAAGAGGGATAGCAAACAAACTTTCATTACTATAGCTTTATACAAAAAGCTCACGCTCAAAACTCTCAGAACTTACTTATGCTGAGAAACCAAACGTGCTACATTACTCAATCATACAAATAGCTGCACAAAAAAAAAAACTATTATCAATTTTGAGACATTGGAAAGAGCACCCCAGGATCGCTTAGAAAGAGCGGCTAAGCACGTCAGCATTTCCATTCAATTTGCCCTTCTTATACATAATGTCGAAATGATATTGCTGAAGACTCAAACTCCACCTCAGAAGGCGACAGTTCTTAGATGTCGCGGTTTGCAGCCAGGAAAGGGGATGGTCCGTCTCTATGCTGAATTTAGCACCTCCGAGATAACACTGCAATTCATGAATGGCCCACACAATGCAAGCGCATTCCTTTCTGAAGCACAGTACGCCATCTCACGAGAGCTCAATTTTCGGCTCAAGTAGAGCACAGGATGTTCATTACCATCGTCATCCTTCTGACATAGAACGACTCCTAGGCCTCGATCTTTCGCATCACACTGGACTGTGAACTCTCGGTCGTAATCAGGAGCTCTCAAAACCGGACGGCTAATCAGTAGTGCCTTCAGGTTTAAGAAGGCAGCTTCCTTCCTTTTCATCTTCCTTTTCAAAGAACATCAATCAAGGTGTGGCCAACGATGAATAAACTCTGATGCAATAATGGCATCCCAGTGAGCCCCAAAACGCCCTTTAGTCCGTCTTTGTTTTGGGCCGCGGATAGTCTGCTACTGCTGAGATCTTAGCTCGCAAGATTTCCTGAAACCTTGGCCTACGCTGTGACCTAAATAGTCTATGGTTGCTCTTGCAAAACAACCTTCTCATCCTTTACGGTCAGAACTTTAGGTCATGAAGCACCCCTTGGGCTTGTTGAAAAAACACAACCTGCGGAAAGCTGACACGGCTATGAACTTCTCTGCAAAATATTACAGCCGTGCGCGCCGCGTAAAGGCCACAAGCGGAGCGCGAAGTTGCCGTTTCCTCAGGCGCCTTCTTTTCAAACAGGCCGGTTCTCACTCTCGTCGGTGGGCGAGGCGTCTTCACGTTGACGTCGAGGAGACATTGATATTGGCCGATAGCCGGATAAGATGCACTTCTTGCCACGGGGTGCCGCCACTTGCCCGCGCCACACTCCTCAGTCTGCTAACTTTACACGGTAGCCGCACCAAGGGTCGGTTTCTTCGTATAGACGGTTTCGCCAGCGCTTGCCGTTCTCTGGCAACATTGTGCGTTGACCGGAAACTGGCCCTAGAAAACTTCCTGTTTACCTTGTTTTAGCGTGGTTTTAGCCTGCGTTGCTGGCCGCGGCTGCTTGTGTTTCGATGTTTTCTGCTGATAGAATTATCCCGATGAAGCGCTCGCGACTCGGGCACTGTCCTGTAGTGCCAGGATGCAGTCTGCGATACGGAGCTAATTTGCTATCGCAAGTCAAAACGTTCTGTTTCCCGAGAGGTGAAGGCAGAAAGAGCGCCTGGATTGCAGCGATCAGGCGAGAAAACTGGATTCCCATGAAAAGCGCGTAGATTTGTTTTGCCCACTTTATCAAAGGCAAGTAAAGTTCAAAGCATACTCTAATGGCACAGAGGCGATGCTGAGACGTTAGTCGAAGGTCCCCAATGAAAAAGAACACGTCGGACGCCGTCGTCTTCCACCCGTGCCAGATAAGTACGCTGACGCCTGAAGTGGATAGCAAGAGGTGAAAGCTCGCTAACGCAGAAAATTCACCGTAAAGGTGTTTCCTGTAGTTGGAACCTCATCAGTGATGTGCACTGTTCGAAGCAACACGCAGAGCACCAAAGCAGCCGCGCTCAACATGAATTCCCGCACAGTGTAAGTCGCGGTGCCCGTGTTTTGTTGCCGTTGAGTTTGCATTTTATGAGAGCGACGCCTGCGAATGGGTTCGCATCAGTGAGAGCAAATGAGCAAATGACTCATCACCTGTCTTGTTGCCGCCAATGGACATCGCCCCACTCTAGCTAAATCATCTTCCGGTGTTAGTGTGGGCAGTAGATGTAGGCGGGTTAACTTGAAAGTTGGATTCATGAATACTGTACTCGTGAATAAACCATAGTAGTTCGCGTGACTCAGCCGCACCTGACATCATCGCATGAGTACATTCATCTATATTATCTCAGTCACACCGAAAACGTCGGATTGCGTGCGATTCCGATCGGCGCCGATCTCTATCAAGAGTGCCCGGTGTGACACAGGCGCAGTAATAAGCGTTGGGAGCGGCCCGCTGCGCGCTAATCGCGCGTACCGAAGGACTAAAATAAAGTTGTTCATCCATCCATCCATCGTGAGGTTGTGTGCCTAGACGAATATACGTAAATGTGTCCGCGGCTGTGATAAAAGGCAGGTTTTTGGCTCCTGTCGAAAAGCCGAATTGCACGACTTCTCTATCCAGCGGATCAGGCAATTCTCCTCGCGGCTGCAGTTTCTGCTTGTACCTCTCCCGTGCGACGTCGTCGAGCCCCTTCATGCAGACGCTAGACATCGCTCTAAACACATCTGAAGAAATGCGCCAGAAATAATAGAGCAACAAACTCAAACACACCAGGAAATACGGCCGGGACCATTGAAAAAGTATTACCGGAAGTGGCGCACCGGAAGTCTTCTTGGGCAGGCCGTTCGGTGCACGCCAGTTTGTTTACAAACAGCGAAACCGTCTATACCTCCCATAGGACGCGAAATTCAAACGCTCCGCCGATGCAAGCGCCGACAGCGCCGAGAGCGCTATTGAGTTACGCCCCTTGCAGAAGGCCGCCAAGCTCAAAGGGCGATGACGTAGCGATTACGTTGCTTACGTCGTCAGGGCAACAGTAACAACAGCCGCTCGCCTCCACCCCTCTTTCTCCTTCTCCGCGCGCCGTTTTCTTTCTCTTTTTTTTTGTGCGCTTGCTTTTCCTCCTCCCCCATGCCGCGCACCGTTTTTTATTTTGTACGCTTGCTTTTTCTCCTCTCCTATGCCCCGCGCCGGGATTTTTTTTTTTTTTGTTGTTGTTCGCGAGCGCTCGCGCGCGTGCTGTGCTTGGCCGCGCATTCGCGTTTGCCCGCAGCCAGCGTGTGCTAGAGCATAAAGGATGAATCCACCTACAACATTTCTGTTACCTCTTTTTATTGTTCTGTTTCCGAAACTCAAGATTTGCATGTAATGGGGCACGATACAAGTTCAGGAGAAGAACAGAAGGGAAGAATTCACAGAGTGTGCATGACTAAACACAAAAGTTCGTTGTAAAATTTGGATATTAAAAAATCGAACACATTGAAAAGTGTAGGCCCTTTGACGTACACACATATAAGAAACACGACTTTCATTTGGTGCAATACCGAGCAAAGTGCAGAGGAGCCTCTGATGAGAGGTAATCATGTAGTTTAAAGAAATGTCAGTGCATGACAAAAACATAACGAAGCGCAAAATATTTAAACATGAAATAATATTGCAATGATTTACTTATTAACCGTTGAAATGATACGAAACACAAAACAACCACTTACGTATTTGCTCAGATTTTGCACAAATATACATGAAATGCTGGACACCTTCAACAAATAAACAAAATGAAAAAGATAAGATTTAGCACAGTAAGTAGTACATTGCGCTAAAAAGAGCAAGACACAATATATGGTACTTGAACACTACTTGAAAGTTAGTTGGTGGCAGCGGGATGCAGACCATGGTCAGTTTATGCAGCAGCACATGACATTCGAAGAAAAGCGTATTACTCAACGACCAGGTGAAATAAGCCTACACGCAGCTTTTCTTTCACCGCGAATACAATGCCTAGCTGGATATAACGCCACTGAAGGGAGGACGTGATGTTGGGTACACTGAGCACTTCATTGTGATAAACACAAACAGTAAAATTCTGCATATAGGAATCTCTCATGCCTACACATGAATCCTTAGAGCGGTTTTTCCATAGGTAATAACAGAGACAATATATAAACACACAAACTACTTCTTCAGCCGTAAGTACATAGCATATTCACGCACCGAGAAGAAGCACTGGGGGCAGGATAGAAAGCTGGTCCACTTGAGTTGCGGATCGAGACTTCGCAGAGCGCTGATTCTACAGCTGTTAACCCCTCCTTGGGCAAACGCATCAGTTCTTGCCTTCTCGAATACTCCGAAAACGTTTCCGTCCTGAAATAAAGCAATTGAAAACTATTAATTCCAACGATACAAATTACACAGTCGCATGAGGCAAACGTAGTTTCGTCGTCTCGGCTCAGTGCAAGCTGCGATACATTAGGCAGTTTTAGAATAGCGTACGCTACGTTAGCGTTTGCGGCTCGCTATTTCCGTCACTACGGGAGCCCGAAAGCGGTTAGCGTACGACGCATGCATAGTTGCGCGAAAAGCCAACGCAAACCTTTTCGTACGCTATTCTAAAACTGCCTATTGAGTCTCAGAAACGCGTATTTAAACGATGGCGAGTGATAAACAGGCAAAAAAAAGCAAAACGCACTTCCATCACGCAGTTCTGTCATAGACGCAAAAGTTAAACTATGAGTCTCAAGTGCTTTAATTTCATTCCTTCTAGGAACAGCGATATTAACTGCAACATCGTGCTTTTCACGATTCAGCCGTAATTAAAAAAACAATAACTGTGTTGTCCAGCTGCAATTCGTAAATGTGTGGCTGCGAACGCAAGCCGCATGCTCACCTTTAGTTTTTCGGAACCTCGAAGAATCTTGCGGAACTCGGCCGGTCTTGAAGTATCCGTGCACCGTTCCATGATGTACGAATGGTGCGTGCCGTTAACCACCACGGCGGCAAGAGCGCACAACACGCAAACACCACGAAAACTCCACACGCCGGCCAAAGCTCGCTTCATGTAACGGAACATCACGAAACTTCATGTCAAGGCCGGCGACTAGGACGGGCTCCTGTATGGCGGCGACGGAGCACGGCTGACATAACGACCACTCCGATAAGTCTCAAGAGCGAACAATGACCCGCTAACCACAACGGGAGACTTGCAGGTGTCCGCCAAGCATAGCCTCCCTGCACGGCCAGCCTGGTGCACGCTCTCAGCACTCGCTTCATGCTACAACGGAACTTTCGAGGAATTCAAAACTAGCGTCGCGGCGCGCGCGCGGCCTCCGCGGCCGGCGCGGGGTGCACGGCTTTGCCGGCACGGCGGCAGGCTGCCATTGGCTGCTTTAATTTTGAATCTCCATGAACACTAGCGCCAATTTCACCTTCAGTTACGGCTCCTTTTAAAAGGCCGCCGAACTAGCAAATTATTCAAGATGGTGTCGGTGACGTCATCATGACGTAATTCTTTGGGACGCCGGAGCGGCAGTGTTTCCGGGTATTGGCCGCACATCGCGCACGCGAATCACAGCGGGGGAGCGATCGAGTTTCATGACGCGCGCTGACGTAACTTCTTACCCCCGTGCCATCCCTCCCTGTCTAGCTTCCAGTGCGCTCGTCGTCACGAGAAAAGAGAGAAAGCGCTGAGAGCGTGCGCCAAACCCCCGTAACTCCGCTGATTCTTGACGGATTCGAGAAATTTTTGCGGCAATCGATTCGGGAGGCAGTAAACTCCGATACTAAGGTCATTAGATCATTACTTGGAAAAGTGATTCATGACCCCTTTTAACAAAAGGTTCAACCGTGTCTCATACCTGTCTGAACGATTGCTTACACTACAACATTCGGAAAAGCCTAATGATGCGCTCATGTGATCACTCGATCATTAATTCAACGAAAAAGAACAAAACATAAGAGGATAAACACTGCCTTCTAACGGGCTCTTTCGGTTAAAGTTACCTGCCCATGCAAACGCCTCTGATAAAACTACTGTGCTCTACTGAGCGCTTCAGTTACTCTCATTCATATAGCGTTGCAAAATACAAAGTACTACTAACCACTCACCTAACCCCTCCAAGTTCTTCTAAAAGCTGATCCTTACGTTACAGTACAACACACATTATACAAAAAAAAAAATAACCCCAGGTGCAATACACTTCAAAAGCACATCAAAATTTACATCGGTTTTACACTAAAACTTTGCACCAAGTAGTGGTCCATTCGAATAGCGCGTAACGAAAACTGCACCGCTCAGTGCCAAACTGATTTGGTCTTATGCTGATATCTCTCCTCAAATGCCTATTCACCCCAAATCGACATGAAAGTGAACGCATACGATATCGCACTAAACCTTTCAAAGCTAGAAAAATTAGTTTTCGCGCTAAAAACACCTTCTTCAGAAGTTCATCCTAATGATTAAAGAACTTCGATGCTCTCTTCAGCCCTCAGTACTGCGCGGTTTTTTCTTCTTAGAACTTTACACCGCATCTAGTAACCCACAAAATTAAACTGGCTGAATTCTACATTGCTAACAACACAACCGCTTTACACAAGTATCACGCACGTGCAGCAATTCGCAATGCCCATAGACTGTCGCGCCGCCAAGCGGAATTCAGGAGCGTCCTCTCGAGGAGGGTTAGTAGACGATAAAATGGCAGCACTACGCAGTCTCTCCCTTGTTCGGCTGTGCTAACCTCAGTGTTAACGCATTGGCAAGGAAGGAACACTACGACTTTGCATGTTCCCTGCATCAGTGAACAAACCGGGCCCTCCGTGACATGAGAAATCTGATTCGTTGTTGCGAGACGCGAAGTTTTCGTGAAAATACGTGGCAACTCGCGCTTTCAATGCTAGCCCACAGTGTACGCATACTATCAGCTTCGCGAGGCTTTCTGTAGCCACGTAGGTTAGTTAAATGTTATCGTCTGACATATTCAGTTGAATCTCACCCTGTTTTACTTGTATATAGCATTGGTCAGTGTTTCTTGTAGAGCATGAATCCCATAACACTACGCGGGAGGTCGCGCGGGCTCGCGATGTGCTCTTGTAAAACTCAGCGATCTCAAGTTGTCGATACATCAAAATAGGGCCTCTATCCTTTGTCAGCAAAGCGCTGTTACTAATCGTGCGAGCGACGTTTCAATCACTCGAGGACGCGTCTGCTCCACGCCTTTCGTGGAGCGAACGCTTTCCACACCGTTCTTCGCCAGTGTGTTGGTGTTGGTTTCATAGCCAGCGCTGCGCCGTTTGTTTTTGTACGTTTGTTGATATTGGCAGCACACTGCAAGCGATTTGCTCGTTGACCGATCCGAGAGCATAATGTTCTTCGCGCCCAGACGCCCAGACGTCTAATTGTAAACGTGGTGACGCGGAGTGGTCGCAGTCGTTCGGCGGAGGAATTTCTTCGGATTGCTTTCAGCAGTGATGTTGAAAGAAACCATCTTGACGACGAGGATTTTTCACTGGACATTGAAGACTGTGAAAGCACCGAGAGTGACAGCTGTGACAGCGACGATGAACGATCAGCTGAACTCACGAGGAGCGAGTTGCACTTCACGTCCCCTCGTGCGTTAATGTTCTTTCACGCTCGTAAGTCACTTTGATTGTATTTAACGTATAATATCCTTGAGCGAGATCAGAATAAAAGCATAGTTCCTCTTGTGCATTGCATGTATCACAATTATTGTGGATATTATGGAGCGCCGCATCGCCAACACGCTCGAGCTCGACCAACGTGCAGTCACGGCCACAATCTACGCCTCTCGGCTAACTTCTTCGACGTTGCGAAAAGCATACGTGTGCATTCTTTTCGATATTCATGTTTGGATCGGGCTGATCGAATCTGCAACATGCGAGTGAAGTGAATTGCACACGGCTAGTCTCAGCATGGCTGTGACACAAGCGCTACTGAATGGGATGTTAAATGCTCGTGTTCCGTTGAAGACGTAATACCGCGTTCCCGACTGCGCAAGTAATGACGACGGCGTATTATGTTTGCAAACCATAACCACGTTAAACGTGCGGTCCCGTGCTGCAGCGATGACGCTACTCGCTGGCGGCCTACTACTGCGGCAAATCCGTCAGGCAGGCTCGGTACGTACTACCTCGGTGTGCCGTTCAGCTCATACGTCAATTTTAGTTCATGCAGTTTTATGTAGCACGCACAGGATTTCGCAAAGCATCGTTATGCACGGTAACGGAGCTGAAATATAACCTTTCACACCGCAGCAAATAATTAGGTGGGGGGTACTTTGCACTTTCCATGGTTTGGGAAAGTATTTTAGTCTCGTATCCAATTCAGCGCGGCTCATGACTTCATCCGGTGAAAGTGGCACGGGCCGTGCGTCCGCACGTCCTATCTGTTCCTATGCTAACAAACGGGTTGACCCTCCTCCTGGCGCCATCTTGAAAAGCACGGCGCGCCACCTATAGTCCGTGGGCATTGCGAATACTCAAATGACCATTACCCCCTTCCTCAATTAGATTCGCTTGAATCGTACCCGATTGGGTCATGGTCCTGCCGGCTTTCTAACTCGCCAGAGGCCACAACATGCACGAGCTATCAGCTGCATTCTACTTTCACGCCACATTCGGCACTTCGGTCGGCTTCCCTCAGGAACGTGAATGGAGTGCCAGAAACAGAAACGGGGGGGGGACAGTGTCCATTCTCCCTTTGTACTCGCCTCCGCGCGGTGCTTAGTTACCCGCCGTACACTGGCCTTTCGACTTCGACGACTCGGACACGGCCGCATCCCCGAAGCTGTCGGTCGGACAAATATGTAAGATTTTCTTGTTTTTTATTTGTGGCATCTTATTGTAAGACCGTGTGTCGCGGGCGCAGCCACTAGGAGATGGCGCTATGTGTACCGCATCACGTGACGAGTGGAGGATCAGGCGGGAAGATGCTCTCTGGGACCGGGGTGTGTGATCGTGTCTGTTGAGCTAACATGTAGCCGCGCGTGCCCGCGTGCTTTAATCCTTAAGTCATTAAACAGTTGTCGTTATCCGTCTGCTCGTTCGTGTGCTCTGTTCTCGACCACGACATGGTGGCAGCGGCGGGATGCGTGGAAGTCACGACAACGCAGTGAAGAAGGCACCGGACAAGTAGGCCTAACAAACGCCGGCACCGCAACACGGAACTTTGCAGCACCCATGGCAATGCCCACAGTGCCCGCAGCTCAGCCTGCAACGCCGCTCAACCCTTTCGTCGTCGAACTGCCGGAAAAGCTCGACTTTCGGAGACCCGAGGAGTGGAAGCGGTGGTTTACACGATGGGAAAGGTACCGCGTCATCTCAGGTTTGAAGAAGCAAGACGACGAAACCCAGGTGAACACACTCATTTACGCGATGGGCCGTGAAGCAGAAGATGTCCTGGCGTCGCTCAAGCTTTCCGACGCTGAGAAATTTAACTACGACGCGGTAACACGAGCGTTCGCGAAACATTTCGTGCCGCGGACGAACGTGATATACGAGCGGGCGAAGTTCAACAGCCGGAAGCAAGAAGCGCATGAGTCAGTCGACGCGTTCGTAACCGAACTCTACAGACTAGCCGAAACCTGCGAGTACGGAGATCTGAAAGAAGAATTGATCCGCGATAGGCTCGTGGTCGGTCTCGCTGACACGCAACTAAGCGAGAAGCTGCAACTTAACGCCGAGCTGACTCTTGAAGCCGCCGTCACCGCTGCACGCAACTCGGAAACGATAAAGCAGCAGCAAAAAGATCTACGGCCGCAGCAACAGACGCCTGCGGCTATAGATGCCATGCGTGGATGTTCGAAGAGCGAAGGGAAGCCAAACCAGCGCTCTCAAAAAACACAGCGCGATCAAACGGCGCTGGCGTGCAAGTGGTGTGGCTCAGCAACGCACCCACCATCACGCACTATGTGCCCGGCGAACGGGAAAATATGCAGCACCTGCGGCAAAAAGGGACACTTTGCCGCCGTGTGCTTGTCTGCCTCTCCGAGGGAGAAAAAGAGCACCCACCAAGCCGTTTTGGAAGAGGTTTATTTGGGTCAATTGACTGACCAACAGGACTCTGGGCCGTGGAGGACTGACGTTAGAGTAAATGGCTTGCCAATGAAATTCAAAGTAGACACCGGTGCAGAT